>NC_142758.1:8820000-9445000 GCF_054948205.1 Urtica dioica subsp. dioica | reverse complement strand
GTCTCCCAAGATTGCACAAGAGATTGAAGACATGAGGAAAATTCCTTACGTCTCTGTCGTAGAAAGCCTCATGTATGCTATGCTTTGCACTAGACCTGATATATGTTTCACCGTTGGCGTAGTTAGTCGTTTCCAATCCAACCATGGACCCGAGCACTGGATTTTTGTTAAGCATGTTCTCAAGTATCTTCGAAGAACTAGGAACTTGATGCTTACATATTCAGGTACTGACCTGACTATGACGGGATACACCGACTCCGATTTTCAAGCGGATAGGGATTCCAGGAAATCCACTTCGGGATATGTGTTCATCCTTAATGGTGGAGCAGTTGTGTGGAGGAGTATTAAGCAATCTTGCATTGCTGAGTCCACAATGGAAGAAGAATTTGTGGCTGCTTGTGAAGCATCCAAAGAGGCTGTCTTGCTTAGAAAATTCCTCAACTATTTGGAAGTTGTTCCAAACGTCGACGAGCCCACTAACTCAAAGGAACCTCGAAGCCATAAACGCTCTAAACATATTGAGAGGAAATACCATTTGATTTGAGAGATCGTGCAGCGCGGAGACATGGAAGTGAAGAAGATCTCAACGGTGGACAACCTAGCAGATCCATTCACCAAGGCCCTAGCGAACAAGGTCTTCGACCAACATCGAGAGGGATTAGGCATGAAGGACTACACACATCTTCTTTGGGTCAAGTGGGAGTTTGTTGTCAATGGTGCCCACAAGAAGAGTTGTAGTCTTTAATTTGTACATTTGATGTAATAAAGTCTCACGATGACTCTTGCTTGTAATTGCTTATTCATTTAATAAAAATTTGAAACGTTCATTCATTCTTCTTTGTTTGTTTGAAGCTTTATGATAAAACATTAGTCCTTAGTCCATAAACAAACTTAACAACTTACGAAGAGACAAATGTAGATTTGCATGAACAAACTCTTCGTAGTTTGCTTAAAACGATATATTCGCAATCTAAGGGTCAAAGGACTATTGACCTCAGTACGATTGTTAGGAGAATCTATGATGTCTGGTTATGGGGCATAGAGAGTTGGAGACTCTATAGTTCTTCTAGGTATCTTTCGAAGGTACTGAATTGACCAGTGCACTTCTAGAGACAAAATAAGAACAAACCATTTAACCTCTTATGTCTCGAAGTCGCTACGTATGAATTGCATCGTGCTTACCTTAATCCTGAAATGAGACATGTCATTTCACACCTTAGTATTCTCATTTGAGAAAGTCAAAGTTCGGACTCACTATGTGATTCCGAACAAGGCCTATTGGTGAAGTACTAAGTTGTGAGTCTGTCATGAGTAACTTTGTGAAGTTCTCATAGATATGGAATTCATGTACAAGATTGCTGAAATGCAATGTATGTCACCTCATGCTTTGTTCCTTGGAGTGTGAATAAATGAACTGGCCAGTGTCCAAATTGAGTCCTGACTCTTTTGGATGAAACAATGTGACTTGTTAGCTCCTCGTCAATACATTGTTTCTAACTTATTCACAAGCGACAAAGGAGTTGAGGAAATAACAGCTAGAAGGGTAAAATGGTAATTTAGTAAATCCCGACTAGCTGATGACATTCATGAAGGGTAAACATAGATAATATTCAGTGGATCCGCTCATCATAATTTGGTTGAATTCTTGAGTAGAAAATAAATTCATTTGAACCGAGAGATTTTCAGTGTCAACTCTTTAGTGGAGTCAGTTGACATTAAGCTAAACTTGGAAAAGGTTTGTGAACTTTTGAGTCCAAGTGTTTAGCTCAAGCTTTGTTCATTTGGATCCATGAGGTCACTGTCACAAATCACATCGAGTAGGAATAGTTAAACTAGAAGCTAAGTCAAAACAAAAACGAGACAAGTTTTACGAAAATTGTCAAAAGGGTATTTTTGTCTATTTGGACATAGGATGAAATGAATGTCAATAATTTTTTTGACAAGGTCATTTGATGACTTAAAACCACTCGGCCAAGTTAGTTTAATTGGGCCTTGTGGATTAATTTCATTTCATAAGAATTTTATTAAAAATTCTTAATTGGCCTTTTTCATGTTATCATGAACAAATGAAGAAGCTTCTAGAAGCTCCTTCTAGAAAGCCACTTGGGCGCCCATCACCCAAAGAAAGAGAGAATATTTTGTGCATAAATGTATCAAGATACTTGGCATTAGAAAAAGAGAAAACAAATTTCCTATGCATGGCATAAGGGAATTCGGCCAAGACAAGTCAAGGGAACAAAAGAGGAAACAAATCCAAGCCTTCTAGAAGTCTCCCTTGGCCGTGTGACTTATGAAGGAATAAGGCAATATTTACTCATGAATATGTGATATTCAATAGGAGAGGAAACTACCTTATTGAAGGTAAAGCCTCTCCTATAAATAGGAGTCTCATTCTTCACATTTCATTCATCCCAAGTTTTAGAGATTGAGAGCTTCTCTCTCTAGCTTGGCTGCCCCTATCTCCTTCTCTCTCTAAGTTCTTTTCATTTTTGTTTTGGCGCCTAGGTCCTCATTTGACCTAGCGAGTTTAGCTCTTCGACTTTGAGACTTGTTCTTGAGTCGTAGTGTTTAAAAGTGCCTACACACTAATTCCTATCTTTCTGGAGTGATTATAGTGATAGAAACTTTCGTGGTTGCTCGAGTTGGCAAGGAAAGAAGAGAGATGTGCTGCGAGGGAGACGAACGTTTTCAACCTTCCGAAGGCTCATCAATGTTCAAGCTTCTAAAAAAGTTAGTAAATTTATTATGCTCATAATAGTTTTATTTACGTGTACTTTCTCTTTGTCTATGTTAGTAAAATCGTTTTACTTGTCAATTTTTTTTTAAAAAATTCCGCCGCTTACCGAAGCGTTAAACTTTTTCTTAAACCTTAGATCAATTCCAACAAGAAACACAAATTTTCCTTCGTGTATTAACTTGTACACACAGGGCTCATCTATTGACTGTTCAAAGCCGAAGCTCTTCACAGTTTCATCGAATCTAATATTCCATAACCTAGATGCTTGTTTTAATCCATAAATGGATTTAGCAACTCATAAACCTTGGTCTCGTGACCTTCTTCCACGAAATCGTCTGGTTGAGCCATATAAATGCGCTTGTCAAGATTGCCATTCAGGAAGGCAGTCTTGACATCCATTTTACCAGATCTCATAACCGAGAGCTGCAACTATAGATAGAAGTATGCGGATGGATTTAAACATCGCAACTGGCTAGAAGGTTTCTTCAGAGTCAATCTCTTCTTGTTGGGTATAACCCTTAGCCACAAGTCGTTCTTTGAACGTCTCAACGTTCACATCCGAACCCCTTTTTTTCTTGTATATCCACTTACACCCTACGGGTTTAATCCCTTCAGGAAGGTCTACAAGTTTCAAGACTTTGATGGCGTCAAGACAAAGATTTGATTCAGAACAAGCCATCGCTTCGCTATAGGAAACATGATTATCCATGACAGAGACGGCTACGAGAGTGTCTCCATAAGACATTGTTGTCAATGGTGCCCACAAGAAGAGTTGTAGTCTTTATTTTTGTACATTTGATGTAATAAAGTCTCACGAAGACTCATGCTTGTAATTGTTTATTTCTTAATAAAAGTTGAAACGTTCATTCATTCTTCCTTATCTGAAGCTTTATGATAGAACCTTAGTCTTTAATCCATAAACAAACCAAACAACATATGAAGAGACAAATGTAAATTTGCATGAACAAACTCTTCATGGTTTGCTTAAAACAATATATTCGCAATCTTAGGATCAAAGGACTAATGATCTCAGTACGATTGTTAGGAGAATCTATGATGTCTGGTTATGGGACATTGAGAGTTGGAGACTCTATAGTTCTTCTAAGTTCTTCCGAAGGTACTGAATTGACAAGTGCACTTCTAGAGACAAGATAAGAACAAACCATTTAACCTCTTATGTCTCGAGGTCACAACGTATGAATTGCATCATGCTTACCTCAATCCTGAAATGAGACATGCCATTTCATAGCTTACGTATTCTCATTTGAGAAAGTCAGAGTTCGGATTCACTATGTGATTCTTAACACGACCTATTGGTGAAGTACTATGTTATGAAGATGTCATGAGTAACTTTGTGAAGATCTCATAGATATGGAATTCATGTACAAGATTGCTGAAATGCAATGTATAACACCTCATGCTTTGTTCCTTGGAATGTGAATAAATGAAGTGGGCTGTGTCTAAATTGAGTTATGACTCTTTTGGATGAATAAATGTGACTTGTTAGCTCGTCGTCAATACATTGTTCCTAACTTATTCACAAGCGACAAAGGAGTTGAGGAAATTACAGCTAGAAGGGTAAAATGGTAATTTTGTAAATCCCGGCTAGCTGATGATATTCATGAAGGGTAAACATAGATAATATTCAGTGGATCCACTCATCACAATTTAGTTGAATTATTGAGTAGAAAATAAATTCATTTGAACCGAGAGATTCTCAGTGTCAACTCTTTAGTGGAGTCAGTTGCCATTAAGCTAAACTTGGAAAAGGTTTGTGAAATTTTGTGTCCAAGTATTTCAGCTCAAGCTTTGTTCATTTGGATCCATGAGGTCAGTATCACAAATCATATCGAGTAGGAATAGTTAAACTAGAAGCTAAGTCAAAAGAAGAACGAGACAAGTTTTACGAAAATTGTCTAAAGGGTATTTTTGTCTTTTAGGAAATAGGAAGAAATGAATTGAAATAATTTTTTTGAAATTGTCATATGATTACAAATGAAATAAATTTCACTCGGCCAAGCTAAGTTAATTGAGCCTTGAGGAGTAATTTCATTTCATGGAATTTTTTTTGAAAATTCTTAATGGGCTTTTCTTATATTGTCATGAAACAATGAGGAAACATCTAGAAGCTCCTTCTAGAAGCTCAAATTTCGTCCAACCCAAGGAGAGAAAAGAGGAATTATTTTTTGCATTGATGAATGAAGATACTTGCGAAAAGAAAAAGAGGAAACAAATTTCCTCTTGAAGGAAAAAGGTATGGGCGGAAGTTAGGGTCAAGGGAGAAGCAAGATAAAAGAGGAAACAAATCCAAGGACTTGCAGCATATACCTTGGACATCCACATGGAGAGAAAGAGAGGCAATATTTGCTCATGAATATTTGATATTCTATAGAAGAGGAAACTACCTTCATGAAGGTAATCCCTCCCCTATAAATAGAGGCCTCATTCTCATTGTTTTCTCATTCCACATAAGTTAGAGATTGAGAGCTTCTCCCTCTAGACCTTGTGGTGGCCGCCCCCTTCCCTCTCTCTCTCTCTCTCTCTCTCTATAATTTCTTTCGTTTTTGTTTTGGCACCTAGGTCCACATTTGACCTAGTGTTTTAGCTCTTCGACTCTTAGACTTGTTCTTGAGTCGTCGTGTTTAAAAGTGCCCACACACTAATTCCTTTCTTTCTCGAGTGATTATTGTGATAGAAACTTTCGTGGTTGCTTGAGTTCCCGAGGAAAGAAGAGAGATGTGTTGCGAGGGGAGATGAACGTTTCAACCTTCCTAAGGCTTCTCAACGTTCAAGTTTCTCAAAGGTTAGTAAACATATAATGCTCATTAATAGTTTTAATTTATATGTACTTGCTCTTCGTCTAGGTTAGTAAAAACGTTTTACTTGTTTGAAAGAAAATTTTTAAATTTCGCCGCTTGCTCGAAGCGTTAAATCTTTTCTTAACCCTAGATCAATTCCAACAGACATGTACCTGCCAGGCTTTTGAGAATCCCTCCCACTACGTCGAAGTACTACTTGACAAGATTCTGATGAGTTTGGTTGTGTTTTAGTTGGGGTAAAAACAGTACTTACAGACGAGGTAAAAGCTTCCTCACCCTACTTTTCTTCAAGCACAATTGTGCTTCTAGGTTTTACATCTTTCATAAAGTCCTCCTCAAGGAAACGAGCATTCGTGCTAACGAAAGTCTTGTCATCCTCGGGAGTATAGAATGTAAGCGGCTGTTTCGAGGGCATATCCCCAAAAGGAAAGAGAGAGTGATGAGTAACTCATCATTGATCTAACCATCTCCATAAGAGTTCGATTTGTTCTCTCTGACACTCCATGTTGTTGCGGTGTGCCAAGTGCGGTAAGCTGAGAAGCGATACCCTCTTCTTTAATAAATTCATCGAACTCTCCAGACATATACTCACCACCTCGATCGGATCTAAGGGTTTTGATCTGTTTCCCATTTTGCTTTTCCACTATAGTCCTAAAGACCTTAAATACGTTAAAGTTCTCGGATTTGTGTTTGAGCAAATAGACAAACCGTATCTTGAGTAATCATCAGTGAAGGTAACGAAGTATTCGTATCTTATACGTGCCTCTTGACTGAGCGGACCACATACATCAGAATGTACTAGTTCCAGCAACTCAGTGGCTCTTCGACTCTTAGCTGAGAAAGATCGCTTAGTCATTTTTCCTTCAATATAAGATTCACAAGTAGGCAGTGAACTTATTGCAGAGGCTTGGAGTGGACCATCCCTCACAAGTCTCTTAATCTTGTGTAGACTGATACGACCAAGTCTTAAGTGCCAGAGATATGTTGATTTTATTAGATCGGAGGAATAAGAAAGTTTGATCCTCTTTGGCTCCGTAACTAGATCATTATCTATTTCAGTATCTAATAGAGATGGTTGAGTGTGATAGATGAAGAAAAGAGCATTCTTCATACATGCATCAGTGACAAAAGAATTTGAAAAAGAAATACGAATTCCATTCTCTATAAACTTTAAACAATAATCTTGCTGTAAAAGATGAGCAACAGATATTAAGTTTTTCCCAAAGGAAGGAATATAATAAACGTTATTCAAATTTAAAGTGCGGTCTTCAAAAGACAGTGTCACGGATCCCAAAGCCATTGCAGACACTAAGCTCCCATCACCCCACTTGAAGCAGAAGTCGCCATCCTCTAAGCTTTTGCTTTTCCTAAACCCAGTCAAGGAGCAGCAAATATGGTTAGTAGCAACGGAGTCAATAATCCACGATGATACATTATCAGCTACTAAGCAAGCTTCAGTAATAAGTACAATACCTTTTTTCCTTGGTTTTGAGGTAGGCAGGACAGTTCATACGCCAAAGACCTGGCTCATTGCAGTGGTGGCACTTATCGTTAGACTTGTCCACCTTAGGAGCCTTTAGCGTCTTCTTCTTCCTTTGAACCTTAGGTTCGTTCTTGTTCTCGGCCTTGCGAGGTCTCTTCTTAGATCCAGAGGTAGAGGCCGTAGCATGTACCTCTCCTTGAGTCCTCTTTTTCTTAGTGAGTTCCTCAGCGGTGTGAAGCTCCTTCATAAGCTTGGTAATAGTTTACTCTAGCTTGTTCATGGATTAGTTCAGCTTGACAGTATCAAAAGACTCGGGGAGAGTTTCCAACATCATGTCTATTTTAGTCTCCCCATTAATCCCAGATCCAAGGATCTCATAGCTAATGATCAACATCATATGATCTCTAACGGGAGTTCCAGCCTTCATGCAACAATTCATAAAATGTCGGACCGCTTGTTCCCTTGCTTGACGTCCTTGCCCTCCAAACATCTCATGGAGATTGTAGAGCATATCGGCGGCAGTCTCGATGTCATGATGTTGTTGTTGCAACACAATGTCCATTGATGCTAAAATATAGCACCTCGTAATCTCATCGGATCGGAGCCAAGCCGCCAGGGCGTCTTTTTCCTCTTGTGTCGAATCATCATTCGTTTGAGGACAGGGGGTGGTGAGAAGCCATTTGTTCTTTTCGACAGTAAGGACTATGTCGAGGTTACGTTTCCGGTCGACGTAATTTTCGGTTTCGAGTTTGTTTGAGGAAAGGATGGTTGAGAGAAGGTGGAGAGACATATTGCCTAATGAAGTTGAAACAAGTTTATGATTAGTCTTTTGGTTTAGGATTTAAGTTTGTTTAACATTTGATAAAATCCAAAGGTGTTATAAACCAAACAATAATTTACTCCCTCAAGAGAAGGCCGCAAAAAATCTCCATTTATAAGTAAATGACACATCATTAATGCTTAGAGATGTCAATACACCAATTTTGAGTAGCCACCTTTTAAATTGGTCTGATCACTCATATCCTTTCGCAGAGCCTCAAGGGAGGATTACTAGGGATTGAGCCTAAGTGTGCAACCAATCACTTAGTCCAAAAGGTCAACTTTGATAAAAAAAAACCATCCCCCAAGAGGAGGCCTTGTCTTCGTTGTCTCACTCTCGAATGTAGCTCATTTAGCAATGATCAAAGCAAAAACGCCATAGAGTACTCCCATTGAAGAGAGGTCTACAAGACTGACTCTTAGTCTCACGTTAATTGCTTTATCATTAGTGTTGGGGATCGTGGGTTACAAACAGCAAGTATAACCCTCCATCTTAGTTTTTAGAGTTGGCACATCGTCTTTTATAAGTTCGGAAACAAATTTCATAGTCATAGAGCGATAGAGTGGACTTCTAGAAAGGAATCCTGGATCTTCATGTTCAAGGAATAGCTGTGTTAGTGCATAAAGGCACAAGGTGTGAACTTCAACTCAAAAATGCATGAGGGAAGTGTGAACTTCAACTCACTTGAACACTTGAAAGTTTGAGATTACACATCTTTTATTTTTCGGCTCGTCTACGAGGAGACCTATAACTCAAATTTTCAAGAGCATATAGATTTTGAACATATGTGATATAGATATAGTTTTGAAAACATTTTGAAAACTTATTTGATTTGGATGACAAAATATTTTCACGTTTGAAAGCGAAAACGGTTTTTCAAAATTTTTGTAAAAATTCAATTTCAATAAAACATTCAAAAATCAAGACATTTTAATCTTTCACATTATGTTTATTAAAAAACAATTTTTCTGAAGGAAATTTTTTCATTAGAGTTCTATAACTCATGGAGTGGGGTCCTAAATTCGGAATTCAATAATTCTAAAAAAAACTGGACATTTGGAACAGCCGCGCACCTCAGAATAAAATCGCCATAACTAGCTGCTCCGACATCCTTTAGACCTAAAACTAATTGTATTGGAAAGAAGACAAATAGACCTTTAATTTGATTAAAGAATCATTAAATTTAGAATTATAAGCAGAGAGTTATGCCACTTTTACTCTAGGTTTTTCTCGAGCCCAAAGAAAACCGGAAATAAATAAAGTTCGGACTTTAGTGCGAAAAAGAATCGAGTGTAACGGAACATTTTAGAGAGTTGTTAAAGCTTTTATATGTGTTTTATTAACATGGTCTTAACATAGTATAAAAGAAAATAACAAAAAACATAAAACGAAACGAGTAAATAAACGACACTAACAAGACAATATAACTAGTAACAAAAATACTCGAAATTTTCTCAAACTTTAAAAACACGTTTTTCATTATAAAAAATTAAATACTTTTAGAACTGATTCTAATGTGTTTTAATAACATCCCAAGGTCATAGAAAATTAATATGATTTTTAATGTAAAGGCAAGAGCAATAAATCAAAAAATATTTGAGATAACAATCCTAACTTGTCAATAAACGAGTGATCTTTCGAAAACGATTTTCAAGCTCATAGTTTTAATCACATGTACATGAATATCTTTGACCCTACCTCTGATACAATTTGTTGGAATTGATCTAGGGTTAAGAAAAGATTTAACGCTTCGAGCAAGCGGCGGTATTTAAAAATTTTCTTTTGAACCAGTAAAACGATTTTACTAACCTAGACAAAGAGCAAGCACATGTTTATATTTAAATTAAAACTATTAAAGAGCATTACTCGTTTACTAACCTTTGTGAAGCTTGAACGTTGAGAAGCCTTAGGAAGGTTGAAACGTTTGTCTCCCCACGCAGCTCGTCTTTCTTCGTTCTTCGGGAAACTCGAGCAACCACGAAAGTTTCTATGACATGAATCACTCGAGAAAGAAAGGAATTTGTGTGTGGACACTTTTATACACGATGATTCAAGAACAAGTCTAAGAGTCGAAGAGCTACAACACTAGGTCAAATGTGGACCTAGGTGCCAAAACAAAAACAAAGAGAACTTAGAGAGAGAGAGGGAGTTGGGCGGCCAAGCTAAAGAGAGAAGCTCTCAATCTCTAAAACTTTTGAATGAATAAAATGAGAGGAATGAGGGCTCTATTTATAGGAGAGGAATTACCTTCAACAAGGTAGTTTCCTCTTCTATAGAATATCACATATTCGTGAGCAAATATTTCCCTTTTTTCCTTAGAGTCACACGGCCAAGACTTGCCAAGTAAGTCCTTTGTTTTGTTTTCTCTTTTGTCTGGCTCTCTCATTGCCTTGCATTGCCGCCCACCCTATTTCCTTATAGAGAAAATTTGTTTCTGTTTTTTTTTCTTTTTCCAAGTATCTTCATACATTAATGCACACAATTTGTCTCTCTTTCTTTCTTGTTTGGATGGCCACCTCTTCTAGAAGGAGCTTCTAGATGCTTCTTCATTTGTTAATGACAACATAAGAAAAAGACCCATTAAGAATTTTCATATAAAATTCCATGAAATGAAATTAATCCTCAAGGCTCAAAAAATCTTATTATGGTCGAGTGGAATGTGTCTTCATATGACAATGTCAAAATATTTGTTGACATTCATTTAATCCTATGTCCAAAAAGACAAAAATACCCTTTAGACAATTTTCGTAAAACTTGTCTCGTTCTTGTTTTGACTTAGCTTCTAGTTTAACTAATCCTACTCGATATGATTTGTGACAGTGACCTCATGGATCCAAATGAACAAAGCTTGAGCTAACATACTTGGACTCAAAAGTTCCCAAACCTTTTCCAAGTTTAGCTTAATTTCAACTCACTCCACTAAAGAGGTGACACTGAGAATCTCTCGGTTCAAATGAATTTATTTTATACCCAAGAATTCAACTTAATTTTGATGAGTGGATCCACTGAATATTATTTATGTTTACCCTTCATGAATATCATCAGTTAGTCGGGATTTACAAAATTACCATTTTACCCTTCTAGCTGTTATTTCCTCAACTCCTTTGTCGCTTGTGAATAAGTTAGAATCAATGAATTGACGTGGAGCTAACAAGTCACATTGATTCGTCCAAAAGGGCTATGACTCAATTTGGACACGGGCCAGTTCATTTATTCACATTCCAAGGAACAAATCATGAGGTGATATACATTGCATTTCAGCAACCTTGTACATGCACTCCATATCTATGAGATATTCGCAAAGTTACTCTTGACATCTTCATAACTTAGTACTTCACTAATAGGTCCTGTTCAGAATCACATATCTGAACTCTGACTTTCTCAAATGAGAATATGTAAGCTATGAAATGACATGTCTCATTTCAGGATGGAGGTAAGCATGATGCAATTCATACGTAGTGACTTCGAGACATAAGAGGTTAAATGGTTTGTTCTTATTCTGTCTCTAGAAGTGCACTGGTCAATTTAGTACATTTAAAAGATACCTAGAAGAACTATAGAGTCTCCAACTCTCAATGTCCCATAACCAGACATCATAGATTCTCCTAACAATCGTAGTGAGGTCAATAGTCCTTTGATCTTTAGATTGTGAATATGCAGTTTTAAGCAAACCATGAAGAGTTTGTTCATGCAAATCTACATTTGTCTCTTCATGTGTTGTAATGTTAGTTTAAGGACTATAGACTATAGATTATCATAAAGCTTCAAACAAACAAGGAAGAATGAATGAACGTTTCAACTTTTATTAATAAATAAGTTGTTAGAAGCAAGAGTCTTCGTAAGACTATATTACATCAAATGTACATAAATAGAGACTACAACTCTTCTTGTGGGCACCATTGATAACATAAATGAACTGGCCATTGTCCAAATTGAGTCATGACTCTTTTGGATGAATCATTGTGACTTGTAAGCTCCTCGTCGATACATTGTTTTTAACTTATTCACAAGCGACAAAGGAGTTGAAAAAATAACAACTAGATGGGTAAAATGGTACTTTTGTAAATCTCATCTAGTTGATGATATTCATGAAGGGTAAACATAGATAATATTCAATGGATCCATTCATCACAATTAAGTATAATTCTTGAGTAGAAAATATATTCATTTGAACCGAGAGATTTCAGTGTCAAGTCTTTAGTGGAGTCAGTTGACATTAAGCTAGAACATCGAAAAGGCTTGTGAACTTTTGAGTCAAAGTATGCTAGGTCAAGCTTTGTTCATTTGGATCCATGAGATCACTACCACAAGTCATTAGAGTAGGATTAGTTAAAAAAGAAGTTCAAATGTTGAACTAGACAAGTTTTACGAAAATTGTCTAAATGATGGTATGAATGTCAATAAATACGTTTTTTGACTTTGTCATATGATGACAATGAATTTAAACCACACGGCCATACTAGTATATTGGGCCTTGAGGATTGAATTTCATTTCATGGAATTTTATGTGAAAATTCTAAATTGGCTTTTCTTATGTTGTCATGAACAAATAAAGAAGCATCTAGAAGCTTGTTCTAGAAGCCTCATTTTCGTCCAACATAGCAAGAGAAAGAGATTTATTTTTTGCATTAATGTATGAAGATACTTGCCAAAAGAAAAAGAGGAAATTTTTTTGCTTCTAGAACCAATAGGATGGGCGGCCAAGGAGAGAGACAAAGGAAATTAGGAAACAAATCCATTCGGCATGAGGGCATGTCGGACGTGCAAGAAGGGGAGAAAGAGGAAACAAGGATTTGCTCATGAATATGTGATATTTAATAGAAAAGAGGAAACTACCTTTTCAAGGCAAAACCTCCTAGAAATACCCCACCTCATTCACAATTCACAACACACAATTTTAGAGAGTGAGAGCTTCTCTCTCTAGCTTTGTTGGCCGCCCCCCCCCCCCCCCCCCCCCCCCCCCCCCCAATCTCTAGATCTCTTCTTGTTCTTTTGTTTTGGCACCTAGGTCCTCATTAGACCTAGTTTTTTTATTTTATCTCTTTGGCTCCAAGACAAGTTCTTGAGTCATAGTGTTTAATAGTTCCCACACACTAAATCCAACCTAAACTCTAAAATACTCTAGTGGTAGAAACTTTCGTGGTTGCTCACAAGTTCAAAAAGACTAGTGGGAGAGGTGAGCCGAGTGGAGAGACGAGCGTTTCAACCTTCCTAAGGCTTCTCAACATTCAAGCTCCATTCAAGGTTAGTACCGAGTGAAAACTCAAAGTAGTTTTAAAATTTTAAATTATACGCTCATGCACTGTCTAGGTTGTAAAAATATTTTACGAGTTTTAAAAAAAATTTTGTATTCCGCCGCTTGCTAGAAGCGATAAACTTTTCTATAACCCTAGATCTATTCCAACAAAAATGTGGCGATCGTAACAGCTGTCGTCGAGACGAGCGAAGTAGCGATCGCCCCGAGTCACGAAACAAGAGAAACAAGGTTAATCAGGTCCCTAGCAGCTGTCCTCCCCCCAGGTCACGACAACCCCTCTTTGATGACTTCAAAAGACAATCATTCACCCCTCTCAACACAACGTCGGATCGCATTCTGACTCAGAACAGGGAAAAACTAGGGTCACCGGCCCTGCTGAAGAAAGATCCCGCGGGATAGAAGCAAATACTGTGAGTATGACTAAGATCAAGGACACGTAAACTCTAAATATTTTCAACTCAGGCGGAAAACCAAGGCGCTAATCTAGGATAGAAAACTCAAGGAATTTTTCATGTGTGCCGCCGAGGTGACAACCCCGACCGAGCGCCCGCCTAAACAAATAAAATGGAGCAGCTAGCCGCGATTGCGGCCCCCTGAGCAAGTGACGAGCCTGCGAGCTCGAGCATGAATATAGTCAAGATGATTGTGGGAGGGCTGGAGTACGGCGATTCCCACAATCAGCGAAAGAAATATATGAGGGCCGTCTCCCACGAGAAGATCGCCTGGAGTATCAACCTCACATACAGCCCCCATCCATCTTGTTTGAGTCGATCTACTTTACCGAGCTCGAGGCCAAGAGAGTCCTACACCTATATAACGATGCAATAGTTTTAACAAAGATAGTCGCAAACAACATTGTTCGCCGTATCCTAATAGATAATGGTAGAACTGTAGACATCAACTTCAAAACGGCCTTGGATTGCATGAAGATCGACGGAGTAAGACCCGCACCCGTCAAAAACCCTCTCTACGGTTTTTCTGGGGAGTAGATCTGGACCGAGGGGTCCATTAATTTGCAAGTGACTTTCAGAACACGAGGCATTCCTCATTGTCGACTAGCCCATAGCGTAAAACATGATTATCAGTCGACCAACCATCTCATGATGAAATTCCCTACCGAAGAGGGCGTGGCTCACATGATGGGAGACCAAGACATGTAAAGGACATGCTACGTCCGAGCTGTAGATAGCAAGATGGTCATCAAAGAAGAGGAAAATAAAATGGTGAGCATGGTGTACCAACTCAAAGACGAGTTCCCATGCGACATCAAAGAAGGCGACACATTTTGGAGAGTTGGACCAACGAGAAGAAATAGTGCGTCGTAGGGTGGAGATGCCTGATGACCTCGTGTCGGTTGTGTTGGACAACGCCAAGCCTGACCAAGTGGTCAAGATAGGCGCCTAACTCCCGACCAATATCCAGCTCGAACTCACGGCCTTCTTACGTGAGCATAAGGATGTCTTTGCATGGATGCATGCCGACATGCCTGGGATTGACCCCGAGATAATGGTGCATCGCCTCAATGATGACAAAAGAATACCCGAGAGGGTACAACCGAGGAGAGCATTCAGTGGGGAGAGGTATCTGGCTATTGTAGTGGAAGTTGATAAAATCCTCACTGCTGATTTCATTCAAGAGGCGGAACATCCAAAGTGGGTGTCAAATATGGTCATAGTAAAAAAGCCAAATGGGAAGTGGTGGATCTGTATCGATTACAAATAATTTAACAAGGCCTGCTCAAAGGACCGCTTCCCTCTCCCAAGAATTGAACAACTCATGGACGCGTATTCAGGTTACAATCAGATCCGAATGCATGTGTACGATCAAATCAAGACGACGTTCGTCACCAATCGCAGCCTTTATTGCTATAAAGTCATGCCTTTCGGCTTGAAAAATGCAGGCGGGACCTATCAATGATTGGTGAACTGAATGTTCGCCAACCAAATTGTTAAGACCATGGAGTTATACATGGATGATATGCTCGTCAAAAGTTTGAAGGCCGGAGGCCATGTTAGAGATTTGAAGGAAATGTTCGCAATCTTACAACGTTACAAGATGAAACTCAACCCTAATAAGTGTGCATTTGGGGTTGAGTTGGGAAAGTTCTTAGGATACATGGTAAGCAAACGAGGGATCGAGGCAAATCTCAAAAAAATTACAGGAATCTTAGAGATGAGATCGGCATAGAAGGCAAAAGAAGTTCAAAGCCTGGCTGGCAAGATCGCGCCCATGACAAGGTTCGTTTCGAAGGCGACTAACAAATGCCAGCCTTTCTTCAAAACCCTAAAGCAGAAGGATGGGTTCGAGTAGATCGAGGAGTGCGAGAAGGCGTTACGCGACATGAAGACATACTTCGCCTCACCTCATTTCCTCTCGAAACCCAAAAATGGCTAGTCGCAATTGCTGTTGGAAAAGATCTAGGATTAAGAAAAGATTTATCGCTTCTAGCAAGCGGCAGAATATAAAAAATTTCTTTAAAACCTCATAAAACGTTTTTACAACCTAGACAAAGTGCATGAACATATACTTTAAAATTTTAAAACTACATTCAGTTTTTACTCTGTACCAACATTGAATGCAGCTTGAACATTGAGAAGGCTTAGGAAGGTTGAAACGCTCATCTCCCCACGCAGCTCCCCTCTCCCACTAGTCTTTTTGAACATGTGAGTAACCGCAAAAGTTTCTACCACTAGAGTCTTTGAGTATGGTTAGGATTTAGTGTGTGGGAACTTTTAAACACTATGACTCAAGAACAAGTCTTTGAGCCAAAGAGATAAAACAAAATGCTAGGTCTAATGGGGACCTAGGTACCAAAACAAAAGGGACAAGAAGAGATAGAGAAGAGAGGGTGGGTGGCCAACAATCTAGAGAGAGAAGCTCTCAATCTCAAAATTGTGTGTTGTGAATTGTGAATGGGGTGTGGTATTTATAGGAGGAGGTTTGCCTTGAAAAGGTAGTTTCCTTTTTTCTATTGAATATCACATATTCATGAGCAAATCTTGTTTCCGCTTCTCTACCCCATTTGCACGTCCAACCTAACCATCAAGGCTCTTGGATTTGTTTCCTCATTTGATTAGTTCTCTCCCTTGGCCGCCCATGTGTATTGCTTCTCTCCCTAGGATTTCCATCTCGTTCACATAACTAATGATCAGCATCATGTGGTCCCTGACAGGAGTCCCGGCCTTCATGCGACAGTTCATAAACTGTCTGACTGCTTATTGTCTGGCCTGACGCTCTTGCCCTTCAAACATCTCATGGAGATTGTAGAGCATGTCGGCGGCCGTCTTTATGCCACGATGTTTCGGTTGCAGCACATTGTTCATCGATGCTAAGATATAGCACCTCGCAATCTCATTGGAGCGGAGCCAAGCCGCCAAGGGGTCTTTGTCCTCTTGAGTCGAATCATCATTCGTCTGAGGAGGACACAGGGTGGGGAGTACCTATTCGTGCTTGTTAACAGTAAGGACGATGTCGAGGTTACGTTTCCAATCAACGTAGTTTTAGGTTTTGAGTTTGTTTGAGGAAAGGATGATTGAGAGAGGGTTGAGAGACATTTTGCTGAAGTTGAAACAAGTTCATGATTAGTCTTTTGGTTTAAAATTTAAGTTTTTTTAAGTTTTTAGGATGAACAACACATGAAAAATCCAAAAGTGTTATGAATGAAATGACACTTTACTCCTTCGAGGGAAGGCCGCAACGAGTCTCATTTCATAAGTAAATGTTTGACTAGCCACCTTATAAAAAGGTTTGATCACTCACATCCTTTCTCAAGGCCTCGAGGGAGGATTACTAGGGATGGAGTCTAAGTATGTAACCAACCACTTATTCCAAGAGATCAACTTTGAAAAACAATCCACCGAAGGAAGGCCTTATTTCATTGTCTCACTCTCGGACGTAGCTCATTGAGCAATGATCAGAGCAAATCGTTGAGTACTCTCATTTAAGAGAGGGCCACGAGGGTGACTCTTAGTCTGGCGACAATTACTGTTGGGGATCGTGGGTTGTAAACAACAAGTATAACTCTCCCACTTAGTTTTTAAGAGTTGGCACATCGTCTCTAATACATTTCGGAAACATGCTTTCCTAGTGCTTAGAGAGATAGAGTGGACTTTCTAGAAGGGAATCTAGATCTTCATGTTCAAGGAAGAGCAGTGTTAGTGCATAAAGGCACAACGTACATACTCGGACATTTTCCTATTTTCTATTCGGGAACGTGCATGAGGGAAGTGTTAACTTCAACTCACTTGAACACTTGAAAGTTTGAGATTATACATCTTTATTTTTTCGGCTTATCTTCGAGGAGACCTCCCACTCAAATTTTCAAGAGCATATAGATTTTGTACATACGTGATATAGTTATAATTTTGAAAACATTTTGAAAAACATATATGATTTGGATGACAAAATATTTTTAACTTCTGAAACTCAAAGCGATTTTCAACAATCAAACTAGTTTTTATAGAAATTCAATTCAAGTAAATTTTTCAAAAATCAAAAATTTTAATCTTTCACATTATGTTTATCATCTTATCAAAAAATAATTTTTCTCAAGGAAATTTTCCAATTAGAGTTCTATAACTACTGGAGTGGGGTCCGAAATCCGGAATCCAAAAATTCTAAAAAAATGGACTTTCGGAGTAGCCGCGCACCTTGGAGTAAAATTCCTATAACTCTCAGGTCCGACATCCTTTTGACCTAAAAACAATGGCATAGGAAAGAGAACAAACAGACCTTTAATTTGATTCAAGAATTATTAAATCTCGAATTCTGAGCAGAGAGTTATGCCACTTTTACTGGAAATAATTAAAGTTCGGATTTGAGTGCAATAGATTTGAGTGTAACGGAACATTTTAGAGAGTTGTTAAAGCTTTTATATGTGTTTTATTAACATGGTAATAACATAGTGTAAAAGTAAATAATAACAATCGTAAAATGAAACGATAAACAAACAAAACTAGCAAGACAATATAACTAGTCATGAAATTACCCGAAATTTCACAAACTTAATAAAACACGTTTTTCAATATGAAAAAATTAAAAAAGTTTAGAACTGATTCTAATGTGTTTTAATAACATCCCAAGGTCATAGAAAATCAACATGATTTTTAATTATAAGACATGAGAAATAAATTAAAAAAAAATCTAAGAAAACAATTCTAACTTGTCAAAAAATCTAAGAAAACAATTCTAACTTGTCAATAAATTAACGCATCTAGAAAGCGGTGGAAAATAAAATTTTTCTTTAAACAAGTAAAAACCATTTTTACTAACCTAGAGAAAGAGCAAGCACATGTTATTTTTAAATTAAAACTATCTAAGAGAAACTACACATTTACTAACCTTTATCTAGCTTGATTGTTGAAAAGCTTGTGGAGGTTGAATTGCTCGTCCCCCTACGCAGCTCATCTTTCTTCGTTCTTCGGGAATTCAAGTAACCACGAAAGTTTCTATCACATAAATCACTCGAGGTAAGAAGGAATTAGTGTGTGGGAACTTTTAAACATGATGACCCAAGAACAAGTCTTAGTCGAAGAGCTAAAACAAAAATCTAGGTCAAATGTGGACCTAGGTGCCAATACAAAAATGAAAAGGGAAGAGAGAGAGAGAGAGAGAGAGAGAGAGAGAGAGAGAGAGAGAGAGAGAGAGAGAGAAGTGGACGGCCAATATTCTAGAGAGAGAAGATCTAAATCTCTAAAAAATTTGGGATGAGAAACAATGAGAATGAGTAGGGGTGAAATCGGTTCGGTTCCGTTCGGTTTTGGACCAATCTGAAAACCGAAACCGAATTTTTGGTTTTGAAAATTTTGGACCAATGACAGAACCGAATTGGTCCAAAACCGAAAATTCGGTTAACCGGTTTTGTAAAATCGATAACCGATTTAAAACCGTTTTAAAACTGGTTAACCGATTTCAAAACTGATTAACCAGTTTTAAAGATGTTACAATTATCCAAATCGGTTATTCGGTTCAAATCGGTTAACCGATTAAAATTGGTTATCCGGTTTTAAAACTGGTTATCCGGTTTCAAAAATGGATAAAAAAATCGGTTAAATAACCGATAACTGAATTTTTGGATTTTCAAAACCAATAACCGTACAGATTCTTAAATTCGGTTTAGGTTAACCGAACCGAATTTTCGGTTTGATGACGTGGTACCGAATTTCGGTTCCGGATCGGTTCGGTTATCGGTTTAACCAATTTTCGGTCAATTTTTGTACACCCCTAAGAATGAGGGCTCTATTTATTGGAGAAGGATTACCTTCAAAAGGTAGTTTGCTCTTTTCTATAGAATATCACATATTCATGAGCAAATATTTGCCTTAGTTGGCCGTGCAACCTATTGCTTATAGAAGCAAATTTGTTTCCTCTTTTGCTTGCTCTCTCCTTGGTTGGCCGTGTGACTCATATCCACTTAGAGGAAATTTGTTTCCTCTTTTTCTTTTGGCAAGTATCTTTATACATTAATGCACAAAATAAATCTCTTTCCCTCTCTTGTTTTGGACGGCCAAGGGCTTCTAGAAGGAGCTTCTAGTTGTTTCTTCATTTGTTCATGACAACATAAGAAAAGCTCATTAAGAATTTTCATGTAAAATTCCATGAAATGAAATTAATCATCAAGGCCCAATATTCTTAATATCGCCAAGTGGTCTAAATCATTTTTCATCATATGACAATGTCAAAAAACTTATTTATTGACATTCATTTCATCACTTGTCCAAAAAGAAAGAATTACCCTTTAGACAATTTTTGTAAAACTTGTCTAATTCTTGTTTTGACTTATCTTCTAGTTTAACTAATCCATCACCGAGAAGAAGAACCAACCTAAGGTTCAAAAGAAGAAGAAGACGCCGAAGGCTCCGAAAGTGGACAAGTCTAAAGACAAGTGCCACCACTGCAATAAGCCTGGTCACTGGCGTAGGAATTATCATGCCTACCTTAAGACTAAGGAAAAGGGTAGTGTACTTATAACCGAAGCTTGTTTAGTAGCTGATAATGTATCATAGTGGATTATTTACTCCACTGCTACTAACCATATTTACTGCTCCTTAACTGGTTTTAGGAAAAGCAACAGCTTAGAGGATGGCGACTTCTGCTTCAAGTGGGTTGATGGGAGAGTGGTGTCTGCGAAGGCTGTGGGATCCGTGACGCTATCTTATGAAGATTGCACTTTAAATTTGAATAATGTTTATTATGTTCATTCCTTTGGGAAAAACCTAATATCTGTTGCTCAACTTTTCGAGCGAGATTATTATTTAAAGTATATAAAGAATGGAATTCGTATTTCTTTTTCAAATGCTTTTGTCACTTATGCATGTATGAAGAATGGTCTTTTTTACATTTATCTCACTCAACCTTCTCTTTTAGACACCGAAATAGATAATGATCTAGTTAGGGAGCCAAAGAGGATCAAATTATCTGAATCCTCCGATCTAATAAAATAAACATATCTCTGGCACTTAAGACTTGGTCATATCAGTCCAGATAGGATTAAGAGACTTGTGAGAGACGGTCCACTCCAAGCCTCTGCAATAGGTTCACTACCTACTTGTGAATCTTGCATAGAAGGAAAAATGACCAAGCGACCTTTCTTTGATAAGGGTCGAAGAGCCACAGAGTTGTTGGAACTAGTACATTCTGATGTATGTGGTCCACTTAGCCAACAAGCACGTGGAGGATACGAATACTTCATTACCTTCACCGATGATTACTCGCGATATGGTTTAGTCTATTTGCTCAAACACAAATCCGAGACCTTTAACGTATTTAAGGTCTTTAGGGCTTTAGTGGAAAAGAAAACTGGCAAAGTGATCAACCCTTCGATCCGATCGAGGTGGTGAGTATATGTATGGACAGTTCGATGACTTTCTTAAAGAAGAAGGTATCGTTTCTTAGCATACCGCACCTGGCACACCTCAACAAAACGGAGTGTCAGAGAGAAGAAACCGAACTATTATGGAGATTAGATCAATAATGAGTTAATTATCACTCCCTCTTTCTTTTTGGGGATATGCCCTCGAAAAAATCGCTTACATTCTGAACCAAGTTTTGTCCAAAATGGTTCCTGGTACTCCTTATGAACGATGGACTGGCCGTAAAATAAATCTTGGCCGCATCAAAATTTGGGGTTGCCATGCACACGTGTTGAGGCAAAAGACTAGCAAGTTGGCTAGTAGGTCAGAATTATGTCTGTTTGTTGGATATCCAAAGGAAACCAAAGGTTTCACATTCTATAGTCCCGAGGACAATAAGACTTTCGTTAGCACGAATGCTCGTTTTCTTGAGGAAGATTTTATGAAGGATGCAAAACCTCGAAGCAAAATTGTGCTTGAAGAAAAGTTGGGTGAGGAAGCTTCTGCCTTATCTGTAAGAACTGTTCTTACCCCAACTGAAACATAACCTAATTCATCAGAATCTCGTCAAGTAGTACTTTGATGTAGTGGGAGGGCTAGTCAAAAGCCTGACAGGTACATGTCTTATGGAGACTTTCTCGTAGCCTTCTCCGACATGGATGACCCTGTTTTCTATAGGCCAAGCAATGGCTTGTTCTGAATCAAACCTTTGGCTTGACGCCATGAAAATGGAAATGCACTCGATGTATGTCAACAAAGTTTGGAAACTTGTAGATCTTCCTGAAGGGGTTAAACCCGTAGGGTGTAAGCGGATATACAAGAAGAAAAAGGGTTCGGATGGGAACGTTGAAACATTCAAAGCACGACTTGTGGCTAAGGGTTATACCCAACAAGAAGGGATTGACTATGAAGAAACCTTCTCGCCAGTCGTGATGCTAAAATCCGTCCGCATACTTCTATCCATAGCTGCAGCTCTTGACTATCAGATCTGGAAAATGGATGTCAAGACTACCTTCCTGAATGGCAATCTTGACGAGCGCATTTATATGGCTCAACCGGACGGTTTCATGGATTAAGGTCAAGAGACCAAGGTTTGTGAGTTACTTATGTCCATTATGGACTAAAGCAAGCATCTAGGTCATGGAATATTAGATTCGATGAAACTATGAAAAGCTTCAGCTTTGAACAGTCAATAGATGAGCCTTGTGTCAAGATGTTAATACACGAAGGCAAAGTTGTGTTTGTGGTACTATATGTCGATGAGATATTACTCATAGGTAATGATGTGGTTAAGTTATCCGAGATTAAGGTCTGGCTGGCAAAGCAATTCGATATGAAGGATCTAGGCGAAGCCGCATACATTCTGGGACCCAAATCTATCGAGATAGGAAGAACCGGACTCTATCGCTCTCTCAAGCGTCTTATATTCATAAGGTGATGGATCGTTTCTCAATGCAAGACTCCAAGAAGGGCCAAACTCCCTTTAGGCATGGAGTCTCACTCTCTAAGGACCAGTCTCCCAAGACTGCACAAGAGATTGAGGATATGAGAAAAATTCCTTACGCCTCAGCCGTAGGAAGTCTCATGTATGCTATGCTTTGCACTAGACCTGAAATCTGCTTCGTAGTTGGCGTAGTTAGCCGATTTCAATCCAACCCTGGACCCGAGCACTGGATTACTGTTAAGCATGTTCTCAAGTATCTTCGAAGAACTAGGACATTGATGCTTACATATTAAGGTATTGACCTGACTATGACGGGATATACCGACTCCGATTTTCAAGCAGATAAGGATTCCAGGAAATCCACTTCGGGATCTGTGTTCATCCTTAATGGTGTGTGGAGGAGTATTAAGCAATCTTGCATTGCTGACTCCACAATGGAAGCAGAATATGTGGCTGCTTGTGAAGCATCCAAGGAGGCTATATGGCTTAGAAAATTCCTTAAGTATTTTGAAGTTGTTCCAAACATCGACGAGTCCATGACCCATAAGCGCTCTAAACATATTGAGAGGAAATACCATTTGATTCAAAAGATCGTTCAGCGCGGCGACATGGAAGTGAAGAAGATCTCAACGGTGGACAACCTGGCAGATCCATTCACCAAGGCATTAGCGAATGAGGTCTTCGACCAATATCGAGAGGGATTAGGCGTGAAGGACTACTCACATCTTCTTTGAGTCAAGTGGGATTTTATTGTCAATGGTGCCCAGAAGAAGAGTAGTAGTATCTATTTATGTACATTTGATGTAATATAGTCTCACGAAGACTCTTGCTTGTAATTTCTTATTTATTAATAAAAGTTGAAACGTTCATTCATTCTTCCTTGTCTGTTTGAAGCATTATGATAAAACATTAGTCTTTAGTCCATAAACAAACTTAACAACTTACGAAGAGAAAATGTAGATTTGCATGAACAAACTCTTCGTAGTTTCCCTAAAACGATATATTCGCAATCTAAGGGTCAGAGGACTATTGACTTTAGTACGATCGTTAGGAGAATCTATGAAGTCTGGTTATTGGCATTGAGAGTTGGAGACTCTATAGTTCTTCTAGGTATCTTTCGAAGGTACTGAATTGACCAGTGCACATCTGGAGACAAGATAAGAATAAACCATTTAACCTCTTATGTCTCGAAGTCACTACGTATGAATTGGATCATGCTTACCTTAATCCTGAAATGAGACATGCCATTTCACAGCTTACGTATTCTCATTGGAGAAAGTCAGAGTTCGGACTCACTACGTGATTCTGAACAGGATCTATTGGTGAAGTACAAAGTTGTGAAGATGTCATGAGTAACTTTGTGAAGTTCTCATAGATATTGAATTCAGTACAAGATTGCTAAAATGCAATGTATATCACCTCATGCTTTGTTCATTGGAATGTGAATAAATGAACTGGCCAGTGTCCAAATTGAGTCTTGACTCTTTTGGATGAAACAATGTGACTTGTTAGCTCCTCGTCAATACATTGTTTCTAACTTATTCACAAGCAACAAAGGAGTTGAGGAAATAACAGCTAGAAGGGTAAAATGGTAATTTTGTAAATTCCGACCAACTGATGATATTCATGAAGGGTAAACATAGATAATATTCAATGGATCCACTCATTACAATTACGTTGAATTCTTGAGTAGAAAATAAATTCATTTGAAGCTAGAGATTTTCAGTGTCAACTCTTTAGTGGAGTCACTTGACATTAAGCTAAAAATTGGAAAAGGTTTGTGAACTTTTGAGTCCAAGTTTTTAGCTCAAGATTTGTTCATTTGGATCCATGAGGTCATTGTCACAAATCATATCGAGTAGGAATAGTTAAACTAGAAGCTAAGTTATTGAGAGTTGAAGACTTTATAGTTCTTCTAGGTATCTTCCGAAGGTGCTGAATTGACCAGTGCACTTTTAGAGACAGATAAGAACAAACCATTTAATCTCTTATGTCTCGAGGTCACTACGTATGCATTGCATCATGCTTACCTCAATCCTGAAATGAGACATACCATTTCATAGCTTACATATTCTCATTTGAGAAAGTCAGAGTTCGGATTCACTATGTGATTCTTAACAGAAACTATTGGTGAAGTACTAAGTTATGTAGATGTCATGAGTAACTTTGTGAAGATCTCATAGATATGGAATTCATGGACAAGATAGTTGAAATGCAATGTATATCAACTCATGCTTTGTTCCTAGGAATGTGAATAAATGAACTGGCTAGTGTCCAAATTGAGTCATGACTCTTTTGGATGAAACAATGTGACTTGTTAGCTCCTCGTCAATGCATTTTGTCTGACTTATTCACAAGCGAAAAGGAGTTGAGGAAATAACAGCTAGAAGGGTAAAATGGTAATTTTGTAAATCCCGACTAGCTGATGATATTCATGAAGGGTAAACATAGATAATATTCAGTGGATCCACTCATCACAATTAAGTTGTATTCTTTAGTAGAAAATAAATTCATTTGAACCGAGACATTCTCAGTGTCAACTCTTTAGTGGAGTCAGATGACATTATGCTAAACTTGGAAAAGGTTTGTGAACTTTTGAGTCCAAGTAATTTTAGCTCAAGCTTTGTTGATTTGGATCCATGAGGTCACCGTCACAAATCATATCGAGTAGCAATAGTGAAACTAGAAGCTAAGTCAAAACACAAGCGAGACAAGTTTTACGAAAACTGTATAAAGGGTATTTTTGTCCTTTTGGACATAGGATGAAATGAATGTAATTAAATTTTTTGACATGGTCATATGATGACTTAAACCACTCGGCCAAGTTAAGAAATTTGGGCCTTGAGGATTAATTTCATTTCATGGAATTTTACTTGAAAATTCTTAATGGGCATTTTCTTATGTTGTCACGCACAAATGAAGAAGCATCTAGAATCCCCTTCTAGATAGTGTGGCCGTCCAACCCAAAGGAGAAAAAGAGAGTTTATTTTGTGCATTAATGTATGAAGATACTTGCCAAAAGAAAAGGAGGAAACAAATTTCCTCTATGAGGAAAGTAGAATTTCGGCCAAGACAAGTCAAGGGAGAAGTAAAAATACAAAGAGGAAACAAATCCAAGGTGTCATGAAGGCTCATGTTGGCCTTGTAACTTAAGGGGAATAAGGGCAATATTTGCTCATGAATATGTGATATTCTATAGAAGAGGAAACTACATTGTTGAAGGTAATCCCTCTCCTATAAATAGAGCCCTCATTCCTCTCATTTTATTCATTTCCAAAGTTCACTAGTACAAAATATAGCATCAGGTGCGACTTTTTTCGCACCTGAAAGTACTTTCAGGTGTGACTTTAGATACGAAAATGCCGCACCCAAAATTCCGTACCTAATGCTCCTCGATGCGAAAAGTCGCACCTAGAAGTCTTGATTATCAGGTGCGACACATTTAGTTGCGACTTTTCGCACCTAAAATCGCACCCAAATTGTGTCTAAAACACTCTATAAAGGCGGGGAAAAAGGTATTAGATGCGACTAGTCACATCTGATGATTTGCGCCAAAAGTATCAGATGCGATTAGTCGCATTTGATGCTCTTTATCTTAAAAAAAAAAATTAATATGCTGATTTTATTAATTTTTATTCTAAATTTAATTATATAATAATTATTTCACCATTTTTTCAGTTACAAAGACATAACTTTAATTAACAATTACATAAATGAATTTGACAACTTAAGTATAAGTATGCAAAGACAAACAACTGACAAGAACAATGGTATAAATTCATAATAAATATTCTGTACACAATGGAGTCAAACAAATAATACAGGAATTAGAAAAAACATAAATTAATAATAATCGACATGTTGTACATTGTATACCAGTCCGAGATTCACACTATAAAAAGACTTACGTTACTGAAAGATAAGATCTGAAAATAAAAAATATATAGCATCTAAAAATAAAAGATACGAAATTTCTTCATTGTCATCTCAAATTCAGTCTGTATTTCCTCATTATCCTCTTTTAACAAAGCAAACATATAAGTTAGCTTAGATTGCACAATGACACAAAACAACCAACAAAGTTATTAGATGAATGCTTAACAAAAAAGATATTAAAACATGCGACTAAAGAATAGCTCTTTGTGCTACAATCATATTCAGAAGTTGTTATGCATTTCAATCGTGACAAACTCGCTCTCATTCTATCATTTTTCTAAACAACAACCTATTCATGTAATTATTAGACAAATTATAATTCCTAATTGATAAATTACAATAAATCAAAACTAATTAAAACAAAACAAATTTAAACAAAACACTAACCTAAATATATTACTAAACATTAACATGTTATCAAATTAATTACAATTTAATTACAATTACAATTAACATAAACTAATCAAAATTAAATTAAACAACCTAAACATATTACTAACTATCTAATTAACATTTACAATTATTAACATATATTAACCTACATATTTCACATTAACTAACCTACCTATTAACTAACCTAACATATAAACTAACAGATTATATAAAACTAACCTAACTAACTAATATATACACTAACCAGCAGACAAAGGACGGCCGGGGACACACGACTTTTGTCGGAGGCAGGGACTCGGGGACAGCGGCTCGGAGGCTGGGACTCGGAGGACAAGAACTCGACAACGGGGTTGGGGCTGAGCGCACGACGAGGTTCGGAGGCTCGGGACGAGGCTGTGAGGCAGAGAGAGGGAGAGAAATACTGAGTTTAAGAGAGAGCGTATCCAGTGAGTGAGTGAGAGAGAGAAATACCGATGGAGAGGTCGCAGAACGGGCGACGGCGGAGAAGACGACGGAGCGCGGCGGAGGCTGTAGTGGCAGAGAGAGAGAGAGAGAGAGAGAGAGAGAGAGAGAGCTGTCGGAGAGGCTTTAATGGTTGTGGATAGGCGTTGGTGGTTGTGGAGGTCGTTGTAGTGGTTTGTGGTGGTGGAGAGGGCGTGGCAGAGTTGCAGAGCGAGAGAGAACGTTTTTTTTGGTCTGAAATCGGCGAACTCACTGAAGAAGACGAAATGCACAAGATTTGATTTTATAGAAAAACCTAAATTTTAGGTGCGACTTTGTTGCACCTGAAAGCTCAAGTAGATGCGATTAGTCGCACCTGATAACTTATCAGGTGCGATTAGTCGCATCAGACAATATCTAAAAAAAATTAAATCAGAATGCCACGTCAATACTGAATGAAAAAATGAGGGGGAAAATTGGCCCGCTTAAAATTTTAAACTATCAAGTGCGACAAAGTCGCACCTGAAAGTTTTTTTAACTATCAGGTGCGACTAGTCGCACCTGATACTCAAAAGAAAAAACTATTTTAGCAAAATTTTTTGGACTTCGGGTTGACAATCTGGTGCGACTAGTCGACCCCGGAAGTCATTTAGATTCGACTTTTAAGTGCGACTAGTCGCATCTGATAGTCATGCGCATCAGAAAACCAAATTTGTAGTAGTGGTTTTAGAGATTGAGAGATTCTCTCTCTAGACTTGGCACCTAGGTTCTTTCGTTTATCTCTCTAGCTTCTCTCTCTAGCTTCTCTCCCTTTATCTCTCTATGTTTTTCTTTCATTTTTGTTTTGGCACCTAGGGTCACACTTGACCTAATGTTTTAGCTCTTCGACTTTGAGACTTGTTCTTGAGTCGTCGTTTTTAAAAGTGCCCACAACTAATTCCTTTCTTTCTCGAGTGATTATTGTGATAGAAACATTCGTGTTTGCTCGAGTTCCCGAGGAAGGAAGAGAGACGTGCTGCGAGGGGAGACGAACGTTTCAACCATCCTAATGCTTCTCAATGTTCAAGCTTATCAAAAGGTTAGTAAACATATAATGCTCATTAATAGTTTTAATTTAAATATGTACTTGCTCTTTGTCTAGGTTAGTAAAAATGTTTTACTTGTTTTAAAGAAAATTTATAAATTCCACCGCTTGCTCGAAGCGTTAAATCTTTTTGTAACCCTAGATCAATTCCAACAAATACTTGGACTCAAAAGTTCACAAACCTTTTCCAAGTTTAGCTTAATGCCAACTGACTCCACTAAAGAGTTGACAGTGAGAATCTCTCGGTTCAAATGAATTTATTTTCTACTCAAGAATTCAACTTAATTGTGATGAGTGGATCCACTGAATATTATCTATGTTTACTCTTCATGAATATCATCAGCCAGTCTGGATTTTCAAAATTACCATTTTACCCGTCTAGCTGTTATTACCTCAACTCCCTTGTCTCTTGTGAATAAGTTAGAAATAATGTATTGACGAGGAGCTAACAAGTCACATTGATTCATCCAAAGGAGTCATGACTCAATTTGGACACTAGCCAGTTCATTTATTCACATTCCAAGGAACAAAGCATGAGGTGATATACATTGCATTTCAGCAATCTTGTACATGAATTCCATATCTATGAGATCTTCACAAAAATACTCATGATATCTTCGTAACTTACTCTTGTCAATGGTGCCCACTAGAAGAGTTGTAGTCTTTATTTTGTACATTTGATGTAATAAAGTCTCACGAAGACTCTTGCTTGTAATTGCTTATTCATTAATAAAAAGTTGAAACGTTCATTCATTCTTCCTTGTATGTTTGAAGCTTTATGATAAAACATTAGTCTTTAGTCCATAAACAAATGTAACAACTTATGAAGAGACAAATGTAGATTTGCATGAACAAACTCTTCGTAGTTTGCTTAAAACGATACATTCGCAATCTAAGGGTCAAAGGACTATTGACCTCAGTATGATTGTTAGAAGAATCTATGATGTCTGGTTATGAGGCATTGAGAGTTGGAGACTCTATAATTCTTCTAGGTATCTTCCGAAGGTACTGAATTGACCAGTGCACTTCTAGAGACAAGATAAGAACAAAGCATTTAACCTCTTATGTCTCGAAGTCACTACGTATGAATTGCATCGTGCTTACCTTAATCCTGAAATGAGACATGCCATTTCACACCTTAGGTATTCTCATTTGAGAAAGTCAGAGTTCGGACTCACTATGTGATTCCGAACAAGGCCTATTGGTGAAATACTAAGTTGTGAGAATGTCAGGATTAACTTTGTGAAGTTCTCATAGATATGGAATTCATGTACAAGATTGCTGAAATGCAATGTATATCACCTCATGCTTTGTTCCTTGGAGTGTGAATAAATGAACTGGCCAGTGTCCAAATTGAGTCTTGACTCTTTTGGATAAACAATGTGACTTGTTAGCTCCTCGTCAATACATTGTTTCTAACTTATTCACAAGCCAAAGGAGTTGAAGAAATAACAGCTAGAAGGGTAAAATGGTAATTTTGTAAATATCGACTAGCTGATGATATTCATGAAGGGTAAACATAGATAATATTCAGTGGATTCGCTCATCATAATTTGGTTGAATTCTTGAGTAGAAAATAAATTCATTTGAACCGAGAGATTTTCAGTGTCAACTCTTCAGTTGACATTACGCTAAACTTGGAAAAGGTTTGTGAACTTTTGAGTCCAAGTGTTTAGCTCAAGCTTTGATCATTTGGATCCATGAGGTCACTGTCACGAATCACATCGAGCAGGAATAGTTAAACTAGAAGCTAAGTCTAAACAAGAACGAGACAAGTTTTGTGAACATTGTCAAAAGAGTATTTTTGTCTTTTGAGACATAGGATGAAATGAATGTCAATAAATTTTGACATGGTCATTTGATGACATGCATCACTCGGCCAATATTAGTTTTATTGGGCCTTGTGGATTAATTTCATTTCATGAGAATTTTATTGAAAATTCTTAATGGGCATTTTTCATGTTGTCATGAACAAATGGAAAAGCTTCTAGAGGGCCTTTCTAGAATTGTTATAGGCGCCCAATACCCAAGAGAAAGAGAGAATATTTTGTGCATAAATGTATCAAGATACTTGCCAAAAGAAAAAAGGAATCAAATTTCCTATGCATGGCATAAGGGAAATTCAGCCATAAGGTTCAAGGGGAGAAGCAAATAAAAGAGGAAACAAATCCAAGGACTAGCTTGGCAAGTCTTTGCCGTGTGACTCTATGAAGGAAAAGGAAAATTGGCTCATGAATATGTGATATTCTATAGAAGAGGAAACTACCTTATTGAAGGTGAGACCTCTCCTATAAATAGGAGCCTCATTCAACACATTTCATTCATCCAAAGTTTTAGAGATTGAGAGCTTCTCTCTCTAGCTTGGCCGCCCCTCTCCTCTCTCTCTCTATTCAATTTCGTTTTTTTTGTTTGGGCACCTAGGTCCTCATTTGACCTAGTGTTTAGCTCTTCGACTTCAAGACTAGTTCTTAAGTCGTAGTGTTTAAAAGTGCCCACACACTAATTCCTTTTTCTCTCGAGTGATTTAGTGACAGAAACTTTCGTGGTTGCTCGAGTTAGCGAGGAAAGAAAGAGAGACGTGCTGGCTTCAAGAAAGGTTAGTAATCTTTAATGTTCATATTAGTTTTTATTTACATGTGCTTGGTCTTTGTCTAGGTTAGTAAAATGGTTTTACTTGTTAAAAGAAATTTTTTAAAATTCCGCCGCTTACTGAAGCGTTAAACTTTTTCTTAAACCCTAGATCAATTCCAACAAATGGTATGAGAGCTATGGTCAAAGACATGCATGTACATGTATGTAAAATTATGAGCTTGAAAATCGTTTTCGAAAGTTTACTAATTTTGTGACAAGTTAAAATTGTTTTCTTAGATTTTTTTTAATTTATTGCTCTTGCCTTTAAATTAAAAATCATGTTGTTTTTCTATGAGTTTAAGATGTTATTAAAACACGTTAGAATCAGTTCTAAATTTTTTTAATTTTTTATATTGAAAAACGTGTTTTAAAGGGTTTGAGAAAATTTCGAGTAATTTTGTGACTAATTTTTTATTTCTGTTATTCCATGTTATTACCTTGCTAATAAAACACAAATAAAAGCTTTAACAACCTCCTAAAATGTTCTGTTACACTCGATTCTTTTTCGCACCTAAAAAGACCAAACTTTAATTATTTCTTTTTCTTTGAGCTGGAGTAAAACCCGCAGTAAAACTGGCATAACTCTCTGCGCAGAAATAGAAATTAAATTATTCTTAATCACATTAAAGCTCTTTCTGTCCTCTTTCCCATGCCACTAGTTTTGGGTCAAAAGGACATCGGAGCCGCCAGTTATGGCGATTTTACTCCGAGGTGCGCGGCTGTTCCGAAAGTCTAATGAGACAATTTTCTTGAGCAAAATTATTTTTCATAAGATTATAAACATGATGTGAAAGATTAAAATGTTTTGATTTTTGAAAGTTTAATTGAAATTGAATTTTTACAAAACTAGTTTGAACTTTGAAAAACCGTTTTCGTTTTCAAACTTGAAAATATTTTGTCATCCAAATCAAATAAGTTTTCAAAATGTTATCAAAACTATATCTATATCACATATGTTCAAAATCTATATGCTCTTGAAAATTTTAGTGGGAGGTCTCCTTACAGACAAGCCGAAAAATAAAAAGATGTGTAATATCAAACTTTCAAGTGTTCGAGTGAGTTGAAGTTCACACTTCCCTCATGCACTTTCCCGAAATAGAAAATAGGAAAAGATCCGAGTATGTCCCTTGTGCCTTTATGCACTAACACTGCTCTGAACATGAAGATCTAGGATTATTTTCTAGTTGTCCGCTCTATCGCTCTATAACTAGGAAAACCGTTTCCGAACTTATAAGAGTCGATGTACCAAATCCAAAAACTAAGTGGGAGGGTTGTACTTGTTGTTTGTAACCCACGATCCCCAACACTAATGAAAGAAGCAATTAACGTGAGACTAAGAGCCGCTCTTGCGACCCTCTCTTAAATGGGAGTACTCTAAGGCGTTTTTGCTTCGATCATTGCTCAATGAGCTACGTCCGAAAGTGATACGATGAAGGCAAGGCCTCCCCTTGGGGGATTGTTTTTCAAAGTTGACCTTTTGGACTAAGTGGTTAGTTGCACACTTAGACTCAATCCCTAGTAATCCTCCCTTGAGGCTCTGCGAAAGGATGTGAGTGATCAAACCATTTTAAAAGGTGGCTAGTCAAAATTGGTGTATTAACATCTTGGCTAAGCATTAATGATGTGTCATTTACTTATAAATGGAGATTTTTTGCGGCCTTCTCTTGAGGGAGTAAATTATCGTTTGGTTTATAACACCTTTGGATTTTATCAAGTCTTAAATAAAACATAAATCCTAAACCAAAGACTAATCATAAACTTGTTTCAACTTAATTAAGCAACATGTCTCTCAACCATCTCTCGATCATCCTTTCCTCGAACAAACCCGAAAACGAAAACTACGTAGATTCGAAACATAACCTCGATATCATCCTTGCCATTAACAAGCACAAATGGGTACTCACCACCCCGTGTCCTCCTCTAACGAATGATGATTCGACTCAAGAGGACAATGACGCCTTAGCGGCCTGGCTTCGATCCGATGAGATTGTGAGGTGCTATATCTTAGCATCTATGAACAATATGCTAAAAAAGCAACATCATGACATCGAGACTGCCGCCGACATGCTCTACAATCTCCTTGAGATGTTTGGAGGGCAAAGGCGTCAAAAAAGGCTACAAGCAGTCCGATAGTTTATGAACTGTCACATGAAGGTAGGACTCCAGTTGGAGACTTTATGATACTGATCATTAGTTATTTTAATAAAATGTAAATCCCAGGATCTGAGATTGATGGGAAGAATGTCATAGATATGATCTTAGAAACTCTCCCCGCATCTCTTGATAGCTCCATGATGAACTACTCCATAAACAAGCTGGAGTACACTGTTACCAAGCTTATGAAGGAAATTCACACTGTTGTAGGTCTCACTAAGAGAAAGAGGCATCAAGGAGAGGCACATGCCACTAAGCAAAAAGCCTCCGCCTCTAAAACTTAAAAGAGTCATCACAAGGCCGATAAAAAGAATTGTCATGCCTATCTCAAAGCAAAGGAACATAGTATTGTACTAGTTACTGAAACATGCTTAGTAGCTGATAATGTATCAACATGGATTCTTGACTCCGCTGCTACTAACCATATTTGTTGGTCCTTGACTGATTTCAAGAAAACCAAAAGCTTAGAGGAAGGCGAGTTCTGTTTCAAATGGGGTGATGGAAGCCTGGTGTCCGCGAAGGCTGTGGAATCCGTGACGCTGTCTTTTGAAGACCGCACTTTAACTTAAATAATTTTTATTTTGTTCCTACCTTTGGGAAGAACTTAATATCCGTTGCTCGTCTTCTTGAGCAAGATTAGTGTTTAAAGTTCATTAAGAATGGAATTCGTATTTCGTTTCCTGATAATTCTTTTGTCACTGATGCATGTATGAAGAATGGTCTTTTTTTACATTTATCCCACTCAACCTTCTCTTTTAGACACCGAAATAGATAACGATCTTATTATGGAACCAGAGAGGATCAAACTTTCTGAATCCTCTGATCTAACAAAATCAACATACCTATGGCACTTAAGACTTGGTCACATCAGTCTAGACATGATTAAGAGACTTGTGAGGGACGGTCCACTCCAAGCCTCTGCAATAGGTTCACTACCTACTTGCGAATCTTGCATACAAGGAAAAATGACTAAGCGACCTTTCTCCGATAAGGGTCGAAGAACCACTAAGCTGCTGGAACTAGTACATTCTGATGTATGTGGTCCGCTCAGTCATCAGGCACGTGGTGGATACGAATACTTCGTTACATTCACTGACGATTACTCAAGATACAGTTTTTTCTATTTGCTCAAACACAAATCCGAGACCTTTAACGTATTTAAGGTCTTTAGGGCTTTAGTGGAAAAGCAAACTGGCAAAGTGGTCAAAACCCTTCGATCTGATCGAGGTGGTGAGTATATATCTGGAGAGTTCGATGACTTTCTTAAAGAAGAAGGTATTGCTTCTCAGCTTACCGCACCTGGCACACCTCAACAAAACGGAGTGTCAGAGAGAAGAAACCGAACTCTTATGGAGATGGTTAGATCAATGATGAGTTACTCATCACTCCCTCCTTCCTTTTAGGGATATGCCCTCAAAACATCCGCTTACATTCTGAACCAATTTCGTTTTTTTTTTGTTTTGGCACCTAGGTCCTCATTTTACCTAGAGTTTAGCTCTTCGACTTCAAGACTTGTTCTTAAGTCATAGTGTTTAAAAGTGCCCACACACTAATTCCTTTTTCTCTTGAGTGATTTAGTGATAGAAACTTTCGTGGTTTCTCGAGTTAGCGAGGAAAGAAAGAGAGACGTGCTGCGAGGGAGACGAACGTTGCAACCTTTTCCAAAAGCTTCTCAACGTTAGGTTAGTAAAATGGTTTTACTTGTTAAAAGAAATTTTTTAAAATTCTGGCCCTTTCTGAAGCGTTAAACTTTTTCTTAAACGCTAGATCAATTCCAACAACTGAATTGACCAGTGCACTTCTAGAGACAAGATAAGAACAAACCATTTAACCACTTATGTCTCGAAGTCACTACGTATGAATTGCTTCGTGCTTACCTTAATCTTGAAATGAGACATGCCATTTCACACCTTACGTATTCTCATTTGAGAAAGTCAGAGTTCGGACTCACTATGTGATTACGAACAAGGCCTATTGCTGAAATACTAAGTTGTGAGAATGTCATGAGTAACTTTGTGAAGTTCTCATAGATATGGAATTCATGTACAAGATTGCTGAAATGCAATGTATATCACCTCATGCTTTGTTCCTTGGAGTGTGAATAAATGAACTGGCCAGTGTCCAAATTGAGTCTTGACTCTTTTGGATGAAACACTGTGACTTGTTAGCTCCTCGTCAATACATTGTTTCTAACTTATTCACAAGCGACAAAGGAGTTGAGGAAATAACAGCTAGAAGGGTAAAATGGTAATTTCGTAAATCCCGACTAGCTGATGATATTCATGAAGGGTAAAAATAGATATTATTTAGTGGATCCGCTCATCATAATTTGGTTGAATTCTTGAGTAGAAAATAAATTCATTTGAACCGAGAGATTTTCAGTGTCAACTCTTTAGTGGAGTCAGTTGACATTAAGCTAAACTTGGAATAGGTTTGTGAACTTTTGAGTCCAAGTATTTAGCTCAAGCTTTGTTCATTTGGATCCATGAGGTCACTATCACGAATCACATCGAGTAGGAATAGTTAAACTAGAAGCTAAGTCTAAACAAGAACGAGACAAGTTTTGTGAAAATTGTCAAAAGGGTATTTTTGTCTTTTGAGACATAGGATGAAATGAATGTCAATAAATTTTGTCATGGTCATTTGATGACATGCATCACTCGGCCTATATTAGTTTTATTGGGCTTTGTGGATTAATTTCATTTCATGAGAATTTTATTGAAAATTCTTAATGGGCCTTTTTCATGTTGTCATGAACAAATGGAAAAGCTTCTAGAAGGCCTTTCTAGAATTGTTATAGGCGCCCAGTAACCAAGAGAAAGAGAGAATATTTTGTGCATAAATGTATCAAGATACTTGCCAAAAGAAATAGGGGAAACAAATTTCCTATGCATGGCATAAGGGAAATTCGGCCATAAGGGTCAAGGGAAAAGAAAATAAAAGAGGAAACAAATCCAAGGACTTGCTTGGCAAGTCTTGGCCGTGTGACTCTATGAAGGAAAAGGAAAATTGGCTCATGAATATGTGATATTCTATAGAAGAGGAAACTACCTTATTGAAGGTGAGACCTCTCCTATAAATAGGAGCCTCATTCCACACATTTCATTCATCCCAAGTTTTAGAGGTTGAGAGCTTCTCTCTCTAGCTTGGCCGCCCCTCTCCTCTCTCTCTCTATTCAATTTCGTTTTTTTTTGTTTTGGCACCTAGGTCCTCATTTGACCTAGTGTTTAGCTCTTCGACTTCAAGACTAGTTCTTAAGTCGTAGTGTTTAAAAGTGCCCACACACTAATTCCTTTTTCTCTCAAGTGATTTAGTGATAGAAACTTTCGTGATTGCTCGAGTTGGCGAGGAAAGAAAGAGAGACGTTCTGCGAGGGAGTCGAACGTTGCAACTTTCCAAAAGCTTCTCAACGTTTAAGCTTCAAGAAAGGTTTGTAATCTTTAATGCTCATATTAGTTTTTATTTACATGTGCTTGCTCTTTGTCTAGGTTAGTAAAATGGTTTTACTTGTTAAAAGAAAATTTTTAAAATTCCGCCGCTTACCGAAGCGTTAAACTTTTTCTTAAACCCTAGATCAATTCCAACACTTACTACTTCACCAATAGGTCTTGTCTATATCACACTATGAATCTAGAACTACGACTTTCTCAAATGAGAATACGTAAGCTATGAAATCACATGTCTCATTTCAGGATTGAGGTAATCACGATGCAATTCATACGTAGTGAATTCGACACATAAGAGTTTATAATTTTTTATAATGAAAACCGTCTTTTTAAGTTTGAGAAAATTTCGAGTAATTTTGTGACTAGTTATATTGTCTTGCTAGTTTCGTTTATTTACTCGTTTCGTTTTATGTTTGTTATTATTTTCTTTTATACCATTTTATTACCATGTTACTAAAACACATATAAAAGCTTTAACAACTCCCTAAAACGTTCCGTTACACTTGATTCTTTTTCGCACGATCAAGTCCGAACTTTAATTATTTCCACTTTTCTTCGAGCTCGAGAAAACCCCACACTAAAAGTGGTATAACTCTTAGTTCATAATTCGAAATTTAATGATTCTTGAATCAAATTAAAGGTGTGTTTGTCCTCTTTCCAATGCAATTGTTTTAGGTCAAAAGGACTTTGGAGCCGCCAGTTATGGTGATTTTACTCTGAGTTGCGCGGCTGTTCCAAATGTCCTTTTTTTAGAATTATTGAATTCCGAATATAGGACCCCACTCCATGAGTTATAGAACTCTAATGAGAACATATCCTTGAGAAAAATTGTTTTTTTATAAGATAATAAATATAATGTGAAAGATTAAAAAAATTTGATTTTTGAAAGTTTTATTGAAATTGAAGTTTTTACAAAACTAGTTTGAATTTTGAAAAACCGTTTTCACTTTCAAACTTGAAAATATTTTGTCATCCAAATCAAATAAGTTTTAAAAATGTTTTCAAAAACTATATCTATATCACATATGTTCAAAATTTATATGCCCTTAAAAATTTGAGTGGGAGATCTCCTCGCAGACAAGCCGAAAAATAAAAAGATGTGTAATCTCAAACTTTCAAGTGTTCGAGTGAGTTGATGTTCACACTTCCGTCATGCACTTTCCCGAATAAAAAATAGGAAAATGTCTGAGTATGTACCTTGTGCCTTTATGCACTAACACTGCTCTTCCTTGAACATGAAGATCTAGGCTTCCTTTCTAGTAGTCCACTCTATCGCTCTATAACTAGGACATTTGTTTCTGAACTTATAAAGACGATATGTCAACTCCAAAAACTAAGTGGGAAGGTTATACTTGTTGTTTGTAACCCACGATCCCCAACACTAATGAAAGACGCAATTAACATGACACTAAAAGTCACTCTTGTGACCCTCTCTTCGATGGGAGTACGCTATGGCGTCTTTACTTTAATCATTGCTCAATGACCTATGTCCGAGAGTGAGACGATAAAGACAAGGCCTCCTCTTGGGGGATTATTTTTTCAAAGTTGACCTTTTGGACTATGTGGTTGGTTGCACACTTAGACACAATCCCTAGTAATCCTCCCTTGAGGCTCTGCGAAAGGATGTGAGTGATCAAACCAATTTAAAAGGTGGATAGTCAAAATTGGTGTATTGACATCTTGGCTAAGCATTAATGATGTGTCATTTACTTATAAATATTGAAGATTTTTTGCCTTTTCTTGAGGGAGTAGATTATCATTTTGTTTGTAACAACTTTGGATTTTATCAGATGTTAAAAACTTAAATCCTAAACCAAAAGAGTAATCATAAACTTGTTTCAACTCTTATAGGCAAAATGTCTCCCAACCATCTCTCAACCATTTTTCCTCAATACAAACTCGAAACCGAAAACTACGTAACCTCAATATCATACTTACCATTAACAAGCCCAAATGGGTACTCAGCACCCCGTGTTCTCCTCAACCGAATGATGATTCGACTCAAGAGGACAAAGATGCCTTGGCGGCCTGGCTCCGCTCCGATGAGATTGTGAGGTGCTATATCTTAGCATCTATGAACAAAGTGCTGAAACAGCAACATCGTGACATTGAGACAACCGTAGACATGCTCTACAATCTCCATGAGATTTTTGGAGGGCAAGGGCGTCAGGCCAGACAACAAGCAGTCAGACAGTTTATGAACTGTGGTATGAAGGCTGGGACTCCTGTCAGGGACCATATGATGCTGATCATTAGTTACCTGAATGAGATGGAAATCCTAGGATCTAAGATTGACGAGAAGACCAAAATAGATATGAACTTGGAAACTCTCCCCGAATATATCGATATCTTCAAGCTTAACTACTCCATGAACAAGCTAGAGTACACTCACCGAGCTTATGAAGGAGATTCACACTGCTGAAGGTCTCACTAAGAGATAGAGGAATCAAGGAGAGACACATGCTATTGAGCACAAAGCCTCCGCCTCTGGATCTAAGAAGAGACCTCACAAGGCCAAGAAGAAGAATTGTTCTGCCTATCTCAAAGCAAAGAAACATTATATTGTACTACTAACCATATTTATTGTTCCTTGACTGGTTTCAAGAAAACCAAAAGCTTAGAGGAAGGCGACTTCTGTTTCAAATGGGGTGATGGGAGCCTGGTGTCTGCGAAGGCTGTGGGATCTGTGATGCTGTCTTTCGAAGACCGCACTTTAAGCTTGAATAATGTTTATTTTGTTCCTTACTTTGGGAAGAACTTAATATCTGTTGCTCGTCTTCGTGAGCAAGATTATTGTTTAAAGTTCATTAAGAATGGAATTCGTATTTCCTTTCCTGATAACTCTTTTGTCACTGATGCATGTATGAAGAATGCTCTTTTCTACATATATCCCACTCAACCTTCTCTTTTAGACACCGAAATAGATAACGATCTTATTAGGGAGCCAAAGAGGATCAAACTTTCTGAATCCTCCGATCTAACAAAATCAACATACCTATGATCTAGTTAGGGAGCCAAAGGTTCCTAAGGTAGACAAGTCTAACGACAAGTGCCACCACTACGATGAACCGGGTCACTGGCGTAGGAACTTTCCTGCCTAACTCAAAACTAAGGAAAAAGGTATAGTACTTATTACCGAAGTTTGCTTAGTACCTGATAATGTATCAACGTGGATTCTTGACTCCGTTGCTACAAACCCTATTTGCTGCTCCTTGACTGGTTTTAGGAAAAGAAAAAGCTTAGAGGTAGGCGACTTCTGCTTCAAGTGGGGTGATGGGAGCTTAGTGTCTACGAAGGCTGTGGGATCCGCGACGCTGTCTTTTGAAGACCGCACTTTAAATTTGTATAATATTTATTATGTTCCTTCCTTTGGGAAATACCTAATATATGTTGCTCAACTTTTTGAGCAAGATTATTGTTTAAAGTTTATAAAGAATGGAATTCGTATTTCTTTTTCAAATTCTTTTGTCACTGATGCATGTATGAAGAATGCACTTTTCTACATTCATCCCACGCAACCTTCTCTTTTACACAGTGAAATAGATAATTATCTAGTTAGGGAGCCAAAGAAGATCAAACTTTCAGATTCCTCTAATCTAATAAAATCAACATATCTCTGGCACTTAAGTCTTGGTCATATCAGTCTAGATAGGATTAAGAGACTTGTGAGGGACGGTCCACTCCAAGCCTCTGCAATAGGTTCACTACCTACTTGTGAATCTTGCATAGAAGGAAAAATGACTAAGCGACCTTTCTCCGATAAGGGTCGAAGAGCCACTGAGTTGCTGGAACTAGTACATTCTGATGTATGTGGTCCGCTCAGTCAACAGGCACGTGGTGGATACGAATACTTCGTTACCTTCACCGATGATTACTAAAGATATGGTTTTCTATTTGCTAAAACATAAATCTGAGACCTTTAACGTATTTAAGGTCTTTAGGGCTTTAGTGGAAAAGCAAACTGGAAAATAGATCTAAACCCTTCGATCCGATCGAGGTGGTGAGTATATGTCTGGAGAGTTCAATGACTTTCTTAAAGAAGAAGGTATCGCTTCTCAGCTGACAGCACCTGGCACAACTCAATAAAATGGAGTGTCAGAGAGAAGGAACCGAACTCTAATGGAGATGGTTAGATCAATGATGAGTTACTCATCACTCCTTCTTTCCTTTTGGGGGGTATGCCCTCGAAACAACCGCTTACATTCTGAACCAAGTTCCGTCTAAAACGGGTCCTGGTACTCCTTATGAAAGATGGACTGGCCGTAAAGTAAATATGGGCCACGTCCGAATTTGGGGTTTCCCTGCACATTTGCTAAGGCAAAAGACTAGCAAGTTGGCTAGTAGGTCAGAATTGTGCCTATTTGTGGGATATCCAAAGGAAACCAAAGGTTTCATCTTCTATAGTCCTAAGGATGATAAGACTTTCGTTAGCACGAATGCTCGTTTCCTTGAAGAGGACTTTATGAAGAATGCAAAACCTAGAAGCAAAATTATGCTTGAAGAAAAGTTGGGTGAGGAAGCTTCTACCTCATCTGTAAGAACTATTCTTACTCCAACTGAAACACAACCTAACTCTTCAGAATCTCGTCAAGTAGTACTTCGACGTAGTGGGAGGGCTACTCAAAAGCCTGACAGGTACATGTCATATATAGACTCTCTTGTAGCCGTCTCTGACATGGATGATCCTGTTTCCTATAGCCAAGCGATGGCTTGTTCTGAATCAAACCTTTGGCATGACGCCATGAAAGTTGAAATGCACTCGATGTATGTCAACAAAGTCTGGAAACTTGTAGACCTTCCTGAAGGGATTAAACCCGTAGGGTGTAAGTGGATATACAAGAAGAAAAGGGGTCCGGATGGGAAATTCGAGACGTTCAAAGACTTGTGGCTAAGGGTTATACCCAACAAGAAGGGATTGACTATGAAGAAACCTTCTCGCCAGTTGCGATGCTTAAATCCATCCGCATACTTTTATCCATAGCTGCAGCTCTTGACTATGAGATCTAGCAAATGGATGTCAAGACTGCCTTCCTGAATGGCAATCTTGACGAGCGCATTTATATGGCTCAACCATACGGTTTCGTGGATAAAGGTAAAGAGACCAAGGATTGTGAGTTACTTAAGTCAATAGATGAGCCGTGCGTTTACAAGTTAATGCACGAAGGTAAAGTTGTGTTTCTAGTACTATATGTTGATGATATATTACTCATAGGTAACGATGTGGGTAAATTATCTGAGGTTAAGGTCTGGCTAGCAAAGCAATTTGACATGAAGGATCTAGGAGAAGCCGCGTACATTCTGGGGATTCAAATCTTTTAAGATCGGAAAAACCGGACCCTATCGCTCTCTCAAGCATCTTATATTGATAAGGTGATGGATCGCTTCTCGATACACGATTCCAAGAAGGGCCAAACACCCTTTAGGCATGGAGTCTCACTCTCTAAGGACCAGTCTCCCAAGACTGCACAAGAGATTGAAGACATGAGGAAAATTCCTTACGCCTCTGCCGTAGGAAGCCTCATGTATGCTATGCTTTGTACTAGACGTGACATCTATTTCGCCGTTGGCGTAGTTAGTCGTTTCCAATCCAACCCTGGACTCGAGCATTAGATTGCTGTTAAGCATGTCCTTAACTATCTTCGAAGAACAAGGAACTTGATGCTTACATACTCAGGTACTGACCTGACTATGACGGGATATACCGACTCCGATTTTCAAGCGGGTAAGGATTCCAGGAAATCCACTTTGGGATCTGTGTTCATCCTTAATGGTGGAGTTGTTGTGTGGAGTAGTATTAAGCAATCTTGCATTGCTGACTCCACAATGGAAGCAGAATATGTGGCTGCTTGTGAAGCATCCATTGAGGTTTTATGGCTTAGAAAATTCCTTAAGTATTTGGAAGTTGTTACAAACGTCGACGAGCCCATGACCCTTTATTGTGATAATAGTGGGGATGTCGCTAACTCAAAGGAACCTCGAAGCCATAAGCCCTCTAAACATATTGAGAGGAAATACCATTTGATTCGAGATATCGTGCAGTGCGGAGACGTGGAAGTGAAAAAGATCTCAACAGTGAACAACCTGGCAGATCCATTCACCAAGGCCCTAGCGAACAAGGTCTTCGACCAACATCGAGAGGGATTAGGCATGAAGGACTACACACATCTTCTTTGAGTCAAGTGGGAGTTTGTTGTCAATGGTGTCCACAAGAAGAGTTGTAGTCTTTATTTTGTACATTTGATGTACTAAAGTCTCACGAAGACTCTTGCTTGTAATTGCTTATTCAATAATAAAAAGTTGAAACGTTCATTCTGTTGTCAATGGTGCCCACAAGAAGAGTTATAGTGTGTATTTATGTACATTTGATGTCATATAGTCTTACGAAGACTCTTGCTTGTAATTGCTTATTCATTAATAAAAAGTTGAAACGTTCATTCAATCTTCCTTGTCTGAAGCTTTATGATAAAACATTAGTTTTTAGTCCATAAACAAACTAAACAACTTACGAAGAGACAAATGTAGATTTGCATAAACAAACTCTTCGTAGTTTGCTTAAAACGATATATTCGCAATCTAAGGGTCAAAGGACTATTGACATCAGTATGATTGTTAGAAGAATCTATGATGTCTGGTTATGAGGCATTGAGAGTTGGAGACTCTATAGTTCTTCTAGGTATCTTCCGAAGGTACTGAATTGACCAGTGCACTTCTAGAGACAAGATAAGAACAAACCATTTAACCTCTTATGTCTCGAAGTCACTACGTATGAATTCCATCGTGCTTACCTTAATCCTGAAATGAGACATGTCATTTCACACCTTAGTATTCTCATTTGAGAAAGTCAGAGTTCGGACTCACTATATGATTCTGAACAGGGCCTATTGGTGAAGTACTAAGTTGTGAGAATGTCATGAGTAACTTTGTGAAGTTCTCATAGATATGGAATTCATGTACAAGATTGCTGAAATGCAATGTATGTCACCTCATGCTTTGTTCCTTGGAGTGTGAATAACTGAACTAGCCAGTGTCCAAATTGAGTCCTGACTCTTTTGGATGAAACAATGTGACTTGTTAGCTCCTCGTCAATACATTGTTTCTAACTTATTCACAAGCGACAAAGGAGTTGAGGAAATAACAGCTAGAAGGGTAAAATGGTAATTTAGTAAATCCCGACTAGCTGATGACATTCATGAAGGGTAAACATAGATAATATTCAGTAGATCCGCTCATCATAATTAGGTTGAATTCTTGAGTAGAAAATAAATTCATTTGAACCGAGAGATTTTCAGTGTCAACTCTTTAGTGGAGTCAGTTGGCATTAAGCTAAACTTGGAAAAGGTTTGTGAACTTTTGAGTCCAAGTGTTTAGCTCAAGCTTTGTTCATTTGGGTCCATGAGGTCACTGTCACGAATCACATCGATTAGGAATAGTTAAACTGGAAGCTAAGTCAAAACAAGAACGAAAATTTCAAAAGGGTATTTTTGTCTTTTGAGACATAGGATGAAATGAATGTCAATAAATTTTTTGACATGGTCATTTGATGACAAGTAACACTCGGCCATAATAAGATTAATTGGGCCTTGTGAATTAATTTCATTTCATAAGAATTTTATTGAAAATTCTTATTGGGCCTTTTTCATGTTGTCATGAACAAGTGGAAAAGCTTCTAGAAGGCCTTCCTTGAATGAGATAGGCCCAACATAGCCAAGAGATAGAGAGAATATTTTGTGCATAAATGTATGAAGATACTTGCGAAAAGAAAAAGAGGAAACAAATTTCCTCTAAGGGAAATTAGGTAGGCGCCCAAGTTGAGAAAGAAGCAAGGCAACGAACAAAAAAGGAAACAAATCCAAGACTCTAGAAGGCTGCCTTGGCCGACCAAATGGAATGGGAAATAAGGGATTTTTTGCTCATGAATATGTGATATTCTATAGAAGAGGAAACTACCTTATTGAAGGTAAGACCTCTCCTATAAATAGGAGCCTCATTCTTCTCATTCTATTCATTCCACATAAGTTAGAGATTGAGAGTCTCTCTCTCTAGAACTTGTGGCCGCCCCTCTCCTCTCTCTCTCTAGTCAATTTCGTTTTATTGTTTTGGCACCTAGGTCCTCATTTGACCTAGAGTTTAGCTCTGCGACTTCAAGACTCGTTCTTAAGTCGTAGTGTTTAAAAGTGCCCACTCACTGATTCCTTTATTTCGAGTGATTTAGTGATAGAAACTTTCATGGTTGCTCGAGGTGCCGAGGAAAGAAAGAGAGACGTGCTGCGAGGGGAGACGAGCGTTGCAAACTTTCCAAAAGCTTCTCGAAGTTCAAGCTTCAAGAAAGGTTAGTAAACTTCTTAGCTCATAATAGTTTTTATTTATATGTACTTGCTCTTTGTCTAGGTTAGTAAAAACTGTTTTACTTGTAAAAGAAAATTTTTAAAATTCCGCCGCTTACCGAAGCGTTAATTATTTTCTTAAACCCTAGATCGATTCCAACAAATGGTATCAGAGCTATGGTCAAATATTATCATGTACATGTATTTAAAATTATGAGCTTGAAAATCATTTTCGAAAGTTTACTAATTTTGTGACAAGTTAGAATTGTTATCTTAGATTTTTTTAATTTATTGCTCATGCCTTTAAATTAAAAATCATGTTGATTTTCTATGAGTTTGGGATGATATTAAAACACATTAGAATCAGTTCTAAAAGTTTTTAATTTTTTATATTGAAAAACGTGTTTAAAGGTTTGAGAATTTTCGAGTAAAATTTCGTGACTAGTTTTGTTAACTTGCTAGTTTCTTATTTTTACTTGAATCGTTTTATGCATGTTGTTATTTCTTTTATGCCTTGTTATTACCTTGCTAATAAAACACAAATAAAAGCTTTAACAACCTTCATAAAACGTTCCGTTACACTCGATTCTTTTTCGCACCTAAAAAGGACCAAGCTTTAATTATTTCTTTTTCTTCGAGCTGGAGTAAACCCGCATTAAAAGTGGCATAACTCTCTGTTCAGAAATTTAAATTTAATGATTCTTGAATCAAATTAAAGCTCTGTCTGTCCTCTGTCCAATGCCACCGGTTTCGGCTCAAAAGGACATCGGAGCCGCCAGATATGGTGATTTTACTCCGAGGTGCACGGCTGTGCTGAAACTCCAGGTTTTTTAGAAATCCGGATTTTCAAACCCCACTACCATGAGATATAGAACTCTAAGGAGAAAATTTTCTTGAGCAAAAATGTTTTTCATATGATTACAAACATGATGTGTAAGATTAAAATGTTTTGATTTTTGAAAGTTTAATTGAAATTGAGTTTTTACAAAACTAGTTTGAATTTTGAAAAACCGTTTTCACTTTCAAACTTGAAAATTTTTTGTCATCCAAATCAAATAAATTTTCAAAATGTTTTCATAACTATATCTATATTAGATATGTTCAAAATCTATATGCTCTTGAAAATTTGAGTGGGAGGTCTCCTTGTAGACAAGCCGAAAAATAAAAAGATGTGTAATCTCAAACTTTCAAGTGTTCGATTGAGTTGAAGTTCACACTTCCCTCACGCACTTTCCCGAAATAGAAAATAGGAAAAGATCGAGTATGTACCTTGTGCCTTTATGCACTAATACTACTCTGAACATGTCGATCTAGGATTCTCTTCTAGTTGTCCGCTCTGTCACTCTCTAACTAGGAAATCTGTTTCCGAACTTATAAGAGTCGATGAACCAACTCCAAAAACTAAGTGGGAGGGTTATACTTGTTGTTTGTAACCCACGATCTCCAACACTAATGAAAAGTGCAAGTGTCGCCAGACTAAGAGTCACCCTCGTGGCCCTCTCTTAAATGAGAGTACTCAAGGGCGCTTTGCACTGATCATTGCTCAATGAGCTAAATCCGAAAGTGAGACAATGAGACAAGACCTCCCCTCGGCGGATTGTTTTTCAAAGTCAATGTTTTGGACTAAGTGGTTGGTTACACACTTAGACTCAATCCCTAGTAATCCTCCCTCGAGGCCCTGCGAAAGGATGTGCGTGATCAAACCAATTTACAAGGTGGCTAGTCAAAAATGATGTATTGACATCTTGGCTAAGCATTAATGATGTGTCATTTACTTATAAATGGAGATTTTTTGCGGCCTTCTCTTGAGGGAGTAAATTATCGTTTAGTTTATAACACCTTTGGATTTTATCAAGTCTTAAATAAAACATAAATCCTAAACCAAAGACTAATCATAAACTTGTTTCAACTTAATTAAGCAACATGTCTCTCAACCATCTCTCGATCATCCTTTCCTCGAACAAACCCGAAAACGAAAACTACGTAGATTCGAAACATAACCTCGATATCATCCTTGCCATTAACAAGCACAAAAGGGTACTCACCACCCCGTGTCCTCCTCTAACGAATGATGATTCGACTCAAGAGGACAATGACGCCTTAGCGGCCTGGCTCTGCTCCGATGAGATTGTGAGGTGCTATATCTTAGCATCAATGAACAATGTGTTGCAACAACAACATCGTGACATCGAGACTGCCGCCGACATGCTCACCAATCTCCATGAGATGTTTGGAGGGCAAAGGCGTCAAGCAAGGCAAAAAGCAGTCCGACAGTTTATGAACTGCCGCATGAAGGCTAGGACTCTGGTTGGAGACTTTATGATATTGATCATTAGTCATCTGAGTAAAATGGAAATCCTAGGATCTGAGATTGATGGGAAGAATGTCATAGATGTGATCTTAGAAACTCTACCCGCATCTCTTGATACTTCCAAGATGAACTACTCCATTAACAAGCTAAAGTACACTGTTACCAAGCTTATGGAGGAACTTCACACTGCTGTAGGTCTCACTAAGAGAAAGAGGAATCAAAGAGAGGCACATGCTACTGAGCAAAAAGCCTCCGCCTCTGGAACTAAGAAGAGACTTTACAAGGCCGATAAAAAGAACTGTCCTGCCTATCTCAAAGCAAAGGAACATAGTATTGTACTAGTTACTGAAGCATGCTTAGTAGCTGATAATGTATCAACATGGATTCTTGACTCCGCTGCTACTAACCATATTTCTTGTTCCTTGAATGGTTTCAAGAAAACCAAAAGCTTAGAGGAAGGCGAGTTCTGTTTCAAATGGGGTGATAGGAGCCTGGTGTCTGCTAAGGCTGTGGGATCCGTGACGTTGTCTTTTGAAGACCGCACTTTAAACTTGAATAATTTTTATTTTATTCCTACCTTTAGGAAGAACTTAATATCCGTTGCTCGTCTTCTTGAGCAAGATTATTGTTTAAAGTTCATTAAGAATGGAATTCGTATTTCGTTTCCTGATAATTCTTTTGTCACTCATGCATGTATGAAGAATGCTCTTTTTTACATCTATCCCACTCAACCTTCTCTTTTAGACACCGAAATAGATAATGATCTAATTAGGGAGCCAAAGAGGATCAAACTTTCTGAATCCTCCGATCTAACAAAATCAACATACCTATGGCACTTAAAACTTGGTCATATCAGTCTATATAGGATTAAGAGACTTGTGAAGGACGGTCCACTCCAAGCCTCTGCAATAGGTTCACTACCTACTTGTGAATCCTGCATAGAAGGTAAAATGACTAAGCGACCTTTCTCCGATAAGGGTCGAAGAGCCACTGAGTTGCTGGAACTAGTACATTATGATGTATGTGGTCCGCTCAGCCAACAGGCACGTGGAGGATACGAATACTTCGTTACCTTCACCGATGATTACTCACGATATGGGTTTGTCTATTTGCTCAAACACAAATCCGAGACCTTTAACGTATTTAAGGTCTTTAGGGCTTTAGTGGAAAAGCAAACTGGCAAAGTGATCAAAACCCTTCGATCTGATCGAGGTGGTGAGTATATGTCTGGAGAGTTCGATGACTTTCTTAAAGAAGAAGGTATCGCTTCTCCGCTTACCGCACCTAGCACACCTCAACAAAACGGAGTGTCAGAGAGAAGAAACCGAACTCTTATGGAGATGGTTAGATCAATGATGAGTTACTCATCACTCCCTCTTTCCTTTTGGGGATATGCCCTTGAAACAGCCGCCTATATTCTGAACCAAGTTCCGTCAAAAACGGTTCCTGGTACTCCTTATGGACGATGGACTGGCCGTAAAGTGAATCTTGACCGCATCCGAATTTGGGGTTGCCCTGCACACGTGCTGAGGCAAAAGACTAGCAAGTTGGCTAGTAGGTCATAATTGTGCTTGTTTGTGGGATATCCAAAGGAAACCAAAGGTTTTACTTTCTATAGTCCCGAGGACGATAAGACTTTCGTTAGCACGAATGCTCGTTTCCTTGAGGAGGACTTTATGAAGGATGCTAAACCTAGAAGCAAAATTGTGCTTGAAGAAAAGTTGGGTGAGGAAGCTTCTACCTCATCTGTAAGAACTGTTCTTACCCCAACTGAAACACAACCTAACTCATCAGAATCTCGTCAAGTAGTACTTCGACGTAGTGGGAGGGCTACTCAAAAGCCTGACAAGTACATGTCTTATGGAGACTCTCTCGTAGCCGTCTCTGACATGGATGATCCTGTTTCCTATAGCCAAGCGATGGCTTGTTCTGAATCAAACCTTTGGCTTGACGCCATGAAAGTTGAAATGCACTCGATGTATGTCAACAATGTCTGGAAACTTGTAGACCTTCCTGAAGGGATTAAACCCGTAGGGTGTAAGTGGATATACAAGAAGAAAAGGGGTCCTGATGGGAACGTCGAGACGTTCAAAGCACGACTTGTGGCGAAGGGTTATACCCAACAAGAAGGGATTGACTATGAAGAAACCTTCTCGCTAGTCGCGATGCTTAAATCCATCCGCATACTCCTATCCATAGCTGCAGCTCTCGACTATGAGGTCTGGAAAATGGATGTCAAGACAGCCTTTCTGAATGGCAATCTTGACGAGCGCATTTACATGGCTCAACCAGACGGTTTCGTGGATAAAGGTCAAGAGACCAAGGTTTGTGAGTTGCTTAAGTCCATTTATGGATTAAAGCAAGCATCTAGGTCATGGAATATCAGATTCGATGAAACTGTGAAAAACTTCGGCTTTGAACAGTCAATAGATGAGCCTTGTGTTTACAAGTTAATACACGAAGGCAAAGTTGTGTTTCTGGTGCTATATGTCGATGATATACTACTCATTGGTAATGACGTGGGTAAGTTATCTGAGGTTAAGGTCTGGCTAGCAAAGAAATTCGATATGAAGGATCTAGGAGAAGCTGCGTACATTCTGGGGATCCAAATCTTTCGAGATAGGAAAAACCGGACCCTGTCGCTCTCTCAAGCATCTTATATTGATAAGGCGATGGATCGCTTCTCGATGCAAGACTCCAAGAAGGGTCAAACACCCTTTAGGCATGGAGTTTCACTCTCTAAGGACCAGTCTCCCAAGACTGCACAAGAGATTGAAGACATGAGGAAAGTTCCTTACGCCTCTGCCGTAGGAAGCCTTATGTATGCTATGCTTTGCACTAGACCTGACATCTGTTTCGCCGTTGGCGTAGTTAGTCGTTTCCAATCCAACCCTGGACCCGAGCACTGGATTGCTGTTAAGCATGTTCTTAAGTATCTTCGAAGAACTAGGAATTTGATGCTTACATACTCAGGTACTGACCTGACTATGACGGGATATACCGACTCCGATTTTCAAGCGGATAAGGATTCCAGGAAATCCACTTCGGGATCTGTGTTCATCCTTAATGGTGGAGCTGTAGTGTGGAGAAGTATTAAGCAATCTTGCATTGCTGAATCCACAATGGAAGCAGAATATGTGGCTGCTTGTGAAGCATCCAAAGAGGCTGTATGGCTTAGAAAATTCCTTATGTATTTGGAAGTTGTTCCAAACGTCGACGAGCCCATGACCCTTTATTGTGATAATAGTGGGGCTGTCGCTAACTCAAAGGAACCTAGAAGCCATAAGCGCTCTAAACATATTGAGAGGAATACCATTTGATTCGAGAGATCGCGCAACGCGGAGACGTGGAGGTGAAGCAGATCTCTGGCAGATCCATTCACCAAGGCCCTAGCGAACATGGTCTTCGACCAACTCCGAGAGGGATTAGGCATGAACTACTACACACATCTTCTTTGAGTCAAGTGGGAGTTTGTTGTCAATGGTGCCCACAAGAAGAGTTGTAGTGTGTATTTATGTACATTTGATGTCATATAGTCGTACGAAGACTCTTGCTTGTAATTGCTTATTCATTAATAAAAAGTTGAAACGTTCATTCAATCTTCCTTGTCTGAAGCTTTATGATAAAACATTAGTCTTTAGTCCATAAACAAACTAAACAACTTACGAAGAGACAAATGTAGATTTGCATGAACAAACTCTTCGTAGTTTGCTTAAAACGATATATTCGCAAACTAAGGGTCAAAGGACTATTGACCTCAGTTGATTGTTAAAAGAATCTATGATGTCATGTTATGAGGCATTAAGAGTTGGAGACTCTATAGTTCTTCTAGGTATCTTCCGAAGGTACTGAATTGACCAGTGCACTTCTAGAGACAAGATAAGAACAAACCATTTAACCTCTTATGTCTCGAAGTCACTACGTATGAATTGCATCGTGCTTACCTTAATCCTGAAATGAGACATGTCATTTCACACCTTAGTATTCTCATTTGAGAAAGTCAGAGTTCGGACTCACTATGTGATTCCGAACAGGGCCTATTGGTGAAGTACTAAGTTGTGAGAATGTCATGAGTAACTTTGTGAAGTTCTCATAGATATGGAATTCATGTACAAGATTGCTGAAATGCAATGTATGTCACCTCATGCTTTGTTCCTTGGAGTGTGAATAAATGAACTGGCCAGTGTCCAAATTGAGTCCTGACTCTTTTGGATGAAACAATGTGACTTGTTAGCTCCTCGTCAATACATTGTTTCTAACTTATTCACAAGCGACAAAGGAGTTGAGGAAATAACAGCTAGAAGGGTAAAATGGTAATTTAGTAAATCCCGACTAGCTGATGACATTCATGAAGGGTAAACATAGATAAAATTAAGTGGATCCGCTCATTATAATTAGGTGAATTCTTGAGTAGAAAATAAATTCATTTGAACCGAGAGATTTTCAGTGTCAACTCTTTAGTGGAGTCAGTTGGCATTAAGCTAAACTTGGAAAAGGTTTGTGAACTTTTGAGTCCAAGTGTTTAGCTCAAGCTTTGTTCATTTGGGTCCATAAGGTCACTGTCACGAATCACATCGATTAGAAATAGTTAAACTGGAAGCTAAGTCAAAACAAGAACGAAAATTGTCAAAAGCTATTTTTGTCTTTTGAGACATAGGATGAAATGAATGTCAATAAATTTTTTGACATGGTCATTTGATGACAAGTAACACTCGGCCATAATAAGATTAATTGGGCCTTGTGAATTAATTTCATTTCATAAGAATTTTAATGAAAATTCTTATTGGGCCTTTTTCATGTTGTCATGAACAAGTGGAAAAGCTTCTAGAAGGCCTTCCTTGAATGAGATAGGCGCCCAACATAGCCAAGAGATAGAGAGAATATTTTGTGCATAAATGTATGAAGATACTTGCGAAAAGAAAAAGAGGAAACAAATTTCCTCTAAGGGAAATGAGGTAGGCGCCCAAGTTGAGAAAGAAGCAAGGCAATGAACAAAAAAGGAAACAAATCCAAGCCTCTAGAAGGCTGCCTTGGCCGACCAAATGGAATGGGAAATAAGGGATTTTTTGGTCATGAATATGTGATATTCTATAGAAGAGGAAACTACCTTATTGAAGGTAAGACCCTTCCTATAAATAGGAGCCTCATTCTTCTCATTCTATTCATTCCACATAAGTTAGAGATTGAGAGTCTCTCTCTCTAGAACTTGTGGCCTCCCCTCTCCTCTCTCTCTCTAGTCAATTTCGTTTTATTGTTTTGGCACCTAGGTCCTCATTTGACCTAGAGTTTAGCTATGCGACTTCAAGACTCGTTCTTAAGTCGTAGTGTTTAAAAGTGCCCACTCACTGATTCCTTTATTTCGAGTGATTTAGTGATAGAAACTTTCATGGTTGCTCGAGGTGCCGAGGAAAGAAAGAGAGACGTGCTGCGAGGGGAGACGAGCGTTGCAAACTTTACAAAAGCTTCTCAAAGTTCAAGCTTCAAGAAAGGTTAGTAAACTTCTTAGCTCATAATAGTTTTTATTTATATGTACTTGCTCTTTGTCTAGGTTAGTAAAAACTGTTTTACTTGTAAAAGAAAATTTTTAAAATTCCGCCGCTTACCGAAGCGTTAATTATTTTCTTAAACCCTAGATCGATTCCAACACATTCATTATTGGTGTACATTTGATGTACATTTGAAGCCTTATGATAAAACATTAGTCTTTAGTCCATAAACAAAGTTAACAACTTACGAAGAGACAAATGTAGATTTGCATGAACAAACTCTTCGTAGTTTGCTTAAAACGATATATTCGCAATCTAAGGGTCAAAGGACTATTGACCTCAGTACGATTGTTATGAGAATCTATGATGTCTGGTTATGGGGCATTGAGAATTGGAGACTCTATAGTTATTCTAGGTATCTTCTGAAGATACTGAATTGACCAGTGCACTTCTAGAGACAAAATAAGAACAAACCATTTAACCTCTTATGTCTCGAAGACACTACGTATGAATTGCATCGTGCTTACCTTAATCCTTACATGAGACATGCCATTTCACATCATACGTATTCTCATTTGAGAAAGTCAGAGTTCGGACTCACTATGTGATTCCGAACAGGACCTATTGGTGAAGTACTAAGTTGTGAAGATGTCATGAGTAACTTTGTGACGTTCTCATAGATATGGAATTCATGTACAAGATTGCTGAACTGCAATGTATATCACCTCATGCTTTGTTCTTTTGAATGTGAATAAATGAACTGGCCAGTGTCCAAATTGAATCTTGACTCTTTTGGATGAAACATTGTGACTTGTTAGCTCCTCGTCAATACATTGTTTCTAACTTATTCACAAGCGACAAAGGAGTTGAGGAAATAACAGCTAGAAGGGTAAAATGGTAATTTTGTAAATCTCGACTAGCTGATGATATTCATGAAGGGTAAACATAGATAATATTCAGTGGATCCGCTCATCATAATTTTGTTTAATTCTTGAGTAGAAAATAAATTCATTTGAACCGAGAGATTTTCAGTGTCAACTCTTTAGTGGAGTTAGTTGACATAAAACTAAGCTTGGAAAAGGTTTGTGAACTTTTGAGTCCAAGTGTCTAGCTCAAGCTTTGTTCATTTGGATCCATGAGGTCACTGTCAGAAATCATATCGAGTAGGAATAGTTAAACTATAAGCTAAGTCAAAACAAGAACGAGACAAGTTTTACGAAAATTGTCAAAATGGTAATTTTATCATTTTGGACATGGAATGAAATGAATGTCAATAAATTTTTTGACATGGTCATATTATGACTAATAAACACTCGGCCATGATATGTTCATTGGGCCTTGTGAATTAATTTTATTTCATAGAATTTTACTTGAAAATTCTTAATGGGCTTTTCTTATGTTGTCATGAACAATTAAAGAAAAACCTAGAAAGCCTTTCTAGAAGGCTTTTTGGCCGTCCAACCCAATGAAATGGGAGATAAAATTCGTGCAGCCCTTAGTGTGAAAGTGAGTTTATTTTGTGTATTAATGTATGAAGATACTTGCCAAAAGAAAAAAGAGGAAACAAATTTGCTTCTAGAAGCAATGAGGAATTCGGCCAACCAAGAGAGGAACTAAATGAGGAAACAAATCCAAGGCATTGTTGGACAAGGTTGGACGTGCAAAGCAAGGGAAAAAATAGGAAATAAGATTTACTCATGAATATGTGATATTCTATATTAAAGAGGAAACTACCTTTTGAAGGTAATCCTCATCCTATAAATACCCCACATCATTCCTCTCATTTCATTCATCCCACATAAGTTAGAGATTGAGAGCTTCTCTCTCTAGACCTTGTGGCCGATCCTGTCTCTCTCTCTCTAGTTATTTTCGGTTTTTGTTTTGGCACCTAGGTCCACATTTCACCTAGCGTTTTAACACTTCGACTTTGAGACTTGTTCTCGAGTCGTCGTGTTTAAAAGTGCCCACTCACTAATTCCTTTCTTTCTCGAGTGATTCATGTGATAGAAACTTTCGTGGTTGCTCAAGTTCCCGAGGAAAGAAGAGAGACGTGCTGCGAGGGAGACAAACGTTGCAACTTTCCAAAAGCTTCTCAATGCTCAAGCTTCTAAAAAGGTTAGTAAATTTATTATGCTCATAATAGTTTTTATTTACGTGTACTTGCTCTTTGTCTAGGTTAGTAAAATCGTTTTACTTGTCAAAAGAAATTTTTTAAAATTCTGACGCTTACCGAAGCGTTAAAGTTTTTCTTAAACCCTAGATCAATTCCAACACAGGGACCATCTCACTGCCCAACGCATCGGATGTGGCAATGATCTGAGGGAGCGACTAAGCTCCAGACCCAACATCCCGCTGGCAGCCCCAACTAACGTGACCCGCCGCACGGGACAAGGGTCCAATGAAAGGCGGCAGGTGACTCTTCCCGAATAGGGAGTTACTCCGACAACCGGTCTCGATTGTATCACTATGATCCACAATCTTCGAAATGAAGTACGAGATATCTGGGAATACGGAATACGCGGAAGCGCCTATAGAGTCGTTGAGGAGAATTCCTCGCATTTCACGGCTCAGATATTGGCTGAGGTTTGTACGGAAAATTTCAAACTCCCGAACCTCGCTCCCTATAATGGAAAAGCAGATCTTGCTTGCCATATCTAGCACTATGAAACCTGGATGACGATGCAGGGTGTCTCTCCTGGCGCCATGTGTCAAGCTTTTAGTCTCACCCTCGTCGGACCCGGTTTTGAGCGGTTCAAGAACTTAAGGCCGGGAAGCATCCACTCGTTCAAAGACCTGAAGGACATGTTCCTAGCACGTTTCGCCACAGCTATGGTCCAAAAGAAGACCAAGATGTATCTATGGTCAATCAGGAAAGAGAGTGGCGAGTCTCTTAGGCGATACCTCGCCCGATTCACTGAAGAGTCAAACAAGGTCGACCGCTTTGACGACGGTGACGCAATTGCCGCTATCATTGAGGGCTTGCGCACAAGTGACTTCCTCAAGTCAATCGTTGGCCGTGTCCCTTCTACCATGGCCGAGTTGATTACTCGAGCTAAGACCTTCATGGGAGTCGAAGATTACCTCGACCGCCGCAAGAGCAACAATCACAGCTCTCGTCGTCGAAAAGAACCAAGCCACGACAAGGTGAACCTCGTAAAAGACGAAATAAGGGAAATCAGGTTTCCAATAACCAGCCCCCTGCACCCCAGAAGCCGCGACTTGCGGAAGAATTTAAAGGGTATTTGTCGTTCACACCGTTGAACACAACGCCAGAACGGATCCTGGCCTTGGCACTTGACAAGTTCACGCCCCCGGCTCCAATGAAAAAAGATCCCGTGACTCACGATCGATCTAGATATTGTGAGTTCCATCAGGAATACGGTCACTTGACCTCCGAATGCTACAACCTTAAAAGGCAAATCGAGGCTTTGATCCAACGGGGTGAGCTGAAAGAGTTCGTGTTACGCATGATCAGCGCTGCGGGCCCCACCACAAACAGACCACAGTCTGGCAAGGGAGGAGGAACGGCCGCTTCTGTCGACCGAACCGCGGCTACTGCCAGCGCTAGTCCGTAACTCCACGTTGTGACCACAATACTAGGAGGTCCGCAAAATGGAGATTCAACCCGACAACAGAAGAAATAACTTAGGACCGTGGCTTAGGAAGAGGCTGCCATGCATGTCAACTTTACGTATGAAGAACCTAGGTCCGTGCCTCACGAGACGATGTATTTCACCAACGAAGAAGCCAAGCGAGTTGTGCATCCACACAATGACGTGATTGTGCTCAAAGCCCAAGTCGCCAATAACTTGGTGAAAAGGGTTCTCATCGACAACGGCAGTACTGCCGACATAATTTTCAAGTCCACCCTAGAGCGCATGAAGCTCGGGGGGCTACACCCGACTCCGACCCAAACGCCCTTGTTGGGGTTCACGGGGGAAAGGGTCATGACCGAAGGCATCATCAATCTACCAGTCACCTTCGAGACCCCCGGAGGCATCGAAGTCGTTCACATGGTCCCATTCCTAGTGGTTAATCAAGAGTCGCCCTATAATTTAATCATCGGGCGACCCACACTGAACCGGCTAAGTGCTATCACTTCCACGTACTGCCTACTTGTAAAATTCCCCACTGAGGAGGGAATTGGCATCATGGCCGGAGACCAATCCCAGGCCAGAATATGCTACGTGCAAGGAGTTGATGGCAAATCCGCGGGAAAAATGGTCAATACAATCTTCCAACTGGAAGATGATCACCCATGCGACATAAGGGACGCAAGGAAGTTTGGAGAACTTGACCCTTGGGATGAAGTCGAAAGACTCAAAGTGGAAACCTCTGATGATCTTGTGCCGATCGTGCTGGACGAGTCTAAGCCCGATCAGGTTGTAAAGGTCGGCACCCGGCTTCCACTTGCCATCAAAACTCAGCTCACTGCCTTCCTCCGGGAATTCAAGGATGTTTTTGCATGGACTCGTGCAGACACGCCGAGAATGGATCCCGAGATAATAATACACCGATTAAATGAAGACCCAAAGGTCGCCGAAAAGGTGCAGGCAAGACGGACGTTCAACCCAGAACGATACCTGGCCATAAATGAAGAGGTCAAGAAACTTATCACTGCAAACTTCATCCGAGAGGCTAAGTACCCCAAGTGGGTCGCCAACGTGGTAATGGTGAAAAAACCTAATGGGAAGTGGCGAATTTGTATAGATTACAAAGATCTTAACAAAGCCTGCCCTAAGGACTGCTTCCCACTTTCGCTCATCGAGCAGCTGGTTGACGCCACGGCTGGCCATGAACTTCTCAGTTTCATGGACGCCTATTCGGGCTACAACCAAATTCGAATGCACGAGCCCGATCAAATTAAGACAACCTTTGTCACCGATCGAGGTCTCTACTGTTATAAGGTCATGCCTTTCGGCCTTAAGAATGCGGGAGCAACGTACCAGCGTTTGGTTAATCGGATCTTTGCCAATCAAATCGGCAAGACCATGGAAGTATACGTGGACGACATGCTCGTTAAAAGCATACTGGCAACTAATCACGTACACGACCTAAGGGAGATGTTCACAATCCTCCACCGATATAAAATGAAACTCAATCCCAACAAATGCGTGTTGGGGGTTGAGTCCGGGAAATTGCTCGGATACATCGTCAGCCGACGAGGGATAAAGGCGAATCCCAAAAAAATCAAGGCACTCCTTGAGATGAAGTCTCCAAGATGAGTCAAAGAGGTGCAAAGCTTGACCAGTCGAGTTGCTGCTCTGACACGCTTCGTGTCTAAAGCCACCGACAAGTGTCAACCATTCTTTAAAGCTATAAAGAAGACGGACGGCTTTGAGTTGACAGACGAATGTGAAAAAGCCTTCCAAGAAATGAAGGCTTACTTCGGGTCCCCACCATTCCTCTCTAAACCAAAAAAGGGCGAGGTGCTATACGTGTATCTCGCCGTCTCTGAAAGAGTCATAAACGTTGTTCTTGTTCGCGAAGAAGATAGGGTCCAATGGCCAGTCTACTACGTGAGCAAAGCCTTACTCGACGCAGAAACGTGCTACATCGAGATAGAGAAACTTTCTCTGGCTCTCGTTACGGCAGCCAAGAAGCTGCGTCCATATTTCCAAGCTCACCCAATTGCGGTACGAACTGAGCATCCGATCGGTAAGGCTCTTTAAAAGGGAACATCGACTCGCATATCAATCTGGTCCTAAGAATTGAGCGAGTACGGGATTGAGTTCCACCCAAGAGCGGCTATAAAGGGTCAGGCCTTAGCCGACTTTGTGGCAGAATTCTCATATACTCCTGATCTGGGAAGAGCGGAAGGTGACTTTACCGATAACGCAGTGACTCGAAAAAGAAAGGTTGACCCAACGGGTCCCATCTGGGAGTTGTACGTAGACGGAGCATCTAATGCCCGGGGGGCTGGCGTCGGAATAGTCTTGATTAACCCCGACAGGGAAAAGTTGTGATACGCCCTCCACTACGGCTTCCAAGCCTCCAATTATGAGGCCGAATATGCAGCTCTCATTGTGGGGATAGAGCTAACGCAAAAGCTCGGCTCAAAAAACCTGCGAATACACTGCGACTCGCAATTGATCGTGAACCAAGTTAAAGGAGATTATAATGCCAAAGAACCTAACATGGTCTCATATCTGGCAAAGACAAACTCCAAACTCCATGCCTTTTCTTGGATTGAGATTCTCCAAATCCCTCGAGAACAAAATTCAGAGGCTGATGTGCTTCCTCACCTCGGATTTGGCATCGACGAAGACGGGCTGGGGGACCATTCCCATCGAATTTCTCCCACAGCCATCCGTCTCCCGAGATGAAGTCTGAACTATAGAGATCGCGTCTCAGCCTACTTGGATGGACCCAATTATCGAGTTTTTGCGAAGAAGGCAACTTCCCGAAGACCGCAAAGAAGCAGATAAGTTGAGAGTCTTGGCGTCCAGGTACACGCTTCGAGATGGCGTACTCTATAGGCTCGGTTACTCAACGCCGCTACTTCGATACCTCAATAGCGTCGAGTCGACCAAGGTCCTCCACGAAATACACAAGGGCATCTGTGGGAACCACTCCGCTGGAATTTCCCTCGCGCTCAAAGCGCTTAAGGAAGGCTATTTCTGGCCTACCATGAAGAGAGATGCCTGTGATTGGGCAAGGCGCTGCGACAAGTGACAACGCTTCTCAAAAATCCCGCGACAGCTGCCGACCCCATTAAGCAGCATCGTCGTCCCGCGTCCTTTTTCTAAGTGGGGCGTGGACATCATTGGCAAGCTCCGTAGAGCACCAAGACAATACGAGTACGCCATAGTTGCTATAGACTACTTCACTAAGTGGGTAGAGGCCGAGCCGCTCGCCAGAATAACTGAAGCGAATATAATGTATTTCATCCGGAAAAGCATCATATGCAGGCACGGTATCCCCGCCTCGATTGTGACCGACAATGGCGCACAATTCGATAACGCGCGAGTAAGAGATATATGTGATCAACTAAAGATCAGCAAGACATTCTCCTCGCCGCGTCATCCTCAGGCCAACGGCCAGGTCGAAGCAGTCAACAAGACTATCAAGAGCAATCTTAAAAAGAACCTCGAAGACAAAAAAAGGCGCTTGGGCCGATGAGTTGCCATTCGTCCTGTGGGCTTACCAGACGACCGCGCGAAATGCCACCGGCGAAACGCCATACTCCCTCGCATATGGGATCGAAGCCGTGGTTCTGATCAAAACCGAGATCCCCACATTCCGAGTCGATACATTCGACGAAGCAAACAATGACGAGGCTATGCGCCTGGAGTTGGATTTAATCGACGAAAAGAGGTCACAAGCGTTCAACCACCTCGCTACACAGAAACGCAAGGTCGAAAAATATTACAACTCCGAGATCAAAAGATGAACCTTTGCTATCGGAAGCCTCGTACTCAGACGGGTATTTCAGAATACACAAGTGCAAGGTGCCGGCGTCCTAGGCCCAAACTGGGAGGGCCCCTATAGAGTCCGTAAAGTCATTCACGACGGGACATATTACATCCCAAACTGGGAGGGCCCTTATAGAGCCTGTGGAATGCGGAACACTTGAGGCAGTACTACCAATAGCTAGCGTTTCCCACATTTTATCACTTTTATTTCCCATTTTCAATAAGGCCTATGAGCCAACATTTTAGGATTTTAAACTTTTCGCAACCGTAATAAAATTCGAGATTTCCCTTTCAAAATTCATTTTATGCAATTTTTAATAGGTTATCAAAAATGAAAATTATAACCCCAAAACTCGGGGGGCTAGCAACGGTAAGGAAACCCTAAAGAGAATACGCTTCACCAAAACTATTAAGTCCCAACCCGAACACAAACGGGAGCGAGGACACTAAGACACCTACATGGCGCACGTAAGACGCCTACATGGCGCAACCAAGTCGTCCCTAAAGACGCACCTAAGACGCCTACATAGCGCAACTAAGACACCTACATTGCGCAACTTAGACGCCTACATGGCGCAACTAAGACGCCTACATGGCGCACGTAAGATGCCTACATGGCGCAACCAAGTCGTCCCTCAAGACGCACCTAAGACGCCTACATGGCACAACTAAGACGCCTACATGGCGCAACTAAGACGCCTACATGGCGCAACTAAGACGCCTACATGGCGCACGTAAGACGCCTACATGGCGCAACCAAGTCGTCCCTCAAGACGCACCTAAGACACCTACATGGCGCAACTTGTTGTCAATGGTGCCCACAAGAAGAGTAGTAGTGTCTATTTATGTACATTTGATGTCATATAGTCTTACGAAGACTCTTGCTTGTAATTGCTTATTCATTAATAAAGTTGAAACGTTCATTCAATCTTCCTTGTCTGAAGCTTTATGATAAAACCATAGTCTTTTAGTCCATAAACAAACTTAACAACTTGCGAAGAGACAAATGTAGATTTGCATGAACAAACTCTTCGTAGTTTGCTTAAAACGATATATTCGCAATCTTAGGGTCAAAGGACTATTGACCTCAGTATGATTGTTAGAAGAATCTATGATGTCTGGTTATGAGGCATTGAGAGTTGGAGACTCTATAGTTCTTCTAGGTATCTTCCGAAGGTACTGAATTGACCAGTGCACTTCTAGAGACAATATAAGAACAAACCATTTAACCTCTTATGTCTCGAAGTCACTATGTATGAATTGCATCATGCTTACCTTAATCCTGAAATGAGACATGCCATTTCATACCTTAGTACTCTCATTTGAGAAAGTCAAATTTCGGACTCACTATGTGATTCCGAACAAGGCCTATTGGTGAGGTACTAAGTTGTGAGTCTGTCATGAGTAACTTTGTGAAGTTCTCATAGATATGGAATTCATGTACAAGATTGCTGAAATGCAATGTATGTCACCTCATGCTTTGTTCCTTGGAGTGTGAATAAATGAACTGGCCAGTGTCCAAATTGAGTCCTGACTCTTTTGGATGAAACAATGTGACTTGTTAGCTCCTCGTCAATACATTGTTTCTAACTTATTCACAAGCGACAAAGGAGTTGAGGAAATAACAGCTAGAAGGGTAAAATGGTAATTTAGTAAATCCCGACTAGCTGATGACATTCATGAAGGGTAAACATAGATAATATTCAGTGGATCCGCTCATCATAATTAGGTCGAATTCTTGAGTAGAAAACAAATTCATTTGAACCGAGAGATTTTCAGTGTCAGCTCTTTAGTGGAGTCAGCTGGCATTAAGCTAAACTTGGAAAAGGTTTGTGAACTTTTGAGTCCAAGTGTTTAGCTAAAGCTTTGTTCATTTGGGTCCATGAGGTCACTGTCACGAATCACATCGATAGGAATAGTTAAACTGGAAGCTAAGTCAAAACAAGAACGAAAATAGTGAAAAGGGTATTTTTGTCTTTTGAGACAAACGATGAAATGGATGTCAATAAATTTTTGACAAGGTCATTTTATGACATGTTTCACTCGGCCATGACTTGATCATTGGGCCTTGTGAATTAATTTCATTTCATGGGAATTTTATTTGAAAATTCTAAATGGGCCTTTTCTTATGTTGTCATGAACAAGTGAAGAAAATTCTAGAAGCCTTTTCTAGAACATGTTGGGCGCCCATAATACCCAAGATAGAGAGTTTATTTTGTGCATAAATGTATTTAGATACTTGCCAAAAGAAAAAGAGGAAACAAATTTGCATATGGATGCACATGGGATTTCGGCCAAACAAGCTTGGAGAGAGCAAGGAATAAAAGAGGAAACAAATCCAAGGTGTCATTAGGGCACATGTTGGCCGTGTGACTTGGATGGGAATGGGTAATAAAGATTGCTCATAAAGGCTTGGAAAATAAGAGGAAACTACTTCTTTCCAAGGCCAACCCTTCTCCTATAAATAGGACCCTCATTCCTCTCATTCTATTCATTCCACATAAGTTAGAGATTGAGAGCTTCTCTCTCTAGACCTTGTGGTGGCCGAAAATCCTCTCTCTCTCTCTCTAGTTTATTTTCGATTATTTCTTGCTTTGGCACCTAGGTCCTCACTCGACCTAGTGTTTAGCTCTGCGACTTCGAGACTTGTTCTTAAGTCGTAGTGTTTAAAAGTGCCCACTCACTGATTCCTTCTTTTCGAGTGATTTAGTGATAGAAACTTTCGTGGTTGCTCGAGGTGCCGAGGAAAGAAACAGAGACGTGCTGCGAGAGGAGACGAGCGTTGCAACTTTCCAAAAGCTTCTACAAGGTTCAAGCTTCAAGAAAGGTTAGTAACTTTATTAGCTCATATTGTCTAGGTTAGTAAAAACTAGTTTTACTTAAAAAGAAAATTTTTAAAATTCCGCCGCTTAACGAAGCGTTAAACTTTTTCTTAAACCCTAGATCGATTCCAACAAATGGTATAAGAGCTATGGTCAAAGGAATGCATGTGCATGTTTTTAAAATTATGAGCTTGAAAATCGTTTTCGAAAGTTTACTAATTTTGTGACAAGTTAGAATTGTAATCTTAGATTTTTTTTTAATTTATTGCTCATGCCTTTAAATTAAAAACCATGTTGATTTTCTATGAGTTTGGGATGATGTTAAAACACATTAGAATCAGTTCTAAAAGTTTTTAATTTTTTATATTGAAAAACGTGTTTTAAAGGTTTGAGAAATTTCGAGTAAAATTTTGTGACTAGTTTTGTTATCTTGCTAGTTTCTTATTTTTACTTGAATCGTTTTATGCTTGTTGTTATTTCTTTTATGCCTTGTTATTACCCTGCTAATAAAACACAAATAAAAGCTTTAAACAACATCTTAAAACGTTCCGTTACACTCGATTCTTTTTCGCACCTAAAAGGACGAAGCTTTAATTTATTTCTTTTTCTTCGAGCTGGAATGTAAACCCGCATTAAAAGCGGCATAACTCTCTGCTCATAAGTCGAAATTTAATGATTCTTGAATCAAATTAAAGCTCTGTCTGTCCTCTGTCCAATGCCACCGGTTTCGGCTCAAAAGGACATCGGAGCCGCCAGTTATGGCGATTTTACTCCGAGGTGCGCGGCTGTCTGAAACTCCAGTTTTTAGAAATCCGGATTTTCAAACCCCACTACCATGAGTTATAGAACTCTAATGAGAAAATTTTCTTGAGAAAAAATGTTTTTCATATGATTATAAACATGATGTGTAAAGATTAAAAGTTTTGATTTTTGAAAGATTAATTGAAATTGAATTTTTACAAAACTAGTTTGAATTTTGAAAAACCGTTTTCACTTTCAAACTTGAAAATATTTTGTCATCCAAATCAAATAAGTTTTCAAAATGTTTTCAAAACTATATCTATATCACATATGTTCAAAATCTATATGCTCTTGAAATTTTGAGTGGGAGGTCTCTTTGTAGACAAAGCCGAAAAATAAAAAGATGTGTAATCTCAAACTTTCAAGTGTTCGAGTGAGTTGAAGTTCACACTTCCCTCACGCACTTTCCCGAAATAGAAAATAGGAAAAGATCGAGTATGTCCCTTGTGCCTTTATGCACTAATACTGCTCTGAACATGTCGATCTAGGATTCTCTTCTAGTTGTCCGCTCTGTCGCTCTCTAACTAGGAAATTTGTTTCCGAACTTAAAAGAGTCGATGAACCATCTCCAAAAACTAAGTGGGAGGGTTATACTTGTTGTTTGTAACCCACGATCCCCAACACTAATGAAAAGTGCAAGTGTCGCCGGACTAAGAGTCACCCTCGTGGCCCTCTCTTAAATGAGAGTACTCAAGGGCGCTTTGCTCTGATCATTGCTCAATGAGCTACGTTCGAGAGTGAGACGATGATGACAAGACCTCCCCTCGGCGGATTGTTTTTCAAAGTCAATCTTTTGGACTAAGTGGTTAGTTACACACTTAGACTCAATCCCTAGTAATCCTCCCTCGAGGCCCTGCGAAAGGATGTGAGTGATCAAACCAATTTACAAGGTGGCTAGTCAAAATTGATGTATTGACATCTTGGCTATGCATTAATGATGAGTCATTTACTTATGAAAGGAGACTCGTTGCGGCCTTCCCTCGAAGGAGTAAAGTGTCATTTCGTTCATAACACCTTTGGATTTTACAAAAGTCTTAATGAAACTTAAATCCTAAACCAAAGACTAATCATAAACTTGTTTCAACTTATATAGGCAATATGTCTCTCAACCCTCTCTCTATCTTTCTTTCCTCGAACCAACTCGAAAACGAAAACTACATAGATTCGAAACATAACCTCGACATAATACCTACCGTTAACAAGCACAAATGGGTACTCACCACCCCGTGTCCTCCTCTGACGAATGATGATTCAACTCAAGAGGACAATGACGCCTTAGCGGCCTGGCTTCGATCCGATGAGATTGTGAGGTGCTATATCTTAGCATCTATGAACAATATGCTGAACAAGCAACATCGTGACATCGAGACTGCCGCTGACATGCTCTATAATCTCCTTGAGAGTTTTGGAGGGCAAAGGCGTCAAGCAAGGCAAAAAGCAGTCCGACAGTTTATGAACTGTCATATGAAGGCTAGGACTCCTGTTAGAGACTTTATGATACTGATCATTAGTTTTCTAAATAAAATGGAAATCCTAGGATCTGAGACTAATGGGAAGAATCTCATAGATATGATCTTAGAAACTCTCCCCGCGTCTCTTGATACCTCCAAGATGAACTACTCCATAAACAAGCTAGAGTACACTGCTACCAAGCTTATGGAGGAACTTCACACTGCTGTAGGTTTCACTAAGAGAAAGAGGAATCAAGGAGAGGCACATGCTACTGAGCAAAAAGCATCCGCCTCTGAAACTGTGAAGAGACCTTACAAGGCCGACAAAAAGAACTGTCCCGCCTATCTCAAAGCAAAGGAACATAGTATTGTACTAGTTACCGAAGCATGCTTAGTAGCTGATAATGTATCAACGTGGATTCTTGACTCCGCTGCTACTAACCATATTTGCTGTTCCTTGAATGGTTTCAAGAAAACCAAAAGCTTAGAGGAAGGCGAGTTCTGTTTCAAATGGGGTGATGGGAGCCTGGTGTCTGCAAAGGCTGTGGGATCCGTGACGCTGTCTTTTGAATACCGCACTTTAAACTTGAATAATGTTTATTTTGTTCCTACCTTTGGGAAGAACTTAATATCCGTTGCTCGTCTTCGTGAGTAAGATTATTGTTTAAAGTTCATTAAGAATGGAATTCGTATTTCGTTTCCTGATAATTCTTTTGTCACTGACGCATGTATGAAGAATGCTCTTTTCTATATCTATCCCACTCAACCTTCTCTTTTAGACACCGAAATAGATAATGATCTAATTAGGGAGCCAAAGAGGATCAAACTTTCTGAATCCTCCGATCTAACAAAATCAACACACCTATGGCACTTAAGACTTGGTCATATCAGTCTAGAAAGGATTAAGAGACTTGTGAGGGATGGTCCACTCCAAGCCTCTGCAATAGGTTCACTACCTACTTGTGAATCCTGCATAGAAGGAAAAATGACTAAGCGACCTTTCTCTGATAAAGGTCGAAGAGCCACTGAGTTGCTGGAACTAATACATTCTGATGTATGTGGTCCGCTCAGCCAACAGGCACGTGGAGGATACGAATACTTCGTTACCTTCACTGATGATTACTCACGATATGGGTTTGTCTATTTGCTCAAACACAAATCCGAGACCTTTAACGTATTTAAGGTCTTTAGGGCTTTAGTGGAAAAGCAAACTGGCAAAGTGATCAAAACCCTTCGATCTGATCGAGGTGGTGAGTATATGTCTGGAGAGTTCGACGACTTTCTTAAAGAAGAAGGTATTGCTTCTCAGCTTACCGCACCTGGCACACCTCAACAAAACGGAGTGTCAGAGAGAAGAAACCGAACTCTTATGGAGATGGTTAGATCGATGATGAGTTACTCATCACTCCCGCTTTCCTTTTGGGGATATGCCCTCGAAACAGCCGCTTACATTCTGAACCAAGTTCCGTCTAAAACGGTTCCTGGTACTCCTTATGAAAGATGGACTAGCCGTAAAGTAAGTTTGGGCCACATCCGAATTTGGGGTTGCCCTGCACATGTGCTAAGGCAAAAGACTAGCAAGTTGGCTAGTAGGTCAGAATTGTGCCTGTTTGTAGGATATCCAAAGGAAACCAAAGGTTTCATTTTCTATAGTCCCGAGGACGATAAGACTTTTGTTAGCACGAATGCTCGTTTCCTCGAGGAGGACTTTATGAATGATGCAAAACCTAGAAGCAAAATTGTGCTTGAAGAAAAGTTGGGTGAGGAAGCTTCTACCTCATCTGTAAGAACTGTTCTTACCCCAACTGAAACACAACCTAACTCATCAGAATCTCGTCAAGTAGTACTTAGACGTAGTGGGAGGGCTACTCAAAAGCCTGACAGGTACATGTCTTATGGAGACTCTCTTGTAGCCGTCTCCGACATGTTTGACCCTGTTTCCTATAGCCAAGCGATGGCTTGTTCTGAATCAAACCTTTGGCTTGACGCCATGAAAGTTGAAATGCACTCGATGTATGTCAACAAAGTCTGGAAACTTGTAAACCTTCCTGAAGGGATTAAACCCGTAGGGTGTAAGTGGATATACAAGAAGAAAAGGGGTCCTGATGGGAACGTCGAGACGTTCAAAGCACGACTTGTGGCGAAGGGTTATACCCAACTAGAAGGGATTGACTATGAAGAAACCTTCTCGCCAGTCGCGATGCTTAAATCCATCCGCATACTCCTATCCATAGCTGCAGCTCTCGACTATGAGATCTGGCAAATGGATGTCAAGACAGCCTTTCTGAATGGCAATCTTGACGAGCGCATTTACATGGCTCAACCAGACGGTTTCGTGGATAAAGGTCAAGAGACCAAGGTTTGTGAGTTGCTTAAATCCATTTATGGACTAAAGCAAGCATCTAGGTCATGGAATATTAGATTCGATGAAACTATAAAGAGCTTCGGCTTTGAACTGTCAATAGATGAGCCTTGTGTTTACAAGTTAATACACGAAGGCAAAGTTGTGTTTCTGGTACTATATGTCGATGATATACTACTCATTGGTAATGACGTGGGTAAGTTATCTGAGGTTAAGGTCTGGCTGGCAAAGCAATTCGATATGAAGGATCTAGGAGAAGCTGCATACATTCTGGGAATCCAAATCTTTCGAGATAGGAAAAACCGGACCCTGTCGCTCTCTCAAGCATCTTATATTGATAAGGTGATGGATCGCTTCTCGATGCAAGACTGCAAGAGGGGTCAAACACCCTTTAGGCATGGAGTTTCACTCTCTAAGGACCAGTCTCCCAAGACTGCACAAGAGATTGAAGACATGAGGAAAATTCCTTACGCCTCTGCCGTAGGAAGCCTCATGTATGCTATGCTTTGCACCCGACCTGATATATGTTTCGCCGTTGGCGTAGTTAGTCGTTTCCAATCCAACCCTGGACCCGAGCACTGGATTGCTGTTAAGCATGTTCTTAAGTATCTTCGAAGAACTAGGAACTTGATGCTTACATATTCAGGTACTGACCTGACTATGACGGGATATACCGACTCCGATTTTCAAGCGGATAAGGATTCCAGGAAATCCACTTCGTGATCTGTGTTCATCCTTAATGGTGGAGCTGTTGTGTGGAGAAGTATTAAGCAATCTTGCATTGCTGACTCCACAATGGAAGCAGAATATGTGGCTGCTTGTGAAGCATCCAAAGAGGCTGTATGGCTTAGAAAGTTCCTTAAGTATTTGGAAGTTGTTCCAAACGTCGACGAGCCCATGACCCTTTATTGTGATAATAGTGGGGCTGTCGCTAACTCAAAGGAACCTAGAAGCCATAAGCGCTCTAAACATATTGAGAGGAAATACCATTTGATTCGAGAGATCGCGCAGCGCGGAGACGTGGAGGTGAAGTAGATCTCTGGCAGATCCATTCACCAAGGCCCTAGCGAACATGGTCTTCGACCAACTTCGAGAGGGATTAGGCATGTAGGACTACTCACATCTTCTTTGAGTCAAGTGGGAGTTTGTTGTCAATGGTGCCCACAAGAAGAGTAGTAGTGTCTATTTATGTACATTTGATGTCATATAGTCTTACGAAGACTCTTGCTTGTAATTGCTTATTCATTAATAAAGTTGAAACGTTCATTCAATCTTCCTTGTCTGAAGCTTTATGATAAAACCATAGTCTTTTAGTCCATAAACAAACTTAACAACTTGCGAAGAGACAAATGTAGATTTGCATGAACAAACTCTTCGTAGTTTGCTTAAAACGATATATTCGCAATCTTAGGGTCAAAGGACTATTGACCTCAGTATGATTGTTAGAAGAATCTATGATGTCTGGTTATGAGGCATTGAGAGTTGGAGACTCTATAGTTCTTCTAGGTATCTTCCGAAGGTACTGAATTGACCAGTGCACTTCTAGAGACAATATAAGAACAAACCATTTAACCTCTTATGTCTCGAAGTCACTATGTATGAATTGCATCATGCTTACCTTAATCCTGAAATGAGACATGCCATTTCATACCTTAGTACTCTCATTTGAGAAAGTCAAATTTCGGACTCACTATGTGATTCCGAACAAGGCCTATTGGTGAGGTACTAAGTTGTGAGTCTGTCATGAGTAACTTTGTGAAGTTCTCATAGATATGGAATTCATGTACAAGATTGCTGAAATGCAATGTATGTCACCTCATGCTTTGTTCCTTGGAGTGTGAATAAATGAACTGGCCAGTGTCCAAATTGAGTCCTGACTCTTTTGGATGAAACAATGTGACTTGTTAGCTCCTCGTCAATACATTGTTTCTAACTTATTCACAAGCGACAAAGGAGTTGAGGAAATAACAGCTAGAAGGGTAAAATGGTAATTTAGTAAATCCCGACTAGCTGATGACATTCATGAAGGGTAAACATAGATAATATTCAGTGGATCCGCTCATCATAATTAGATCGAATTCTTGAGTAGAAAACAAATTCATTTGAACCGAGAGATTTTCAGTGTCAGCTCTTTAGTGGAGTCAGCTGGCATTAAGCTAAACTTGGAAAAGGTTTGTGAACTTTTGAGTCCAAGTGTTTAGCTAAAGCTTTGTTCATTTGGGTCCATGAGGTCACTGTCACGAATCACATCGATAGGAATAGTTAAACTGGAAGCTAAGTCAAAACAAGAACGAAAATAGTGAAAAGGGTATTTTTGTCTTTTGAGACAAACGATGAAATGAATGTCAATAAATTTTTGACAAGGTCATTTTATGACATGTTTCACTCGGCCATGACTTGATCATTGGGCCTTGTGAATTAATTTCATTTCATGGGAATTTTATTTGAAAATTCTAAATGGGCCTTTTCTTATGTTGTCATGAACAAGTGAAGAAAATTCTAGAAGCCTTTTCTAGAACATGTTGGGCGCCCATAATACCCAAGATAGAGAGTTTATTTTGTGCATAAATGTATTTAGATACTTGCCAAAAGAAAAAGAGGAAACAAATTTGCATATGGATGCACATGGGATTTCGGCCAAACAAGCTTGGAGAGAGCAAGGAATAAAAGAGGAAACAAATCCAAGGTGTCATTAGGGCACATGTTGGCCGTGTGACTTGGATGGGAATGGGTAATAAAGATTGCTCATAAAGGCTTGGAAAATAAGAGGAAACTACTTCTTTCCAAGGCCAACCCTTCTCCTATAAATAGGACCCTCATTCCTCTCATTCTATTCATTCCACATAAGTTAGAGATTGAGAGCTTCTCTCTCTAGACCTTGTGGTGGCCGAAAATCCTCTCTCTCTCTCTAGTTTATTTTCGATTATTTCTTGCTTTGGCACCTAGGTCCTCACTCGACCTAGTGTTTAGCTCTGCGACTTCGAGACTTGTTCTTAAGTCGTAGTGTTTAAAAGTGCCCACTCACTGATTCCTTCTTTTCGAGTGATTTAGTGATAGAAACTTTCGTGGTTGCTCGAGGTGCCGAGGAAAGAAACAGAGACGTGCTGCGAGGGGAGACGAGCGTTGCAACTTTCCAAAAGCTTCTACAAGGTTCAAGCTTCAAGAAAGGTTAGTAACTTTAATAGCTCATATTAGTTTTTATTTACATGTACATGCTCTTGTCTAGGTTAGTAAAAACTAGTTTTACTTAAAAAGAAAATTTTTAAAATTCCGCCGCTTAACGAAGCGTTAAACTTTTTCTTAAACCCTAGATCGATTCCAACACAACTAAGACGCCTACGTGGCGCAACTAAGACCCCTACATGGCGCACGTAAGACGCCTACATGGCGCAACCAAGTCGTCGCTCGAGACGCACCTAAGACGCCTACATGGCGCAACTAAGACGCCTACATGGCGCACGTAAGACGCCTACATGGCGCAACCAAGTCGTCCCTCGAGACGCACCTAAGATGCCTACATGGCACAACTAAGACGCCTACATGGCGCACGTAAGACGCCTACATGGCGCAACCAAGTCGTCCCTCAAGACGCACCTAAGACGCCTACACGGCGCAACTAAGACGCCTACATGGCGCATGTAAGACGCCTACATGGCGCAACTAAGACGCCTACATGGCGCATGTAAGACGCCTACATGGCGCAACCAAGTCATCCCTCGAGACGCACCTAAGACGTCTACATGGCGCAACTAAGATGCCTACATGCCGCATTTAAGACTCCTACATGGCGCAACCAAGTCGTCCTTCGGGACGCCCCTAAGACGCCTACATGGCGTAACTAAGACGCCTATCTGGCGCAACTAAGTCGTCCCTCGAGACGCGAACAACTAAGATGCCTACATGGCATGACTAACTCGCAGTTGAAAAGCTTGCTGAACACAAACCATTCAAACGGTCGGTGCGTCTGAGGCGAAACCATACTGAGACGAAAAAAAAACTGGCAAGACCGTTGGTATAAAAAACGTGTCAATCAAAGCATGCCATAACAAAAAATGAGCAAACACGTTCATAAAGGGAAATAATGTTTCATAAAAAAGAGGGAAACTGCCCCAAAAATCCTAGAAAGCAAGCACTAAAGCAAGTGCGCTGAAAGGAAATTCCTAGAAGAATGCGTACACTAAACACTTGCGCGAAAAATAATAAAAGAATAAAAAATATTTTCACTCGGCGCGATCGTCACCAAAGGTTCGACCCCGTCGAGCGATGGGAACAGCGAGTCGAAGAAGTAGAAGGTGACCCCCTGAGAAACATTCTCGGTAGCAGTTGCGTCCCAACACTCCAACGCCGCCGCGTGCCTCGCCTCTTCGATCCCAGCATCGAAGTCGTCTTGTAGGTCGGACGCGAGCTGTTCCGCCGCAACCTTCTCCGCGGTGACCCGAGCCACTTCCTCCGCCAAGGAGTCACGCTCGGGCTCCGCTCGAACACAGGCAACTTCGCTCGATGAAAGCTGACCTTGAAGAATGCCTACTTCTTCTGTACGCGACTCCAACTGGCGTCGAAGGTCCCGCACCTCGCTCCAGAAAACTTCCGTCGATCGAGTCACCACTTCAAGAACTTGACGTTCCGTCATTAGCTCCTCAACCATTTTCGCCACGGCTGACTGAGCACGGTCGAACTTGTTGGGGAATCAAGTGGGTATCAGACACGAACAATCGCTCTGATACCACTTGTTGGTGGATCGAGCTCACATCAGACACGAACGATCGCTCCGATGCGACTCGTTTGCGATTATTCCATCATATAACCATATTAATACGGAAAAATAATTAATTACGCTGATCATAAGCTAATTAAATTATGGTTATAATTAACAAGATCTAGTTATGTTTAATTAATTTAATTCACGAGAGCATATAAGTCAAGCAACCGATTTGAGAGTAAACGAGTACTTACATTGGTTTTCGGTTCAGCTACAGAACGTTCCAATCCAATCACGTACTCCTTGCGTCGTCTTGATGAAGGACTCGAGGATGACACCTTAGTCTTCCGAAACGTAATCTCTGAGACGAATAAGAAAGATGAGTGGGCACAGTCTTTATCTCACTAGATCACGAAACTAGGTGTTTCGAGATCTCTCTCTTATTTTACTAAGAATGGAAATGAATTTTCGAGGGGAGGGAGAGGCAGATGCACGGCCAAGGGAGGCTAGTGATGCACAAAATTTTCACTCAAAATTCCTTAAAATAATTGCTTATAATTGTCTTCTCATGAACCCCTATTTATAGTAGTAAAAAGGAGATATTCATGGAATCTTCCAGAATATTTTATTTCCTTTTATTGTGTTCACACTAGAGTATTTAATCTAGGCCCTTGGATCTCAACAAGTGAATCCTACTTTTTCTCTCATCCATCAGATCAATATCTATGGAATATTATTCTTTTATTTAAATAGAGAATAATTTATTTGGTGAGATAATAAAGGAGAATATATTATTCTCCTAAATATTCTCCTAAATACTTTCCTTTAAATAAGGAGAAAATATAGGACAATATCTTATATTTTTCTCTCTCCTTTATTTAAACAACTAAAGAGAAAATATTGGTTAATACCAATTATGTATTTTCGAATTTGATGGCACACGGCCAAGGAGATTTGTGCAAACCCTAGTGCCAAATAACCAAATTCGAATTTTCCATGTGTGCAAGGCCCAATTGCTTAAAACCCAATTAATCATTTATTTACTTGGTCCAACAATAAACAAATAATTAATAATTGTTTATTTACTTGATCAAACAATAAATAAATAATTCTACCATAAATATTTATTTAATTCAGCGAATATCCGTTTTCCAGAATTAATGTTGTCACAATTACAGCAAGTGAGATTAATAATGATAAACATTATTATACGAAAGTTCTTATCCGCCTTTGTCAGAGCCGAATCGGGAACTATGGACCTAGTAATAGGAGCTTAACAAATCTGATGAAAAAGACGAAATAGTCCTTTCTCTTTTGTCCATCGATTCGTCTAATCTTGGTCAAATACTCCACCTTGTAAGCCAAGACTGAACTCTCCTTTATACTAGAATTATATTTACTCATCGTGACGAGTGTCCACTGATATAGTCAGTTCGTGATCAAGATCCTCCAGGTTCAACCCATGTCAAGAGAAGTCAATTTTTCTGTTATACTTCTCTTGATACATATCAGCCCTAAGCATTGTTGCTTCGCCAGCGAAAGATTCTTTCGAACGTTACTTACTTCGAAAGTACTAGCAATCTATCGGTTCTGGAATCAACCCTTAGGTGAGTGAGCATTAACCTTCTTTCAGGAAGGCTGGATTCCGTATCTGTAAATCACTTCCCACTCGAATCATGCTCTGAGAAAACTCCCAAGACATAAGCTGTGATTAGCATGAATAGCCTTTTAGCGAATGAGTCAAAGAGCTCAGTAACATAACCCAGTGTCCATGATCACTTCAGGATTTAGATCAAGTCTCACTGTGACCATCATAGTGACCTCGGTTAGTGTGTCGTAACGGTCCTTAAACGACACATCTACAACCAAGACCTGTCCAAGTCGTACACTTACCACAAGTGTAGAATGCTCCCACATAGTGATCAGCATTCACATATGTGTTCCACATATATGACTTTAGATATAGCTTTCCAGGCGTATATCAGTCATCGACCATGTTTTAGCACACCGCCCGAACTCAGGTGCCCAACACATGACTCAGTTAGATACGGAGGCTATGGAAGATAGTTGTTATTGATTCTAATTGTTTAGAACTCAACCCACTAATCATATAATGCTAGTAAAGTAATCTTATTATCAAATTTAGTAATCATTATCTTCAAGTGGGCAATATTCCCAACAATCTCCCACTTTGACCAGAGAAGATAAGTTTCCTTCAGCCAATTTAATTCTTTGCCATCATTATAGACGGTTTAGAATTTGACCCAGGATTGAGATTCTCATCATATGGATTCCAATTTTATCTATACTCTATCATTTATGTCGATTCGACATATGTCCCGTTTTCATATTATTCTAGTTCATGCATTTTTGCAAGTGATTGACTTACCATTTAAGGTCAAGTCAATTTGTTCATAGTAAATAAATTTACTTTAGAACAAACTAACACTTCGCATACCTTTAGATTATACACCAGACTTTATATCTAAAGATAACAAGTCTCCCTATCAAGGTGTACATCCCTTTGGTGCCAAAACAGGTTGCACCATTGCATGGTTTGATCTCATCACCACTTACTATAGTGTGATTTATTGAACGTGTTTAAATAAGAACTTTATTGACCTATTTCCATTACTTGGTTATTTATAGTTCATCCTTGTTTGTCGTGTTCATATTCAATATATACACAGGACTTTAAGGATTTACTATATTTAAATAACTAAGTATCTCACTATTTCCAGAAATTACAGTGTTTACAACACATGTGTTGTCTAAGGTCTAATTATTAGTCCTTTTAAAGACAATGTTGATAGCCTCAACATTAAGCTCATACCTTATATCAATAAGTATGTTTGAGACAATGGAACGAGCATGTCGTTTTTAATTTTAGAAACAGTTAGCTCAGTCAATTTACTTGTGTCATAATGAGGTCTAGAACTATAATAGTAATGACTTTATTCATGACACTTGATTAGGAGCTATACTTATCGATCATTCTCAAAATATCGATTATAACAAACATCCATGTACAATCATGACTAGTTTGTTAAGTACTTAGGATCTACCTTTCATATTTCAAAAGGTTTAGTAGTATAACTACTTCGATCCATGTCTTTATGTTATTGGAACTTCATCCTCAAAGGACAGTTCATCTTCAATTTTGAAGATCCCTAATGAAGTGGTTTGTGGTATCAGAAAGAAGAGTATCATTGATGATAATGTCTCTCCTTAAGGGCTCAATCCCTTACCTTATAGCTTATTAAAGCTTAAACCATTTCATTAATCCTTTTGTAGATCTCTATATTCCTTTAAGCTAATAGCTTAACAGGTAGATCTATTAAATATGGGCTAATAACTTTCAGACAAGTTAGTATGATCGAGAGTGATATCTCAAGATCATGTCTTTCCATTTAAGGAAAGTTTATTGTTGATGAGAGTGACAAGGATCCATTCTAGGATGCTCCCACTAGGTTATTGATTTTAACGATAAGATAATTCAAAATTATCCTTCCTTTCAATTCATTGATTTATGTGGCAAGGTAATCATTGATTACTCTTCCACTATAATTATTAAATAATAGTATATACATTCCGGTTAAGGATGCCATCTTCAATGATGGGTTTAATCCTGTGAAGGATGTTGCTATTTATTGAACAACAAGTGGCTAGATTTCATTAAAGAAAGCTCCCACTCTTTTATTGAACAATAGTGACTAGAATCCAATTAAGGATGCTCCCACTCAATAATATTGGTTATTTAGTGGCTAGGTTCCATTTATGGATGCTCCCACTAGGTCAATGAATAAGAGTAGCTAGGTTCCAGCTAAGGATGCTCCTACTCAATCACTACGAATATTAGTGACTAGTTTCCAATTAAGGAAGCTCCCACTAATTTAATTCATCATCAACACTAACTTTTAGTTGTGTCTCCTTTATTACTTATTATTCGCACAAGCCATTGTCGAATAATGGTAATATTTATTTAGACGCTTTCAAAGCTCTAAATAGTTCTTAAACAATAAAACATATTCAACATAAGAATTTAATGAAGCAATAAAAGCTAATTAAATTCTAACAGAGATAATAACTTAGAAAATATTTATATTTATTTATTGTGCTTCTATATAGCATATGAACGGAAAAACGTGACCTTCATATTCTATATCTTTTTCATAAGGACATAAGTATTCATGCATATTCAAATATCATAAAAGCAATCAAGGCATTCAATAGAAGGAAATATTTAAAGACACAACCATGTGTTCATAAATAATGTAATAAAACATAAAGAAAGAGAGATTCATCCTTTCTGGAATAGCCATAAAGGCTACAATCCAGAAAACCTCGGATTATTAAATGACACATCCCATGTTCAAAAAATAAATCCAAAAATGAAAGTAATAAAACTAGCGGGAAATTAGATCTTCAAACGGAGCATGAGCTTCTCTACGATTCGGGCTTGAATCCGACATTGTTCAGCAAGCTCGTCTACACATGTGTGCTCCATCAGATCTGCTCTGCAACAAGAAAAGAAGTATGGTCATGAATAATTATCCTCAAAACATTTTTAGGATATCTTTAATCATGAATTTTAAGGTACCATACCAGCATTCTTCTTGTTTTTCTCAAGCTCAGCCAAGTACAAAGGACAATGCCTCTTCCAATGGCCTTCAGTGTTGCAGTGATGACATTTACCAATGTTTTCTCGCTACTTTTCTTTTCCTTTTCCACTTCTCTTGAAGTTCTTCCTTTCCTTCTTAGCGGGACCTTTCCCCTTTGAAGTATTCGGACGTGCTTTAGATGACTCAGCACCAGAAGTCAACTTCTTCTTGGTTTTAGGCGAAGAACTCTTGTCAGCATAGAGAGCTGACCCTTTGTTCTTCCCATGTCGAGTGATAGACTCGAAAGTCTGTAGTTCATTCAACAGTTGAGACAGCCCATACGTCAACTTGTTCATAATGTAGTTGGACGTAAACTATATGAAGTCACTCGAAAGGGAATTCAGGATTATTCCCACCTGAGTAACCTCATCCATCTGTGCCACCATTGAGTTCAGCTTCGGTGAAGTAGTTAGTCATCTTCATGACATGATCCCTCACTGGAATTCCCGCAGTCATCCTAGTGCTAGTGCACTTACGGGTGAGCTCAATGCGGGCTTGCTCGCTTTGCATCCCAAACATTTGTTGCAACGAGTCAAGGATCTCCACATCGGTCTCCTTCCCTTCCATCTTAGTTCACAACGCATCAGATATGCTTGCGAGCATGTAGGCCACCGCCTTGTTATTGGCAGTAGTCCACTTGTCATAGTCATCCCTCAAGTTCTTGGAGGCACCATGAGCAGCAAGAGGAGGTCTGTCTTCAGTGAGGATAAAGCGAATGCTTTCACTCACAAGCACAATGTTGAGATTCGACTTCCACTTAGGGAAGTTATCTCCAGTCAGGACGTCTTTCGATAACAGGGCCATAATAGGGTTCGACATGATTACTAAAAACATAAAAGTACATTTATTAACAATATGAAAAGAAACAACTATCAATATAATTTAGGAAATAAAAACTATAATGCAAACATGCACGGGATAAAATACTAATCAAAAGAACCCAGTTTTTATATTCCAAGGTAATTCGACTAATAGCCACAGTCCGTTTCACTCTGGTGACGTAACGGAGTGCACCTAGTGAAAATGAGAACCGTCTCAGATTAGTGAGCAATCATAGTACATGCACCTTCGTAACTATGATCACTAACTACCAATTTTATAGGAATCTTTGGCCACATGAGCAACCACCGGTTGGTTCATGCATGAGTCAACCCAACATTTCAGTGAAAGAAATCTAGCTCATACGCACTAGCGTAACTAGTACACGCAGAGATCAACCCTCCCACCCATCGTCAGAGACACAACCTTGGTATTGGAATCCGAAAAGCCCTTCCGAATGGAACTGACCACCATGTTTAGAAAACCGCCGGTCACGAGGGAATCTTTCATCCTCACGGTGTTGTGTCAATGTTGGACACCTACGACTCAATATACTTTCAGTATTTTAATTTTTCTAGCATTAACTTTAATCTAGGTGATCCACTCGAGTTAACTAAATCATATTAAAAACTCGAGTGTTTCTAAGCTACCCTTAAAAACAGATGTTTCGATATAGCTTAGTGATTAGGAATTCGTGACATCTAGTCTTGATTATCCTAAAAGTATTCCATCACGGAAAAAGCTCCCAGTAGAGAAGGTGAGACACTAGGTCTTCTTCAGTACCTCTCAGCTTAGCCTCTTATCGGCTTGGTGACAGAGCTCTCCGATCCGTTCAACTCATTCATTAACTATCCTAATCCAATTAGACAATTTTAATGAATGAAAGCCCATGACAACCATTATCATACGATACATGATCTAAGTTATAGCATACAAGCATGGCATAGTAATTCAATAAACAAGCAAGAGCATGCAAGAATGATTTGATTCGGATTGATCGTTTCCTATTTGATTCTATAAAGTAAAGCAAGATGAGCCCAATCATATTGGCCCATGGATTCAATTGGGCCCATTCTTATGTCCCTTAGAAAAATAAATCAATATCAAATTATTTAATTTTTCTAATTTTTATCGAAACAATTAATTAAGTAAGGGCCCATTCCAATGTCCCACTAAAATAAATCGATATCATAATCATTTATTTTGTAATGTTTTAAATAAAAAAATCATTAGGGCTCAGCCCATACAATTAATTAAATAAAACATTTAAAAACTTAAATTTTTTTTTTCGGTAAATTTTTTTTCAATGAGTGGGCCCGTGGGCCCACTAGGGTTTCCGGGCTGAGGACCGGACGAATCCTCTAATCTTGACCTAGGTCAAGATTAGACTTGAGGCTGCACCGGACCGCCGCCGCCAGGAGGGCGTGGCCCGACACGAAGAGGACGGCTTTGACTTGTCACAAAATTTTGTGACAAGTTTTCTTGTGGCGTAGTCGTGGAGGCTTTCTTCGTCCGTCATGCTTCTTCGTTGTGTGTCCGTCTCTCGCCGATCGTCGTGATCAAGAACGTCGCACCATCGGATTACAACAATAATAATAATAATTACATAAAACCTATACCCTTTGACTTTCGGGTTTACAAAAAAATCTAGAAAAGCGAGAATCAAATATTCTACGATCAAACCACGAATCACAATCCACATTTCATATATTGAATTGCATGAAATTCACATCCACATATAATTTCATTCAAACCATATTTAAATTAACTACAAGAACGAATCGATTAATTAATCATAACATCTAGCTCTGATACCACTTGTTGGGGAATCAAGTGGGTATCAGACACGAACAATCGCTCTGATACCACTTGTTGGTGGATCGAGCTCGAATCGGACACGAACGATCTCTCCGATGCGACTCGTTTGAGATTATTCCACCATATAACCATATTAATGCATAAAAATAATTAATTACGCTGATCATAAGCTAATTAAATTATGGTTATAATTAACAAGATCTAGTTATGTTTAATTAATTTAATTCACGAGAGCATATAAGTCAAGCAACCGATTTGAGAGTAAACGAGTACTTACATTGATTTTCGGTTCAGCTACAGAACGCTCCAATCCAATCACGTACTCCTTGCGTCGTCTTGATGAAGGACTCGAGGATGACACCTTAGTCTTCCGAAACGTAATCTCTGAGACGAATAAGAAAGATGAGTGGGCACAGTCTTTATCTCACTAGATCACGAAACTAGGTGTTTCGAGATCTCTCTCTTATTTTACTAAGAATGGAAATGAATTATCGAGGGGAGGGAGAGGCAGATGCACGGCCAAGGGAGGCTAGTGATGCACAAAATTTTCACTCAAAATTCCTTAAAATAATTGCTTATAATTGTCTTCTCATGAACCCCTATTTATAGTAGTAAAAAGGAGATATTCATGGAATCTTCCAAAATATTTTATTTCCTTTTATTGTGTTCACACTAGAGGATTTAATCTAGGCCCTTGGATCTCAACAAGTGAATCCTACTTTTTCTCTCATCCATCAGATCAATATCTATGGGATATTATTCTTTTATTTAAATAGAGAATAATTTATTTAGTGAGATAATAAAGGAGAATATATTATTCTCCTAAATATTCTCCTAAATACTTTCCTTTAAATAAGGAGAAAATATAGGACAATATCTTATATTTTTCTCTCTCCTTTATTTAAACAACTAAAGAGAAAATATTGGTAAATACCAATTATGTATTTTCGAATTTGATGGCACACGGCCAAGGAGATTTGCGCAAACCCTAGTGCCAAATAACCAAATTCGAATTTTTCATGTGTGCAAGGCCCAATTGCTTAAAACCCAATTAATCATTTATTTACTTGGTCCAACAATAAACAAATAATTAATAATTGTTTATTTACTTGATCAAACAATAAATAAACAATTCTACCATAAATATTTATTTAATTTTGCGAATACCCGTTTTCCAGAATTAATGCTGTCAATCACAATTACAGCAAGTGAAATTAATAATGATAAACATTATTATTCGAAAGTTCTTATCCGCCTTTATCAGAGCCGAATCGGAGACTATGGACCTAGTAATAGGAGCTGAACAAATCCGATGAAAAAGACGAAATAGTCCTTTCTCTTTTGTCCATCGATTCGTCTAATCTTGGTCAAATACTCCACCTTGTAAGCCAAGACTGAACTCTCCTTTATGCTAGAATTATATTTACTCATCGTGACGAGTGTCCACTGATATAGTCAGTTCGTGATCAAGATCCTCCAGGTTCAACCCGTGTCAAGAGAAGTCAATTTTTCCGTTATACTTCTCTTGATACATATCAGCCCTAAGCATTGTTGCTTCCCCAGCGAAAGATTCTTTCGAACGTTACTTACTTCGAAAGTGCTAGCAATCTATCGGTTCTGGAATCAACCCTTAGGTGAGTGAGCATTAACCTTCTTTTAGGAAGGCTGGATTCCGTATCTGTAAATCACTTCCCACTCGAATCATGCTCTGAGAAAACTCCCAAGACATAAGCTGTGATTAGCATGAATAGCCTTTTAGCGAATGAGTCAAAGAGCTCAGTAACATAACCCAGTGTCCATGATCACTTCAGGATTTAGATCAAGTCTCACTGTGACCATCATAGTGACCTCGGTTAGTGTGTCGTAACGGTCCTTAAACGACACATCTACAACCAAGACCTGTCCAAGTCGTACACTTACCACAAGTGTAGAATGCTCCCACAGAGTGATCAGCCTTCACCTATGTGTTCCACATATATGACTTTAGATATAGCTTTCCAGGCGTATATCAGTCATCGACCATGTTTTAGCACACCGACCGAACTCAGGTGCCCAGCACGTGACTCAGTTAGATACGGAGGCGTTATGGAAGATAGTTGTTATTGATTCTAATTGTTTAGAACTTAACCCACTAATCATATAATGCTAATAAAGTAATCTTATTATCGAATTTAGTAATCATTATCTTCAAGTGGGCAATATTCTCAACAAAACTTGCCTCAGGTAACCCCCAACTCCACGCGAGCCTCTTGAAGCTGCTCGCGAAAGACTCGCAAACTCTGCCTTTGAGTGAGATCTACGCTCGGCACGGGCCAGCTGAGACTTCGCTTGAGCAAGCTCCTCTTGGGGAATGCCCATGCGTCGAATAAGGTCGTGAAGGATCTTTTCGCCCCGGGTCGCTCGGGCAAGCACCTGAGAAGGCGAGAGGACAAGTTAGCAAAAGACAAGATCCTAGAAAAACAAAGCGAAAGGATAAAGCAGAGGGAACTTACTCTCTGTGCGTCAGAGACGCCATGGCGGAAGAACTCCACGTCGCTGCTGGCCACGACACTCTTCCACATCTTCATCGAAGATTACGCGAGCCCCTAGGAACATTCCCCTCTAATCTCCACAGCCTCCACCTCGATCATCGAGTTCGCACGCTTCGAGTCCGAAGACGTATCCGAAAGAGCTGAGGAAGAGGGTCGCTTCAAGGAAGCGCGGGGACCGCCCTCCGCCAAATGACCGGTATCGGACTTCTCCCAAACGTTCCGTGCCACGATCCGAGAATGGATTGCTGCCAACGACTTCGGGTTTCGAGAAGCCTTCGCCAAGCGCGCACGAGCCCTCACCTTAGCCGAGGTAGCTACAAAAAAAACAAAGTCAGAACCCTAGACTAAAACAAGAATAGAGAGAGCAAGCTCGGAATACCTGGAAGGCCGCTGCTCGAGGGAGATGACGCGACGCTGGGGGCACTCTCCGTCCGCTGACTATCGTCACGGCCAGGAGGAAAATGCGGGAACCACCCGGTAGAAGCCATCAGCTCAGGCGAACGAAATTGTTCACCAGCTTTCCGAGCCTCCGACATTCCCCGGATCTCCTTCACAAAGTTGAGATCATCGGCTCCGCCGTCGGCGAAGAACTCGGTCAAGGGACCGAACCGGAGTGGTGCATCGCCAAAGGCCTCGGCTGAAACCCACACCCACGCTCTCCGGTTGTGCTTCTCCGAATCCGTGATCAGCTTAGTGTTCTGGCGATCGCGGGCCATAAAGAAACTGGGTTGCCCGGGCGCAGGGAAGACCGCGACAAGGTTGCGAAAGTCGCTCACAGTCATCGCCCACTCAGTTTGGCAATGCCACTCCATGTGACACATCGCCACCATGCGGTAAAACGCCGGGCTCATATGACAAGCATGCACCCCCAATCGCGCGAGGAGCAGCTGAACGATGGGTTGTAACGGCAACCGCAACCCGCAGTTGAGACTCGCGACCGAAACTGCAGCAAATCCACGCCCTGGACAAAAAGGGTGATCGTTCGGCAAGGGATGAAGGAGCGCCACGGACGATGGAATGGCTATTGCCTCCCTCAGACCGATGAATGTTCGATAGGTGAGCGAGCTCGAAGCATCGACCCCCGAACAATCGAAGCCCTCGGGAGCAGCAAAGCCTTCCTCGGGATACCACTCCGTCCTGGCAAGTGACCTCGCCGACACTATCGTCTCTGCGTCAGGGGTCTCAGGCTGAGCACCTCCTGGCTCCAACGAAGGGCCTCCACCCTCCAATACGGCCGCGGCAGTCACCAACGGCCCTTCGGGACACTCCGGTGCGAGGCCCTCGGCCCCCGGACATGTCTCTGAATCGCCTCCGGGATCTTCTGACTCGGGCCCAAAGTCATCCACACAGTCAATCTCGTCGAGGACCGATTCTAGCAGAGTCATCGGAGCCGCACCGGCAACTTCCCCCGGCGTGCCATGAACATCCAAGTCGGACTTTGGCGCATCGGGACGGGGCTTGTCACGCGCACCCTCGCCAACCAGGTTGATCACGAGGCGAGGCGCAGCTTCCCGGGACGTAGGGGGATCGGCTCCCCCATTTGCGCCACGCCCAGTCGGCACGCGCTCCTCCCGAGGCTGAGGAACAGGCGCAGTCACGCCCAGCTTGCCTTCTTCTAGCCACTACTCCACTCCACGTGGATTCTCCTCCACCTGCAAAGGCACTTCCCCTAATCCCGCGAAGAGGTCATCCTCTACATGCTCAGAGTCCTAAAACAAGAGAGAGAAATCAATCTCGGGATCCTCAGTTGAGAAGAGGGAAGGAATATCCATAATGCAAGAATGTAGAAAAGAGAAAAAGTGTAGAGAAAGAGAGGAAAAAAAATAAAGTGGAAGAATGAGAGGAGGGAGCCTCTATTTATAGGCCTCTGTGAAAGGGTAGGAGTCCAAATCCTACTGCCACAAGAAGAAAAAGAAGGCCTCTATTGAATTTCCCCGTGCAAACGCTTCAGCCCCGCGCACGGGGGGCGCGCCGCGCAGTATCTCTGCGCGCCGCGCAGAGCGGGCTGCACAGACCGCACGCCGCGCGGTCACCACCTAAAAAAAACGTGGGTGATGGTGAGGACTTGAAGATGAAGTTTCCTCAAACACCTTACCGAAAAGTCTTAAAGTTCATCGCTGGGAACCTCCCGAGTGACGAACTTGGGGGGCTAATGTTGTCGGTCATTTTCGGAAAACCCGAAACTCCGAGAAGATGCGCCGCTCAAGGTGCCGATGGTCAGGCCGGAGGTCATAAAGAGCGGCGAGCCTCCCCTCACAAGTCGCCGGCAAGCCCTCGCGCCAAGACTCTCGATCCTTCGAGTCGAGCTTCGCTCCTCGAGTCGAGTCGTTCTCCTCAAATCGAGCTTCGCTCCTTGAGTCGAGTCGTTCTCCTCGAGTCGAGTTTCATTCCTCGTACGAAACTACGGGATATTCTTCTCAAGTCGAGCCCCGGGTCGGTCTCCTCAAGTTGAGCATCGCTCCTCGAGTCGAGCCTCGAGTCATGCTCCTCGAGTCAAATGTCGCTTGTCGAATAGACACTTTCGAATTTTACGCAGCAAGCGCGGTATTCAAAGCCCAAAACAGTCCAACAGGATACGCCACGCCTGGCTAGGGTCGCGCCGCGCGCAGGGCAGCGCATCCTGCGCGCTGCGAGTCGGGCGTCGCGCGCCGCGTGCTGCGCGCAGGGCAGCGCATCCTGCGCGCTGCGAGTCGGGCGCTCGCGCCCCTAAACCCATATGGAAGATAAGGGACCCTCTTGAGGCCCTCAAACACCTATAAATACCTCATCTTACTGAGGGGGAATCCTTCCAATAATTTCCTATCGATACGCTCGAATTCTCGCTCTCCTCCGCTTCTCTTGATGCCATCTTTGGCCTGAGGTGCTTCTACAAGTCTCTGTCGTTCTCATAGGTTCTGAAGCACTCTCGGGGACTCCCAGACGTCGCTCCCTCTGATTGAACGCCTCCTAGTGCCCAGACACGCTCCTAGGGTTCTCCGCTTAGTACTCCCTACGCGTTTAACACGTTAGACGCGTTTGCGGTCTCCGAAGTTCTGAGACGTTGCCGAGTACTCCTCCGCGCTCCGTCTCCTTCTTTGAGTACGCCTCTCCCTCAGGCGCCGCGCCTCATTCCACGTCTCACTCGCCTTGAACTACGTTCTGACCTAATCCCACACACGGGTACGTAGGCAGCCAACTCAAAGGCACGGTCACTCCACCTCCTCAACCATTCCCTCCTCTGAGAGGTAGGTTAATCGGAGAAAGCCTAGCACGAGACTTTCGAGTTCACACTTTTGGCCCGGGTATGATCACTTGGTCCGGCCTTGGATCAAACCGCCCGAGGTATTTAATAGTTGTTCATTTTCGTGCGACAACAAGACATAAGACGTTAAATGGTTTGTTCTTATTTTGTCTCTAGAAGTTCACTGGTCAATTCAATACCTTCGGGAGATACCTAGAAGAACTATAGAGTACTGAGGTCAATAGTGACCCTTAGATTGCGAATATATCGTTTTAAGCAAACTACGAAGAGTTTGTTCATGCAAATCTATATTTGTCTCTTCGTAAGTTGTTAAGTTTGTTTATGGACTAAAGACTAATGTTTTATCATAAAGTTTCAAACAGACAAAGAAGAATGAATGAACGTTTCAACTTTTTATTAATGAATAAGCAATTAGAAGCAAGAGTCTTCGTGAGACTTTATTACATCAAATGTACAAAGTAAAGACTACAACTCTTCTTGTGGGCACCATTGACAACATTATGAACGAAATGACACTGTACTCCTTCGAGGGAAGGTGGCAACGAGTCTCCTTTCATAAGTAAATGACTCATCATTAATGCATAGCCAAGATGTCAATACATCAAATTTGACTAACCACCTTATAAAAAGTTTGATCACTCACATCCTTTCGCAGGGCCTCGAGGGAGGATTACTAGGGATCGAGTCTAAGTGTGTAATCAACCACTTAGTCCAAAAGATCGAGTTTGAAAAACAATTCACCGAGGGGAGGTCTTGTCTCATTGTCTCACTCTCAGACTTAGCTCATTGAGCAATGATCAGAGCAAAGCGTCGTTGAGTACTCTCATTTAAGAGAGGGCCACGAGGGTGACTCTTAGTCTGGCAACAACTACTCTTTTTATTAGTGTTGGGGATCGTGGGTTGTAAACAACAAATATAACCCTCCCACTTAGTTTTTAGAAAAGGCACATCGTCTCTTATAAGTTCGGAAACAAATTTCCTAGTTATAGAGCGATAGAGTGGACAACTAGAAGGGAATCCTAGATCTTCATGTTCAGAGCAGTGTTAGTGCATAAAGGCACAAGGTACATAATTGGATATTTTCCTATTTTCTATTTGGGAAAGTGCATGAGGGAAGTGTGAACTTCAACTCACTCGAACACTTGAAAGTTTGAGAATACACATCTTTATTTTTCAACTTGTCTACAAGGAGATCTCCCACTCAAATTTTCAAGAGCATATAGTTTTTGAACATATGTGATATAGATATAGTTTTGAAAATATTTTGAAAACTTATTTGAATTGGATGACAAAATATTTTCAAGTTTGAAACCGAAAACGGTTTTTCAAAATTCAAACTAGTTTTGTAAAAATTCAATTTCAATTAAACTTTCAAAAATCAAAACATTTTAATCTTTCACATCATGTTTATAATCTTATGAAAAACATGTTTGCTCAAGAAAATTTTCTCATTAAAGTTCTATAACTCATGGCAGTGGGGCTGAACATCCGGATTTCTAAAAACTGGACTTTCGGAACAGCCGCGCAACTCGGAGTAAAATCACCATAACTGGCGGCTCCGATGTCCTTTTGACCTAAAACCGGTGGCATGGAAAGAGGACAGACAGACCTTTAATTTGATCAGAGAGTTATTCCACTTTTACTACGGGTTTTACTCCAGCTCGAAGAAAACATAAATAACTAAAGTTCGGTCTTTGAGTGCGTAAAAAGAATCGAGTGTAACGGAACGTTTGAGGAAGTTGTTAAATATTTTATTTGTGTTTTATTAACATGGTAATAACATGGTATAAAAGAAATAACAACAAGCATAAAACGATTCAAGCAAATAAAAGAAACTAGTAAGACAAAAAAAACTAGTCACAAAATTTACTCGAAATTTTCTCAAACTTAAAAACACGTTTTACAATATAAAAAATTAAAAACTTTTGGAACTGATTCTAATATGTTTTAATAACATCTCAAACTCATAGAAAATCAACATGATTTTTAATTTAAAGGCAAGAACAATAAATTTAAAAAAAAATCTAAGAAAACAATTCTAAGTTGTCACAAAATTAGTAAACTTTCGAAAATGATTTTCAAGCTCATAACTTGTCACAAAATTAGTGAACCTTGGGCCTTGAGTCTTAATTTCATTTCATGGAATTTTACTTGAAAATTCTTAATGAGCCTTTTCTTACGTTGTCATGAACAAATGAAGAAGTATCTAGAATCCCCTTCTAGATAGTGTGGCCATCCAACCTAAAGTTGAAAAAGAGAGATTATTTTGTGCATTAATGTATGAAGATACTTGCCAAAAGAAAAAGAGGAAACAAGTAGAGCCCTCATTCCTCTCATTTTATTCATTTCCAAAGTTTTGGAGATTGAGAGCTTCTCTCTCTAGACTTGGCCGCCCTTCTCCCTTTCTCTCTCTAAGTTTTTCTTTCGTTTTTGTTTTTGAACCTAGGTCCACATTTGACCTAGTGTTTTAGCTCTTCGACTTTGAGACTTGTTCTTGAGTCGTCATGTTTAAAAGTGCCCACACACTAACTCCTTTCTTTCTCGAGTAATTATTGTGATAGAAACTTTCGCGGTTGCTCAAGTTCCCGAGGAAAGAATAGAGACGTGCTACGAGGGGAAATGAACGTTTCAACCTTCCTAAGGCTTCTCAACGTTCAAGCTTCTCAAAAGGTTAGTAAACATATAATGCTCATTAATAGTTTTAATTTATATATGTACTTGCTCTTTTTGTAGGCTAGTAAAAACGTTTTACTTGTTTTACAGAAAATTTATAAATTCCGCCGCTTGCTCGAATCGTTAAATCTTTTCTTAACCCTAGATCAATTCCAACACATACTTGGACTCAAAAGTTCACAAACCTTGTCCAAGTTTAGCTTAATGTCAACTGACTCCACTAAAGAGTTGACACTGAGAATCTCTCAGTTCAAATGAATTTATTTTCTACTCGGAAATTCAACTTAATTGTGATGAGTGGATCCACTGAATATTTTCTATGTTTACCCTTCATGAATATCATCAGCATGTCGGGATTTATAAAATTACCATTTTACCCTTCTAGCTATTATTTCCTCAACTCATTTGTCGCTTGTCAATAAGTTAGAAACAATGTATTGACGAGGAGCTAAGAAGTCACATTGATTCATCCAAAAGAGTCATGTCTCAATTTGGACGCTGGCCAGTTCATTTATTCACATTCCAAGTAACAAAGCATGAGGTGATATACATTGCATTTCAGCAATCTTGTAAATGAATTCCATATTTAAGAGATCTTCACAAAGTTACTCGTGACATCTTCATAACTTAGTACTTCACCAATAGGTGCTGTCTATATCACATAGTGAATCTAGAACTCTGACTTTCTCAAATGAGAATACGAAAGCTATGAAATGACATGTCAGTTTAGGATTGAGGTAAGCACGATGCAATTCATACGTAGTGAATTCGAGACATAAGAGGTTAAATAGTTTGTTCTTATTCTGTCTCTACAACTGCTCTCGTCAATTCAATACCTTTAGAAGATACCTAGAAGAACTATAGAGTCTCCAACTCTTAGTGTCCCATAACCAGACATCATAGATTCTCCTAACAATCATACTAGGATCAATAGTCCTTTGATCCTTAGATTGCGAATATATTGTTTTAAGCAAAAAATCAAAAGTTTGTTCATGCAAATCTACATTTGTCTCTTCATTTTTTGTTAGGTTTGTTTACGGACTAAATGTTGGAATTGATCTAGGGTTTAAGAAAAAGTTTAATGCTTCGGGTAAGCGGCGGAATTTAAAAATTTTCTTTTTGACAAGTAAAACAATTTTACTAACCTAGACAAAGAGCAAGTATGTGTAAATAAAAACTATTATGAGCATTAAAAATTTACTAACCTTTTTAGAAGCTTGAACGTTGATGAGCCTTCGGAAGGTTGAAAACGTTCGTCTCCCCTCGCAGCACGTTTCTCTTCTTTCCTCGCCTACTCGAGCAACCACGAAAGTTTCTATCACTAAAATCACTCAAGAGAAAAGGAATTAGTGAGTGGGCACTTTTAAATACGGCGACTCGAGAACAAGTCTCAAAGTCAAAGAGCTAAAACACTAGGTCAAATGTGGGACTAGGTGCCAAAACAAAAACAAAAAGAACTTAGAGAGAGAGAGAGGATGGGCGACCACAATGTCTAGAGAGAGAAGCTCTCAATCTCTAACTTATGTGGGATGATTGAAATGTGAAGAATGAGGGCTCTATTTATAGGAGAGGTCTCACCTTCAATAAGGTAGTTTCCTCTTCTATAGAATATCACATATTTATGAGCCAAATCCTTATTTTCCATACTCATTTTGGGCGTGTGGCATGTGTGTTCTAGAAGCAAGATTGTTTCCTCTTTTGCTTGCCTACACCATGCCTTGGCCGCCAAAAAACTTTCCCTCCTTGGGGAAATTTGTTTCCTCTTTTTCTTTTGGCAAGTATCTACATACATTAATGCACAAAATAAACTCTCTTTCACACTATGGGCTGCATGAAATTCAGCCTCTCTTTTCCTTGGGTTGGACGAAAATAAGGCTCCTAGAAGGGCCTTCTAGATTTTCCTTGGGCTGGGCAGCAAGGCCCGCGCGCGGCCTGGCGCCGGCGGACTGGCGCGCGCGCGAGGCCGGCATGCGGGCCGGGCCTTGTGTCGCGCGCGCAGGGGGGGGGGGGATGGAGCAAGGTTTGCTCCTTCCTCTCCTATAAATAGGAGAGCCCCCTCCCTCTCTGTTCACACCTGGCAGCCTTTTGGGTAATTGGAAAATTCCTTTGAGTTTGAAATTTCCCTCTGGGCAGCCGACTTTTTTTACCCTTTTTCAATGGGGAGTGAGCTTTTTTCCCATGTTGAGGATCCCAAGGTTGAATCTTCCTGCCATCTCCAAGATTTTGAGGAACTCGACGGGATTCCCATTTTTGTTGAGGAAGACTCTGATGCGGCCGACAAATGGGTCGTAGAGTTGGAGACTGACACCGCGGTGATAGCCGAGCTGGCGGGGCCCGGGAGTGGCCTACCTACTAGGTGCGGCCCCGAAGGGGAGGATGAAGGGTCCAAGGACTCGCGTTCATCGCGGCTGGTGATCAACCTGGTTTCCGCGAGGCGTCCTTTGACGCCCTCTCGCTTGCGCAGCGAGGTGAAGCGAAGGTATGTGCTGGGCTTCCCCGGGCGTCTAACTTAGATGCTCCGGGTGCTGAGCTTGCGATAGTGCCGTCCAAATCTTTTCTGGATGAGATTTACTCCGACGACCCCCTGGGGTTGGGCTCAGAAGGCCCTGAAGAGGATTTGGAGGCTCTTCCCGCGAGGGGTAAGGAGAAACGTAATGGAAAAGTGCTGGAGACGGCCTGGTCGGCTTTCGAGTCCGCGGAGGCCTCAGGCTATACCTATGCCAGGTCTCTGGAAAGGACTCGCATGTATGGAGTAGGCGACTCGGTTGCCCCCGTTGGCTTAGACTGCAGGGGGATCGATGTTGCGAGTACGCTCTCTTCCCGAGTCTTTGGCACCCTCTGGGAGACGTATAACATCCCTCCCTCGGTGGGGCTGCTGAGACCTGCCCCCGAGGACAGGCCCTCTCGTCCGAGGGATAGGTATGCGGCCGTGACGATCGGGAGCCTTGTCTGCGGGTTGCGCCTCCCGTTCCCGATGATCGTCCAGCAGATTCTGACCCGGCTAGGGGTCCATGCGTGTCAAATGAGCCCGGCGTTCTATCGCCTGTTGCCTACATGCTTCATGGAGTGGCATTGCCAGACGCAGCGTGCCATGACCGTGGATGACTTCCGCAATCTGGTTCCGCAACATGAGGTTGGTCGAGGACAGTGACTCGCCTAGCCGCCGAGCGGGGGTTACCGATGCTTAGAGGGTCAGTATTTCTTATTCATTCTGTCGTAAGCATAGGTTTAGTCTTAACCCTCTCTTTTTTCATCGCATGCGTACGTGAGGGCCGTGCGGAGTGACAAGATTTTGCACGACTTCATCCGGCGCTTGGGGGCTGCTCAGGAGGAGCTTGCTCGGACGAGGGCTAGGCTTGCTCAGGTCGAACGAGGTTCATGCCCGGGGGCGGAGACCGAGACACTTCGAGACCAGCTTTGTGAGGCAAAGGTGGAACTCCAAATCTCGCGGGATCAGCGCAACGGGGCCCAAATGTCCGTGGCCAAGATGGCAGGGGAGCTGAACGAAGAACGGTGAGCTTGCGAGGTGGCGTCCCGATCAGCGGAAATTTTTCGCACTGAGGTTACCGACCTCCGGAGGCAGCTGGACGTCCGATCCGATGCTTTGGAGACGCCGCGTTCAAGCGGAGCGCGAGCGCGACTCTCTGACGGAGGAGAACGCTCGTCTCACGTCCCAGCTTGCTGAAGCGGAGCGAAGAGCGTCCGACTTGCAGGATAACTACGACATAGGGACCGAGGAGGCCCGTCGTGCCGGAGCGGTGGAATGTCGAGATGCGACCGTAACCGAGAACGAGGCCCGGGGGGTCACTTTTGACTTCTTCGACACCTTGTTTCCCCTACTAGATGAGGGTGCTATGTGAGCCATGTGGCTTCTTTATAGCGCATATGTTTAGCGCTTTGCTTTCTTTTCCTTTTTCAGGATTTTATTTATTTTCCACGCACTTTTTTTATTCAGCACGTGTTCATTGGATTCAGAGCAGTGGCTCTTTTTATTTATGAGATACTTTGTCGCTTTCTTGTTGAATGCTTATCTCATTTTTTGAGCATTTTCGCTCGCATGCGCCTTCTTTGTGGGCTAACGTGGCCCGAAGGGCTTGTATCCTTACCAATAGTTTTGGCAGGTTTTGCGTCCTTAACTGGGGTTCATCCTCTGCTCATTTCATCGTTACGACTCGTCGTCGTTTATACGTTCGAGGCGAGGGGGCGTTTGTGCCCAGGTAGGCGATGGGCCGACCCGTGTCGAACGGTGATATCGGCCTGTCGGGTTAGGCCGACGATTCAGTGTGCCTAATGTGGCTGTGGCCCAGCGACTTTGCTTCGTGCCATTCGGCGATCGAAGAGGTCGCACCGGGTAGTTCCCGGGGGCTCTGCATCCGTGCCTTCGGCGACAAGACGTGTATGTTGCGCCGGGTTGGGCCGGCATCTTTTGAGTTCGTGCCCTGGAGCAAGCGAACGTAGATTGCACCGGGTTAGGCCAGCGTCTTAGGAGCTCGTGTTGTTAAGCGACCGAGTGTATATGGTGTGTCGGCTGTGCCAACGTCTTTTTGGCGTTCCCGCCCTAGAGCGTCTGAACGTAGATTGCGCCGGGTTAGGCCGGTGTCTTTTTGGTGTTCGCGCCCTGGAGCGTCTGAACATGGATTGCGCCGGGTTAGGGGAGCGTCTTTTTGGCGTTCGCGCCCTGGAGCAAGCGAACCTGGTTGCGTCTGGTTAGGCCGACGTCTTTTGAGCTCGTGCCGTTGAGCGACCGAGCGTAGATTGCACCGGGTTAGGCCGGCATCTTTTGGGCTCGCTTGCCCTGGAGCAAGCGAACGCGGGTTGCGCCGGGTTAGGCCAGCATCTTTAAGGCTCGCTTGCCCTGGAGCAAGTGAACGCGGGTTACGCCGGGTTAGGTCGGCGTCTTTTGGGCTCGCTTGCCCTGGAGCAAGCGAACGCGGGTTGCGCCGGGTTAGGCCAGCATCTTTTGGGCTCGCTTGCCCTGGAGCAAGCGAACGCGGGTTGCGCCGGGTTAGGCCGGCGTCTTTTGGGCTCGCTTGCCTTGGAGCAAGTGAACGCGGGTTGCGCCAGGTTAGGTCGGCATCTTTAAGGCTCGCTTGCCCTGGAGCAAGTGAACGCGGGTTACGCCGGGTTAGGCCGGCGTCTTTTCGGCTCGCTTGCCCTGGAGCAAGCGAACGTGGGTTGCACCGGGTTAGGCCGGCGTCTTTTGGGCTCGCTTGCCCTGGAGCAAGCGAACGCGGGTTACGCCGAGTTAGGCCGGCATCTTTTGGGCTCGCTTGCCCTGGAGCAAGCGAACGCGGGTTGCGCCGGGTTAGGCCGGCATCTTTTGGGCTCGCTTGCCATGGAGCAAGCGAACGCGGGTTGCGTCGGGTTAGGCCGGCGTCTTTTGGGCTCGCTTGCCCTGGAGCAAGCGAACGCAGGTGCGTCGGGTTAGGCCGACGTCTTTTACTCAAACCCTGTTGCGCCGGGTTAGGCCGGCGTCTTTGGTGCTCGTGCCCTGGGGCTAGCGAACATTTGTACGACTCAAATTTGGCCTTTTTTAGGGTTTGAGGCAGCACCTTTACACAACTTACATGCGTCCCGGGAGACGTCTTTCACCTGCGCCTTTACGCGTCTTACGGCACGCTGGGAAGGCCTACGTTTTACTCGAACCTGTATGCGCGAAGGGCCGTCAGGGTCCGAGCTTCCTAAGTCTGTATCCCCGTGGGGGACTTAGGCCTGGGTAAAAGCGTTCGTGTTGTTGAGCGACCGAACTTATGTGTTGCGCCGGGATGAGCCGGCGTCTTTGAGCTCGTGCTGTTGAGCTACCGAGCATATGTGTTGCGCCAGGTTAGGCCGACGTCTTTTCTCAAACCCGTATGCTTGATGAGCCGTCGGGGTTCGAGCTTCTTAAGCCTCTATATCCCATGAGTGGGGGGCTTATGGTTTTTTTTTGCTGTGAATTCTTGAGTGTATGTCGCAGGTCCCATAGCCCCCCAAGTTTTTAGTTTACAGGTCGTGCCGTGATGACTAAAAACTTTAATAAAGTGGGTAAAAAGACCGCAGACTTTATTTTTTATTAATTTTTTGCTAACGGGGAACATCCTCAAACAGTGGCGCATAGGCCTTATAGAATAAGGGAAATCAGAGCAATAAGGGGGGACTCAGTCACTGGTGGTACAGCCTCAAGTGTTCGGCGTTCCACGGGTGCCGGATTGGAGTTCTGTCCATGTGTTCGATGTAGTAGGTTCCGTCGTGTATGACTTGTCAAACTCTATACGGTCCTTCCCAATTCGGGCCCAGGACCCCGGCGCCTTGTACTTGGGTGTTTTGGAACACGCGCCTGAGTACGAGGCTGCCGACGGCGAAGATCCGCCTTTTGACTTTGGCGCTGTAGTATCTCTCAACATTTCGCTTTTGTGAAGCGAGTCTGGTGAGGGCCTCGGATCTTTTCTCGTCGATTAGATCCAATTCGAGGCGTATGGCCTCGTCATTTTCTTTTTCGTCGAAAGTGTCGACCCGGTAGCCTCAATCCCAAAAGCTAGGGAGAAGGGGGTCTCTCCGGTGGCGTTTCGAACGGTCGTTCGGTAGGCCCACAAGATGAAAGGTAGCTCCTCAGCCCAGGCGCCTTTTTTGGCTTCGAGCTTTTTCTTGAGGTTGCTTTTAATCATCTTGTTGACGGCTTCCACTTGGCCATTGGCCTGTGGGTGTCGCGGGGATGAGAATGTCTTGCTTATCCCAAGTTGGGCGCAGATTTCTCTAACCCTAGCATTGTCGAATTGTGCGCCATTGTCGGTCACAATTGACGCGGGGATGCCATGGCGGCATATTATGGACTTCCAGATGAAGTTTGTAGTGTTGGCCTCGGTGATCCTGGCCAGAGGCTCGGCTTCGACCCACTTAGTGAAGTAGTCGATAGCGTCGATGGCGTATTCGTATTGTCTCGGAGCTTTGGGAAGCTTGCCGATAATGTCTACGCCCCATTTCGCAAAGGGGCGCGGGACGACGATGCTACCCAAGGGAGATGGCAGCTGTCGTGGAACGTTAGAGAAACGCTGGCACTTGTCGCACTTTCTCGCCCAGTCGTAGGTGTCTCTTTTCCTCATCGGCCAGAAATAGCTTTGTCGAAGCGCTTTGAGCGCAAGGGACCTCCCAGCGGAGTGGTTCCCGCAGAGGCCTTCGTGAATTTCGTGGAGGACCTTCGTCGACTCGACGCTATTGAGGCATCAGAGCAGCGGGGTTGAGTACCCGCGCTTGTATAAGGCTTCGCCTCTCAACACGTATTTAGATGCGAGGGCTCTCAGCCTTTCGGCTTCTTTGCGGTCTTCGGGAAGTGCCCCTCTTCGTAAGAAGTCCGTAAGCGGAGTCATCCAAGTTGGATGAGCGGCGCTCTCAATCGTTCCAACTTCGTCACGTGAGACAGATGGTCGCGAGAGAGACTCGATTGGGATAGTTCCCAACCCATCTTCGGTGATACCGGATCCGAGGCGAGCTAGAGCGTCAGCCTCGGAGTTCTCTTCTCGTGGGATCTGGATGATCTCGAACCAGGAGAAGGCATCGAACTTGGCATTTTTCTTTGCCAAGTAGGCGATCATGTTAGGCTCTTTGGCAACATAGTCGCCTTTAACCTGATTTACGATTAACTGCGAGTCACAGTGTATTCGTAAATTCTGTACGTTGAGCTTTTGAGCGAGCTCTAGCCCTATGATGAGGGCTTCGTACTCGGCCTCATTGTTGGAGGCCTGGAATCCGTAGTGGAGGGCGTAGCGTAACTTTTCCCGGTCGGGATTTGTTAAAATCACGCCAGCGCCTGCTCCCTGGGTATTAGATGCTCCGTCGACGTGTAGTTCCCAGATGGGACCCGTAGGGTCGACCTTTCTCTTTCGAGCCGACAAGTCGTCGGTCAAGTCGTCTTCTGCTCTTCCCATGTCGGGAGTGTAGGAGAATTCAGCCACGAAATCGGCTAGGGCTTGAGCCTTTATTGCCGGTCTCGGGTGAAACTCAATCCCGTACTCGCTCAATTCTTGGGACCAGATTGCCATGCGAGTCGATGTTCCCTTTTGAAGAGCCTTACTGATGGGGTGTCCGATTCGAACAACAATTTGGTGAGCCTGGAAGTAGGGGCGTAGCTTTTTGGCGGCTACGAGGAGAGCGAGATAGAGTTTCTCTATCTCTGTGTAACGCGTTTCGACGTCCAGTAAGGCTTTGCTCACGTAGAAGATAGGCCATTGAGCCTTATCTTCTTCACGGATCAGCACAGGGCTTACAGCTCGTTCGGAGATGGCGAGGTAGACGTAGAGCGTCTCGCCTTCTTTTGGCTTGGAAAGGAATGGAGGTGTCCCGAAGTAGGCCTTCATCTCTTGAAAGGCCTTCTCGCACTCGTCCGTCCATTCAAAGTCGTCCGTCTTCTTTATTGCTTTGAAGAATGGTTGACACGTGTCTGTTGCTTTGGCCACAAAACGTGAGAGGGCGGCAATCCGACCGGTCAGACTTTGGACTTCCTTGACACGTCGTGGAGATTTCATGTCAAGGAGTGCCTTGATTTTCTCGGGGTTCGCTTCGATACCTCGTCGGCTAACTATGTAGCCTAGGAACTTCCCTAGGAGCTTCATTTTATACCGGCGCAGGATTAAGAACATCTCCCTTAGGTTGTCTACGTGATTGGTAGCCAATAGGCTTTTAACGAGCATGTCATCCACGTAAACTTCCATAGTCTTGCCGATTAGGTCGGCGAAGATCCGGTTTACCAATCGTTGGTAAGTAGCTCCTACATTTTTAAGGCCGAAAGGCATGACCTTGTAGCAGTAGAGGCCGCGATCAGTGACGAAGGTCGTCTTGATCTGATCGGGCTCGTGCATTCGTATCTGGTTATAGCCTGAGTATGCGTCCATGAAACTTAGCAGTTCATGCCCTGCTGTGGCGTCGACCAGTTGTTCGATGCGTGGGAGTGGAAAGCAATCTTTTGGGCAGGCTTTGTTAAGATCTTTGTAATCTATACAAATGCGCCACTTCCCATTAGGCTTTTTGACCATGACCACATTGGCCACCAATTTGGGGTACTTGGCTTCTCAGATGAAGCCAGCGGAGAGAAGTTTTTCGACTTCTTCATTTATCGCTAGGTATCGTTCCGGGTTGAACGCGCGTCTAGCTTGTACCTTTTCAGCAATAGTTTTATCATCATTCAATCGGTGCACAATCACATCGGGGTCTATACCAGGCATGTCCGCATGTGTCCATGCAAAGACATCCTTAAACTCCCGAAGGAAGGACGCGAGTTGAGTTTTTATGGCGAGAGGGAGTTGTGCACCGATCTTCACTACATGGTCAGGTTTAGCTTCGTCGAGGACGAACGAAGTGAGATCATCGGGGGTGTCGACTTTCAACCTCTCGATATAGTCACGGGCGTCTAGTTCCCCGAGTTGCCGTGCGTCTTTTAGATCACACGAGTAGTCGTCTTCTAGTTGGTAGATCGTGTTGACCCTTTTTCAGCGGGTTTGCCGTCCACGCCCTCGACGTAGCATATCCTCGCTTGGGTCTGATCGCCAGCCATGACGCCAATCCCCTCCTCTGTGGGGAATTTCACTAGTAGGTGATATATGGATGTGATGGCCCTCAGTCTGTTCAACGTGGGTCACCCAATGATGACATTGTAGGGCGACTCCTGGTCAACCACAAGAAAAAGGACCATGTGAACGACTTCGATACCTCCGGTAGTTCTGAAGGTGACTGGTAAATCAATGATTCCTTCAGTCATGACATTTTCTCCCGTGAACCCAAACAGAGGTGTCTGAGTTGGGACAGGGCGGAGCCCCCCGAGCTCCATGCGCTCTAGGGTGGTCTTAAAGATTATATCGGCTGCGCTGCCGTTATCAATAAGAACTCTTTTTACCAAGTTGTTGGCCACCTGGGCCTTAAGGACTATAGCATCATTATGCGGGTGCACAACTCACTTGGCCTCTTCATTGGTGAATTGTATCGTCTCGTGAGGTACGGACGGAGGTTCCTCATAGGTGAGGTTAACTTGCCCGACAAGGCCTTCTTGAGAGGCAGCTCTGAGGAGCTTTTTCCTTTGCCGGGCCGAGTCCCCGTCTTGCAAGCCACCTAGGATGGTGGTGACGACGTGGAGTTGTGCATCGGCCGTAGCCGCGGCTGCCATGCGGTCGGTGTTGGCGTTGGCCCCTCTACCTTTCTCAGGTTGTGGCCTGTTGTCGATGGGGGCTGTAGCTCCTACCATGCGAAGGACAAACTCTTTGAGCTCTCATTTTTGGATTAATGTCTCAATTTGCCTCCTAAGATGGAAGCATTGAGCGGTCGTGTGACCGTAATCCCGGTGGAACTCACAATAACGGGACCGATCGCGAGATCCGAGGCCGCCTTTCATCGGAGTCGGAGCGGTGAACTTGTCACGCGCCACATCGTAGATATGTTCTACCGGGGCGTTCAAAGGGGTGTAACTCGAGTAGTCTCTAAAATTGCTTGCAAGACGCGGCTTTTGAGACATAGGGGGTTGGCTATCGGGAGCTCGACCTCCCTTGTTCACCCTTTTGCGGAGGTTGCATGGCTCGTTGCCGGACTCATCCCGATGGCGAGAGCTCTGGTTGCTGCTCCTGCGGCCGTCGAGGTAATCTTCCACCCACATGAAGGTTTTGGCTCGGTTCATTAACTCGGCCATCGTAGAAGGGACTCTGCCGACGATGGACTTTAAGAAGTCTCTGATGCGCAAGCCCTCGATGATGGCTGTAATTGCGTCACTGTCGTCAAAGCGGTCAACCTTATTTGATTCTTCGGTGAATCGGGTGAGATACTATCTCAAGGACTCGTTATTCTCTTTCCTGATTGACCATAAGTACATCTTAGTCTTCTTTTGGACCATCGATGTAGCAAATCGTGCAATGAACATGTCCTTCAGGTCTTTGAACGATTAGACGCTTCCTGGTCTTAAATTCTTAAACCACTCAAAACCGGGTCCGGTGAGGGTAAGACTAAAAGCCTGGCATAGAGCCCCAGGTGAAACGCCCTGCATCGTCATCCAAGTTTCGTAATGTTGGATGTGATACGTGGGATCAGTTTTCCCATTGTATGGAGGGAGATTCGGGAGTTTGAGGTTTCCCGTGCACACCTCAGCAAGGATTTGGGCAGTGAAGGGCGAGGAATGTTCTTCTACGACCCCGTATGTATCATCGGCCAAGCCTCATTCACGCAGATCACGCACTTCGTTACGGAGATTGTGAATCATGGTGACGACATCGAGGCCAGTGTTGGGGGTCACTCCTTGTTCAGGAGGAGTCACTTGGCGCCTTTCATTCGACCCTTGAGCCGTGCGGGGGTCCCCATTGATTGGGGCCGCAGGGTTGTGACCCTTGCGAGCACTCAGCCTTTCCCGGAGGTCTTCGCCACGGTCGTTCCGTTGGGCGGTAAGCCGATCTCTAATATCCGGCCCGGTGGTATGAGGGCGTGAGCTTCGAGCCACACGCCTCACTCGCCGAGTCGTTGGACCTTCCCTGGCATTGCCTCTTTGACCGAGTCGGTCATGGGCTGAACGTCGGGAGGTCTCTTCTTGAGAGGAGATCGGTATTGCCTTTGCTTTAGGTGGCGGATTCGACGGACCGGCTTCGATCTCAACGGGGAGCTCCCCGTCTTTGGTGAGAGAAGTCTCGATGTCCGCTGAAATTTCCAAGCCTTCATAGTCGGGGTCATAGTCATGCCCCTCGTCCATGAGGTCCTCGGATTCCCCGTGGGGGACGCCCTGTGCAGGCGCCTTACCCGCTAGTTGATGGTGGTACCTTGCATTGGCTATCTTTAGTTGGCGGATTTTCTCCTCCATCTCAAGGATGCGGTCGTCCCGACTGTCCTGAGGTGGAGGGGGCGAGGGGTGTGGCTCTCGTCGTTGAGAGACTCCTCATTGCCTTGCGCTCGGGAGCGTAGGAAGTATTTCTTCACTCCAGATGCGTTTTCGGGGTTATTCACGCCCTCAGAACGAACGGGTGGTTGACCACTCATGTCTTTCTCAAGTTGAGAAGAAAATGGTCGAGCTGTAGAAGGGATTTCGGGTTGTCTAAGTCGGGAAGTCCCCTCCTTCTAGCACCAAAATGTTGTCGCACGAAAATGAACAACGATTAAATACCTCGGGCGGTTCGATCCAAGGCCGGACCAAGCGACCGCGCCCGGGCCAAAAATCGGAGCTCGTAGACCGAGTTGCACCCTCCAGACCCTGAGGTGTGTTTTGGGGGGTGTGACCGTGCCAAAGGTTGGCTGCCTACGTACCCTTTAGTCGGGATCAAGCAATACTAAAGGGGGCTATCTTGGGCTCGGAGGGTTGAGAATGTTGAATGTTGGGGGCTATCTTGGGCTCGGAGGCTTGAGAATCCAAGGCTTTGAGTAGGACCCGGCTCGTAGCTTCTAGTGAAGACTTTAGAGGGGTCGCTTATCTCGTAGCTCAGAGTTCTAGCTCAAGGGCCAAGAAGCGGGAGAGCAGTGTACTGCAGAAGCTCGGGTCGTTGAAGAGGAGCGCGCTCCCTCTCGTGGAGGGGGGTCCTTCTCTTTCTGAGCCAAGGGAGGAGGAGTGCGCGCTCTTGGAATGTCACAAGAGCACGAGAGAGGAGAGAGTTCTCGAGTGAGAGAAGTGTTGGATGAAGAATTGTGGGGCTGAATCAGCATGCCTTTCCCTCCCCCTAAGGGGAGGTATTTATAGTGTTCGGAGTAGGCCTTGGGCCGGCCCCCTCAAGGCCCACCAGGTGGCCGGGAGCGGGGCGCGCGAGGCCTAACGTCCTGCAGGCACGGGGCGCGCTGTCTGGACGGGCGCGGGGCGCGCATGGCGCGAGGTGTGCCCGGCCGAGGCAGCAGGGCTCTCGGCCAGGGGAGCAAGGCCCTCCGGCCAAGGTGGCAGGGGCGCTCGGCCGGGGCAGCAAGGGCACCCGGCCGAGGCAGTAGGCGCGCTCGGCCGTGGTAGCAGGAGCGCCCGATCGAGGCAGCAGGCGCGCTCGGCCGGGGCAGCAGGAGCGCCCGGCAGAGGCAGCAGGGACGTCCGGCCGAGGCAGCAGTCGTGCTCGCCCAGGGCGAGGGAACGCCCGCGGGCCGGGACGCCCGGGGTGCAGGGCGCGCGCGGGCCAGGCCCGCTAGGGCGCGCGCTCAGGCCCACTGGGTCGGGGGCGTAGGTGCGTGCGCGGCCTGTGGGTGCGGGTAGGTTGGTGCGCGCGTAGGTCAATCGGGGCACTCAGGCCTAGTGGGCCGGGGCCCGTTGGGCTTTCCGGCCGGGGAAGCCCGGCCGGCCTTGAATCGTTTTTGAATTTCCGGTGCCCCGAAAACGACCGATAACAAAGAGTAACTTTGTGAAGTTCTCATAGATATGTAATGTATATCACCTAATGCTTTGTTCCTTGGAATGTGAATAAATGAACTGGCCAGTGACCAAATTGAGTCTTGACTCTTTTGGATGAAACAGTGTGACTTGTTAGCTCCTCGTCAATACATTATTTTTAACTTATTCACAAGCGACAAAGGAGTTGAGGAAATAACAGCTAGAAGGGTAAAATTGTAATTTTGTAAATCTCGACTAGCTGATGATATTCATGAAGGGTAAACATAGATAATAATCAGTGGATCCACTCATTAAAATTAGGTTGAATTTTTTAGTAGAAAATAAATTCATTTGAATCGAGAGATTTTCAGTGTCAACTCTATAGTGGAGTCAGTTGACATTAACTTAAACTTGGAAAAGGTTTGTGAACTTTTGAGTCCAAGTATTTAGCTCAAGCTTTGTTCATTTGGATCCATGAGGTCACTGCCACAGATCATATTTAGTAGGAATAGTTAAACTAGAAGCTAAGTCAAAACAAGAACGAGACAAGTTTTACGAAAATAGTTGTTGATGTCGATTTTTACAACGATCAACAATAAAAAATAAATGAAAGAATTGCTAAGATATTATATTTCAGTGGGTTTCAAAGGACGTCGTATAAGAAGCAATAATAAGGCAGAAATTATAATAATATAGGAATATTAATGTAAATCTATTAATCTCGAAATGAGTTACAAGAGGGGCGAGGTGACGAGCTCAATAAGGCGAGCTAGAGATCGTGAATATAAGAATACAAAATGGAATTAATTTGAAACTGAGATGTAGAGCTTGCATGTGCGAAAATTTTCGTCTCCTCCTCTATTTATAGGCGAGATGGAACCGTTTGGCCGAAGACACGTGTTCTTCGATCCATATTCCTCGCCAAAGCTGAAGTCGTCCGAGATCCGGTCTTCGCGGCGTGGTCTGCTCTTTGACTGACCGATCCTTCTGATCAGGAAGACGTGGTCGAGCTGGAGTTCTTCATCGGGCCGGGAAGTGTCGCTGGACTTGGGCCGATCTGCCGAGAGCGAACTAGGCCCATAATTGATTTTGTTGGCCGGTCTACAAATGGATTATGGGCTTTAGTCGGGCCAAAACCCACCCGAAATAATATCTAAATATTTGAATTTTTTATACCCCCACAATTAGCCCCCAAATATTTTTAAAATATCTCGAATATTTTTTTAAAATATTTTTCACGGAGAATTCGAACTGCCTCGAATAAGTATATGGAGGGAAATCAGATATTCGTGGACACGTGGCACGTCGTGGTAACGCGTCATCTTCATACGTGGCGTGACATGACCGTACTTCGTAGGTCGAAGTCGAAGAGTCAGGGAGTTTGTTGATATCTTTGCAGATATCAAGGAAATATCTCTGATTAGATTTGTTTCCGGAATCATTAGATTTTTTTCGAGATTTTAGTTAATCAAGAAACATATAAATAAGCGTGCCGAAGAGTCATTTCTTCTCACTTATATTCTCGTCATCCGTAGTTAAAAGGTAACTTTCTCTTTTGAGTTTCTCTCTCTCCCCCTTAAACTCTCTCTAAGTTCTTCGATTTTGTTTAGACTTCGACCACTTCTTATTCTTAGTTCGACCAGCGAACTCAGGAAAGTTCATAACTTTAAACACATCGCCCCTAAAAACCTTAGTTTTAGAATGTCGACCTCAGGACTTCGTCCCTTAGGGTCTCAACCTTTAGGGAACGAAGACATACTGTTACCTTCTACCGTGACCTCGACTGACCTTAGGAGAATCCGCGAAAAATATCAGATTCCCCCAGAAATAAGAATTCTTCTTCCTCCTCCTGGGGCCACCGCTGACACCGTCGTGGAGGGTTTCTGTTGTATATACGAGATCTGGCTAGAGAAATGCGGACTGAGATTTCCAATTCACCCTCTCCTGTTCGACTTCGTTCAGACCCTAGGGTTAACCTTGCCCCAGATGTGTCCGAACTTCGTCAGGATGGTGATGGGCCTGATTGTCGTGGCCCATGAGGAAAAAGTCGAACTGTCGTTGATGGACTTGGTCCGTCTTTGTGTCGTTAAGGCGAATTCGAAACACGATCCGAAGTGTTTCTATCTCTCGAGGGCTACAGGCAGGGGGTGATCTCGGGCTGCCTTCGAAGGATAAATATTGGGGAAGGCGATACTTTTACTTCGCCATGAACGAGCACTCACTCGGGGATCGAGCTCGTTCTTTTTCCTCGAAGTGAGCGAGCTCGCCGAGTATGCACAGAAATTTAATTTATCATATTTTTTCTTTCTTTGATATACACTATGTAGGTAGGTGAGATAAACTGACATTTATCTGTTCTGTTTTTCTCTTCCTTTTTTTTAGAGAAGATCAAGGCGCCATCTCAGGGAGCAAAGTTTGCCGAGAAACTTTCCATATCGCAGGAGGGCGAAGTAGAGTGATCGAACTTTACTTCTTACAGGTTCATTTCGGCCAAGCTTTGGCCTCACCCCCCCAGCTCTTTTAGAGGATTTTAAAGAAGGTTAGCTTTATTTGATTTCGTCCTCTTTCTCGTGGTCAATTGTGTACGTACCATTTTGATCAAGTTTTTATTATAATCTGTTAGACGTAAGAGACAATATGAATACCCCGATCAGTGCTCGCGAGGCGAGGAAACAAAAGAAGGGGGCGCTGCCTCGACTTCAACCCCAACCCCGACTGTCCCCATCAACGATCCCGAGGTCGAAGTGACCGGAGTTCGTCTGACGTCCGAGATCCCGGTCGTTCTGGTGCCTTCTGACGAGGTACCTGAGACGATCGAGGTTGCTTCGATGGACGTCCAGGGAGCCGAAGTTCCCGAGGCTAAGGAAACTCAAGCCCCCGGGGTCGAGGAAGACATCCCTGAGGGGGCCGAAGAGGATCGAGCCCCCGAAAGGGGTGAGATCATGGGGGTGCCCAAGAAGAGGAAGATGCCAGCGAATCGGGTTCCTGAGGGCGGAGCCCCCGGAGAAAAGAGGAAGAAGAAAAAGAAAGATCCGGTTCCCGACCTCGCTGGCAGGGACGAAGAAGAGCCCGCCCCTGAGATCCCCGCGACCACGGTGACTCGGGTGGACAAGAGTAAGGTTGCGGCGGAAGGAAGCATGACTTCCTCGAGGTCAAAATCCGGAGGCCGAGCTGATTCCGCCCCGTCTGCATCCCGAAAGAAGAAGCATACCGTCAACTTTCACTACGCGCAGGATCATATGATGTGCGATGATATCTACTCTTTGGCGGGATTTCTTCGTCAATTGACTTGTTCCGACATGGGGCTTCCGAAGGTCCCTGAGCTCGCCGAGGCAAACTAGTACAGGATGATGGCTTCGGCCATAACCGGGGTGAGTCATTTTATTTTTATCTCTTGTATGTAACCGACCTGTTATACTTTGCATATTTTTTGAGGATCTGTTATTGTTGAGTTAACGGGGGTTCGGTATTTTAAGTTGTCGACCCAACTGAACCGAGGTGTTTTTCGATACGAGAAACGCCTCCATGATAGCAAGGTCGAGCAGGAGAAGCTCGCCGAGGTTCAAAAGGGGACGGAGTCTCTGCAGGCCGAGCTCCAGGGGATGAATGACAAGATCGCCACTCTCCAGGACGATCTTCAGGCTAAGGACGCCCTACTGGAGAAGTCATACCGTAAGATCGAACGCCTCAATGGCAAATGTCAATATTTGTCTGTCGACCTCGACGACAAGAAGGAGAAAATCAAAGGGTGGGCAGCTCGCTCTGGCGGTTTTGAAAAAGAAAAGATGAAGCTAGCGGCCGACCTGGAGGTAAGGGACAAGGAGTTGAAAGATGCTCTCGAAGAGATCGCCCTGATGAAGAGGACGATGAAGGCGGAGTGGGACCGGGCTGTGCACGCGGCTAAGAAGACAACCTCGTTGAAGTATCATGAACAGATACTCAAGCATCGAGCACAGAATGAGAAGATGGATTAGGCCGTCCTCATCCTGAAGAAGCTCGAGCAGTGCCGGGGGAACAAAGAGCTGATCTCGGAGGCACTGAAGGGCGAGATCTCGGACTGGACCACTGAGATGAAAGATACTGAGGACGACATTTCTCAGTATGAAGCCGATTACGCAGCAATCTCCATTCCTGAGATCGAGGACGTCCCGTTCACTCCGTACTCGGACCGATCACCCGCTGACGCCCCCGCGACCGAGGTCAAACTCGCTGAAGCCCTCAACGAGCACGGCTCGATGCTCGACCGGACTGACAAGGTTCTCAACTCAATTCCAGAGGGGAATGAAGAAGCGGCGGTGCTTACTCCTACCCCCGAGCATCGAGATGTCGTGGTCGGACCCAGTGACCAAGCCTAAGTCGACAGTCATCTTTTTTCTTTGAATTTAATAAAGTGTTTATTTTACTTTTTTATTTATGGGGCCCGTGTGTTTTGGGCGAAGTTTTTATTGCTTTTGATACAATTATAGGGGGGCTTCGGTACCTCTTATTTTGTATTTGATTTATTTTTCTTATTATTTTTAATACAATGTTACATTTTTGAATTTGCTAAGTCGTTTAGCTAGCTAACTGTTATTTTGTTTGCATCTGAGATAGCTCAGATGAGCATAGTCTGTCAAGTCTTTTAGGTCGCCCGTACTCGGCCTAAAATATTTCCATTAAAGATTTCAGATGATTCGCCAAGTCTTTTAGATCGTCATTGAACTAAAAAGTTTCCCTTGGACCGAGGTTTTGAATTAGTTCGTCGTTCAAAATCTGTCAAGTTGTTCGGATTATTGCCTGTCCGAAAGATTTCCCTTTAGATTTGAAGCCGAAGTCCGCATATAAATTCTGTTAAAGTTCTGTTAAGTCTTTTAGATCGTAGGGGATCTAAAAAGTTTCCCTTAAGATTTTTGGGTAAGGTCGATCTCTGATGAAGCCGTGAGATGTCGTTTCTCGCCCGAGATGTCGAGGTATTTGCACTGTTGGCCTAGTCCGAGGTCAGGATCATAGGCTGAGATGCGAGCTCCGTAGCTCAAAAAGGTTGGGGGACTGTGCCTTTGTGGTAAGAGGCTGCCTACGTACCCTTGTGCAGGGATCAAGTCGGACGTAGTTCAATTCTTACTGGTTTCAACAGTAGTATTTTTTTAGGTTCGAGACGTTCCATGATCTTAAAACCGGGATTCCGTTGAGTGTTTCAAGTTCATAAACGCCGGGGTAGGTTACTCTGGTGACCCTATAGGGGCCTTCCCATTTTGCCCCGAGTTTTCCGGCATTTGCCTCAGCAGTGTTTTGGAAGATTTTTCGGAGGACCAAGTCCCCCACATCGAATCTTCTTGTATTAACATCTTTGTTGTAGAATCTAGCGATGGATTGCCTATAACGGGATAACCGTGATAGGGCTGAATCTCGCTTTTCCTCCACAAGGTCTAAGGCATCGCATAGAGCCTCGTCATTTTTTGGCTCATCCTCAGGTGCATATTTTACCCTAAGGGTTTGCACCTGATGCTCGATTGGGATGACAGATTCGACTCCATGGACGAGGGAAAACGGAGTTTCCCCTATCAGCCAGCCTCCGCGGGCTGGTTCGGTATGCCCATAGCACGCCTGGCAGCTCTTCTGCCCACCGCCCTTTCTTGGCATCGAGCCTTTTCCTTATGGAGTCAAATATGGTCTTATTTGTTGCTTCCGCGTGCCCATTTCCTTGAGGATATCGTGATGTTGACATTCTTACCTCAATGTTGTTATGGAAGCAAAACTTTCTAAACTTTTTCGATATGAATTGTGATCCGTTGTCCGTTATGATCTCGTGGGGAGTTCCATGTCGACAGATTATATTTTTCCAGATGAATGCTGTGACGTTGACGTCCTTTATCAAGACGAAGGCGCCAGCTTCCACCCATTTTGAAAAATAATCTGTTAAGATTAATAGAAATCTTAACCCGCCAGGGGCGACCGGCATTGGTCCCACAATGTCCATAGACTATTTCATGAATGGGTATGGCGCCGAGATAGAGGACAATTCTTCCGCGGGTCTTTTTATGTTGGGGGCATGGCGTTGGCATTAATCGCAGCAGCGCGAGTGCGCCTCGCAGTCTGCCAGCATGGTCGGCCAAAAGTAGCCTTGCCTCTTTATTTTGATGGCAAGCGCTCGTCCGCCTGCGTGATTTCCGCATTCCCCTTTGTGCACGTCTTCCAAGATTCGTTTAGATTCCTCCATCCCGATGCACTTGAGGTAGGGTCCTGCGAAGCTTCTTTTAAACAGACTTCCATCTATTATGCAAAATCTCGCACTTCTCAGTACGAGCTTGCGTTTTGCCATCTTATCGAATGGGACCGTACCAGTCATGATGTAATGTAGTATTTCATCTCTCCAATCCCCCTCTTCTATTGTTATGACCGCGGTAGTGGTTATGGCAATGGAAGGTTGTTTGATTGTTTCGATTGGGATGATCCTTTTGAGGTCCGGATCCGAGGTGAATGCCAAGGCAGCCAACGCGTCGGCCGAAGTATTTTCTCCCCGAGGACTCCTAGTCAGGGAGAATTCTTCAAATTGTTTTGTGAGATCTTTTATGACATTCAGGTAAGCTTCCATTCGCTCGTCCCTAACCTCGTATTCTTCGGAGTATTGGTTTGCCACGAGTTGGGAATCCCAGAAAGCTTCCACTTTCTTTGATCCAACTGCGGTAGCCAACTTAAGTCTGGCGATTAGTGCTTCGTATTCGGCTTCATTGTTTGATGCGACGAAGTCGAGCCTGAATGATTGTTCTATGGTCTCACCGTGAGGGGACGTCAGGTGTATTCCTACTCATGCCCCTTGCTTCGATGATGCCCTGTCTACTTTAAGTATCCAGGTGCCTTCGACCTCGGACACGGTGGGACTTTCCCTCGGGAGATCGATGATGAAATCCACTAAAACTTGCGATTTTGCGGATGTCTTCACTCGGTATTCAATATCGTATTCGCTCAGCTCCACGGCCCACTTGGTTAACCTTCCTGATTGATTAGGGATGTGTAGGAAACTTCTGAGCGGATGTGATGTCATTACTATTATGGTGTGAGATTGGAAGTATGGTCGAAGTTTTCGCGCAGCGGAAACGACGGCCAAGGCCAGTTTCTCCATAATAGGATATCGAGTTTCGGCATCGACTAACGACTTGCTTGTATAAAAGATTGGTCGTTGGTCCCCTTGCTCTTCTCTGATGAGTATTCCATTAACTGCCGCTTGAGGCACTGCGACGTATAGATAGAGTGGCTCCCCCGCAACAGGTTTTGCCAAGATTGGGGGTGTCGATAGATACTCTTTCAATTTTTTGAACGCCTCTTCGCATTTGTCGTCCCATTCGAGCTTCTTGTTTCCTTTAAGGAGCCGGTAGAAACGAAGACATTTATCTGTAGACCGAGAGATGAAGCGGTTGAGGGCAGCGATGCATCCCGTCAACCTTTGAACTTCACGCCTATTACGGGGTGAAGGCATCTCTCGCAAGGCGTGTAACTGATCCGGGTTAGCCTCAATTCCTCGTTGGGTAACTAAAATGCCCAAGGAACTTGCCGGATGAGACTCCGAACGAACATTTGGTGGGATTGAGTTTCATTTGATATTTATTCAATACCTCGAAACATTCCTCCAAATGCCTTATATGGTCGTTCTCCCTAAGGGATTTCACGAGCATGTCGTCGATATACACTTCCATTGTCTTCCCTATCTTTTCTTTGAACATTTCGTTGACTAACCTTTGATAGGTGGCGCCAGCGTTTTTTAGTCCAAAGGGCATGACCTTATAGCAATACGTGCCTCGGTCGGTGATGAAAGCTGTTTTTTCTTGGTCGTCAGGATGCATCAGGATTTGGTTATATCCTGAGAATGCGTCCATGAATGAGAGGATTTTGTGTCCCGCGGTTGCTTCGACTAGCTGGTCGATGTGAAGCAGCGGGAAGCTGTCTTTGCGACATGCTTTATTTAGGTCAGTAAAATCAACGCATACCCGCCATTTCCCATTTTTTTTCTTTACGACGACAGTGTTTGCCAGCCAATCCGGGTATTTTACTTCGCGAATTGAATCTGCGCTGAGCAGTCTTTCGACTTCATCGTTGACAACCCGTGCCCTGTCTGGACCGAGCTTTCATCTTTTTTGTTTTACAGGTTTAAAGCTGGGATCGACGTTAAGTTGGTGAGACGTGACGTCGATGCTTATTCCTGGCATATCTTCGGTTGACCAGGCGAAGGTGGATTTGTTTCGTTTTAAGAAACAGATCAGCTCTCGCCTAGTACCACCTTTAAGCTTAGTTCCGATTCCGACACACTTGGAAGGGTCGGAGCCATCAAGCTGTACTTGGACTGTTATCTCAGTGCTTGGCGCATCAAGGGAGTCGGGATCTTCTAGTGTGGAAACGCTCTTGGCCGACTCCACATTCATTAATTGTTATTGCTCTTCTTTAATTGTTTTGGCACAATGTTTGTGGCTAGTGAGATAGCAACTGCGGGAAGTTGCCTGATTACCTCGGATCTCTCCTATTCTCTCAAGCGTAGGGAAACGAATACATTGATGAAAGATGGAAGGCACAGCCCTCATCATATGTATCCATGGTCTTCCCAAGATAATGTTGTAAGGAGAGAGACAGTCTAGTACTTGAAACTCTACTATTTTGTTGATTCCATGTGTTTTTACGGGCAACCGATTGTTCCTAAGGATGGAGTAGTGGACCCATTGAAACCTGTTAAATGGGTTCGTTCTCTTTTGACCTCGTCTTCATCGATTCCCATCCTTGCCAGGTTATCCTTGAAAATAAGATCTACAGAGCTGCCTCCATCGATTAGAACTCTCGCAACCTCACAGTTAGACACGTCGATCGTGATCACGAGTGCGTCGTCGTGTGGTTCGGTTGTCCCTATTGCTTCTTTTTTGGAGAACGAGATTTGAACATCTTGTTTAAATCTGATTTTGGTAGTTTGGTTACTCAATCGACGTTGATGTGTTTTGATTGAGTTAACCGTTTCATTGCAAAACTTTGAGCCGCCCATTATGAAGTCGACCTTGTGTTTTGCAACAGTCGGCGGGGAATTTGGTTCCCCTTCCTCATCGGGTCTCGCTCTCTTGGGGGAGGGGTTGCCCATTCCCTTGTTGTTGCTATTGAAGACCTTCTTCTTTAGCGGGGGTCCCAGATCAACATCTTTTAGTCCCCCTTTGCTTATTTCTCGGCTAAAGCCTTAGGCATGGTCTCACAATTAACTGTGTCGTGGCCGTTAGCCTTGTGGAAACTGCAATACGCATTGGGGTCCCGTGTACATTTCATTGCCTGGGGACCTCCCTCCTTAATGTCATCACCGACATTGAACTTATAATTAGGAGGGGCGTGTTGCTTTTTGGTGTGAGGCGCGGCGTCGTGGGGATTAATCCTGCGAAGGTTATTCCCAGCATTTGCGGGCCTCACCCAAGTATTGAAGGGTGGTTTCTTTTCAGCCGCGTGTTGCCTCTCGTAGGAAGCGAATTCTTCTTCGGCCTTTGCGTAATTCGCGGCTTTGTGAATTGCATCCTCTAGTGTGAGGGGGCGGTTAACAGTCATCTCCAATTTCAGCTTTGAGTCGTGCCTTAAACCGTTCCTTAGAGAGGTTATGGCAGATTCGTGGCATACGTTAGAGATTTTCGAGAGTACGTCCTTGTAACGGATCATGAAATCCTTCAAGGATTCGTTCTCTCTCTGCTGGAATGCGACCGATAGCTTATCGAAACCATCAATGGAGTTCGGTTCGAGTTTGGAGAACCACTCTAAAGCGGGTCCGGACAAACTTTCAGCGAATAGTTGGCAGTATCCTGCATCTAATTCTCTCTCATCGAGCATAACCCGTCTCGTTGCCACTCTGAAGGACAATATAAAAGCTTTCGGACTTGAAGTGCCACTGTACCGCGAAAGGCGAACCTTTCTGGTATCTCCCAGTTGTACTTCAGTGATATTTCTGGCGAAAGGAGTTCGCCTTGTTTCTTCAACGAGACGATCTATCTCGGGAGCCGAGCTGGTCGCAGAATGAAATTCTGAACGAACAGCTCTCAGCTCGACCGTTATAGATTCCTTGAACCTGTCCAGTTCGGTCATGCTGGACTCGCCACCACGAAAGAGGCGAGGTCCCGTTTGTGTCGGACTGACCGCGGTTGCACTCACCGGGCCATGACGGGTCTGATTCATCCCGCCAAAACACTGGGGGGATGAATGTTTGATAGGTCGCTGGAGGGCGAGGTCCCGAATCAGTTGGGAAAGATCCGGACGGTGCTCCCCCGAGTGGAGGTGGAGGGAGTCCGGAAGGATCGATCGTGACTTCTATCGCGACTTTGCCGGCAGTCCCCCCAAGTTGAAAGCTTGTGATCGGAGACTGGTCTGTTCCTCGGGCGACCTGTATCCCGGAGAAATCCAGACGAACTCCGGGAGGGATAGCTCGGCTTGTTTGCACAACCGAGGTTGCTTGTCGAGCTGACTCAGAGGCGGTCATATCCCTGGGTCCCACTTGAGGATCCGGGGTATTTTGAGGAGTCGAGAGGGTATTCAACCGGTCTTTAAGAGCACGGTTGGTCTCGGCTTGCTCGTCTATTTTTTTGGTCAGCATGTCTAGGATTGCCCAGATCCCCGGAGGGATCTCCTCTCCGGATTCGTAATAATGAGTCGGAGTGGAAGACATGGCAATAGATTGCTTTTACGAACTGCTTCTTTCGAGGTTGGTCTTTTTGAGCTTTCCCACAGACGGCACCAAATTGTTGATGTCGATTTTTACAACGATCAACAATCAAAAATAAATGAAAGAATTGCTAAGATATTATATTTTAGTGGGTTTCGAAGGACGTCGTATAAGAAGCAATAATAAGGCAGAAATTATAATAATATAGGAATATTAATGTAAATCTATTAATCTCGAAATGAGTTACAAGATGGGCGAGGTGACGAGCTCAATAAGGCGAGCAAGAGATCGTGAATATAAGAATACAAAATGGAATTAATTTGAAACTGAGATGTAGAGCTTGCATGTGCGAAAATTGTCGTCTCCTCCTCTATTAATAGGCGAGATGAAACCTTCTGGCCGAAGACACGTGTTCTTCGATCCACATTCCTCGCAAAAGCTGAAGTCGTCCGAGATCCGGCCTTCACGGCGTGGTCTGCTCTTTGACTGACCAATCCTTCTGATCGGGAAGACATGGTTGAGCTGGAGTTCTTCATCGGGCCAAAACCCACCCGAAATAATATCTAAATATTTGAATTTTTTATACCCCCACAATAGTCAAAAAGCTAATTTTGTCTTTTTGGACATAGCATGAAATGAATGTCAATAGATTTTTTGACATGGTCATATGATGACTTGAAACCACTCGGCCAAGTTAAATTATTTGGGCCTTGTGGATTAATTTCATTTCATAGAATTTTACTTGAAAATTCTTAATGGGCCTTTCTTATGTTGTCATGAACAAATGAAGAAGCTTATAGAAGCTCCTTCTAGGAGTCTTGGCCGTTCAAATAAGAGAAAAAGGGAGACCAATTTTGTGCATTAATGTATCAAGATACTTTCCAAAAAAAAAAGAGGAAACAAATTTCCTCCAAAGGGAAATGAAGTGGGCGGCTTACACAAGTCAAGGAGAAGCAAAATAAAAGAGGAAACAAATCCAATGCTTCTAGAAGGCAAGCCTTGGCCGTGTGACTCATGAGGAGAAAGAGGCAATATTTGCTCATGAATATGTTATATTCTATAGAAGAGGAAAACTACCTTATTGAAGGTAATCCCTCCCCTATAAATAGAGGCCTCATTCTCATTGTTTTCTCATCCCACATAAGTTAGAGATTGATAGCTTCTCTCTCTAGACCTTGTGGTGGCCGACATCTCCTCTCTCTCTCTCTCTAGTTTTCTTTTCGTTTTTGTTTTGGCATCTAGGTCCACATTTGACCTAGTGTTTTAGTTCTTCGACTTTGAGACTTGCTCTTGAGTCGTCGTGTTTAAAAGTGCCCACACACTTATTCCTTTCTTTCTCGGGTGATTTTAGTGATAGAAACTTTCGTGGTTGCTCGAGTTCCCGAGGAAAGAAGAGAGACGTGCTGCGAGGGGTGACGAACGTTTCAACCTTCCGAAGGCTTCTTAATGTTCAAGCTTCTAAAAGGTAAGTAAATTCATAATGCTCATTGATGTTTTAATTTATATGTACTTGCTCTTTGTCTAGGTTAGTAAAATCGTTTTACTTGTTTTAAAGAAAATTTTTAAATTCTGCCGCTTGCTCGAAGCGTTAAACTTTTTCTTAACCCTAGATCAATTCCAACAGTTGACTCAATTCACATTGTCATCATATGACAATGTCCAAAATCTTAATTTGACATTCGTACCATCGACAAAATTACCCTTTAAACAATTTTCGTAAAATTCGTCTAGTTCAACACTTGTACATGTTTAGACTTAGCTACTAGTTTAACTAATCCTACTCTAATGACTTGTGGTAGTGACCTCATGGATCCAAATGAACAAAGCTTAAGCTAGCATACTTGAACACAAAAGTTCACAAACCTTTTCCAAGTTCTAGATAAATGTCAACTGACTCCACTAAAGAGTTGACACTGAAAATCTCTCGGTTCAAATGAATATATTTTCTACTCAAAATTCTACTTAATTCTGATGAGTGGATCCATTGAATATTATCTATGTTTACCCTTCATGAATATCATCAACTAGATGGGATTTATAAAATTACCATTTTACCCTTCTAGTTGTTATTTTTTCAGCTCATTTGTCACTTGTGAATAAGTTTCATCCATAAGAGTCATGACTCAATTTGGATACTGGCCAGTTCATTTATTCACATTACAAGAAACAAAGTATGAGGTGATATACATTGCATTTCAGCAATCTTGTACATGAATTCCATATCTATGAGATCTTCATAAAGTTGTTCACGACATCTTCATAACATAGTACTTCCTCAACAGGTCTTGTCTATGTCACATAGTGAATCTAGAACTCTGACTTTCTCAAATGAGAGTATGTAAGCTATGAAATGACAAGTCTCATTTCAGGATTGAGGTAAGCATGATGCAATTCATACATAGTGACTTTGAGACAGAAGACGTTAAATGGTTTTGTTCTTACAATGTCTCTAGAAGTGCACTGGTCAATTCAGTATCTTCAGAAGGTACCTAGGAAGAACTATAGAGTCTCTAACTCTCTATGTCTCACAACCAGACATCATCGGTTCTCCTAACAATCATGCCGAGATCATTAGCCCTTTGATCCTTAGATTGTGAATATATGGTTTTAAGCAAACCATGAAGAGTTTGTTCATGCAAATCTATATTTGACTCTTCATTTGTTGTTAGGTTTGTTTAAGGACTAAAGACTAAGGTTTATCATAAAGCTTCAAACAAACAAGGAAGAATGAATGAAAGTTTCAACTCTTTATTAATTATTCAGCTGTTACAAGCAAGAGTCTTCGTGAGACTTTATTACATCAAATGCATATAAGAAACAACTACTAGTCTTCTTGTGGGCATCAAAGCCAACATTGTGGGTGGTCATAAGCTCCCCAAGAATGTCCCGACTGCTCCCCTGGACAATATCTCTTTCCACAAGGAAGATGGGGCTCTTAAATGGCGGTTTGTGTATCATTGTGCGATCTTTCCCGAGTAAGAGCTGTCCAGCGAAGCTATGAAGATTTGAGTCATCATGGAATTTCTACATGATGTTGAGATGATCAAGACAATCACTGATATTGGCGTCTACTACCCCACTTTAGTGAAGGAATTCATAGTCAATCTCTCCTCAACCTTTGATGTTCCTGATGACATTGAGTTCAGGTTGGTGTAAGTCAGAGGTCGTTGTTTTGAGATTTCTCCTGATGTTATTAACGACTTCCTAGGTCGAGGAAAAATCCTAACTGCTAACCGCGTTCCTTCCTTGGACATCATTGCTAAGGAGATTACTGGTGATGAGACCAAAGTCTGGCCTACCAAGGGTACATTGCCGTCTTCTGATCTCTCTGCAAAGTACTCTATTCTCTATCGCATCGGCATAGCTAACTGGACTCCCCCCTCGCATGGCTCTAGCATCAAGGTAAAGCTGGCCTATTTAACACTAGGACAAAAAAGAGTTTTGGGTGCGACATTTTTCGCACTTAAAAGTCAATTTTCGCACCCAAAGATATCTTTGGGTGCGACTTTTTCGCACCCGAAAGTCCGCACCTAAAGGTCTTGGGTGCGACTTGGGTGCGAAAAGTCGCACCCAAAAGTCATGACTTTCGGGTGCGACTTTCGCACCCAAAATCACACCCAATAACGCCCTATTGGCGGGTATTATTGACTTTTGGGTGCGAAGTGTCGCACTCAAAGCTCTGCCCGCCAAATTTTCGGTGTGACTTTTCGCACCCAATAGTCGTTGCTGAGTAAAAAACAGTACTTTAGGTGGCGCTTGTTTATAAAGTGACGTTAAATCTATTAAAAACATATTTATTGACGGTATGTTGGATCTCAGCTAATTTAAAAGTGATTTCAATTCCTATTTCGTATCTCAAAACATACACACACAAACACAAATACACCCACACAGAACATACACACAAATACACCCACACACAAACAAATACATCCAAACTCTTTATTCAACCCAAACAAGCAAACAAAGAATTCATCATTGATGAAGTAAAAGAACATAACCATCAAAGATCAAATAAAAAAAATCACTTACTCCATTACTATAAAAGTCATTGACAACCATATGCACAAAAAAGAAGTAAAATCCATCAGTACTTGACTTTCATATGTAGATCAAATTGGAAAGATAATTTTTTATTGAATCCATATTTCAATAAAGATCCAACTATTGCCAATTCTTGAAAACCTCCTCTTACGACGTGAACAAAGCCAATTCATATGTGACACAAAATGGAATTTATAAACCATTGCAGACTTGCAGTGCACACCTCTTAGAAGTTGACTTTATGGCGTACTGAGTTCAAAAGTAAGACTTACATGATGTTAACAAGTTGGTCCTGCAAATCACTTTGCAACTGAGTCCTCCAATCCACGGTGTGCTTATCTACTTTCAACATTGAAAAATAAAATGAATTTAGCCGACTTTGGAATGAGAAAGTCGAATATAATCCAATAAGAATATGTCATTTAGATGATTTCGGAATGAGAAAGTCAAATAATCCTATAAGAATACGCCTAAAATTCTGATTCATTTTTATTAATCATTTTTTAACCTTAATCTATTATTCTAGCGCACACAAATCGATTGCAATTGAGTCCTCCAATCCACGGCGTCGATAGAGTACCTGATCAACGCTGCCGAGTCCGATCAAAACAAAAGCCACTCGGAGAAGCGGCGACTTTAAGGCGGCGTATCTTTTGAATCGGGCGTCAGTTTTCATATTCGCGCCACTCGTTTCGAAGCTACGGACGTTACAAACACTAGATGCTTTCGAGTCTACTTCGCGCCGACCTTTCAGGCCTAAAAACGTTGTTTAAGTGCGTCAATGTACGTCAAATCATTTCCATAGCTAAATATAAGCTCAAAATCAAACATGAAATATATGTACACAGATTCGGAATTCCATATCTCGGTCGATTCTTAACGGATTTACATGTTCTTTAACGCTGTTTTTAGAAACCTCGTGTCATCTATTATTCAGGAAAATTACTAAATAAAATCATCATGTATTGTATCAGACTGTACACGTCCGGTTTATCAGAGTGCGCAATTCAGAAAATCAAACCAACAATTGAGGAAATTCAGAAATCAACCTGAACACATGAACTCAAGCCAAAACGAGCAATACAGAGTCTAAACAATATATCAATATATCCACAAAAATCACCAAAAGCAATTGAAACCCCCAATTTTGGAAACCCTAAATCCAGATTAAACACAAGCAAAATCAAGGTGCGAAAATTTTACCTCTACAGACACAGACACACACGTAACACTTACACACACATACACTCACAAACAATATGCAAACACAGAGCACACACATAGACAAATAAAAAAAAACACACACACACACACACACACACACACAGCACACTCAAATACACACACACACACACATAGCATACACACACACACACACACACTCAAATAAACATGGTCACTCACAGAGCATACACACACTCAAATAAACACACACACACACACCCACCCACACACAAAGAAACACATATACCATACACACACATACACACCCACACACAAAAAAATACACTCAAATACCATACACACACATACACACCCACACACAAAAAAACACATATACACAGACACTCACCCCACACACACGGAAAACAAATTAGATAGGGGGATATAACATAGAGAAAGAAATAACTTACCATTGTGAGGACTGCCTCTGTTTAATAACCTAAGTTTAGCCGCGTGAATAAAATCCCCAAATTACATGATGAAGCAACCATGAAATTAAAAAAAATCAGTTTCAGAATTTCAATTAAAAACCCCTAACTTGTTCCCTTAAAATCCGACTAGAAGAAGGTAAATTAGATGTTTACCTTGCCAAATATATATGAACTTCGGTTTTGGAGTTTTTCCAAGCTAGGTTCCCCGTCTTTGTCTTTGATTCTCACTAATGTATCAGTGAGAATCCAGATTTTCAATATCGAAGAAAGTTAAAACTTCAAAGAACAGACCCAAAAAATTGAAAATTAGGTCACAAACCTTGCTCGGCGATGGAGCTGTGGGAAGACAGGCAGAGGCATGGCAGAAAAGTGGGTCGTCGTGAAAGGAATGAGTTTGCTGGGTCGGTTGAGCAAAAAATTTGGAGAGAACTTGTATTCGGAGAGAGAGAGAGAGAGAGAGAGAGAGAGAGAGAGAGAGAGAGAGAGAGAGAGAGAGAGAGAGAGCTAATGGGATAGAATTTGGCAGAGTAAGCTAAAAAGAGGGGAACAAAATTTTAGAAGTGAAATAAAGAGGGAACAAAATCCCGCTAAATTTTTAGACCAAATGTTTTGGACTTTTGAGTGCGACAAAAGTATGATGAACTTTTGGGTGCGATTTTTCGCACCCAAATTTAAAAAAATCAGCGAAATTTTTTAGTTACTTTAGTGACTTTTGGGTGCGAAAAGTCGCACCCGAAAGTAATTTTTGGTGCGACTTTTAGGTGCGAAAAGTCGCACTCATCCGCACCGAAAAACTGTATTTGTAGTAGTGTTTGATCTACCAAATCGGTACTCGCTCCTCCTTTGACTTTGGAGAATTTGTTTTTGATCACCTGGCCAAGCATGCCAAGTCGTATGCTGTGAAGCTTCCCATCGGATTTCCTTCGATCATCACTGGTATTTTGTCAAGTAAAACCAAAATATTCTGCGAAGTTCAGATCTTGTAGGGAAAAAAGCCTAGCGTCCTTTCCGTTAGCCACAAGCTCTTCGAAGGGAAACATGTCCGTGACTTTGTCAGGCCTTCTATCACGACATCTTTTGCCACAGGTAGCACACTGAAGATGGGTCATCTCTTAGAAGCTGTGCAAAGCAATCTCTTGAAGGGTCTTTATGATGAGATTGATGCCCTCAAGGAAATCATAGAGACCTCCTCTCGCATGAAGTATATTTGTGAGGGACTTGTGAAAGAGATGACATCTTCTCTTTGAAAAGATGGAGCATCTAGCTCGCAGCTTGGTCAGGACAAAGATGTTGAAGGTGCAGGTGGTGATAGAGAGAATGAAGTTTCAGGCAGCAGTGACTCTGACGAGCTTGAAAATGAAAGTGATGACGACTCCTAATAGCCTAGAGCGGACAATTGGTCATGATCGGTCCTCGATCATGGCCCTACGCTCTTCATCTGATTTGGCAAAATTCCTCCGTTTTTGTATTAAATGCTTAATTGCATAATATATGTTCATTATTTGATTGAATAAACGCATGACTTAAAAAAAAATAATAATTAAAAAAAACAAACAAACAAAAAACAAAAATATATTAGAAAAGAAACATGTAGGAGAAATTGTTTAAAATCTCACAAACAAGAAATATAACTTTAATAAGAATCAATGATCTCTCACCTTTATATCTCCTTCCCCTTTCTCTCTTCTCCATTCATGCCCTGTCTCTAGGGTTTCCATGATTTTCACGATCGTCTCTTCTTCCAACCAGGCCGAGCCTAACGATTTCGTTATCTCCAAACCATAGTTTTCATCGAATCTCCGCCGTTGTCATAAAATTGAAGCTCGTGCATCGTGCTCTTCTTCGTTTATCCACCACCTCTTAAACGGCCGAAACTCATCCTTCAGAATCCAGATCGTGCTTTCGGTGATCTCTTGCTCTCACTGTGTATATATGTGTACTGCATTTACTTCAATTCGGATTTCTATTGGAGGATTTCAAAATTGTACTAAAAATGTAAATTATCTACTTGCATTTTTTATTTTATGTATACAGATATAGTTCCTCAGTAGATTGTTCACTATTCTTGGCAGTGTATCTACTTCTTAACACTTAATTTTTCTCTCTGCAGATTGACTTTTCTGTTTGTTTTAGACTTTACAACTTTACTCCCAGTGGACAATGGACCAGGTTAGTTGTTAATTATCCACTGGCTGTTCATCATATTTCTCTTTTATTTTATTCGTATTCCCTGATTCGTGCGTTTCGCAATGATGCTAGTATGAGAAAGTAGAGAAGATTGGCGAAGGAACCTATGGAGTGGTTTACAAGGCTCGTGACCGCAACACCAATGAGACTATTGCGTTGAAAAAGATCCGGTTAGAGCAGGAAGATGAAGGAGTCCCGAGCACGGCTATTAGGGAAATTTCCCTTTTGAAGGAAATGCAGCATGGCAATATTGTCAGGTGTTTATGAAATTTATGAATCCATTAATATGCCATGTGTGATGTAGCTTGTTTGTTAGAAAATGATACCATGACCTTTTAAGTTTGTATTTGTGGCTTTAATTAATATATTAACGTCAATGAGGATGGCATTGGAATTTTCCACGATTCTTATCAAACAAGTGGAGAAGAATGTAGATATAAAATGGATGGGTTAGTGTCTAATAATCATATCAAGCTGCTTTTTAAGCTAACTAATCTAGGAAACAGCTCATATTTTCCCGTGTAAGTGTGTTTAGTAATGAATGGTGTCAATATATAGGATTAATTGTACTTTTTCATCCTGAAATGTTGGATGTTTTCATGCTGCGCCCGGACTTTAATCTGTCCCGTATTTCTCCCTCGGCTTTCTCGAGTTTTACTTTTGCACCTTAAGTTTTTGAATAGGCAAGAAAATTGCCAACTTCTATTATTTTTTTTCTGGCTATTATTTTTTAATAATGCTCTGGTACAGATGAGGAAGAAAACACACTGAATTCTAGAAGAGACGACTTCACTCATCTACAGTGACTTAATGATGAGAGCATATGACTTGGTTTTTTTTTTTTTTTTTTTTTTTTTTTTTTTTCAGTAAAAATAATAAGAGTATATGTGTAATTGTTTATTCCAACTGTTAGTACTAAAAAAAAAACAGCATTTACAGTTAAAATTTCTTTGAGAAAACTAACAGAAGGGAAAAATAGAGAATAAGAAGTTCAGGGGGAAAACTGGCTGAAAAATTAACATGGGAGGGGCAAGATGAGACATAGTCAATAGTTTAGGGGGAAAAGTATAATTAATCTGTGTATAAATTACAATGCTGATATCTGTCTTGGCATAGATGTGTATATATTATCTGGCTTCGTAGGAAAGCAAGTGTTCTTATTTGGGTACAAAGTTAAAAGGCCTAAATTGCTTGAAGATATAATATTAGAGAATGGAGTTCCCACATTTCTTGTATCTGGTTTTCATGCTAAAAGAGTAGCATTATATATTATTGACTGGAGTTGAATTGGCAGGTTGCAGGATGTAGTTCACAGCGAGAAGCGCTTATATTTAGTGTTTGAATACTTAGACTTGGATCTGAAAAAGCACATGGATACATCCCCAGAATTTGCAAAGGATTTGCACCAGATAAAGGTGATTTTTTCTTTCACCCTGTGCCACTTCATGTTTTGTGCCTATAATAATAATAACATTAAGGTCTTTTTTTTTAAGTATAAGTTCTATTCACAATGTTAATTTCCATTCCTGGACGTCTTGATGTTTCTCTTAAAAAATATGTTTCCAGTTCTTATATGTTTAGGGGGCAATAATTGGGGCTTTTGAGCTATGTTGCTGTAACTTTAGTTGAACGTTTAGTATAATGTCTGAACCTGGGATTTATGGGATATAGTAGTAGTATGAGATAACTAGGGGGCTTTAATATTAAATAGTATAAACTATATTAGCCTATAGATTAGAGGATTAGGATAGAAATGGGTATGAAAACAGTCTGAAAGATTTTGTTAGGAAGAAATTCCGATTTCGGAGAGTACGGACCTCTCGAATGTCCGATGTCAGTCATTGTATTTCCCTTCGTTCTTATTCTGATTAATACGAATATCACGGGGCGTATCATATAATTATTAAAACAATCTTTTAGATTGCTGAACATCAAACCGAGTAATGTGCATAGAACATATTTGCCACCACAAAGTTTTGTCGTCCATTTCAATGAAGGCCTTTTCAGAGTGTATGAAGCTGAATTTTGTGTCATCGCTAAACAGTGTTTGACTTGATTTTTGTGTGAAGTTGCTATCAGAGGCACCATCCTCTCTTTTGCTGTACTGGGACTAAGCAATTGAACTTAATACTGTGATTTGCATTTCTGCAGATGTTTCTTTATCAAATTCTCCGTGGCATTGCTTACTGTCACTCTCACAGAGTTCTTCATCGAGATCTAAAGCCGCAGAATTTATTGATAGACCGTCGCACCAATGCACTCAAGCTTGCAGATTTCGGTCTTGCAAGAGCATTTGGCATTCCAGTCAGGACCTTTACTCATGAGGTATCGATTCCTGTTATGAGTTTAGATCACTGTCCCTGCTCTCTTTATTTGTTTTTTCTGAAAAGTAAATAAATTTCTCGTGATAACAGTAATATGTTGAACATAAACTGCAACCTTTCTTGTGTAGTTATATCTGTAGATGGACATAAACTGCAACAACCTTAATGAAGGCCGTATTTTGGTACTGTTAGTTGGTACATACCGTAGATTAAATACTCTTTTCAGTTCTCTTATGGGATTTGGAAATATGAATTTAGACACCAAGGAAATGGAAAAAATTTGCTCCCTTCTCTCTCTTATGTGATTTCCCTGTCTTCTTTTTTCTTGTACTTAGTTTTTTCTCGTAATTAGTTATTATGACCATGGCTATGTTCAAGAAGGGCTAGTTGCTACTTTCTCATTAGTAGAAAAAAAAATATGTTTTATATCTTGCTAGGGTAAGATGGTAGGTTCATTTGGATTGAGTAGAGGAATAAGAACAGGACTTGCAACATGCTGATACCGAGAAAGGTTGCATCTTTTTTCCAAGTCGAATTACTGGATTTGGAGCAACTCACAGAGATTTAGTAGAGATTCACAGCAATGGTTTTTCTGTTGCGGTTGATGTTATGCTCTGAATAAAGGAGGGAGGGTTTAGAAAAATCACAGATCTTAGTCTCATTGCGAACGAGGTCGTGCAGGAGTATAGACTCTCCGGGAATATGCGAGAACCATCACCAATCCAATTACCCAGTTTGTGATAGCGATTTATCTAGAAAATGATAACCATAGCAGAGCCTTTTGGCTCTTAGCATCCTATAAATGAATTCAAAGACTTTCCGACCACGGAATTAGCCAGGGACTGGTCTAATGCCTTTTAATTATTGTGGCTGGTTAGTATGTTGCTGAGACCGGCTTTGCTACCTTGGTTCTATTACAGGCCACTGTTTCGTTATACAGTGTCCAGGCAACTGCCAAGCACCTCTTTATTACATATAATACTATAGTTTCTTCTAAAAAAGAGAAGACTACTCTTGTCTGTGATCTAATTCTTAATTTATACTGGAATGTACCAGAGCAGCACGTTCTAGATATTTGTTTCCGCTTAGAATTTAAGTACAATTTAAAAAAAAAAAAAAGTCATTTTGTGAGACATGTAAGTCAGTGTTCAGGTTAAAGTTTTTTAGTTTATGAACTTTTCCAGCTTGTTTGACAAATTTTGTACTGTTTCTCTATAGGTGGTGACTCTATGGTACAGAGCACCAGAAATTCTGCTCGGATCCCGTCATTACTCAACCCCAGTTGATGTGTGGTCTGTGGGATGTATATTTGCTGAGATGGTGAATCAACGCCCATTATTTCCTGGGGACTCGGAGATTGATGAGCTGTTTAAGATATTCAAGTAAGTCTCAGTGCTCTTGCCCCTAGAATAAGTTTCTGAAGCTTTCTCGTCATGCAAGAACAGTGAATACCATATATCAACTCCTACATTGCAATCTTCTGCCTAACAACTATCCCTCTCTTCTCCATATTCCCGCAATGCCCCTGATATTGACATCTTAACTATGTGAATGGCATTGGGGTTCCGGCGGTTTGTCTCCCCTCCATGCGATTGTATTTATGCTGTTATAACTGAAAAATAATAAAAATAATTAGACTGGTGTGATTTGGACGCTTGAAACATCTAGTTCCTAAGATTTGCATGTGTGTATAATATACTCTTTTTCATGTTTGAAGAATCTTGGGCACTCCAAATGAGGAAATATGGCCTGGAGTCAGTTCTTTGCCCGATTTTAAGACCGCCTTTCCTAAGTGGCCGCCGAAGGTAGAGTATAGGTTGCTGATGCTCAGGAAATCTTCTGGGGATGTGTTGCTGAAAAACTAAATTGACCTTTTTTATCTGCAGGACTTGGCTGCTATTGTTCCAAATGTTGAATCAGCTGGTCTTGATCTTCTCGCAGTAAGCTCTATTTACTTTTTTATGTGATAGAACAATACTCCAGTCCTTATGAAGTATCTGCAGGTCCTTGTATATTCTATAATGGGAGTCTCTAGTTAAGCTCTCCTTCCTTTTTGTATTTAGTAAATCGAGAAGTTTTTATATGAAATCATTTTCATTAAAAGCCTGAAAGTATCACCAACAATTTCTAATTTTTTTGTAACACCAGTGCTGCAGTAAATTAGTAATAAAGCATAATTTTTTATTAAATAAAATCAATGACAAGGCATGACACCTACTGAAAAATGAATCGAGATATATTCTGCAAAAGATAGTATCTTTATAGATTTTCTGCAATGACATTAGGTGCTTTCTTTTTTAATCTTCATACTAATTCATTTTATTTCAGACATCTTTAGCTTCCATAACCGCTGACAAGCTTGGAGTTAATGTTATCATCTAGTTTGACTGGCCTTTTTTAAATGAAAGCATAAAAGAACAAACAGATGTTTAACGCGCTTCTGGTCTTAAACATCGCTTATGTTGCCGCATAGTTTTGCTTCAATTTCGCAATCCTGATTTCTTTGTTTTGCTTGACAGAAAATGCTTTGCTTGGATCCCAGCAAAAGAATTACAGCAAGAAGTGCCCTCGAGCACGATTACTTCAAAGATATTACGTTTGTGCCTTGATTCTACTGATCAATCCCCGTGGGAAACAATTTGTCTATAGTGTGTGTCAAGAAACCCTTGTGGACTTTGATTGTGTGAGAATTTTGTGCTTGCGAAATTGTCTTTTTTTCCCCTTCATTTCTTGGGCGGTTCAGATACCATTTATTTGGTTGGTCTTCACCCGAGTTGGGTCACTGTTCAAGTCACAACAGTTTGTTTAAGGCCACTTTCTGTCTCCTGTAAGATCTGTACTTAAGTTTCGTATAAGATAAATCATTTTTTTTTTTCACGATTACAATATTTTTTTTGTTTTTTTTTTTTTTTCCACGGAAATCTTTCGTGGTATTTCCAGCTAATAAGTAGGAGCAGAAACTGAAACATTATTGACCTACAAAGATAGTTATTAAATCGTTAGCACTCCAGAAAAACATTCCTATTAGAGTAGCTATTAATATGAATAATAGAAATTCCGTTACAGCCATTTATGTACTCTGGAATAAACACTGTCATATTTCGTAGGGACGCAGTTAAAAAAAAAATACACCAACTATTATTATGAATGATATTCTCTTCAAAAATGATAATCAGCTAGTGGTGATGCTCTTGTTAGGTAGGCCCCACACTTATGGGTGCGCTAATGGGTAGCAGTGCTCTATTATTTATCTATGGTATTTGGGAAAGGGAAAATAACACATTTATACCCTGTGTTTTAGTGAAATGTCGAGTTTAACCCTCGGTTTTCAAAAAAGTCGAGTTCATACCATCTGTTTAACTAAAATGACGAAATTATACCCTGAAATGAATAACAGCGTCACAAATCTCTCTTTCATTGATATTAACTCTTATATAAGAAAAACCAAATCAAATCTAAATCAGTACCCTAACTTCCAAATTCTCAATTTTAAAATAAAAATATCCTTAAATTGAAATTAAATAATAAAACTCATACCTCCTAAAAAATGACTTCATTCTGTGTTCGAATGGTAACCTCTAAATCCTGGATTCTCTGTTCGAATATGCGATTTTGATGACTATCAACTATCGATGTTTACCCCTTTGTCTCTTTCTGTGTTCTTCACGATTAAGAGTCTGTTGTTTATTTTTTAGTTTTTAAATAAATTACATATATGGCGCGAATGAATAAAGATAATTGGTGTTTATATATAAATATTATAGTCAACGTCAATGAAAAGTCAATAAAAATAATATTCGTGACACTGTTGTCTATTTGAGGGTATAATTTCGTCATTTTAGTTAAACATAGGGTATAATTTCGTCATTTTAGTTAAACAGAGGGTATGAACTCGACATTTTTGAAAACCGAGGGTTAAATTCGACATTTCACTAAAACACAGGGTATAAATGTGTTATTTCCCCTTTGGGAAATTGCTTGATTTAGTAGTAACTTTAATGTTTTGGACCAAAATATTGCCCCCCATGTTTTCGGACAATTTTAGTAGTTGACTGAGAAGTGCAAAATTATTCTTACCTGATTTGCCATTTAATTTCTATTTTTGTTCATTTTAATAAAAAAACTTGCAGAATAAGGCATTCACAGCTCTCTCTCTCTCTCCTTACTTTCCTTGCTCATTGTGTCAGTCACAATTCTCTCTCTCCTCTCTTTTATCTTTCTCTGTTGTGACAGTGCGTCGTTTGAACTTCGTGAGTCTCTCCCTATCCGTCGGTCTTTTCGTCATCGTCGGCGGTCGGCGTCGGACCATCACATATCATCGTGTTGAAAATCGCTCTCGCCCGGTCGTAGCATTCACTTACGGTATGCGTTCCACACTTTTCGGTCGAATTTTTTGTGCCTCTGCCTAAGACGTCCCACCAAGCTCTCTGGAACCTACCGCACCTTGGCTTGTTTCTCTGTTGTTTGCGTCGTTCATCCCTATCGGCACCCTGTTTTGTTTCTTGGTTTTGTCCGGACCATTCTGGGTAAAAATGAGTGTTACATATTGTGGGGGTACAAAAAATAATAAATAATTTTTTATATTATCTATTGGGCTTTAGTTCGACCAAACACTGCTACAAATTAACATATTAGTGCGGAAGGGTATTAGGTGCGACATGTCGCACCTAAATGTCGCACCTAAGCACATATTAGGTGCGACATGTCGCACCAGATAATCCTCCAAGCGATTAAAAATTTCACTGATGATTAGTGCTATCCGGTGCGACTTTGTCGCACCCAATATGATACTGTCGCACCTGATACTATTGGGTGCGACATTTGTCGCACCTAATACCATTAGGTGCGACATTTGTCGCACCTAATACCATTAGATGCGACATTTGTCGCACCTAATGGGTTTAAAAAATTTAAAATGGTCAGAAATTCCCCCCGAATATTTTTGGTTCTGGAATTTCACATTAGGTGCGACATTGTCGCACCCAATATGACTATTAGGTGCGACATTGTCGCACCTAATAGTTTTAGGGTATTTTAAATACCCGAGCGTCTTCTTCCTCGCCCAAACCGCCTCTCTCTCTCTATCTAACTCTCTCTCTCTCTCTCTCTCCGACGCTCGTTCTTCTTCCTCCGCTGTGACCTCCCCCGCCGTCGTGACCTCCCCGCCACCGTGACCCCTTCGTCGTCATCCTCCAAGGTACGACTCTCTCTCTCTCTCTCTATCTATCTATCTATCTATCTCTCTCTCTTATTCTCTGTCTCTCCGACTTGCAGGTCGTCCCCCGCGCCGCCCGTGACCACCTCGGCTCAGCCCGGTCGTCCCCCGCCGCCCGTGACCTCCCCGCGCTGCCCGTGACCTCCTCGCCGCCCGTGCGCCTCTCTGCCGCCGTGACCTCCCCGGCACCGTGACGTACGTCTCTCTCTCTATCTATCTATCTATCTCTCTCTCTCTCTCTCTCTCTCTCTCTCTCTCTCTTATTTCTGTCTTTCTCCGACTTGCAGGTCGTCCCCCGCCGCCCGTGACCACCTCGGCTCAGCCCGGTCGTCCCCCGCCGCCCGTGACCATCCCTCGACTCAGCCCGGTCCTCCCCCGTACCCGCTGCCACCCTAACAGCCCTCGGCCCACCCGCTGCCGCCCAAATAGCCCCCGGCCCTCTCTTGGCTCAGCCCCGGCCTCGCGTTTAGCTCGTCGCCTCGTCGTCGCCTCGGAAAAGGTTAGATTAGAAATGGATTGAAATTATGTGTTTGAAATGGATAAATATTTAGTTAATTAGTAATTTTGAAATGGATTGAAATTAATTAGTAATATATATGAAAATAGTAATATGTTAGATTAGAAATGGATTGAAATTATGTGTTTGAAGTGGATAAATGTTTAGTTAATTAGTAATTTTGAAATGGATTGAAATTAATTAGTAATATATATGAAAATAGTAATATGTTTAGTTAATTAATTAATTAGTATTGAAATTGAATTTGAAATGGATATATGTTTAAATTAGAATATTGAGTTAAATGGTTGAAATTAAAATGAATAAATGTTGAAATTGAAATGTTGAGTTAAATTGTTATATGTTGAAATTACAAAGTTGAATTGGAATATTGAAATGGATATTCGTCTGTTAATTAGTTAATTAGTATCATATGTAGTTAGATTAATTACTAATATATTTTAAAATGATTAGTAACATGTTACATTTAATGTAATTATTGAAAATTTATTGCGACCGAGCCACAGAGGCTCGGTTTAGTATTAAGTATGTTAATAGGATAGACCTGGTTGGTTATATATGTGTTTTTTTTAAAATTGCAGATTTTGGTTAGTCAATATTTTAGGGGAAGCTCTGTCAAATTTTCGGTAGAATAATAACTATATGTAATATAACGAATTCTAACCATTTTTTCAAATTAATATATATTTTTCACAATTTCTCTTTCACTCTCACTAATTCGATCTCAAATCTTTCAAATGTTAACGAGTCACTCTCAATTTCCTAACAATTCATCACTCTCAATTTCATAACAATTCACTTTAAATTTCAAATATTCACTCTCAATTTTACCTCTCAGTTTTACCTCTCAATGTCAATAATTCACTCTTACAAAATGAATTCTAACGATTCAGTTTTATCTCCCAATTTCCCGTCTCATTCAGAAGAATGTCAAATTCAAGTAGGGACTGGATTACCGAGAACAATCGGTTGAGTTTGCAATATAAAACAGGGGTTAACGAGTTTATCCGCGTTGCAAGCAAACTCCCGAACGAAAACGGTCATTATCGTTGTCCTTGTAAGTCTTGCAATAATGTTAGATGTCTGGATATCGGGGTCGTAAAGAATCACCTTTTGAACAAGGGGTTTACCCCGGGATACACCGAATGGTATCATCACGGCGAACGGCGAATGGTAGAAGATGCCAGGGAGACTAACCAAAGAGGAGTCGGTGGATTGCACGATGCTCTCCATGATATTATGGATCACGAGGACTTCGACGATTTTACGGATCCGACTCCGAGTGAAGTGCGAGCAGATGAGCAAGTGGAAGACTTGTTCGTCGAGTTGGAAGCAGAATTGTACCCTGGATGCAAAGAGTTTTCGTCTTTGTCGTTCTTGGTTTCGTTGATGCACATCAAAGTCATGAACCATTGGACGAACAAGTCGTTTACAGAACTGTTGCAGCTCTTGAGGAAGTCTCATCCAATTGGTAATCGAATTCCAGAAAAACACTACGAGGCAAAGGCGAAGCAGAAGCGTTTCGGCATGGGATACGATATGATTGATGCGTGCATCAACGATTGTGTGTTATTTCGAAAAGATCTCGAGAAAGCAGAAGTTTGTCCAATTTGCAATGAGAGCAGATGGAAGCCAACCGGGAAGAATGTATCACAAAAGATATTACGATACTTTCCCTTGAAAGATCGATTGAAATGATTGTACGCTTCTCGACACACGTCACTTGAGATGCAGTGGCACGAACGAGATCGCGTCAAAGAAAAAGGCATTTTGTGACATCCTGCGGATGGTTCGACGTGGAAGAATCTAGATGAGAGATATCCAAATTTCGCTGCAGAGCCTTGTAACGTACGTCTAGGACTAGCTTCAGATGGGTTCAACCCGTTTGGGGAAATGAGTCTAGCGTATATAGTATGTGGCCCGTTGTACTAACTGCGTACAACTTGCCACCTTGGTTGTGCATGAAAAAAGAGTACTTGATGCTGACGCTTTTGATACCTTGGTTGCGAAAAAGGTAAATTGAAAGGATTCATTTACTGAAAGCATACTAAAATTGCTAAAATGACATCATCTTAATTTGCATATATTTCAGATTTTTGACATGAAAGTTAGTGGTTCCAACGTGTCTAAAGAGCTTTACGCATTGTCTACGGGATCTATGCAAATTGCTCATCACTATCCGAGTTGCTTTGTGAATGGCATGAAGTTCATCACTCGTCGTCGTGATAACCAACGGATCACCCAGAATAGCGGTGTTTGTGTGCCCGTGAACGACTTCAGCTTTTACGGTCGAATGGAAGACGTAATCGTGCTGAACTATACACACAACTGTCGTGTCGTACTGTTCAAATGCATATGGTATGGTGACAAGTACAATGCAGGACGTATAGTGCACGTTGATAAGACCACCGGAGCAACGAGTTCGTATACCGCCAAAGAGTGGTTTACAGAAGAGCCGTTTATACTCGCGACTCAAGCGAAGCAAGTGTTTTACATCCAAGATCTCGTTAAGGGTCGCGAATGGGAAATTGTTCAGGAATGCAATCAACAGGGGGATATGGGACATTCCTGAAGTTGATCCGACCACTTCAGCATCGATTCCATTGACAATAGAATTGTCAAATATCGACCGTCTTAATCATCGACACGAAACCGATACGGCCGAGCTTGTTACTGTTGTTGAAGATGATGAAGAAGTGGATGAAGAAGATGAGACGTACGCCGTTTTTGAGGAAGACGATGTTGATGTCGATACTAACATTACATTGAGTGACAACGATGAATGACTAACACCATGTAATAACCATAGTCGTCGAATACTAATTACATAGTTATTAAAAATACTAACTACAATTCATTTTGCAGGATGTCTACTTCAGGTCAGGACCCATCAGGAGGAGGGTGTGACCCCCCGCAGATGGCGAGGAAGAAGCGGAGAACAACGACTGGGGTCGTTTCTGCGAGAGCTCGTGTTGGGATCCCTGGAGCGAACACAGTTCGCTATGATCAGACTGCGCAGGCGTTCTACCAAGACGTCAGGGAGCAAAATCTGTTGATCGGGACGTTCCAAAACCGATTAGGAAACCTGATCAAGAGTACCATTCCAGTTGACCTCCCAGACTGGAATCATGTGCCTGCGCAGAGTGTGGCGGCTCTTATGAACTCGATTCATAACGAGTATAACTTCGTTTATGAACATCCCGAGAGTGGCGAGCTTGTGCCTGCAGATCCTATTCGCAACGAGATTGATATGGCTATCATTCGCGATGCGAAGAGGATGCGCCGTGGCCAGAAGTCGAGGTTGTCCCAGCTCTTCTTCAAGATATTTTGCGGGAGTAATGATCTCGCTAAAAATGAAACTCCCGAAGGCTACAACAAGGAAGCATGGTTGAAAGCAATAGAGACGTTTGACTCGCCGGAGCATAAGGTATGATTTGAACTTCCGATGGTTATTCGAATTTCTTAAAATTAAACTTAACAAATTTATGTCTTGCAGGCGAAATCTCTCCGCAACCGGGAAAATTCGAAGATGAAGAAGACGAAGACGAGACAAGGGTCGCTTAGTTTTTTTGGTCATCGCTCGAGGAACGTAAGTCTCTTAATATTAATATGCAATATACATGTGATTCATATTTTAATGTTGAAAAATTACAGCGAAGGGAAGATGGGAGTATAGGCTCGGCTTTAGCGATATGGTCAGAAAAACACCATGACGGTAAGGGATCGTGGACGACGGACTTCGCGAAGACGTAATACGTAAGTTAATTTTTTTTTATTTACTATATTTAATTACTTTATTTCTTCTTATCTGATAAGTTTTTTGTGGTTTTATTTTGAAGGATCAAGTCACCGCTTAGACGATAGATATTTTGCGGCAAGTGGCGGAGCAAAACGTCGTGATCTCCCAAGAAGATGCGGAGATGTACGCGATGCGCGATGTTTTGGGAGTGCGCAGAGACTGGGAAGTCTGTTTAGGGCCTTCGATCCCAAGGTCATCGTTGGGTGTTGCCCAAATGCTAGATGGAGGCTCGTCAAGTTCGTCATCTCAGACCGATCCATTGGTTGCCGAGATGCGAGCTCAGATGGATGCCCAACAAGCCGAGCTGCAGGAGATGCGGCAACAAATCGCCTTCCTCAGCCAGATGCACAACCAGCCTCCCACGACTCCGCAACCTCCGCATGCACCGCAGCCAGGTGGGACTGATCAACAGACGCCAGGTTCCACGCCGGGTTCTACGCCTGGTTCTATGGATTTCTTGCGAGACCGTTCTTACGGAAGCGGTGGAGCGAGCGGCAGCGCGTCAGGCAGCGGTGGACGAGGACGCGGAAGCGGTTCCCGAAGTTCTGGCAACTTATTCGGTAGAGGGAATTCTACTATCGATAAGTTTTATAGGAAAAAAAATTAGGAATTCATTTTTTCGCTTTTTTGGAAAGAATTTGTATTTTTAATTAAGAATTCTATTTTCAGAATATTATTTCTAATTAATTTTGAATTTTGTTAATTAATTTTTATTTAATTTTAAATGAATTTTGATTTATTTTTTAATTTTGTATTTTTTTTAATTTAAAAACCATATTCGGTGCGACAATGTCGCACCGAATAATATGGCGGGAATGGCATTAGGTGCGACTTTGTCGCACCCGATATGAATTTACCTGCCAATGTTATTAAATTTGGCAGGAAAATAGCTTGGGCATTAGGTGCGACATGTCGCACTTGAAAGTGTCGCACCTAAAGGTGTACTTATTCGGTGCGACATGTCGCACCGAATACCTTCTGCGACGGGTTATCCGGTGCGACGCTGTCGCACCTAATAAATTTTTAGGTGTGACATTTTAAGCTTTGGGTGCGACATTCGTCGCACCAGATAACGTTTCTTGTCCTAGTGAAAGCCCAATAAGTGATTCAGCCCGACTCTAAGCAAGAAGCCCAAGCCCAGCTCACTGAGGAAAACAGATCACCCGCGTTGACCCGATCAAGGAGCGAAGTCGTGATCAAGCTGGAACCTCGTCGAGAAGACCGGATCTAAGACTTGGCAAACCTGCGACAGGGTGAGGATGAGCTGATCAACACGTGTCCAAGAGATGATTCTTTCTTTGCGTATAAATAACGACGGTTGTATTCATTTTCGCACACATAAGCTTCGACTATGTCTTTCACTTTAATTCGAATTCCCTCGGTCTTTGTTGGGTTCGCCTTCTTGATCTCGTCACTTTGCCCCTTTTGTAAACGTTTATTATTAATAAAGCTCATTCCTTTCATATTTCGTATCAGTATTTCTCTTGAATTAAATCGAGATTTTATTTTTGTTTCCTATACGAAATCTTCTGAGACCTATTATTAAATAAAACAAATATATCGCATATTTATTTGTGATTGTTGACGATTCCGAAATCGACATCAACAATTTGGCGCCGTCTTTGAGAAATTTCAGAAAGACCAACATCGAAAGAAACAACTTTCCCGAAAGGAAATATCATGTCTTCTACTCCGACACATTATGAATCAGGAGAGGAAATCCCTCCGGGGATGAGGGCAATCCTGGATATGTTGAACAAAAATTTGGAAAATCAAGAAGAAACCAGCCGAGCTCTCAATGATAGGTTGGACTCCCTCACGACCCCTCTAAACACTCCGGATCGCGATCTGGGTCTGGCAAAATGACCGCCTCTGAGTCGGCTCGGAATGCGTCATCAGCTGCACAGACGGGCCGAGCTCTCCCTCCAGGCATCGAATTGGACTTTACCGAGATTCAGGTCTCTCGAGGTTAGACCAGACCCCCTATCCGAGCTTCCAGCTCTGCGAGACTTCAGATGAGCCACTCCGGAGGCTCGAAATGATCCGATCGGGCTGCCCCCACCCCCGCCGGCAGGAGCGCCCTTCGGGTCCTTCCTAGCGAACTCCGGACCTCGTCCCTCGATGACCTCGCAAGCATTCGCCGCCCAAATCCCGAGCGAACTGAATCAGACCACAACAACTCCGATCGAAATCATTCGGCACGAGACTTTATTGTTCTCAGAGTGACGAACCCAGCATGATTGAATTCGAAAAATTTAAAGAGTCTATGGCAGCCGAACTGAGGGCTGTCCATTCGAAGTTCCATAGTGCGACCAGTTTGGCCCCTGAAATAGACCGACTCGTCGTCGAAACAGGAAGGACTCTGTCCGCTAAAAACATAACTGACGTGTTCATTGGTGACACCGGGAAAGTTCACCTCCCGCGCTACAATGGCACCTCGAACCCGAAGTACTATATTCTATCTTTTAGAATAGTTATGGGGCGAGCCATGCTGAAAAAGAGAGAGGGAGAAGTGAGATATCGAAAGGAGTGAGATAATGCATTATGAGAGTCTTCATCATCCGTTTCCTCTGGACTTTTATTCCGGCTAGTCTTAGTTGTCTATTTCCTACATACACCTCATATTGTATCTTCGCTCTGCCAATTGTTCACAGAAAGCCTATATGGATCCGCTTTAGAGTGGTTTTCCAGACTAGAGCCCAACTCCGTTGATAGTTTCGCGAAACTATCTTCAGCATTCCCGAAACATTACTCGATGTTCGTCGAGGATGAACTAACAATGGCAGACCTATTGGGGGTAAAAAAAAAAAAAAGTGTACCTTTGAAGGATTTTATGGTCCCCTACAAGGAGGTACTGTAAAAAAATCAAACGTCGACCCTGAATCTGCCACGACCGCTCTGAAGAACGGACTATGGCACGAATCGAGATTCAGACTAGAGATGACCATCAACCGACCCCCCCTTTAGAAGATGCCATCCATAGGGCCACAAACTATTCTAGATCAGAAGAGGAACTCGCCTCTTTGGCCAAACAACATACGGTCAAAAAGAAACCACATTCGAACACTTGGGTACGACGTGGAAACGATGGAAACAACCCTCGAAAGGTTAGTCCCCAAGACGCTGGACCGCAAGCTAGGAAGCAACACGCTCCTCCCGGTTTCGCTTTCAACATCGGAGAAGAAAGCAAGGAGGGAGGACCCCAAACACAAAAAATGGACGAGGGATCTGAACGCGTATTGCGAATTCCATTAAACTAATGGACATGCGATAGTGAATTACAAGACTATGTGTAAAGTCTTGGCCGAAAAATACGCAAAATAGGAACTAAAGAATGCCGACATAGGTCCCCCACCTAAAAAGAAGGTCTTTAAGAACCGAGGGAAAGGTAATCCCTCACCTAAAAGGTCGAGGCCAACAGAAGAAGGGGAACCCGACTCCCCGCCAACCGTAGTAAAACATCGAGTAGACTTCATAATAGGTGGCTCAAAATTTTGTAGCAACTCGGTAAAGTTGATCAAAGCTCGTCAGTGATGGCTGATGAACAAGACTACCCGGCCCGGAGTAGAACATGATGTCCAAATCGCGTTCTCAGATACGGGACAACAGACCCACACGACGATGCGCTCGTTATCACGATCGACGTGTCTAACTGTGAAGTCGCCAGAGTCTTGATCGACAGAGGGAGTTCTGTGGATCTTATCTTCAAAGACACCATAATGAGAATGGGGATATAAGAGTCGGAGATAGAAAGGGAACAAAGTCAACTCACAGGCTTCAATGGGGTAACCACTCCTTCGATAGGAACCATTAAGCTACCCGTAAAGACGGAAGGAATAAACAAAATAGTAGAGTTCCAGGTTCTGGAATGTTCCTCCCCTTACAACATTATACTCGGAAGACCATGGATACACAGGATGATGGCAGTACCTTCAACCTTCCATCAGTGCATCCGCTTTCCTACACCTGGAGGGGTAAGGGATATCAGAGGGAACCAAGCAACCGCTCGTAGTTGTTAACTCACAAGCCACAAGATTAAAACAGACACGTCTAGTGAGAAACAATAGCAATTAATGAACATTGAACCGACTCACAGAGAAGACCCAAAAACCGAAGAGTCGGACTCCCCAAGTACCGAAACGATAGTGCAAGTGCAACTCGATGGCCTCGATCCCACCAAGTGTTTAGGGATTGGAGCCAAGCTCAAGGGGAACATACGGCGAGAGCTGATTTATTTTCTAAAATGAAACAAATCCACATTCGCCTGGACAACGGAAGATATTCCAGGAATTAGCATCGACGTTACATCTCACCAGCTCAACGTTGACCCTAGTTTCAAGTCCGTAAAGCAAAAAAAGGCGTAAGCTCGGCTCCTATAGGGTGTGAGTAGTCAATGATGAGGTAGACATGCTCCTGGCCGCTGGCTCCATCCGTGAAGTAAAATATCCGGATTGGTTGGCCAACACTGTCGTCATCAAAAAGAAAAACGGAAAATGGAGGGTATGCATCGATTTTATTGATCTAAACAAGGCATGCCCATAAGACAGTTTCCCCCTGCCACACATCGACAGATTTGTCGAGGCAATAGCGGGACATAAGATCCTGTCGTTCATGGATGCGTCCTCAGGATATAACCAAATCCTGATGCATCCCGACGACCAAGAAAAAATGGCATTCATAACAGACTGAGGCATATACTGCCAGAAGGTCATGCCATTCGAACTAAAGAACGCTGGCGTCACTTATCAAAGACTAGTCAACGAGATGTTCGCCAAAAAAATAGGAAAAACTATGGAAGTATATATCGACGATATGCTTGTAAAATCCCTAAGGGAAAACGACCAGATCGAACATTTGGAAGAATGTTTCAAAGTACTCAACAAGTACCAAATGAAGCTTAACCCAACCAAATGTTCATTCAGAGTCTCATCCGGCAAGTTCCTCGGGTACATAGTGACCCAGCGAGGAATCGAGGCAAATCTGGATCTATTTCATGCCCTAAGAGAAATGCCCTCACCTCGCAACAGGCACGAGGTGCAAAGATTGACAGGCCGGATCGCCGCTCTCAATCGCTTCATTTCTCGATCTACAGACAAATGTCTCCCATTCTATCGACTCCTTAAAGGAAATAAAAAGCTCGAATGGGATGAAAAATGCGAAGAAGCATTTAAAGAATTGAAAACATACTTGTCGACACCCCCTTTTCTCGCAAAACCCATTGAGGGAGAACGAATCTACCTATACGTCGTTGTATCCCAAGCGACAGTTAGAGGAGTGCTCGTGAGAGAAGAGCAAGCCCATTGAGGGAGAACGAATCTACCTATACGTCGCTATATCCCAAGCGACAGTTAGAGGAGTGCTCGTGAGAGAAGAGCAAGGGGACCAACGACCAATATTTTACGTAAGTAAATCGTTAGTCGACGCAGAAACATGATACCCTATTATGGAAAAATTGACATTGGCCGTCGTTTCCGTTGCACGGAAACTCCGACCATACTTCCAATCTCACGCCATAATAGTAATGACAACCCAACCGCTTAGAAGCTTTCTGCATAGTCCCAACCAATCGAGGAGATTGAACTAATGGGTCGTGGAGCTAAGCGAATACGAAATCGAGTATCGAATTAGGACATGCGCCAAATCACAAGTTTAGGCAGATTTCCTAGTCGAACTCCCTGGAGAAAATCCCGCCTATACATAAGTTGAGAGCGCTTGGATAATGAAAGTAGACGGGGCGTCATAAAAACAAGTGGCAGGGGTAGGAATCCACCTAACTGTTGTCAATGGTGCCCACAAGAAGAGTAGTAGTGTCTATTTATGTACATTTGATGTCATATAGTCTTACGAAGACTCTTGCTTGTAATTGCTTATTCATTAATAAAAAGTTGAAACGTTCATTCAATCTTCCTTGTCTGAAGCTTTATGATAAAACCTTAGTCTTTTAGTCCATAAACAAACTTAACAACTTACGAAGAGACAAATGTAGATTTGCATGAACAAACTCTTCGTAGTTTGCTTAAAACGATATATTCGCAATCTTAGGGTCAAAGGACTATTGACCTCAGTATGATTGTTAGAAGAATCTATGATGTCTGGTTATGAGGCATTGAGAGTTGGAGACTCTATAGTTCTTCTAGGTATCTTCCGAAGGTACTGAATTGACCAGTGCACTTCTAGAGACAATATAAGAACAAACCATTTAACCTCTTATGTCTCGAAGTCACTATGTATGAATTGCATCATGCTTACCTTAATCCTGAAATGAGACATGCCATTTCACACCTTAGTATTCTCATTTGAGAAAGTCAGAGTTCGGACTCACTATGTCATTCCGAACAGGGCCTATTGGTGAAATACTAAGTTGTGAGTATGTCATGAGTAACTTTGTGAAGTTCTCATAGATATGGAATTCATGTACAAGATTGCTGAAATGCAATGTATGTCACCTCATGCTTTGTTCCTTGGAGTGTGAATAAATGAACTGGCCAGTGTCCAAATTGAGTCCTGACTCTTTTGGATGAAACAATGTGACTTGTTAGCTCCTCGTCAATACATTGTTTCTAACTTATTCACAAGCGACAAAGGAGTTGAGGAAATAACAGCTAGAAGGGTAAAATGGTAATTTAGTAAATCCCGACTAGCTGATGACATTCATGAAGGGTAGCATAGATAATATTCAGTGGATCCGCTCATTATAATTAGGTCGAATTCTTGAGTAGAAAACAAATTCATTTGAACCGAGAGATTTTCAGTGTCAGCTCTTTAGTGGAGTCAGCTGGCATTAAGCTAAACTTGGAAAAGGTTTGTGAACTTTTGAGTCCAAGTGTTTAGCTAAAGCTTTGTTCATTTGGGTCCATGAGGTCACTGTCACGAATCACATCGATAGGAATAGTTAAACTGGAAGCTAAGTCAAAACAAGAACGAAAATAGTCAAAAGGGTATTTTTGTCTTTTGAGACAAAGGATGAAATGAATGTCAATAAATTTTTTGACAAGGTCATTTTATGACATGTTTCACTCGGCCATGACTTGATCATTGGGCCTTGTGAATTAATTTCATTTCATGAGAATTTTATTTGAAAATTCTAAATGGGCCTTTTCATATGTTGTCATGAACAAGTGAAGAAAATTCTAGAAGCCTTTTCTAGAACATGTTGGGCGCCCATAATACCCAAGATAGAGAGATTATTTTGTGCATAAATGTATTTAGATACTTTCCAAAAGAAAAAGAGGAAACAAATTTGCATATTAGATGCACAAGGGAATCGGCCAAGAGACTAATAGGCAAGCCAAGGAACAAAAAAGGAAACAAATCCTAGCCTTCTAGAAGGCTGCCTTGGGCGCCTAAGAGGAATGGGAAATAAAGGTTATTTTGCTCATGAATATGTGATATTCTATAGAAGAGGAAACTACCTTATTGAAGGTGAGACCTCTCCTATAAATAGGAGCCTCATTATTCTCATTTTCATTCATGCAAAGTTTTAAGAGATTTGAGAGACTCTCTCTCTAGAACTTGGCCGAAGTCCTCTTCTCTCTCTCTCTAGTTTATTTTCGATTTTTTTCTTGTCTTGGCACCTAGGTCCTCACTCGACCTAGCGTTTAGCTCTGCGACTTCAAGACTTGTTCTTAAGTCGTAGTGTTTAAAAGTGCCCACTCACTGATTCCTTCTTTTCGAGTGATTTAGTGATAGAAACTATCGTGGTTGCTCGAGTTCCCGAGGAAAGAAAAGAGAGACGTGCTGCGAGGGGAGACGAACGTTGCCAACCTTCCAAAGGCTCATCAACGTTCAAGCATCAAAAGGTTAGTAACTTTAATAGCTCATATTAGTTTTTATTTACATGCACATGCTCTTGTCTAGGTTAGTAAAAACTAGTTTTACTTAAAAAGAAAATTTTTAAAATTCCGCCGCTTAACGAAGCGTTAAACTTTTTCTCAAACCCTAGATCGATTCCAACAAATGGTATCAGAGCTATGGTCAAAGGAATGCATGTGCATGTTTTTAAATTATGAGCTTGAAAATCGTTTTCGAAAGTTTACTAATTTTGTGACAAGTTAGAATTGTAATCTTAGATTTTTTTTTAATTTATTGCTCATGCCTTTAAATTAAAAACCATGTTGATTTTCTATGAGTTTGGGATGATGTTAAAACACATTAGAATCAGCTCTAAAAGTTTTTAATTTTTTATATTGAAAAACGTGTTTTAAAGGTTTGAGAAATTTCGAGTAAAATTTTGTGACTAGTTTTGTTATCTTGCTAGTTTCTTATTTTTACTTGAATCGTTTTATGCTTGTTGTTATTTCTTTTATGCCTTGTTATTACCTTGCTAATAAAACACAAATAAAAGCTTTAAACAACATCTTAAAACGTTCCGTTACACTTGATTCTTTTTCGCACCTAAGTAGGACCAAGCTTTAATTTATTTCTTTTTCTTCGAGCTGGAGTAAACCCGCATTAAAAGTGGCATAACTCTCTGTTCAGAAATCGAAATTTAATGATTCTTGAATCAAATTAAAGCTCTGTCTGTCCTCTGTCCAATGCCACCGGTTTTGGCTGGAAAGGACATCGGAGCCGCCAGATATGGCGATTTTACTCCGAGGTGCGCGGCTGTCTGAAACTCCAGTTTTTTAGAAATCCGGATTTTCAAACCCCACTACCATGAGTTATAGAACTCTACTGAGAAAAATTTCTTGAGCAAAAATGTTTTTCATATGATTATAAACGTGATGTGTAAGATTAAAATGTTTTGATTTTTGAAAGTTTAATTGAAATTGAATTTTTTCAAAACTAGTTTGAATTTTGAAAAACCGTTTTCACTTTCAAACTTGAAAATATTTTGTCATCCAAATCAAATAAATTTTCAAAATGTTTTCAAAACTATATCTATATCACATATGTTCAAAATCTATATGCTCTTGAAAATTTGAGTGGGAGGTCTCCTTGTAGACAAGCCGAAAAATAAAAAGATGTGTAATCTCAAACTTTCAAGTGTTCGAGTGAGTCGAAGTTCACACTTCCCTCACGCACTTTCCCGAAATAGAAAATAGGAAAAGATCGAGTATGTCCCTTGTGCCTTTATGCACTAATACTGCTCTGAACATGTCGATCTAGGATTCTCTTCTAGTTGTCCGCTCTGTCGCTCTCTAACTAGGAAATTTGTTTCCGAACTTATAAGAGTCGATGAACCAACTCCAAAAACTAAGTGGGAGGGTTATATTCGTTGTTTGTAACCCGCGATCCCCAACACTAATGAAAGATGCAATAACGTGGGACTAAGAGCCGCTCTTGCGACCCTCACTTAAATGTGAGTACTCCAAGGCGTTATTGCTTCGATCATTGCTCAATGAGCTACGTCTGAGAGTGATGCAATGATGGCAAGGCCTCCCCTTGGGGGATTGTTTTTCAAAGCTGATCTTTTGGACCAAGTGGTTGGTTGCACGTAGGCTCAATCCCTAGTATCCTCCCTTGAGGCTCTGCGAAAGGATGTGAGTGATCAAACCAATTTACAAGGTGGCTAGTCAAAGTAGATGTATTGACATCTTGGCTTAGCATTAATGATGTGTCATTTACTTATAAATGGAGATTTTTTGCGGCCTTCTCTTGAGGGAGTAAATTATCGTTTGGTTTATAACACCTTTGGATTTTACAAAAGTCTTAATGAAACTTAAATCCTAAACCAAAGACTAATCATAAACTTGTTTCAACTTAAATAAGCAACATGTCTCTCAACCATCTCTCAATCTTTCTTTCCTCGATCCTACTCGAAAACGAAAACTACGTAGATTCGAAACGTAACCTCGACATAATACCTACCGTTAACAAGCACAAATGGGTACTCACCACCCCGTGTCCCCCTCTGACGAATGATGATTCAACTCAAGAGGACAATGACGCCTTAGCGGCCTGGCTTCGATCCGATGAGATTGTGATGTGCTATATCTTGGCATCTATGAACAATGTGCTGAAAGAGCAACATCGTGACATCGAGACTGCCGCTGACGTGCTCTACAATCTCCTTGAGATGTTTGGAGGGCAAAGGCGTCAAGCAAGGCAACAAGCAGTCCGACAGTTTATGAACTGTCATATGAAGGCTAGGACTCCTGTTAGAGACTTTATGATACTGATCATTAGTTTTCTAAATAAGATGGAAATCCTAGGATCTGAGAATGATGGGAAGAATGTCATAGATATGATCTTAGAAACTCTCCCCGCATCTCTTGATACCTCCAAGATGAACTACTCAATAAACAAGCTAGAGTACACTGTTACCAAGCTTATGGAGGAACTTCACACTGCTGTAGGTCTCACTAAGAGAAAGAGGAATCAAGGAGAGGCACATGCTACTGAGCAAAAAGCCTCCGCCTCTGGAACTGTGAAGAGACCTTACAAGGCCGATAAAAAGAACTGTCCCGCCTATCTCAAAGCAAAGGAACATAGTATTGTACTAGTTACCGAAGCATGCTTAGTAGCTGATAATGTATCAACATGGATTCTTGACTCCACTGCTACTAACCATATTTGTTGTTCCTTGAATGGTTTCAAGAAAACCAAGAGCTTAGAGGAAGGCGAGTTCTGTTTCAAATGGGGTGATGGGAGCCTGGTGTCTGCAAAGGCTGTGGGATCCGTGACGCTGTCTTTTGAAGACCGCACTTTAAACTTGAATAATGTTTATTTTGTTCCTACCCTTGGGAAGAACTTAATATCCGTTGCTCGTCTTCGTGAGCAAGATTATTGTTTAAAGTTCATTAAGAATGGAATTCGTATTTCGTTTCCTGATCATTCTTTTGTCACTGATGCATGTATGAAGAATGCTCTTTTCTACATCTATCCCACTAAACCTTCTCTTTTAGACACCGAAATAGATAACGATCTAATTAGGGAGCCAAAGAGGATCAAACTTTCCGAATCCTCCGATCTAACAAAATCAACATACCTATGGCACTTGAGACTTGGTCATATCAGTCTAGATAGGATTAAGAGACTTGTGAGGGATGGTCCACTCCAAGCCCCTGCAATAGGTTCACTACCTACTTGTGAATCCTGCATAGAAGGAAAAATGACTAAGCGACCTTTCTCCGATAAGGGTCGAAGAGCCACTGAGTTGCTGGAACTAATACATTCTGATGTATGTGGTCCGCTCAACCAACAGGCACGTGGAGGATACGAATACTTCGTTACCTTCACTGATGATTACTCAAGATATGGGTTTGTCTATTTGCTTAAACACAAATCCGAGACCTTTAACGTATTTAAGGTCTTTAGGGCTTTAGTGGAAAAGCAAACTGGCAAAGTGATCAAAACCCTTCGATCTGATCGAGGTGGTGAGTATATGTCTGGAGAGTTCGATGACTTTCTTAAAGAAGAAGGTATCGCTTCTCAGCTTATCGCACCTGGCACACCTCAACAAAACGGAGTGTCAGAGAGAAGAAAACGAACTCTTATGGAGATGGTTAGATCAATGATGAGTTACTCATCACTCCCGCTTTCCTTTTGGGGATATGCCCTCGAAACAGCCGCCTACATTCTGAACCAAGTTCCGTCCAAAACGGTTCCTGGTACTCCTTATGAACGATGGACTGGCCGTAAAGTGAATCTTGGCCGCATCCGAATTTGGGGTTGCCCTGCACACGTGCTGAGGCAAAAGACTAGCAAGTTGGCTAGTAGGTCAGAATTGTGCCTGTTTGTAGGATATCCGAAGGAAACCAAAGGTTTTACTTTCTATAGTCCCGAGGACGATAAGACTTTCGTTAGCACGAATGCTCGTTTCCTTGAGGAGGACTTTATGAAGGATGCGAAACCTAGAAGCAAAATTGTGCTTGAAGAAAAGTTGGGTGAGGAAGCTTCTACCTCGTCTGTAAGAACTGTTCTTACCCCAACTGAAACACAACCTAACTCATCAGAATCTCGTCAAGTAGTACTTCGACGTAGTGGGAGGGCTACTCAAAAGCCTGACAGGTACATGTCTTATGGAGACTCTCTGGTAGCCGTCTCCGACATGGATGATCCTGTTTCCTATAGCCAAGCAATGGCTTGTTCTGAATCAAACCTTTGGCTTGACGCCATGAAAGTTGAGATGCACTCGATGTATGTCAACAAAGTCTGGAAACTTGTAGACCTTCCTGAAGGGATTAAACCCGTAGGGTGTAAGTGGATATACAAGAAGAAAAGGGGTCCTGATGGGAACGTTGAGACGTTCAAAGCACGACTTGTGGCGAAGGGTTATACCCAACAAGAAGGGATTGACTATGAAGAAACCTTCTCGCCAGTCGCGATGCTTAAATCCATCCGCATACTCCTATCCATTGCTGTAGCTCTCGACTATGAGATCTGGCAAATGGATGTCAAGACAGCCTTTCTAAATGGCAATCTTGACGAGCGCATTTACATGGCTCAACCAGACGGTTTCGTGGATAAAGGTCAAGAGACCAAGGTTTGTGAGTTGCTTAAATCCATTTATTGACTAAAGCAAGCATCTAGGTCATGGAATATTAGATTCGATGAAACTGTAAAGAGCTTTGGCTTTGAACAGTCAATAGATGAGCCTTGTGTTTACAAGTTAATACACGAAGGCAAAGTTGTGTTTCTGGTACTATATGTCGATGATATACTACTCATTGGTAATGACGTGGGTAAGTTATCTGAGGTTAAGGTCTGGCTAGCAAAGCAATTCGATATGAAGGATCTAGGAGAAGCCGCGTACATTCTGGGAATCCAAATCTTTCGAGATAGGAAAAACCGGACCCTGTCGCTCTCTCAAGCATCTTATATTGATAAGGTGATGGATCGCTTCTCGATGCAAGACTGCACAAGAGATTGAAGATATGAGGAAGATTCCTTACGCCTCTGCCGTAGGAAGCCTCATGTATGCTATGCTTTGCACTAGACCTGACATCTGTTTCCCGTTGGCATAGTTAGTCGTTTCCAATCCAACCCTGGACCCGAGCACTGGATTGCTGTTAAGCATGTTCTTAAGTATCTTCGAAGAACTAGGAACTTGATGCTTACATACTCAGGTACTGACCTGACTATGACGGGATATACCGACTCCGATTTTCAAGCGGATAAGGATTCCAGGAAATCCACTTCGGGATCTGTGTTCATCCTTAATGGTGGAGCTGTTGTGTGGAGAAGTATTAAGCAATCTTGCATTGCTGACTCCACAATGGAAGCAGAATATGTGGCTGCTTGTGTGCAAGAGGCTGTATGGCTTAGAAAGTTCCTTAAGTATTTGGAAATTGTTCCGAACGTCGACGAGCCCATGACCCTTTATTGTGATAATAGTGGGGCTGTCGCTAACTCAAAGGAACCTAGAGGCCATAAGCGCTCTAAACATATTGAGAGGAAATACCATTTGATTCGAGAGATCGCGCAACGCGGAGACGTGGAGGTGAAGTAGATCTCTGGAAGATCCATTCACCAAGGCCCTAGCGAACAAGGTCTTCGACCAACATCGTGAGGGATTAGGCATTTAGGACTACTCACATCTTCTTTGAGTCAAGTGGGAGTTTGTTGTCAATGGTGCCCACAAGAAGAGTAGTAGTGTCTATTTATGTACATTTGATGTCATATAGTCTTACGAAGACTCTTGCTTGTAATTGCTTATTCATTAATAAAAAGTTGAAACGTTCATTCAATCTTCCTTGTCTGAAGCTTTATGATAAAACCTTAGTCTTTTAGTCCATAAACAAACTTAACAACTTACGAAGAGACAAATGTAGATTTGCATGAACAAACTCTTCGTAGTTTGCTTAAAACGATATATTCGCAATCTTAGGGTCAAAGGACTATTGACCTCAGTATGATTGTTAGAAGAATCTATGATGTCTGGTTATGAGGCATTGAGAGTTGGAGACTCTATAGTTCTTCTAGGTATCTTCCGAAGGTACTGAATTGACCAGTGCACTTCTAGAGACAATATAAGAACAAACCATTTAACCTCTTATGTCTCGAAGTCACTATGTATGAATTGCATCATGCTTACCTTAATCCTGAAATGAGACATGCCATTTCACACCTTAGTATTCTCATTTGAGAAAGTCAGAGTTCGGACTCACTATGTCATTCCGAACAGGGCCTATTGGTGAAATACTAAGTTGTGAGTATGTCATGAGTAACTTTGTGAAGTTCTCATAGATATGGAATTCATGTACAAGATTGCTGAAATGCAATGTATGTCACCTCATGCTTTGTTCCTTGGAGTGTGAATAAATGAACTGACCAGTGTCCAAATTGAGTCCTGACTCTTTTGGATGAAACAATGTGACTTGTTAGCTCCTCGTCAATACATTGTTTCTAACTTATTCACAAGCGACAAAGGAGTTGAGGAAATAACAGCTAGAAGGGTAAAATGGTAATTTAGTAAATCCCGACTAGCTGATGACATTCATGAAGGGTAGCATAGATAATATTCAGTGGATCCGCTCATTATAATTAGGTCGAATTCTTGAGTAGAAAACAAATTCATTTGAACCGAGAGATTTTCAGTGTCAGCTCTTTAGTGGAGTCAGCTGGCATTAAGCTAAACTTGGAAAAGGTTTGTGAACTTTTGAGTCCAAGTGTTTAGCTAAAGCTTTGTTCATTTGGGTCCATGAGGTCACTGTCACGAATCACATCGATAGGAATAGTTAAACTGGAAGCTAAGTCAAAACAAGAACGAAAATAGTCAAAAGGGTATTTTTGTCTTTTGAGACAAAGGATGAAATGAATGTCAATAAATTTTTTGACAAGGTCATTTTATGACATGTTTCACTCGGCCATGACTTGATCATTGGGCCTTGTGAATTAATTTCATTTCATGAGAATTTTATTTGAAAATTCTAAATGGGCCTTTTCTTATGTTGTCATGAACAAGTGAAGAAAATTCTAGAAGCCTTTTCTAGAACATGTTGGGCGCCCATAATACCCAAGATAGAGAGATTATTTTGTGCATAAATGTATTTAGATACTTGCCAAAAGAAAAAGAGGAAACAAATTTGCATATTAGATGCACAAGGGAATCGGCCAAGAGACTAATAGGCAAGCCAAGGAACAAAAAAGGAAACAAATCCTAGCCTTCTAGAAGGCTGCCTTGGGCGCCTAAGAGGAATGGGAAATAAAGGTTATTTTGCTCATGAATATGTGATATTCTATAGAAGAGGAAACTACCTTATTGAAGGTGAGACCTCTCCTATAAATAGGAGCCTCATTCTTCTCATTTTCATTCATGCAAAGTTTTAAGAGATTTGAGAGACTCTCTCTCTAGAACTTGGCCGAAGTCCTCTTCTCTCTCTCTCTAGTTTATTTTCGATTTTTTTCTTGTCTTGGCACCTAGGTCCTCACTCGACCTAGCGTTTAGCTCTGCGACTTCAAGACTTGTTCTTAAGTCGTAGTGTTTAAAAGTGCCCACTCACTGATTCCTTCTTTTCGAGTGATTTAGTGATAGAAACTATCGTGGTTGCTCGAGTTCCCGAGGAAAGAAAAGAGAGACGTGCTGCGAGGGGAGACGAACGTTGCCAACCTTCCAAAGGCTCATCAACGTTCAAGCATCAAAAGGTTAGTAACTTTAATAGCTCATATTAGTTTTTATTTACATGCACATGCTCTTGTCTAGGTTAGTAAAAACTAGTTTTACTTAAAAAGAAAATTTTTAAAATTCCGCCGCTTAACGAAGCGTTAAACTTTTTCTCAAACCCTAGATCGATTCCAACACTAACACCCCCCACGCAAAATTGAACAATCATTTAGACTCGACTTCGTCGCATCTAACAACGAAGCCGAGTATGAAGCGCCAATAGCTGGGATACGATTAGCTATAGCCATCAGAGAAAAGCAAGTCCAAGCTTTATGCAATTTGCAACTCGTAGCTAATAAATATTCCGGTGAATACGAAACGCGAGATGAGAGAATGGAAGTCTGTCTGAAGTTTGGAAAAGACCTCACGGCACAATTCAAACAATTCACTCTGACACGAATCCCTCGGGGGGAAAATACCTCCGCAGACACTCTAGCCACGTTAGCATCCACTTCGGATCCAAACTTAATAAGAGTTATTGCCGTTACTGCAGTAATAACTATAGAAAGAGGGATTGGAGATATGAAATCATATACTACATCGCCACTAGTACAACCCCAATTGAAAAAATGGCCAAACGTAAACTCGTGCTACGAAGTGCAAGATTCTATATAATAGGTGGAAGCCTGTTCAAAAGAAGCTTCGTAGAACCCTACTTCAGATGCATTGGATTGACCGAGTCTAAACAAATCCTCGAAGACGTACACGAGGGGAATGCGGAAGCCATGCAGGTGCACTCGCAATAAAAATAAAATGACAAGGCTACATTTGGCCCACAATGTTAGCCGATTGTGAGGCACACTCGCGTCACTGTGACCGGTGCCAACGAAATGCCCCTAACATAAAACGAGCCGTAGAAGAGCTGTCCTCCATTTCGGCTCCGTAACCATTCATGAAGTGGTCTATGGACATGTTGGGACCAATGCCAGCCGCCCCAGGCGGACTAAGATTTCTCTTAATATTGACAGATTACTTTTCCAAATGTGTGGAAGCAGGCGCCTTCGTCTTAGTGAAATACGTCGACGTGGAGGCCTTCATCTGGCAAAATATAATCTGTCGGCACGAGACACCTCACGAAATTGTGACAGACAATGGCTCACAATTCATATCTAAAAGACTAACGAAGTTTTGCTACAACAACAATGTTAACTAAGGATGTTGACACCACGATATCCTGAGGGAAACGGACACGCTGAAGCAGCAAACAAGACAACCGTGAACACCATCAAGAAAAGGTTGACGGCTAAAAAGGGACGATGGGCGGAAGAACTACCAGACGTGCTCTGGGCCTATCGGACTAGCCCACGGAGGCGGACTGGGGAAACCCTATTTTCGCACATGGAGTTGAGTCAGTCATCCCGATCGAACACCAGGTGCAGACTCTTAGAACAATGCACGCCCATGAAGATGAACAAAAGAACAAACAGTCATTATGTGATGCATTGGATTTCATAGACGAAAAACGGGAGCTAGCGTTAACAGGACTATCCCAATACAAACAGTCTATCACAAGGTTATATAACAAGAACGTCAATCCAAGAAAGTCGAGGTAGGAGACCTAGTTCACCGAAAAATCATCCAAAACACTGCCGAGGCAAACGCTGGAAAACTAGGTGCGAAGTGGGAAGACCCTTATAGGGTCACCAAAGTAGCACACCCTGGGGTCTATGAACTCGAAACGCTCAATGGAGTCCCCGTTCTAAGAACATGGAATGTGATAAACTTAAAAAAGTACTACTGCTAACGGAGTAAAAATTGAACTACGTCCGACTTGATCCCTACATAAGGGTAAGTAGGCAGCCTTTCGTGACAAAGGCACAGTCCCTAACCTCTTAGAGGTCCTATCCCACCTCTTTGATGAGAAATATTGAAAGCAAATAAAATTAGAGCTCCGGAGCTCGCACCTCGGCCAACAGTCCCGACCTCAGACTAGGCCAGCAGTGCAAATACCACATGACGCCTGTGGCAAGATTCGACATCTCACAACGTCATCTCTATAAAACATCTGAATTAGAGGTCGCACTCCGAAAAGCTCGACCTCGCCCAAGAGCCTTATGGGAAACCTTTTAGATCTCCGACAATCTAAAAGACTTAGCAAAATCTTAGTAAAATTCATCTGTTTACTTCGGCTTTAAATTGTAAGGGAAACGTTTCGGATCACCGGCGATCCAAAAGACTTGACAGATTTTGAAAAAAATTTGAGCCACTCTATGACTTTGATCTAAGGGAAACATTTTAGATTTCCGACGATCTAAAAGAGTTAGCGAATTCTTTAGAAATTTTCACACGACTTAGGCAAAAAATATCAAGGGAAACATTTTGGATCTCGGCTATCTAAAAGACTTAACAGATTTTGCAAGCCTAAGTTGCTAAAGACTTCGATTAAATAATACTACGTGAAAATTCTCAAATCGATAGGACGACTTGAATGACTTAGTCAAATCCATAAACATTCATGCATTCATAAATAGAGTTAGGCGAGCTAAAAGACTTAGCAAAATTTGGTAATAAATAGCATGAAATAATAATAACCATGATTTAGACAAAAAAATAATATTCGAATAAAATAGGGGTACCGAAGCCCCCTATAATTGTCTCAAAACATACGGCCCAAAAGAATTACTGGACTTACTGGCGAGTGAAGAAAATTTAGACTTGGTCTCGGGGCTCAACCTCGGCATCACGTCGCTCGGGAATAGGCGTGAATGCCGCCACATCTTTGTTCCCCTCAGGGAGTGAGTTGAGGACCTCGTCAGTTCGATCGAGCACTGAGTCGTGCTCATCGATGACTGCGGTCTCGACTTCGGTCGCGGGGGCGTCGGTAGGCGATCGGTCCGAATAGGGAGTGAATGGGATGTCCTCGACCTTGAGGATGGCAATGGCGGCGTTATCGGTCTCGTACTAGGTGATGTCATCCTCGATGTCCTTCATTTCGCCCACCCAGTCTGAGATCTCGCCCTTCATGGACTCTGAGATCAATTCCTTGTTCCCCCGACACTGTTCGAGCTTGTTCAGGATGAGGATTGCCTCGTCCGTCTTCTCATTTTGCACACTATACTTAAGTATCTGCTCATGATATCGCAGTGAAGTCACCTTCTTCGCCGCTTGCACAGCCCGGTCCTAGTCCGCCTATGCCACCCTCTTCGACCTGGCGAGCTCCTCCAGAGCGTCTTTCAGCTCTTTATCCCGAGCAGCCAGCAAGACCACCAACTTCTCTTTCTACCTTCGCATGCCATCATCATGAGCCCCCATCTTTTTATTTGTTCCTTCTTATCATCGAGATCGATGGATATGAATTGAACCTTGCCTGAGAGGTGTTCAATCTTCACCCTTGACCTCTCCAAGAGTGCGTCCTTGGCTAGGAGGTCATCTTGAAGGATGACGAACTTGTTGTTCATCTCCTTGATCTCGGCCTGAAGGGACTCCGTCCCCTGTTGAACCTCAGCCAGCTGGTCCCGCTCGGCCTTAGCATCGTGGATACGTTTCTCATAACGAAACACACCTCGGTTCAATTGGGTAGAAAGCTGAAACATAATAAAACTCCTGTCAGCTCGACTACTAAACAATCCCAAAGTTTAAATTTCACCAAGTATAAGAGCTCGACAACATAAAAAAAAAATCCACTTCGACCTCGACAAATTTCTTATAATTTTTGACAAGTATAACAGGTCGATTATTAAAGAATAATATATGAAAAGAAGCTTACCCCAGTGATGGCCGAAGCCATCATCCTGTACCAGTCCGCCTCGGCGAGCTCAGTGTTGTCGCACGAAAATGAACAACTATTTAAAACCTCGGGCGGTTCGATCCAAGGCCGGACCAAGTGATCGCACCCGGGCCAAGAGTGTGAACTCGATAGTCTCGAGCTAGGGTTTTCTCCGATCAACCCGCCTCTCGGGAGAGGTCGGGGGTGAGGATGAGGAGTGACCGTGCCTTGGTTGTCGGCTGCCTACGTACCAGTGCGTGGGATCAGGTCAAAACGTAGTTCAAGCGTGAAAGACGCAGTATGAGGCGTGGAGCCTGGGTGGAGAGGCGTGCTCGACGAAGGAGATGGGGCGCGAGGGGTCCTCGGCAGCGTCTCAGAACTTCGGAGATCGCGTACGCGTCTAGCGTGTTAGACGCGCGAGGGGAACTCTAGTCGAGAACCCTAGGGGCGTGCTTGAGCACCGGAGAACGTTCGGTCAAAGGGAGCGACGTCCGGGAAGTCCCCGTGAGTGCTTCGGAACCTTTGAGAACGAGGGAGAGAGAAGAGAGTCTGCTTCAGGCCAAATATGGCATCCAGAGAAGCAGAGAAGAATAAGAAATCGAGCGTGTCGATAGGAGATGAAGAGAATTTTGTGTATTGAATAGGATTCAATGGGATGATCTTCCCCTCAATGGGAGGGGGTTTATATAGGTGTTTGGGAGCCTTAGAAGGTCCCTTTTTCGTCCATGTGGGACTAGGAACGCGCATGCCATCAAGTGGAGGCGCACGGCGCAGGGGGCGCGGCGCGCGGGTCACCGGGCGCGGCGCAGGTCGCGCGGTGCATAGAGCGCGTGGCGTGAGCATGTCCTGGCGCGGCGCGCTGCCTGCTGCACGGCTGGCCGTCGTAGCGCGCTGTGCGCGCAGTGAACGGCTCGTTTTTCCGAGCTCTTGCGGGCCTTCGAATATCATTCTTCCCACGTGAAATATGAAGATTTTGTTGTCAATGGTGCCCACAAGAAGAGTAGTAGTGTCTATTTGTGTACATTTGATGTAATATAGTCTTACGAAGACTCTTGCTTGTAATTGCTTATTCATTAATAAAAGGTTGAAACGTTCATTCAATCTTCCTTGTCTGAAGCTTTATGATAAAACCTTAGTCTTTTAGTCCATAAACAAACTTAACAACTTACGAAGAGACAAATGTAGATTTGCATGAACAAACTCTTCGTAGTTTGCTTAAAACGATATATTCGCAATCTTAGGGTCAAAGGACTATTGACCTCAGTATGATTGTTAGAAGAATCTATGATGTCTGGTTATGAGGCATTGAGAGTTGGGGACTCTATAGTTCTTCTAGGTATCTTCCGAAGGTACTGAATTGACCAGTGCACTTCTAGAGACAATATAAGAACAAACCATTTAACCTCTTATGTCTCGAAGTCACTATGTATGAATTAAATCATGCTTACCTTAATCCTGAAATGAGACATGCCATTTCACACCTTAGTATTCTCATTTGAGAAAGTCAAAGTTCGGACTCACTATGTGATTCCGAACAAGGCCTATTGGTGAAGTACTAAGTTGTGAGTCTGTCATGAGTAACTTTGTGAAGTTCTCATAGATATGGAATTCATGTACAAGATTGCTGAAATGCAATGTATGTCACCTCATGCTTTGTTCCTTGGAGTGTGAATAAATGAACTGGCCAGTGTCCAAATTGAGTCCTGACTCTTTTGGATGAAACAATGTGACTTGTTAGCTCTTCGTCAATACATTGTTTCTAACTTATTCACAAGCGACAAAGGAGTTGAGGAAATAACAGCTAGAAGGGTAAAATGGTAATTTAGTAAATCCCGACTAGCTGATGACATTCATGAAGGGTAAACATAGATAATATTCAGTGGATCCGCTCATTATAATTAGGTAAATTCTTGAGTAGAAAATAAATTCATTTAAACCGAGAGATTTTCAGTGTCAACTCTTTAGTGGAGTCAGTTGGCATTAAGCTAAACTTGGAAAAGGTTTGTGAACTTTTGAGTCCAAGTGTTTAGCTCAAGCTTTGTTCATTTGGGTCCATGAGGTCACTGTCACGAATCACATCGAGTAGGAATAGTTAAACTGAAAGCTAAGTCAAAACAAGAACAAGACAGTTTTACGAAAATTGTCAAAAGGGTATTTTTGTCTTTTTGGACATAGGACGAAAAAAATGTCAATAATTTTTTTTTGACATTGTCATATGATGACAAATGAAATAAATATTACTCAGCCATATTAGTGTAATTGGGCCTTGAGGATTAATTTCATTTCATAGAATTTTACTTGAAAATTCTTAATGGGCTTTTCTTATGTTGTCATGAACAAATGAAGAAACATCTAGAAGCCCCTTCTAGAATCTCAAATTTCGTCCAACCCAAGGAAAATAAGGCTGAATTTCGTTCATGCCATAGTGGGAAAGAGAGTTTATTTTGTGCATTGATGTATGAAGATACTTGCCAAAAGAAAAAAGGGGAAACAAATTTCCTTAAGAAGGAAAGTGCATTTTCGGCCAACTAAGAGGAAATCAAATGAGGAAACAAATCCTAAGCCTTCATGAGGCATGTTGGACGTGCAAGGCAATAGGAAAAGAGGAAATTACCTTTTGAAGGTAATCCTCCTCCTATAAATAGGAGCCTCATTCCTCACATTTCATTCATCCAAGTTTAAGAGATTTGAGAGACTCTCTCTCTAGAACTTTGGCCGAACTCCTCTCTCTCTCTCTAGTTTATTTTCGATTTTGTTTTGGCACCTAGGTCCTCATTTGACCTAGAGTTTAGCTCTGCGACTTCAAGACTCGTTCTTAAGTCGTAGTGTTTAAAAGTGCACACTCACTGATTCCTTTTATTTCGAGTGATTTAGTGATAGAAACTATCGTGGTTGCTCGAGGTGCCGAGGAAAGAAAGAGAGACGTGCTGCGAGGAGACGAGCGTTGCAAACTTTCCAAAAGCTTTTACAAAGTTCAAGCTTCAAGAAAGGTTAGTAAACTTCTATACTCATAATAGGTTTTAATTACATGTACTTGCTCTTTGTCTAGGTTAGTAAAAACTGTTTTTACTTGAAAAGAAATTTTTTAAAATTCCGCCGCTTCCCGAAGCGTTTAATCTTTTTCTTAAACCCTAGATCAATTCCAACAAATGGTATCAGAGCTATGGTCAAAGATTAGTATGTACATGTTTTTTAAAAATATGAGCTTGAAAATCGTTTTCGAAAGTTTACTAATATTGTGACAAGTTAGAATTGTAATCTTAGATTTTTTTTTAATTTATTGCTCTTGCCTTTAAATTAAAAAAGCATGTTGATTTTCTATGAGTTTGGGATGTTTTTAAAACACATTAGAATCAGTTCTAAAAGTTTTTAATTTTTTATATTGAAAAACGTGTTTTAAAGGTTTGAGAAATTTCGAGTAAAATTTTGTGACTAGTTTTTGTTATCTTACTAGTTTCTTATTTTTACTTGAATCGTTTTATGCTTGTTGTTATTTATTTTATGCCTTGTTATTACCTTGCTAATAAAACACAAATAAAAGCTTTAACAACCTTCATAAAACGTTCCGTTACACTCGATTCTTTTTCGCACCTAAAAAGGACCAAGCTTTAATTTAATTCGTTTTCTTCGAGCAGGAGTAAACCCGCATTAAAAGTTGCATAACTCTCTGCTCAGAAATCGAAATTTAATGATTCTTGAATCAAATTATAGCTCTGTCTGTCCTCTGTCCAATGCCACCGGTTTCGGCTCAAAAGGACATCGGAGCCGCCAGATATGGCGATTTTACTCCGAGGTGCGCGGCTGTCTGAAACTCCAGTTTTTTAGAAATCCGGATTTTCAAACCCCACTACCATGAGTTATAGAACTCTAATGAGAAAATTTTCTTGAGCAAAAATGTTTTTCATATGATTATAAACATGATGTGTAAGATTAAAATGTTTTGATTTTTGAAAGTTTAATTGAAATTGAATTTTTACAAAACTAGTTTGAATTTTGAAAAACCGTTTTCACTTTCAAACTTGAAAATATTTTGTCCTCCAAATCAAATAAATTTTCAAAATGTTTTCAAAACTATATCTATATCACATATGTTCAAAATCTATATGCTCTTGAAAATTTGAGTGGGAGGTCTCCTTGTAGACAAGTCGAAAAATAAAAAGATGAGTAATCTCAAACTTTCAAGTGTTCGAGTGAGTTGAAGTTCACACTTCCCTCACGCACTTTCCCGAAATAGAAAATAGGAAAAGATCGAGTATGTACCTTGTGCCTTTATGCACTAATACTGCTCTGAACATGTCGATCTAGGATTCTCTTCTAGTTGTCCGCTCTGTCGCTCTCTAACTAGGAAATCTGTTTCCGAACTTATAAGAGTCAATGAACCAACTCCAAAAACTAAGTGGGAGGGTTATACTTGTTGTTTGTAACCCACGATCCCCAACACTAATGAAAAGTGCAAGTGTCGCCGGACTAAGAGTCACCCTCGTGGCCCTCTCTTAAATGAGAGAACTCAAGGGCGCTTTGCTCTGATCATTGCTCAATGAACTACGTCCGAGAGTGAGACGATGATGGCAAGGCCTCCCCTTGGGGGATTGTTTTAAAGTTGACCTTTTGGACTAAGTGGTTGGTTGCACACTTAGGCTCAATCCCTAGTAATCCTCCCTCGAGGCCCTGCGAAAGGATGTGAGTGATCAAACCAATTTACAAGGTGGCTAGTCAAAATTGATGTATTGACATCTTGGCTTAGCATTAATGATGTGTCATTTACTTATGAAAGGAGACTCGTTGCGGCCTTCCCTCGAAGGAGTAAAGTGTCATTTCGTTCATAACACCTTTGGATTTTATAAAGTCTTAAACAAACTTAAATCCTAAACCAAAGACTAATCATAAACTTGTTTCAACTTTTATAGGCAATATGTCTCCCAACACTCTCTCTTTCAATTTTTCCTCGAACAAACTCGAAAATGAAAACTACATAGACTCGAAACGTAACCTCGACATAATACCTATCGTTAACAAGCACAAATGGGTACTCACCATCCCGTGTCCTCCTCTGACGAATGATGATTCAACTCAAGAGGACAATGACGCCTTAACGGCCTGGCTTCGATCCGATGAGATTGTGAGGTGCTATATCTTGGCATCTATGAACAATATGCTGAAAGAGCAACATCGTGACATCGAGACTGCCACCGAAATGCTCTACAATCTCCTTGAGATGTTTGGAGGGCAAGGACGTCAAACAAGGCAACAAGCAGTCCAACAGTTTATGAACTGTCACATGAAGACTAGGACTCCTGTTGGAGACTTTATGATACTGATCATTAGTTTTCTAAATAAAAAGGAAATACTAGGATCTGAGATTAAAGGGAAGAATGTCATAGATATGATCTTGGAAACTCTCCCCGCATCTCTTGATACCTCCAAGATGAACTACTCCATTAACAAGCAAGAGTACACTGTTATCAAGCTTATGGAGGAACTTCACACTGCTGTAGGTCTCACTAAGAGAAAGAGGAATCAAGGAGAGGCACATGCTACTGAGCAAAAAGCCTCCGCCTCTGGAACTAAGAAGAGACCTCACAAGGCCGATAAAAAGAACTGTCCTGCCTATCTCAAAGCAAAGGAACATAGTATTGTACTAGTTACCGAAGTTGCTTAGTAGCTCATAATGTATCAACGTGGATTCTTGACTCCGCTGCTACTAACCATATTTGTTGTTCCTTGAATCGTTTCAAGAAAACCAAAAGCTTAGAGGAAGGCGAGTTCTGTTTCAAATGGGGTGATGGGAGCCTGGTGTCTGCAAAGGCTGTGGGATCCGTGACGCTGTCTTTTGAAGACCGCACTTTAAACTTGAATAATGTTTATTTTGTTCCTACCTTTGGGAAGAACTTAATATCCGTTGCTCGTCTTCGTGAGCAAGATTATTGTTTAAAGTTCATTAAGAATGGAATTCGTATTTCGTTTCCTGACAATTCTTTTGTCACTGATGCATGTATGAAGAATGCTCTTTTCTACATCTATCCCACTCAACCTTCTCTTTTAGACACCGAAATAGATAATGATCTAATTAGGGAGCCAAAGAGGTTCAAACTTTCTGAATCCTCCGATCTAACAAAATCAACATACCTATGGCACTTGAGACTTGGTCATATCAGTCTAGATAGGATTAAGAGACTTGTGAGGGATGGTCCACTCCAAGCCTCTGCAATAGGTTCACTACCTACTTGTGAATCCTGCATAGAAGGAAAAATGACTAAGCGACCTTTCTCCGATAAGGGTCGAAGAGCCACTGAGTTGCTGGAACTAATACATTCTGATGTATGTGGTCCGCTCAGCCAACAGGCACGTGGAGGATACGAATACTTCGTTACCTTCACTGATGATTACTCACGATATGGGTTTGTCTAGTTTCTCAAACACAAATCCGAGACCTTTAACGTATATAAGGTCTTTAGGGCTTTAGTGGAAAAGCAAACTGGCAAAGTGATCAAAACCCTTCGATCTGATCGAGGTGGTGAGTATATGTCTGGAGAGTTCGATGACTTTCTTAAAGAAGAAGGTATCGCTTCTCAGCTTACCGCACCTGGCACACCTCAACAAAACGGAGTGTCAGAGAGAAGAAACCGAACTCTTATGGAGATGGTTAGATCGATGATGAGTTACTCATCACTCCCGTTTTCCTTTTGGGGATATACCCTCGAAACAGCCGCTTACATTCTGAACCAAGTTCCGTCTAAGATGGTTCCTGGTACTCCTTATGAAAGATGGACTGGCCGTAAAGTAAGTTTGGGCCACATCCGAATTTGGGGTTGCCCTGCACATGTGCTAAGGCAAAAGACTAGCAAGTTGGCTAGTAGGTCAGAATTGTGCCTGTTTGTGGGATATCCAAAGGAAACCAAAGGTTTCATTTTCTATAGTCCCGAGGACGATAAGACTTTCGTTAGCACGAATGCTCGTTTCCTTGAGGAGGACATCATGAAGGATGCGAAACCTAGAAGCAAAATTGTGCTTGAAGAAAAGTTGGGTGAGGAAGCTTCTACCTCATCTGTAAGAACTGTTCTTACCCCAACTGAAACACAACCTAACTCATCAGAATCTCGTCAAGTAGTACTTAGACGTAGTGGGAGGGCTACTCAAAAGCCTGACAGGTACATGTCTTATGGAGACTCTCTTGTAGCTGTCTCCGACATGGATGACCTTGTTTCCTATAGCCAAGCGATGGCTTGTTCTGAATCAAACCTTTGGCTTGACGCCATGAAAGTTGAAATGCACTCGATGTATGTCAACAAAGTCTGGAAACTTGTAGACCTTCCTGAAGGGATTAAACCCGTAGGGTGTAAGTGGATATACAAGAAGAAAAGGGGTCCTGATGGGAACGTCGAGACGTTCAAAGCACGACTTGTGGCGAAGGGTTATACCCAACAAGAAGGGATTGATTATGAAGAAACCTTCTCGCCAGTCGCGATGCTTAAATCCATCCGCATACTCCTATCCATAGCTGCAGCTCTCGACTATGAGATCTGGCAAATGGATGTCAAGACAGCCTTTCTAAATGGCAATCTTGACGAGCGCATTTACATGGCTCAACCAGACGGTTTCGTGGATAAAGGTCTAGAGACCAAGGTTTGTGAGTTGCTTAAATCCATTTATGGACTAAAGCAAGCATCTAGGTCATGGAATATTAGATTCGATGAAACTGTAAAAAGCTTTGGCTTTGACCAGTCAATAAATGAGCCTTGTGTTTACAAGTTAATACACGAAGTCAAAGTTGTGTTTCTGGTACTATATGTCGATGATATACTACTCATTGGTAATGACGTGGGTAAGTTATCCGAGGTTAAGGTCTGGCTGGCAAAGCAATTCGATATGAAGGATCTAGGAGAAGCCGCGTACATTCTGGGGATCCAAATCTTTCGAGATAGGAAAAACCGGACCCTGTCGCTCTCTCAAGCATCTTATATTGATAAGATAATGGATCGCTTCTCGATGCAAGAATCCAAGAAGGGCCAAACACCCTTTAGGCATGGAGTTTCACTCTCTAAGGACCAGTCTCCCAAGACTGCACAAGAGATTGAAGACATGAGGAAAATTCCTTACGCCTCTGCCGTAGGAAGCCTCATGTATGCTATGCTTTGCACTAGACCTGACATCTGTTTCGCCGTTGGCGTAGTTAGCCGTTTCCAATCCAACCCTGGACCCGAGCACTGGAATACTGTTAAGCATGTTCTTAAGTATCTTCGAAGAACTAGGAACTTAATGCTTACATACTCAGGTACTGAACTGACTATGACGAGATATACCGACTCCGATTTTCAAGCGGATAAGGATTCCAGGAAATCCACTTTGGGATCTGTGTTCATCCTTAATGGTGGAGCTATTGTGTGGAGAAGTATTAAGCAATCTTGCATTGCTGACTCCACAATGGAAGCAGAATATGTGGCTGCTTGTGAAGCATCCAAAGAGGCTGTATGGCTTAGAAAATTCCTTAAGTATTTGGAAATTGTTCCAAACGTCGACGAGCCCATGACCCTTTATTGTGATAATAGTGGGGCTGTCGCTAACTCTAAGGAACCTAGAAGCCATAAGCTCTCTAAGCATATTGAGAGGAAATACCATTTGATTCGAAAGATCGCGCAACGCGGAGACGTGGAGGTGAAGTAGATCTCTGGCAGATCCATTCACCAAGGCCCTAGCGAACATGGTCTTCGACCAACATCGAGAGGGATTAGGCATAAAGGACTACTCACATCTTCTTTGAGTCAAGTGGGAGTTTGTTGTCAATGGTGCCCACAAGAAGAGTAGTAGTGTCTATTTGTGTACATTTGATGTAATATAGTCTTACGAAGACTCTTGCTTGTAATTGCTTATTCATTAATAAAAGGTTGAAACGTTCATTCAATCTTCCTTGTCTGAAGCTTTATGATAAAACCTTAGTCTTTTAGTCCATAAACAAACTTAACAACTTACGAAGAGACAAATGTAGATTTGCATGAACAAACTCTTCGTATTTTGCTTAAAACGATATATTCGCAATCTTAGGGTCAAAGGACTATTGACCTCAGTATGATTGTTAGAAGAATCTATGATGTCTGGTTATGAGGCATTGAGAGTTGGGGACTCTATAGTTCTTCTAGGTATCTTCCGAAGGTACTGAATTGACCAGTGCACTTCTAGAGACAATATAAGAACAAACCATTTAACCTCTTATGTCTCGAAGTCACTATGTATGAATTAAATCATGCTTACCTTAATCCTGAAATGAGACATGCCATTTCACACCTTAGTATTCTCATTTGAGAAAGTCAAAGTTCGGACTCACTATGTGATTCCGAACAAGGCCTATTGGTGAAGTACTAAGTTGTGAGTCTGTCATGAGTAACTTTGTGAAGTTCTCATAGATATGGAATTCATGTACAAGATTGCTGAAATGCAATGTATGTCACCTCATGCTTTGTTCCTTGGAGTGTGAATAAATGAACTGGCCAGTGTCCAAATTGAGTCCTGACTCTTTTGGATGAAACAATGTGACTTGTTAGCTCCTCGTCAATACATTGTTTCTAACTTATTCACAAGCGACAAAGGAGTTGAGGAAATAACAGCTAGAAGGGTAAAATGGTAATTTAGTAAATCCCGACTAGCTGATGACATTCATGAAGGGTAAACATAGATAATATTCAGTGGATCCGCTCATTATAATTAGGTAAATTCTTGAGTAGAAAATAAATTCATTTAAACCGAGAGATTTTCAGTGTCAACTCTTTAGTGGAGTCAGTTGGCATTAAGCTAAACTTGGAAAAGGTTTGTGAACTTTTGAGTCCAAGTGTTTAGCTCAAGCTTTGTTCATTTGGGTCCATGAGGTCACTGTCACGAATCACATCGAGTAGGAATAGTTAAACTGAAAGCTAAGTCAAACCAAGAACAAGACAGTTTTACGAAAATTGTCAAAAGGGTATTTTTGTCTTTTTGGACATAGGACGAAAAAAATGTCAATAAATTTTTTTTGACATTGTCATATGATGACAAATGAAATAAATATTACTCAGCCATATTAGTGTAATTGGGCCTTGAGGATTAATTTCATTTCATAGAATTTTACTTGAAAATTCTTAATGGGCTTTTCTTATGTTGTCATGAACAAATGAAGAAACATCTAGAAGCCCCTTCTAGAATCTCAAATTTCGTCCAACCCAAGGAAAATAAGGCTGAATTTCGTTCATGCCATAGTGGGAAAGAGAGTTTATTTTGTGCATTGATGTATGAAGATACTTGCCAAAAGAAAAAAGGGGAAACAAATTTCCTTAAGAAGGAAAGTGCATTTTCGGCCAACTAAGAGGAAATCAAATGAGGAAACAAATCCTAAGCCTTCATGAGGCATGTTGGACGTGCAAGGCAATAGGAAAAGAGGAAACTACCTTTTGAAGGTAATCCTCCTCCTATAAATAGGAGCCTCATTCCTCACATTTCATTCATCCAAGTTTAAGAGATTTGAGAGACTCTCTCTCTAGAACTTTGGCCGAACTCCTCTCTCTCTCTAGTTTATTTTCGATTTTGTTTTGGCACCTAGGTCCTCATTTGACCTAGAGTTTAGCTCTGCGACTTCAAGACTCGTTCTTAAGTCGTAGTGTTTAAAAGTGCACACTCACTGATTCCTTTTATTTCGAGTGATTTAGTGATAGAAACTATCGTGGTTGCTCGAAGTGCCGAGGAAAGAAAGAGAGACGTGTTGCGAGGAGACGAGCGTTGCAAACTTTCCAAAAGCTTCTACAAAGTTCAAGCTTCAAGAAAGGTTAGTAAACTTCTATACTCATAATAGGTTTTAATTACATGTACTTGCTCTTTGTCTAGGTTAGTAAAAACTGTTTTTACTTGAAAATAAATTTTTTAAAATTCCGCCGGTTCCCGAAGCGTTTAATCTTTTTCTTAAACCCTAGATCAATTCCAACAGATTTCCACTTGACGAGAGTGACTCGATTCGAGGAGTAAGGCTCAACTTGACGAGAGCGACTAGTGGCTTGACTCGAGGAGCGACTCGAGAATGACTCGAGGCTCGACTCGAGGAACAATTCAAGGCTCGACTCGAGGAGATTGACTCAAGGCTCGACTCGAGGAGCGAAGCTCGACTCGAGGAGTCAAGAGTTTGGGCGAGGGCTTGAAGACCTGCCGCTCTTCAGGACCTCCGGCCTGACCATCGGCCCTTTGAGCGACGTGCCTTCTTGGCGTCTCGCGTTTTCCTAAAACGATCGACAACATTAGCCCCCCAAGTTCGTCGCTCGGGAGGCGTCCCGGCGATGAACTTTTTGTTCTTCTAGTTGGGTGTTTGAGGAAAGTATTTCCCGTGTCTTGTGACCCCGAGGAAAAATCTTTTCCTCTTTTTTTTTTTTTTTTTTTTTTTTTTTTCAGGGGGCCGAGCGGCGCGTGCCCTGGACGGCGCGGCGCGCGGCGCGCCCCGTGCGCGGGGCTGGTTTGCCTTGCGCGGGAGAACTCCGACTTTTTGGAGTTTTTTCTCCGATTTTGCTCCTTTTGGGAGTAGGATTTCGACTCCTACTCCCCTAGAAGTCTATAAATAGACCTCCCCCCTTCCCTTTATTCCTCACTTTATTTTTTCTCTTTTCTCTACGCTTGTTTTCTTTTTTTACGCTTGCATTATGGGTGTCCCTCCCCTTTTCTCAGCTGAGAGTCCCGAGATTGATTTTTCTCTCTTGTTTCAGGGTTCTGAACATGCAGAGGATGATCTCTTCGCGGGATTAAGGGAAGTTCCTCTGCACGTGGAAGAAAATCCAAGCGGAGTAGAGAAGTGGCTGGAGGAAGGCGAGCCGGGTGCGACCGTGCCCGCTGCTCAGCCTCACGAAGAGTGCGCGCCAACTGGGCGCGATGCAGGTGGGGAGTTTGATCATCCCGCGCCCGGGGAACCTGCCCCTCGCCTCGTGATCAACTTAGTCGGCGAGGGGGTTCGTGACAAAGCCCACCGCGATGTGCCGCAGTCCGACTTGGACTCTCAAGGCGTGCCGGGAGATGTTACAGACGCGGATGCGGTGACTCTGCTAGAGTCGGTTCTCAACGAGATAGACTGCGTGGACGACTTTGGTCCCGAGTCTGAATATCCCGGAGGTGAGTCAGAGACATGTCCGGGGGCCGAAGGCCTCGCATCTGAGCATCCCGAGGTACCGTCGGCAGCTGCCGCGGTTGTGTCGGAGGGCAGGGATCCTTCCGTGGAGCCAGAGGGTTCTCAGCCCGAGACCCCTGACGCAGAGGCGTTAGTATCGGCGAGGTCGCTTGCTAGGACGGAGTGGTATCCCGAGGAGGGCCTTGCTGCTCCCGAGGACTTCGATTGTTCGGGTGTCGATGCTTCGAGCTCGCTCACCTACCGGACATTCGTCGGTCTCCGGGAGGCATTCGCCATTCCGTCGTCTGTGGCGCTTCTCCGTCCTTTACAGGGCGACCGTCCTTTCCGGCCTCGTCGTGGATTTGCCGCAGTTTCAGTTGCAAGTCTCAACTGGGGGTTGCGGCTGCCGTTTCAACCCATCGTTCAGCAGCTTCTCGCCCGTCTGGGGGTGCACGCATGTCAGATGAGCCCGGCATTCTACCGTATAGTGGCGATGTGCCACATGGAGTGGCATTGCCAGACTGAGCGGGTAATGACCGTGAGTGATTTTCGCAATCTCATCGCGGTCTTCCTTGCGCCCGGGCAACCCAGTTTCTTTGTGGCGCGCGATTGCCGGAATACTAAGCTGATCGTCGATTCAGAGAAGTATAATCGACGACCCTAGGTGTGGGTCTCGGCGGAGGCTTTTGGCGATGCGCCGCTTCGGTTCGGCCCCTTGGCCGAGTTTTCTGCTAACGTGGGGGCCGAAGACCTCGACTTTGTGAAGGAGATCCGGGGAATGTCGGAGGCTCGGAAAGCCATCGAACGATTTCGTTCCCCTGAGCTGATGGCTTCCACCGGGTGGTTCCCGCCATTTCCACCTAGCCAGCGGACCGAGAGTGTCCCCTGTGCCGCATCATCTCTCTCGAGTGGCGATCTTCAAGGTATGTCGATGTTTCACACTTCTTGATCTTGTTTTTGGCTTAGGTTTTTGACTTTTGTTGCTTTTGTAGTCTCTTCGGCCAGGGCGAGGGCTCGAGCGCGCCTAGCGAAGGCTTCTCGGGACCCGAAGTCGTTGGCGGTGGTCCGTTGTCAGATTGCCGCTCGGAACGGTCGGGAGAAACCCGATACCGATCATCGGACGGGGAGCGGTCCTCGCGCTTCTTTGAAGCGACCCTCCTCCTCGGCTTTACCCGACACGTCTTCGGACTCCAAGCGCGTAAACTCGATGGTCGACGTGGAGGCTGCGGAGGTTAGGGGGGAATGTTCCCTGGGCCTTGCTCAATCTTCGATGAAGATGTGGAAGAGCGTCGTGGCCAGCAGCGACGTGGAGTTCTTTCGTCACGGCGTTTCCGATGCACAGAGAGTAAGTTTCCCTTGCCTCGTTTGTGATGAACCTATCTTTTGCTAAATTATCTTTTTGCCTTCTCAGGTGCTTGTTCGAGCGACACGGGGCGAGAAGATCCTTCACGACCTCATCAGGCGGATGAGCCGTGCCCAGGAAGAGCTTGCTCAAGCGAAGTCTCAGCTGGCCCACGCCGAGCAAGGTTCTCACTCAGAGGCGGAGTTTGCGAGTCTCCGCGAGCAGCTTCAGGAGGCTCGCGTGGAATTGGGAGTTACCCGCGGCAAGTGCGACCGTGCTCAGGCGGCGGTGGCGAAGATGGTTGAGGAGCTAACGACGGAACGTCAAGCCCTCGAAGTGGCGACTCGATCGACGGAGGTCTTCCGGAGCGAAGCGCGGGACCTTCGACGTCAGTTGGAGTCGCGCACAGAAGTAGTTGGCATTCTCCAAGGCCAGCTTACATCGAGCGAGGCTGCCCGTGTTCGTGCGGAGCGTAAGCGCGACTCCTTGGCGGAGGAGGTGGTTCGGGTCACCGAGGAGAAAGCCGCGGCGGAACGGCTTGCGTCCGACCTTCAAGACGACTTTGATGTCGGAGTCGAGGAGGCAAGATATGTGGCGGCGGTGGAGTGTCGGGACGCCACAGCTACCGAGAATGTTTCTCGGGGGGTCACCTTCCACTTCTTCGACTCGCTGTTCCCATCACTCGACGGGGCCGATCCTGTAGGCGGCGATCCCGCCGAGTGACTTTTCTTTTCTTTATTTTTCTCGCGCAAGTGTTTAGCGCATGCTTTTTAGGTTTTTCCCTTCAGCGCACCTGTTTTAGCGCTTGCTTACTAGAATTTTTCCTTTTAGCGCACTTGTCTTAGCGCATGCTTTCTAGGATTCGAGGCGGTTGCCCCTTTCTTTTATGAGACGTTATTCATTTATTCTTATGAATGTTTTCGCACATCCATCTTTTATGGCATGCTTAGATGGTCGATTGTTTGTGTCAATGGTTTTGCCCATCCTTTTACCTCAGCAGGATACATTTTCAAACATGCCAGTCACTTGGATGGTTTGCGTTCTTAAGTATTTTCAACTGCGAATTAGCCATGCTACGTAGGCGCCTTACGTGTGTCGGATTGTGCCAAGTGGACGTATCGGGCCGCGCCAAGTAGGCGTTTTAAGCGCGCCATGCAGGCGTCTTGGATTGCGCCATGTAGGCGTCTTAGGTTGCGCCATGTAGACGTCTTAAGTGCGCCATGTAGGCGTCTTAGGTTGCGCCATGTAGGCGTCTTAAGTGTGCCATGTAGGCGTCTTAGGTTGCGCCATGTAGGCGTCTTACGGGTTACGCCTTTACGCGTCTTACGTGCGCCATGTAGGCGTCTTTGGTTGCGCCATGTAGGCGTCTTACGGGCTGCGCCTTTACGCGTCTTACGTGCGCCATGTAGGCGTCTTAGGTTACGCCATGTAGGCGTCTTACGGGCTGCGCCTTTACGCGTCTTACGTGCGCCATGTAGGCGTCTTACGGGTTGCGCCTTTATGCGTCTTACGTGCGCCATGTAGGCGTCTTTGGTTGCGCCATGTAGGCGTCTTACGGGCTGCGCCTTTACGCGTCTTACGTGCGCCATGTAGGCGTCTTAGGTTGCGCCATGTAGGCGTCTTACGGGCTGCGCCTTTACGTGTCTTACGTGCGCCATGTAGGCGTCTTAAGTTGCGCCATGTAGGCGTCTTACGGGTTGCGCCTTTACGCGTCTTACGTGCGCCATGTAGGCGTCTTAGGTTGCGCCATGTAGGCGTCTTACGGGTTGCGCCTTTACGCGTCTTACGTGCGCCATGTAGGCGTCTTACGGGCTGCGCCTTTACGCGTCTTACGTGCGCCATGTAGGCGTCTTAGGTTGCGCCATGTAGGGGTCTTACGGGCTGCGCCTTTACGCGTCTTACGTGCGCCATGTAGGCGTCTTAAGTTGCGCCATGTAGGCGTCTTACGGGTTGCGCCTTTACGCGTCTTACGTGCGCCATGTAGGCGTCTTAGGTTGCGCCATGTAGGCGTCTTACGGGTTGCGCCATGTAGGCGTCTTACGGGTTGCGCCTTTACGCGTCTTACGTGCGCCATGTAGGCGTCTTAGGTTGCGCCATGTAGGCGTCTTACGGGTTGCGCCTTTACGCGTCTTACGTGCACCATGTAGGCGTCTTAGGTTGCGCCATGTAGACATCTTACGGGTTGCGCCTTTACGCGTCTTACGTGCCCCATGTAGGCGTCTTAGGTTGCGCCATGTAGGCGTCTTACGGGTTGCGCCTTTACGTGTCTTACATGCGCCATGTAGGCGTCTTAGGTTGCGCGATGTAGGCGTCTTACGGGTTGCGCCTTTACACGTCTTAGGTGCGCCATGTAGGCGTCTTAAGATTTGGTGGAGCGTGTTCTTTTGAGAGTTTCCTTTCCATAGCTAGCCCCCCCAAGTTTTTTTGGGTTATAAGTTAATTGTTGATAACCAGAAAACTTGTATATAACGGAATTTGAAACGGAGAACTCGAGTTTTATTACTTTTGCGAAAAACTTGCGAGAAAATTTAAATCCTAAAACATTGGCTCGTAGGCCTTATTGAAAATGGGAAATAAAAGCGATAAAAAAGCGGGGGACGCTAGCTACTGATAGTACTGCCTCAAGTGCTCCGCGTTCCACGGGTGGCGAATCGGAGTTCCGTCCGTGTGCTCGATGTAGTATGTCCCGTCGTGAATGACTTTGCGGACTCTGTAAGGGCCTTCCCAATTCGGGCCTAGGACGCCGGCGCCTTGGACTTGTGTGTTCTGGAACACTCGTCTGAGGACGAGGCTTCCGACGGCAAAGGTTCGCCTTTTGATCTTGGAGTTGTAGTATCTTTCGACCTTGCGCTTCTGTGCGGCGAGGCGTCTGAATGCTTCCGCTCTCTTTTCATCGATCAGGTCCAACTCAAGGCGCATGGCCTCGTCATTGTCCGCTTCGTCGAATGTATCGACTCGGAACGTGGGTACCTCGGTTTCAATTGGAACTACGGCCTCGACCCCATATGCAAGGGAGAATGGCGTCTCGCCGGTGGCGTTTCGCACGGTTGTCCTATATGCCCATAGGACGAATGGCAATTCCTCGGCCCAGGCACCTTTCTTGTCTTCGAGCTTCTTTTTCAGGTTGCTTTTGATAGTCTTGTTGACTGCCTCGACTTGGTCGTTGGCCTGAGGATGACGCGGCGAGGAGAAGGTCTTGCTGATCTTCAGTTGATCGCAGATATCTCTTACTCGCGCGTTGTCAAATTGTGCTCCGTTGTCGGTCATAATCGAGGCGGGGATACCGTGCCTGCATATGATGTATTTCCATATGAAGTTTGTCGTGTTTGCTTCAGTTATTCTGGCAAGCGGCTCGGCCTCTACCCACTTAGTGAAGTAGTCGATGGCGATAATGGCGTACTCGTATTGCCTTGGCGCTCTAGGGAGCTTGCCAATGATGTCCACGCCCCACTTAGCAAAGGGACGTGGGACAACGATGCTGCTTAACGGGGTCGGGGGCTGTCACGGAATTTCCGCGAAGCGCTGGCATTTATCGCAACGCCTTGCCCATTCGCAAGCATCTCGCTTCATGGTAGGCCAGAAATAGCCTTGCTTAAGCGCTTTGAGCGCTAGGGAAGTTCCAACGGCGTGGTTTCCGCAGATGCCCTCATGGATTTCGCGGAGGACCTTGGTCGACTCAACGCTATCGAGGCATCAGAGCAGCGGTGTCGAGTAACCGCGCTTATAGAGTATGCCCTCACGGAGTGTGTATTTGGATGCTAAGGCCCTCAGTTTATCGGCTTCCTTGCGGTCTTCGGGGAGTTCCCCTCTTCGCAAAAACTCGACAATTGAGTCCATCCAAGTGGGCTGAGATGCCACCTCTATGGTCCCGACTTCGTCTCGGGAGACGGATGGTCGTGGGAGAGATTCAATGGGTACGGTCCCCAATCCGTCTTCGTCGATGCCAGATCCGAGGCGAGCAAGCGCGTCAGCCTCCGAATTTTGTTCTCTCGGGATTTGGTGAATCTCGAACCAAGAGAAGGCATCGAGTTTGGAATTCGTCTTAGCCAGGTACGCGACCATGTTAGGCTCCTTGGCGATGTAATCTCCTTTAACCTGGTTTACGATCAACTGCGAGTCGCGGTGTATTCGCAGGTTATGGGAGCCGAGTTTATGTGCCAGCTCTATCCCTACAATGAGCGCCTCGTATTCAGCTTCATTGTTGGAGGCTTGGAAGCCGTAGTGAAGGGCGTATCGCAGCTTTTTCCCGTCGGGGTTAATCAGGATTATTCCGGCGCCAGCCCCCCGAGCATTAGATGCTCCGTCTACGTATAACTCCCAGATGGGACCCGTTGGGTCTACCTTCCTTTTTCGAGTTAGCTCATTGCCGCTTAGGTCGGCTTCCGCTCTTCCCATATCGGGAGCATAGGAGAATTCTGCCACGAAGTCGGCTAAGGCCTGCCCCTTTATAGCCGTTCTTGGGTGGAACTCAATCCCGTACTCGCTCAATTCTTGGGACCAGATCGCCATGCGAGTCGATGTTCCCTTTTGAAGAGCTTTACCAATTGGATGCTCAGTTCGCACCGCAATTGGGTGAGCTTGGAAGTACGGTCGTAGCTTCTTTGCTGCCATTACGAGAGCCAGATAAAGTTTCTCAATCTCGGTGTAGCGCGTTTCCGCGTCGAGTAAGGCTTTGCTTACGTAGTAGATCGGCCACTGGACCTTGTTTTCTTCGCGGACAAGGACAGCACTTACAGCTCTTTCAGAGACGGCGAGATACACGTATAGCGTTTCGCCCTCTCTCGGTTTAGAGAGGAATGGTGGGGACCCAAAGTAAGCCTTCATTTCTTGGAAGGCATTTTCGCATTCGTCCGTCCACTCAAAGCCGTCCGTCTTCTTCAGAGCTTTGAAGAACGGTTGACACTTGTCGGTGGCTTTAGACACGAAGCGTGTCAGAGCGGCAATCCGACCGGTCAGGCTTTGTACCTCTTTGACTCGTCTTGGCGACTTCATTTCAAGGAGTGCCTTGATTTTTTCCGGGTTCGCCTCTATGCCTCGTCGGCTTACGATATAACCGAGGAACTTTCCGGATTCAACCCCGAATACGCATTTGTTGGGGTTGAGCTTCATTTTATATCGGCGGAGGATTGTGAACATCTCCCTTAGGTCGCGTACGTGATTGGTTGCCAGTAGGCTTTTAACGAGCATGTCGTCCACGTACACTTCCATCGTCTTGCCGATTTGATCGGCGAAGATCCGATTTACCAAGCGTTGGTACGTTGCTCCCGCGTTCTTAAGGCCGAAAGGCATGACCTTGTAATAGTAGAGACCTCGATCAGTGACAAAGGTCGTGTTAATTTGATCGGGCTCGTGCATTCGAATTTGGTTGTAGCCTGAATAAGCATCCATGAAGCTTAGAAGTTCATGGCCGGCCGTGGCGTCCACCAGTTGTTCGATGCGCGGGAGTGGAAAGCAGTCCTTAGGGCAGGCTTTGTTAAGATCTTTGTAGTCTATACAAATTCGCCACTTCCCGTTGGGATTTTTTACCATTACCACGTTGGCGACCCACTTGGGGTACTTAGCCTCTCGAATGAAGTTTGCGGTGATGAGTTTCTCGACCTCTTCATTTATGGCCAGGTATCGTTCTGGGTTGAACATCCGTCTAGCCTGCACCTTTTCGGCGACCTTTGGGTCGTCGTTCAATCGGTGCACTATTACCTCGGGATCGATTACGGGCATGTCCGCATGAGTCCATGCAAAAACATCCTTGAACTCCCTAAGGAAGGCAGTAAGCTGAGTTTTGATGGCGAGTGGAAGTCGGGTGCCGATCTTTACAACCTGATCAGGCTTAGACTCGTCCAGGACGATTGGCACAAGATCATCGGAGGTTTCCACCTTGAGTCTTTTGATTTCATCACGGGGGTCAAGTTCTCCGAACTTCCTTGCATCCCTTGGGTTGCATGGGTAATCGTCTTCCAGTTGGAAGATTGTGTTGACCGCTTTTCCCGCGGATTTGCCATCGACTTCTTGTACGTAGCATATTCTGGCTTGGGATTGGTCTCCAGCCATAATGCCAATTCCCCCTTCGGTGGGGAACTTCACCAATAGGTGATACGTGGAAGTGATTGCCCTTAGCCGGTTCAGCGTGGGTCGCCCGATGATTAAGTTATATGGCGACTCCTGATCGACCACTAGGAATGGGACCATGTGAACGGCCTCGATTCCTCCAGGGGTCCAAAAGGTGACCGGCAGGTCGATGATGCCCTCGGTCATAACCTTTTCCCCAGTGAACCCAAACAATGGCGTTTGGGTCGGAGTCGGGCGCAGCCCCCCGAGCTTCATGCGCTCTAGGGTGGACTTGAAAATTATGTCGGCAGCGCTGCCGTTATCGATGAGAACCCTTTTCACCAAGTTATTGGCCACCTGGGCCTTGAGCACGATCGCGTCATTGTGCGGATGCACAACTCGCTTGGCCTCTTCATTGGTGAAATACATCGTCTCGTGAGGCACGGACGGAGGTTCTTCATATGTGAAGTTGACGTGCATAGCAGCGTCTTCTTGAGACACGGCCCTAAGGAATTTCTTCCATTGTCGGGCTGAATCTCCATCTTGTGGACCTCCCAGTATGGTGGTTACCACGTGGAGTTGCGGGTTGACATTGGCAGTAGCCGTGGTTCGGTCGGCAGAAGCGGCTGTTCCTCCTCCTTGACCAGACTGTTGTCTGTTCGCGGTGGGGCCCGCAGCGCTAATCATGCGTAACACGAACTCCTTCAGCTCACCCCGTTGGATCAAAGCCTCGATTTGCCTTTTGAGGTTGTAGCATTCCGAGGTCAAATGACCGTATTCCCGATGGAACTCACAATACCTGGATCGATCGCGAGTTGCGGGATCCTTCTTCATTGGAGCCGGGGGCGTGAATTTGTCACGTGCCAAAGCCAAGATCCTTTCCGGCGCTGTGTTCAGTGGTGTGAATGACGAGTACCCTTTGAAGTTTTCCGCAAGTCGCGGTTTCTGAGGTACAGGGGGTTGGTTGCTAGAAACCTGGTTCCCCTTGTTTCGTTCTGCTCGCGGCTAGGTTCTTCTCGGCGGTGAGAGCTTTGATTAGTGCTCTTGCGGCTGTCGAGGTAATCTTTGACTCCCATGAAGGTCTTAGCTCGAGTCATTAACTCGGCCATGGTGGAAGGGACACGGCCGACGACAGACTTGAGGAAGTCACTTGTGCGCAAGCCTTCTATGATAGCGGCAATTGCGTCACTGTCGTCAAAGCGGTCGACCTTGTTTGACTCTTCAGTGAATCAGGCGAGGTATCGTCTAAGAGTCTCGCCACTCTCTTGCCTGATTGACCACAGGTACATCTTGGTCTTCTGTTGGACCATAGATGTAGCGAACCGTGCTAGGAACATGTCCTTCAGGTCTTTGAACGAGTGGATGCTTCCTGGCTTTAAGTTCTTGAACCACTCAAAGCCGGGTCCGGCGAGGGTCAAACTAAAAGCTTGGCACATGGCACCAGGAGAAACACCCTGCATCGTCATCCAGGTTTCATAGTGCTGGATGTGGTAAGCAGGATCTGCTTTCCCATCATAGGGAGCGAGGTTCGGGAGCTTGAAATTCCCCGTACAAACCTCAGCCAGTATCTGAGTAGTGAAAGGTGATGAATTCTCCTCAACGACCCCATAGGCACTTCCACCTATTCCGTATTCTCGGAGATCTCGTACCTCATTTCAAAGGTTGTGGATCATAGTGACCACATCGAGACCGGTCGTTGGAGTAACCCCTTGATCGGGAGGAGTCACCTGCAGCCTCTCGTTAGACCCATGTCCTGCGCGGCGGTTCCCGTTAGTTGGGGCTGCCAGCGGGATATTGGGTCTAGAGCTTAGTCGCTCTCTCAGATCATTGCCACGCCCAATGCGTTGAGAGTGAGGTGGTCCCTAAGGTCAGGCTGGCCGTACGGAGGCGCCGGATTTGCTTGCGACGGTGCGCTCTCCGCGTGCCCTGACTGTCCGCAACATTCTCCCTCGGACCTAGTCGGTCGAGAGCCGAACGTCGGGAATTCCCCTCTTGAGAAGCTGCTCGCGCATCGCCTGTTCGGGGTAAGGGATTCGACGGACCGGCTTCAAACACGGCGGGGAGTCCCCCGTCCTTCGTGAGAGAAGTCTCGATATCCTCTGACTCACCAGTACCCTCGTAATCAGGGTCGCGGTCGTGGGTTTCCTCGTTGAGGTTCTCAGGATCCCCGTTGGGGATCGTCGTGTCACGCATAGGTTGCTTCGCAGCCAGTCGGCTGTGGTACCTTGCGTTCCTCGCCTTCAGTCGGCGGATACTCTCCTCTAACTCCACGATGCGGTTGTCCCTGCTATCAGGAGATGGAGATGGTGAGCGGGTCAAGCTCTCTTCGTGGAGCGACTCTTCGTCACCATGCGCTCAGGAGCGCAAGAAGTATTTCTTGGTCCTAGTGACGTTTTCGGGGTTGTTCACGCCCTCAGAACGTACGGGTGGTTGGCTACTCATCGTTTCTCAAGTTCGAGAAGGTTGAGTTCGCAGAAGAAAAGAAGAAGATGAACATAAGGGATTTCGGGCTGAATAGGTCGGGAAGTCCCCTCCTTCTAGCGCCAAAATGTTGTCGCACGTAAATGAACAACTATTTAAAACCTCGGACGGTTCGATCCAAGGCCGGACCAAGTGATCGCACCCGGGCCAAGAGTGTGAACTCGATAGTCTCGAGCTAGGATATTCTCCGATCAACCCGCCTCTCGGGAGAGGTAGGGGGTGAGGAAGAGGAGTGACCGTGCCTTGGTTGTCGGCTGCCTACGTACCCGTGCGTGGGATCAGGTCAGAACGTAGTTCAAGCGTGAAAGACGCAGTATGAGGCGCGGAGCCTGGGTGGAGAGGCGTGCTCGACGAAGGAGACGGGGCGCGAGGGGTCCTCGCTAGCGTCTCAGAACTTCGGAGATCGCGTACGCGTCTAGCGTGTTAGACGCGCGAGGGGAACTCTAGTCGAGAACCCTAGGGGCGTGCTTGAGCACCGGAGAACGTTCGGTCAAAGGGAGCGACGTCCGGGAAGTCCCCGTGAGTGCTTCGGAACCTTTGAGAACGAGGGGGAGAGAAGAGAGTCTGCTTCAGGCCAAATATGGCATCCAGAGAATCAGAGAAGAATAAGAAATCGAGAGTGTCGATAGGAGATGAAGAGACTTTTGTGTATTGAATAGGATTCAATGGGATGATCTTCCCCTCAATGGGATGGGGTTTATATAGGTGTTTGGGAGCCTTAGAAGGTCCCTTTTTCGTCCATGTGGGACTAGGAACGCGCATGCCATCAAGTGGAGGCGCACGGCACGCGCGGCGCAGGGGGCGCGACGCGCGGGACACCGGGCGCGGCGCAGGTCGCGCGGCGTGATCATGTCCTGGTGCGGCGCGCTGCCTGCTGCACGGCTGGCCGTCGTAGCGCGCTGTGCGCGCGGTGAACGGCTCGTTTTGCCGAGCTCTTGCGGGCCTTCGAATATCATTCTTCCCACGTGACATATGAAGATTTCCACTTGACGAGAGTGACTTGATTCGAGGAGCAAGGCTCAACTTGACGAGAGCGACTAGTGGCTTGACTCGAGGAGCGACTCGAGAATGACTCGAGGCTCGACTCGAGGAACAATTCAAGGCTCGACTCGAGGAGCGAAGCTCGACTCGAGGAGATTGACTCAAGGCTCGACTCGAGGAGTCAAGAGTTTGGGGGAGGGCTTGAAGACCTGCCGCTCTTCAGGACCTCCGGCCTGACCATCGGCCCTTTGAGCGACGTGCCTTCTTGGCGTCTCGCGTTTTTCGAAAACGACCGACAACACTCAGGAACCTTCGGGAGGCCCATATCAGGGCAGGTGAGCTGACGGAGGAATCTCGCCGAAGAATAAATATCATCGCACAACATGTGATCTTGCGCGTAGTAGAAGTTGATTATATGTTTCTTCTTCCGGGATGCAGACGGGGCGGAGTTAGCGTGGCCTCCTGACCTCGACTTCGACGAAGCCTTGCTCCCTTTGGTAACTGCCTTGCCTTTGTCGGCCCGGGTCACTGCGGCCGCGGGGGCTTCGTTGGGAGGACCACCTGCGTAGTCTTGGCCATCTAGGGCACCTCATCCGAAAGCACCGGTGTTGTCAATGGTGCCCATAAGAAGAGTTGTAGTCTTTATTTTGTACATTTGATGTAATAAAGTCTCACGAAGACTCTTGCTTGTAATTTCTTATTCATTAATAAAAAGTTGAAACGTTCATTCATTCCTCCTTGTCTGTTTGAAGCTTTATGATAAACCATTAGTCTTTAGTCCATAAACAAACTAAAGAACTTACGAAGAGACAAATGTAGATTTGCATTAACAAACTCTTCGTAGTTTGCTTAAAACGATATATTCGCAATCTAAGGGTCAATGGACTATTGACCTCATTACGATTGTTAGGAGAATCTATGATGTCTGGTTATAGGGCAGTGAGAGTTGGAGACTCTATAGTTCTTCTAGGTATCTTCCGAAGGTACTCAATTGAGTAGTGCACTTCTAGAGACAAAATAAGAACAAACCATTTAACCTCTTATGTCTCGTAGTCACTACGTATGAATTGCATCGTGCTTACCTTAACCCTGAAATGAGACATGTCATTTCAGAACTTACGTATTCTCATTTGAGAAAGTTGGAGTTCGGACTCACTATGTGATTCCAAACAGAGCCTATTGGTGAAGTACTAAGTTGTGAGAATGTCATGAGTAACTTTGTGAAGTTCTCATAGATATGGAATTCATGTACAAGATTGCTGAAATGCAATGTATATCACCTCATGCTTTGTTCCTTGGAGTGTGAATAAATGAACTGGCCAGTGTCCAAATTGAGTCTTGACTCTTTTGGATGAAACAATGTGACTTGTTAGCTACTCGTCAATACATTGTTTCTAACTTATTTACAAGCGACAAAGGAGTTGAGGAAATAACAGCTAGAAGGGTAAAATGGTAATTTTGTAAATCCCGACTACCTGATGATATTCATGAAGGGTAAACACTGATAATATTCTGTGGATCCACTCATTACAATTAGGTTGAATTCTTGAGTATAAAATAAATTCATTTGAACCGAGAGATTTTCAGTGTCAACTCTTTAGTGGAGTCAGTTGACATTAAGCTAAACTTGGAAAAGGTTTGTGAACTTTTTAGTCCAAGTATTTAGCTCAAGCTTTGTTCATTTGGATCCATGAGGTCACTGTTACGAATCACATCGAGTAGGAATAGTTAAACTAGAAGCTAAGTCAAAACAAAAACGAGACAAGTTTTACGAAAATTGTAAAAATGGTATTTTTGTCTTTTGAGATATAGGATGAAATGAATGTGAATAAATTTTTTGACATGGTCATTTAATGACATGTATCACTTGGCCAATATCAGTCTTATTGGGCCTTGTGAATTAATTTCATTTCATAAGAATTTTATTGAAAATTCTTAATGGGCCTTTTTCATGTTGTCATGAACAAATGAAGGAGCTTCTAGAAGCCCCTTCTAGATTGAATATGGGCGCCTACTACCCAAGGGAAAAAGAGAATATTTTGTGCATAAATGTATCAAGATACTTGCTAAAAGAAAAAGAGGAAACAAATTTCCTATGCATGGCATAGAGAATTTCGGCCAACTAGAGAAAGGAACAAAATAGGAAACAAATCAAGCCTTCTAGAAGACCTTGTTTGGCCGAGTATCTCAAGTGGGAAAAGGGGAAATTGGCTCATGAATATGTGATATTCTATAGAAGAGGAAATTACCTTATTGAAGGTAAGACCTCTCCTATAAATAGGAGCCTCATCACATTTCATTCATCCAAGTTTTAGAGATTTGAGAGCTTCTCTCTCTAGCTTGGCCGACTCCTCTCTCTCTCTCTCTCTCTCTCTCTATTCAATTTCGTTTCTGGTTTTGGCACCTAGGTCCTCATTTGACCTAGTGTTTTAGCTCTTCGACTTCAAGACTTATTTTTAAGTCGTAGTGTTTAAAAGTGCCCACACACTAATTCCTTTTTCTCTCGAGTGATTTAGTGATAGAAACTTTCGTGGTTGCTCGAGTTGCCGAGGAAGGAAGTGAGACATGCTGCGAGGGGAGACGAACATTGCAACCTTTTCCAAAAGCTTCTCAACGTTTAAGCTTCAAGAAAGGTTAGTAATCTTTAATGCTCATATTAGTTTTTATTTACATGTGCTTGCTCTTTGTCTAGGTTAGTATAAACGTTTTACTTATCAAAAGAAATTTTTTAAAATTCCGCCACTTACCGAAGCGTTAAACTTTTTCTTAAACCTTAGATAATTCCAACAAATGGTATCAGAGCTATGTTCAAAGATATGCATGTACATGTATTTAAAATTATGAGCTTGAAAATCGTTTTCGAAAGTTTACTAATTTTGTGACAAGTTAGAATTGTTTTCTTAGTTTTTTTTTTAATTTATTGCTCTTGCCTTTAAATTAAAAATCATGTTGATTTTATATGAGTTTGGGATGTTATTAAAACACATTATAATCAGTTCTAAAAGTTTTTAATTTTTTATATTAAAAAAACTTGTTTTTAAGTTTGAGAAAATTTCGAGTAAATTTTTGTGACTAGTTTTCTTGTCTTACTAGTTTGAATCTATTTATGCTTGTTATTATTTCTTTTTATATCATGTTATTACCATGTTAGTAAAAAAAAAATAAAAGCCTTAACAACTTCCTAAAACGTTCCGTTACACTCGATTCGTTTTACGCACTAAAAGACCGAACTTTAATTATTTCTGTTTTCTTCGAGGTGGAGTAAAGCCCAAAGTAAAAGTGGCATAACTCTCTGCGCAGAGATCTAAATTTAATGATTCTAAAATAAAATTAAAGGTCTGTCTGTCCTCTTTCCAATTCCACCGGTTTTGGGTCAAAAGGACATCGGAGCCCCCAGTTATGGTGATTTTACTCCGAGATGCGCGGCTGTTCCGAAAGATTAAAATGTTTTGTTTTTTGAAAGTTTAATTGAAATTGAATTTTACAAAACTAGTTTGAGTCTTCAAAAACCGTTTTCGTTTTCAAACTTGAAAATATTTTGTCATCCAAATCAAATAAATTTTCAAAATGTTTTCAAAACTATATCTATATCACATATGTTCAAAATCTATCTGCTCTTGAAAATTTGAGTGGGAGGTCTCCGTGTAGACAAGCCGAAAATTAAAAAAGATGTGTAATCTCAAACTTTCAAGTGTTCGAGTGAGTTGAAGTTCACACTTCCCTCATGCACTTTCCCGAAATAGAAAATAGGAAAAGATCCGAGTATGTCCCTTGTGCCTTTATGCACTAACACTGCTCTGAACATGAAGATCTAGGATTCTTTTCTAGTTTTCCGCTCTATCGCTCTATAACTAGGAAAACTGTTTCCGAACTTATAAGAGTCGTTGTACCAACTTCAAAAACTAAGTGGGAGGGTTATACTTGTTGTTTGTAACCCACGATCCCCAACACTAATGAAAGAATCAATTAACGTGAGACTAAGAGCCGCTCTTGCGACCCTCTCTTAAATGGGAGTACTCTAAGGCGTTTTTGCTTCAATCATTTCTCAATGAGCTACGTCCGAGAGTGAGATGATGATGACAAGGCCTCCCCTTGGGGGATTTTCAAAGTTGACCTTTTGGACTAAGTGGTTGGTTACACACTTAGGCTCAATCCCTAGTAATCCTCCCTTGTGGCTCTGCAAAAGGATGTGAGTGATCAAACCAATTTAAAAGGTGGCTAGTCAAAATTGGTGTATTGACATCTTGGCTAAGCATTAATGATGTGTCATTTACTTATAAATGGAGATTTTTTGCGGCCTTCTCTCGAGGGAGTAAATTATCGTTTGGTTTATAACACCTTTGGATTTTATCAAGTCTTAAATAAAACTTAAATCCTAAACCAAAGACTAATCATAAACTTGTTTCAACTTAATTAAGCAACATGTCTCTCAACACTCTCTTGATCATCATTTCCTCGAACAAACTCGAAACCAAGAACTACGTAGATTGGAAACATAACCTCGACATAATACTTACCGTTAACAAGCACAAATCGGTACTCACCACCCCGTGTCCTCCTCTGACGAATGATGATTCGACTCAAGAGGGCAAAGACGCCTTAGCGGCCTGGCTTCGATCCGATGAGATTGCGAGATGCTATATCTTAGCATCAATGAACAATGTGTTGCAAAAACAACATCGTGACATCGAGACCGCCGCTGACATGCTCTATAATCTCCTTGAGATGTTTGGAGGGCAAAGGCGTCAAACAAGGCAACAAGCAGTCCGACAGTTTATGAACTATCGCATGAAGGCTAGGAATCCTGTCAGGGACCATACGATGCTGATCGTTAGTTACCTGAATGAGATGGAAATCCTAGGATCTAAGATTAACGAGGAGATCAAAATAGATATGATCTTAGAAACTCTCTCCGCATCTCTTGATACCTCCAAGATGAACTACTCCATAAACAAGCTAGAGTACACTATTACCAAGCTTATGAAGGAACTTCAAACTCCTGTAGGTCTCACTAAGAGAAAGATGAATCAAGGAGAGGCACACGCTACTGAGCACAAAGCCTCCGCCTCTGGATCTAAGAAGAGACCTCAAAAGGCCGAGAAAAAGAATTGTCCTGCCTATCTCAAAGCAGAGGAACATAGTATTGTACTAACTACCGAAGCATGCTTAGAAGCTGATAATGTTTCATCGTGGATTATTGACTCCGGTGCTACTAACCATATTTCCTGTTCCTTGATTGGTTTTAAGAAAACCAAAAGCTTAAAGGATGGCGACTTCTGCTTCTAGTGGGGTGATGGGAGCCTGGTGTCTGCGAAGGCTGTATTTTGTTCCTACCTTTAGGAAGAACTTAATATCCGTTGCTTGTCTTCTTGAGCAAGATTATTGTTTAAAGTTCATTAAGAATGGAATTCGTATTTAGTTTCCTGATAATTATTTTTTCACTAATGCATGTATGAAGAATGCTCTTTTTTTACATTTATCCCACTCAACCTTCTCTTTTAGACACCGAAATAGATAACGATCTAATTAGGGAGCCAAAGAGGATCAAACTTTCTGAATCCTCCGATCTAACAAAATCAACATATCTATGGCACTTAAGACTTGGTCATATCAGTCTAGATAGAATTAAGAGACTTGTGAGGGACGGTCCACTCCAAGCCTCTACAATCGGTTCACTACCTACTTTTGAATCCTGCATAGAAGGAAAAATGACTAAGCGACCTTTCTCCGATAAGGGTCGAAGAGCCTCTGAGTTTCTGGAACTAGTACATTCTGATGTATGTGGTCCGCTCAGCCAACAACCAGGTAGAGGATACGAATACTTCGTTACCTTCACCGATGATTACTCGCGATATGGTTTTGTCTATTTGCTCAAACACAAATCCGAGACCTTTAACGTATTTAAGGTCTTTAGGGCTTTAGTGGAAAAACAAACTGGCAAAGTGATCAAAACCCTTCGATCTGATCGAGGTGGTGAGTATATGTCTGGAGAGTTCGATGACTTTATTAAAGAAGAAGGTATCGCTTCTCAGCTTACCGCACCTGGCACACCTCAACAAAACAGAGTGTCAGAGAGAAGAAACCGAACTCTTATGGAAATGGTTAGATCAATGATGAGTTACTCATCACTCCCTCTTTCCTTTTGGGGATATGCCCTTGAAACAGCCGGTTATATTCTGAACCAAGTTCCGTCCAAAACGGTTCCTAGTACTCCTTATGAACGATGGACTGGCCGTAAAGTAAATCTTGGCCGCATAAAAATTTGGGGTTGCCCCGCACACGTGCTAAGGCAAAAGACTAGCAAATTGGCTAGTAGGTCAGAATTGTGTCTGTCCGTTGGATATCCGAAGGAAAGAAAAGGTTTCACATTCTATAGTCCTGAAGACGATAAGACTTTCGTTAGCACGAATACTCGTTTCCTTGAGGAGGACTTTATGAAGGATGCAAAACCTAGAAGCAAAATTATGCTTGAAGAAAAGTTGGGTGAGGAAGCTTCTACCTCATCTATAAGAACTGTTCTTACCCCAACTGAAACACAACCTAACTCTTCAGAATCTCGTCAAGTAGTACTTCGACGTAGTGGGAGGGCTTCTCAAAAGCCTGACAGGGACATGTCCTATGGAGACTCTCTTGTAGCCGTCTCTAACATGGATGACCCTATTTCCTATAGCCAAGCGATGGCTTTTTCTGAATCAAACCTTTGGCTTGACGCCATGAAAGTTGAGATGCACTCGATGTATGTCAACAAAGTATGGAAACTTGTAGACCTTCCTGAAGGGATTAAACCCGTAGGGTGTAAGTGGATATACAAGAAGAAAATGGGTCCGGATGGGAACGTCGAGACGTTCAAAGCACGACTTGTGGCTAAAGGTTATACCCATCTAGAAGGGATTGACTATGAAGAAACCTTCTCGCCAGTCACGATGCTTAAATCCATCCGTATACTCCTATCCATAGCTGCAGCTCTCGACTATGAGATCTGGCAAATGGATGTCAAGACATCCTTCCTGAATGGTAATCTTGACGAGCGCATTAACATGGGTTAACCAGACGGTTTCATGGAAAAAGGTCAAGAGACCAAGGTTTGTGAGTTACTTAAGTCCATTTATGGACTCAAGCAGGCATCTAGGTCATGGCATATTAGATTCGATGAAACTGTGAAAAGCTTCGGCTTTGAACAGTCAATAGATGAGCCTTGAGTTTACAAGTTAATACACGAACGCAAAGTTGTGTTTCTGGTATTATATGTCGATGATATATTACTCATAGGTAACGATGTGGGTAAATTATCTGAGGTTAAGGTCTGGTTAGCAAAGCGATTCGATATGAAGGATCTGGGAAAAGCCGTGTACATTCTGGGGATCCAAATCTTTCGACATCGGAAAAACCGGACCCTGTCGCTCTCTCAAGCATCTTATGGATCGCTTCTCGATGCAAAACTCCAAGAAGGGCCAAACACCCTTTAGGCATGGAGTCTCACTCTCTAAGGACCAGTCTCCCAAGACTGCACAAGAGATTGAAGATATGAGTAAAATTCCTTACGCCTCTGCCGTAGGAAGCCTCATGTATGCTATGCTTTGCACTAGACCTGACATCTGTTTCGCCGTTGGCGTAGTTAGCCGTTTCCAATCCAACCCTGGACCCGAGCACTGGATTGCTATTAAGCATGTTCTTAAGTATCTTCGAAGAACTAGGAACTTCATGCTTACATACTCAGGTACTGACCTAAATATGACGGGATATACCGACTCCGATTTTGAAGCGGATAAGGATTCCAAGAAATCCACTTCGGGATCTGTGTTCATCCTTAATGGTGGAGCTGTTGTGTGGAGAAGTATTAAGCAATCTTACATTGCTGACTCCACAATGGAAGCAGAATATGTGGCTGCTTGTGAAGCATCCAAAGAGGCTGTATGGCTTAGAAAATTCCTTAAGTATTTGGAAGGTGTTCCAAACGTCGACGAGTCCATGATCCTTTATTGTGATAATAGTAAGGCTGTCGCTAACTCAAAGGAACCTCGAAGCCATAAGCGCTCTAAGCATATTGAGAGGAAATACCATTTGATTCGAGAGATCGTGCAGCGAGGAGACGTGGAAGTGAAGAAGATCTCAACGGTGGACAACCTGGCAGATCCATTCACCAAGGCCTTAGCGAACAAGGTCTTCGACCAATATCTTGAGGGATTAGGCATGAAGGACTACACGCATCTTCTTTGAGTGAAGTGGGAGTTTGTTGTCAATGGTGCCCACAAGAAGAGTTGTAGTCTTTATTTTGTACATTTGATGTAATAAAGTCTCAGGAAAACTCTTGCTTGTAATTGCTTATTCATTAATAAATAGTTGATACGTTCATTCATTCCTCCTTGTCTGTTTGAAGCTTTATGATAAAAAATTAGTGTTTAGTCCATAAACAAACTAAACAACTTACGAAGAGACAAATGTAGATTTGCATGAACAAACTCTTCGTAGTTTGCTTAAAACGATTGTTAGGAGAATCTATGATGTATATTCGCAATCTATGGGTCAAAGGACTATCAATGCCTCATAACCAGACATCATAGATTCTTCTAACAATCATACTGATGTCAATAGTCCTTTGACCCTTAGATTGCGAATATATCGTTTTAAGAAAACTACGAAGAGTTTGTTCATGCATATCTACATTTGTCTCTTCGTAAGTTGTTTAGTTTATATATGGACTAAAGACTAATGTTATATCATAAAGCTTCAAACAGACAAGGAGGAATGAATGAACGTTTCAACTTTTTATTAATGAATAAGTAATTACAAGCAAGAGTCTTCGTGAGACTTTATTACATCAAATGTACAATATAAAGACTACAACTCTTTTTGTGGGCACCATTGACAACACTTTAGTCCTTAAATAAACCTAACAACAAATGTAGAGTAAAATATATTTTAGCATGAACAAACTTTCCATGGCTTGCTTAAAACAGTACATTCACAATCTAAGGATAAAAGGGCTATTGATCTCAGTATGATTGTTAGGAGAACCTATGATGTCTGGTTATGAGACATAGAGAGTTAGAGACTCTATAGTTCTTCCTAAGTATCTTCTGAAGATACTGAATTGAACAGTGCATTTCTAGAGACAGTGTAAGAACAAACCATTTAAACTCTTATGTCTCAAAGTTACTATGTATGAATTGCATCATGCTTACCTCAATCCTTAAATGAGACATGTCACTTCATAGCTTACATACTCTCATTTGAGAAAGTCAGAGTTCTAGATTCACTATGTGATATAGACAAGACCTAATGATGAAGTATACTTATGAAGATGTCATGAACAACTTTGTGAAGATCTTATAGATATGGAATTCATGTATAAGATTGCTGAAATACAATGTATATCACCTCATGCTTTGTTACTTGGAATGTGAATAAATGAACTGGCCAGTGTCCAAATTGAGTCATGACTCATTTGGATGAATCAATGTGACTTGTTAGCTCCTCGTCAATACATTGTTTCTAACTTATTCACAAGTGACAAAGGAGTTGTGGAAATAACAACTAGAAGGGTAAAATTGTTTTGTTTCAACACATTGTTTCTTCTTGCTCTTTTGTTTTGGCACCTAGGTCCTCATTAGAGCTAGCTTTTATATTAGCTCTTTGGTTGGCTCTAAGTCTAATTCTTGAGCCATTGTGTTTAATAGTACCCTTACACTAAATCCCTTCTAAACTCAAAGACTCTAGTGGTAGAAACTATCGTGGGTACTCGGATTGAAGAAGACACGAAGGAGACAAGCTAAGTGGGGACACGAGCGATTCAACCAATCCACAAGCTTCCCAACGCTTAAGCATCAAGCGAAGTTGGTACCGAGTAAAAACTCATTATAGTTTTATTTAGATTACATGTTCATGCACTTTTTCTAGGTACTAAAATCGTTTTACATGTTTTAAAGAAATTTTTATATTCCGCCGCTTACAAGAAGAGATAATTTATTCTTAATCCTAGATCTATTCCAACAAGCTGGAACCTCGCCGAGAAGAACGTCTCTAAGACTTGGCAAACCTATGATGTGGCGAGGACGACCTGATCAACACGTGTCCAAGAGATGATTCTTTCTTCACCTATAAAAAACGACTGTTGTATTCGTTTTCGCTAAAATAAGCTTCGACTCTGTCTTTCACTTTAATTCGAATTCTCTCGGTCTTTATCGAGTTCGCCCTCTTGATCTCATCACTTCGCCCCCTTTTGTAAACGTTTATTATTAATAAAGCTGATTCATTTCATATTTCGTTTCAGTATTTCTCTTAAATTAAATCGGGATTTATTTTTGTTTCTTACATGAAGTCTTCTGAGACCTATTATTAAATAAAAAAAATATTTCGCATATATATTTGTGATTATTGACGATCCCGAAATTGGCATCAACACATATTTTGCCTATTTTTCTTCATGTTTTTGGACGTCAACATCTTTTTGAGTATTTTCGGAGCAGAAATTTACATTTGCGTTCTTTATTTGTAGACATGCATTTCTACAGCCTCTTATAATTGTAGACTTACAATTATACGTCATCTTCTAATTGTAGACATATAACTCTACAACTTCAGTTATTGTAGACGTATTAGTCTACAATAACTAAAGGTGTAGACCTAGATGTCTACAATTACTATAATTGTAGATATACATGTCTACAAACTAGTGTCAGTGTAGACATTTAATTTTTTTCATACACTGTAATAACAATCAGATATGCATTTTTCTTATGCAGGAATGTCAGAAATATATATTTCTGAAGCACAGTGCTACATGGGTCAAACCCACAATATACGTCGAGGGAGGAAATTTGGGTATTATGGTTTCGTGTCGTCTGATGTAGATGTTGGTCACGGAGCTTGGCCTTTTCCCATCAACTCACAAAATCGGTTTGAAGTACTTAATTGATGGTGCATGTAAATCTGTTGAGATTAAAGACAATGGTCAACTGAAAGCTTATTTGTATTTGAGGAAAATGATTCCTAACATCGGAAGATTTCATATGATTTTAAAAATATCTTAAGAGCCACAGGAAGGGCATGAGCCAGGAAGGGAGGGCCTAGTTTCTCCAGGAGTTATATCAACTCCTAACACGATTGAGCCAACACAGGGACAGGAGGACATGAATACTTTCTACGAGCCAACGCAAGAACGTAGAGAGTCCCCTCCTCATCCTCCTCTACCACCTAGTGCTTCTCCTCCGCCTCCTCCACCTAGAAAATCCGTTTTTCCTTATCCTCCTCCACGTACGCAGTCCGCTCCTCCTCCTCCTACTCCACCTATGCAGTCCGCTCCTCATCCTCGTCATCCAAGTAGTGATGAGCAAGTGCTGGATATCAATTCACCTGTGACACTCCAGCTTCATGGATTGTACGCTAGCAAATTGGTCTTGCAAAAACAATTGAGTTTGTATGCCATAAACAAACACTATACGTTTCGGACAAATAATTCATTTAAAGAATGTCACCATGTAGTTTGTCTGGGAGAGCACTGTAAATGGAGTGTTCGAGCAGTTAGAATTCCTAGCAATCCAAACTTTGAGATTAAAAGGTAATTAGTCTGCCATAATAGAATAATTGTTAGTTTACATGTCTACAAACTACAACAGTTATAGACGTGAAAGTTGTTGGTGAAAAACCGGTTTGGTATCAGACACGAACAATCGCTCTGACACCAGGGGTTGTTGATTATTCACCTTATCATGACACCAGGACTATTGACATCAGTATGATTGTTAGAAGAATCTATGATGTCTAGTTATGAGGCATTGATAGTCCTTTGACCCATAGATTGCGAATATACATCATAGATTCTCCTAACAATCGTTTTAAGAAAACTACGAAGAGTTTGTTCATGCATATCTACATTTGTCTCTTCGTAAGTTGTTTAGTTTATATATGGACTAAAGACTAATGTTATATCATAAAGCTTCAAACAGACAAGGAGGAATGAATGAACGTTTCAACTTTTTATTAATGAATAAGTAATTACAAGCAAGAGTCTTCGTGAGACTTTATTACATCAAATGTACAATATAAAGACTACAACTCTTTTTGTGGGCACCATTGACAACACTTTAGTCCTTAAATAAACCTAACAACAAATGTAGAGTAAAATATATTTTAGCATGAACAAACTTTCCATGGCTTGCTTAAAACAGTACATTCACAATCTAAGGATAAAAGGGCTATTGATCTCAGTATGATTGTTAGGAGAACCTATGATGTCTGGTTATGAGACATAGAGAGTTAGAGACTCTATAGTTCTTCCTAAGTATCTTCTGAAGATACTGAATTGAACAGTGCATTTCTAGAGACAGTGTAAGAACAAACCATTTAAACTCTTCTGTCTCAAAGTTACTATGTATGAATTGCATCATGCTTACCTCAATCCTTAAATGAGACATGTCACTTCATAGCTTACATACTCTCATTTGAGAAAGTCAGAGTTCTAGATTCACTATGTGATATAGACAAGACCTAATGATGAAGTATACTTATGAAGATGTCATGAACAACTTTGTGAAGATCTTATAGATATGGAATTCATGTATAAGATTGCTGAAATACAATGTATATCACCTCATGCTTTGTTACTTGGAATGTGAATAAATGAACTGGCCAGTGTCCAAATTGAGTCATGACTCATTTGGATGAATCAATGTGACTTGTTAGCTCCTCGTCAATACATTGTTTCTAACTTATTCACAAGTGACAAAGGAGTTGTGGAAATAACAACTAGAAGGGTAAAATTGTTTTGTTTCAACACATTGTTTCTTCTTGCTCTTTTGTTTTGGCACCTAGGTCCTCATTAGAGCTAGCTTTTGTATTAGCTCTTTGGTTGGCTCTAAGTCTAATTCTTGAGCCATTGTGTTTAATAGTACCCTTACACTAAATCCCTTCTAAACTCAAAGACTCTAGTGGTAGAAACTATCGTGGTTACTCGGATTGAAGAAGACACGAAGAAGACAAGCTAAGTGGGGACACGAGCGATTCAACCAATCCACAAGCTTCCCAACGCTTAAGCATCAAGCGAAGTTGGTACCGAGTAAAAACTCATTATAGTTTTATTTAGATTACATGTTCATGCACTTTTTCTAGGTACTAAAATCGTTTTACATGTTTTAAAGAAATTTTTATATTCCGCCGCTTACAAGAAGATATAATTTATTCTTAATCCTAGATCTATTCCAACAAGCTGGAACCTCGCCGAGAAGAACGTCTCTAAGACTTGGCAAACCTATGATGTGGCGAGGACGACCTGATCAACACGTGTCCAAGAGATGATTCTTTCTTCGCCTATAAAAAACGACTGTTGTATTCGTTTTCGCTAAAATAAGCTTCGACTCTGTCTTTCACTTTAATTCGAATTCTCTCGGTCTTTATCGAGTTCGCCCTCTTGATCTCATCACTTCGCCCCCTTTTGTAAACGTTTATTATTAATAAAGCTGATTCATTTCATATTTCGTTTCAGTATTTCTCTTAAATTAAATCGGGATTTATTTTTGTTTCTTACATGAAGTCTTCTGAGACCTATTATTAAATAAAAAAAATATTTCGCATATATATTTGTGATTATTGACGATCCCGAAATTGGCATCAACACATATTTTGCCTATTTTTCTTCATGTTTTTGGACGTCAACATCTTTTTGAGTATTTTCGGAGCAGAAATTTACATTTGCGTTCTTTATTTGTAGACATGCATTTCTACAGCCTCTTATAATTGTAGACTTACAATTATACGTCATCTTCTAATTGTAGACATATAACTCTACAACTTCAGTTATTGTAGACGTATTAGTCTACAATAACTAAAGGTGTAGACCTAGATGTCTACAATTACTATAATTGTAGATATACATGTCTACAAACTAGTGTCAGTGTAGACATTTAATTTTTTTCATACACTGTAATAACAATCAGATATGCATTTTTCTTATGCAGGAATGTCAGAAATATATATTTCTGAAGCACAGTGCTACATGGGTCAAACCCACAATATACGTCGAGGGAGGAAATTTGGGTATTATGGTTTCGTGTCGTCTGATGTAGATGTTGGTCACGGAGCTTGGCCTTTTCCCATCAACTCACAAAATCGGTTTGAAGTACTTAATTGATGGTGCATGTAAATCTGTTGAGATTAAAGACAATGGTCAACTGAAAGCTTATTTGTATTTGAGGAAAATGATTCCTAACATCGGAAGATTTCATATGATTTTAAAAATATCTTAAGAGCCACAGGAAGGGCATGAGCCAGGAAGGGAGGGCCTAGTTTCTCCAGGAGTTATATCAACTCCTAACACGATTGAGCCAACACAGGGACAGGAGGACATGAATACTTTCTACGAGCCAACGCAAGAACGTAGAGAGTCCCCTCCTCATCCTCCTCTACCACCTAGTGCTTCTCCTCCGCCTCCTCCACCTAGAAAATCCGTTTTTCCTTATCCTCCTCCACGTACGCAGTCCGCTCCTCCTCCTCCTACTCCACCTATGCAGTCCGCTCCTCATCCTCGTCATCCAAGTAGTGATGAGCAAGTGCTGGATATCAATTCACCTGTGACACTCCAGCTTCATGGATTGTACGCTAGCAAATTGGTCTTGCAAAAACAATTGAGTTTGTATGCCATAAACAAACACTATACGTTTCGGACAAATAATTCATTTAAAGAATGTCACCATGTAGTTTGTCTGGGAGAGCACTGTAAATGGAGTGTTCGAGCAGTTAGAATTCCTAGCAATCCAAACTTTGAGATTAAAAGGTAATTAGTCTGCCATAATAGAATAATTGTTAGTTTACATGTCTACAAACTACAACAGTTATAGACGTGAAAGTTGTTGGTGAAAAACCGGTTTGGTATCAAACACGAACAATCGCTCTGACACCAGGGGTTGTTGATTATTCACCTTATCATGACACCAGGACTATTGACATCAGTATGATTGTTAGAAGAATCTATGATGTCTAGTTATGAGGCATTGATAGTCCTTTGACCCATAGATTGCGAATATACATCATAGATTCTCCTAACAATCGTTTTAAGAAAACTACGAAGAGTTTGTTCATGCATATCTACATTTGTCTCTTCGTAAGTTGTTTAGTTTATATATGGACTAAAGACTAATGTTATATCATAAAGCTTCAAACAGACAAGGAGGAATGAATGAACGTTTCAACTTTTTATTAATGAATAAGCAATTACAAGCAAGAGTCTTCGTGAGACTTTATTACATCAAATGTACAATATAAAGACTACAACTCTTTTTGTGGGCACCATTGACAACACTTTAGTCCTTAAATAAACCTAACAACAAATGTAGAGTAAAATATATTTTAGCATGAACAAACTTTCCATGGCTTGCTTAAAACAGTACATTCACAATCTAAGGATAAAAGGGCTATTGATCTCAGTATGATTGTTAGGAGAACCTATGATGTCTGGTTATGAGACATAGAGAGTTAGAGACTCTATAGTTCTTCCTAAGTATCTTCTGAAGATACTGAATTGAACAGTGCATTTCTAGAGACAGTGTAAGAACAAACCATTTAAACTCTTCTGTCTCAAAGTTACTATGTATGAATTGCATCATGCTTACCTCAATCCTTAAATGAGACATGTCACTTCATAGCTTACATACTCTCATTTGAGAAAGTCAGAGTTCTAGATTCACTATGTGATATAGACAAGACCTAATGATGAAGTATACTTATGAAGATGTCATGAACAACTTTGTGAAGATCTTATAGATATGGAATTCATGTATAAGATTGCTGAAATACAATGTATATCACCTCATGCTTTGTTACTTGGAATGTGAATAAATGAACTGGCCAGTGTCCAAATTGAGTCATGACTCATTTGGATGAATCAATGTGACTTGTTAGCTCCTCGTCAATACATTGTTTCTAACTTATTCACAAGTGACAAAGGAGTTGTGGAAATAACAACTAGAAGGGTAAAATTGTTTTGTTTCAACACATTGTTTCTTCTTGCTCTTTTGTTTTGGCACCTAGGTCCTCATTAGAGCTAGCTTTTGTATTAGCTCTTTGGTTGGCTCTAAGTCTAATTCTTGAGCCATTGTGTTTAATAGTACCCTTACACTAAATCCCTTCTAAACTCAAAGACTCTAGTGGTAGAAACTATCGTGGTTACTCGGATTGAAGAAGACACGAAGGAGACAAGCTAAGTGGGGACACGAGCGATTCAACCAATCCACAAGCTTCCCAACGCTTAAGCATCAAGCGAAGTTGGTACCGAGTAAAAACTCATTATAGTTTTATTTAGATTACATGTTCATGCACTTTTTCTAGGTACTAAAATCGTTTTACATGTTTTAAAGAAATTTTTATATTCCGCCGCTTACAAGAAGATATAATTTATTCTTAATCCTAGATCTATTCCAACAAGCTGGAACCTCGCCGAGAAGAACGTCTCTAAGACTTGGCAAACCTATGATGTGGCGAGGACGACCTGATCAACACGTGTCCAAGAGATGATTCTTTCTTCGCCTATAAAAAACGACTGTTGTATTCGTTTTCGCTAAAATAAGCTTCGACTCTGTCTTTCACTTTAATTCGAATTCTCTCGGTCTTTATCGAGTTCGCCCTCTTGATCTCATCACTTCGCCCCCTTTTGTAAACGTTTATTATTAATAAAGCTGATTCATTTAATATTTCGTTTCAGTATTTCTCTTAAATTAAATCGGGATTTATTTTTGTTTCTTACATGAAGTCTTCTGAGACCTATTATTAAATAAAAAAAATATTTCGCATATATATTTGTGATTATTGACGATCCCGAAATTGGCATCAACACATATTTTGCCTATTTTTCTTCATGTTTTTGGACGTCAACATCTTTTTGAGTATTTTCGGAGCAGAAATTTACATTTGCGTTCTTTATTTGTAGACATGCATTTCTACAGCCTCTTATAATTGTAGACTTACAATTATACGTCATCTTCTAATTGTAGACATATAACTCTACAACTTCAGTTATTGTAGACGTATTAGTCTACAATAACTAAAGGTGTAGACCTAGATGTCTACAATTACTATAATTGTAGATATACATGTCTACAAACTAGTGTCAGTGTAGACATTTAATTTTTTTCATACACTGTAATAACAATCAGATATGCATTTTTCTTATGCAGGAATGTCAGAAATATATATTTCTGAAGCACAGTGCTACATGGGTCAAACCCACAATATACGTCGAGGGAGGAAATTTGGGTATTATGGTTTCGTGTCGTCTGATGTAGATGTTGGTCACGGAGCTTGGCCTTTTCCCATCAACTCACAAAATCGGTTTGAAGTACTTAATTGATGGTGCATGTAAATCTGTTGAGATTAAAGACAATGGTCAACTGAAAGCTTATTTGTATTTGAGGAAAATGATTCCTAACATCGGAAGATTTCATATGATTTTAAAAATATCTTAAGAGCCACAGGAAGGGCATGAGCCAGGAAGGGAGGGCCTAGTTTCTCCAGGAGTTATATCAACTCCTAACACGATTGAGCCAACACAGGGACAGGAGGACATGAATACTTTCTACGAGCCAACGCAAGAACGTAGAGAGTCCCCTCCTCATCCTCCTCTACCACCTAGTGCTTCTCCTCCGCCTCCTCCACCTAGAAAATCCGTTTTTCCTTATCCTCCTCCACGTACGCAGTCCGCTCCTCCTCCTCCTACTCCACCTATGCAGTCCGCTCCTCATCCTCGTCATCCAAGTAGTGATGAGCAAGTGCTGGATATCAATTCACCTGTGACACTCCAGCTTCATGGATTGTACGCTAGCAAATTGGTCTTGCAAAAACAATTGAGTTTGTATGCCATAAACAAACACTATACGTTTCGGACAAATAATTCATTTAAAGAATGTCACCATGTAGTTTGTCTGGGAGAGCACTGTAAATGGAGTGTTCGAGCAGTTAGAATTCCTAGCAATCCAAACTTTGAGATTAAAAGGTAATTAGTCTGCCATAATAGAATAATTGTTAGTTTACATGTCTACAAACTACAACAGTTATAGACGTGAAAGTTGTTGGTGAAAAACCGGTTTGGTATCAGACACGAACAATCGCTCTGACACCAGGGGTTGTTGATTATTCACCTTATCATGACACCAGGACTATTGACATCAGTATGATTGTTAGAAGAATCTATGATGTCTAGTTATGAGGCATTGATAGTCCTTTGACCCATAGATTGCGAATATACATCATAGATTCTCCTAACAATCGTTTTAAGAAAACTACGAAGAGTTTGTTCATGCATATCTACATTTGTCTCTTCGTAAGTTGTTTAGTTTATATATGGACTAAAGACTAATGTTATATCATAAAGCTTCAAACAGACAAGGAGGAATGAATGAACGTTTCAACTTTTTATTAATGAATAAGCAATTACAAGCAAGAGTCTTCGTGAGACTTTATTACATCAAATGTACAATATAAAGACTACAACTCTTTTTGTGGGCACCATTGACAACACTTTAGTCCTTAAATAAACCTAACAACAAATGTAGAGTAAAATATATTTTAGCATGAACAAACTTTCCATGGCTTGCTTAAAACAGTACATTCACAATCTAAGGATAAAAGGGCTATTGATCTCAGTATGATTGTTAGGAGAACCTATGATGTCTGGTTATGAGACATAGAGAGTTAGAGACTCTATAGTTCTTCCTAAGTATCTTCTGAAGATACTGAATTGAACAGTGCATTTCTAGAGACAGTGTAAGAACAAACCATTTAAACTCTTCTGTCTCAAAGTTACTATGTATGAATTGCATCATGCTTACCTCAATCCTTAAATGAGACATGTCACTTCATAGCTTACATACTCTCATTTGAGAAAGTCAGAGTTCTAGATTCACTATGTGATATAGACAAGACCTAATGATGAAGTATACTTATGAAGATGTCATGAACAACTTTGTGAAGATCTTATAGATATGGAATTCATGTATAAGATTGCTGAAATACAATGTATATCACCTCATGCTTTGTTACTTGGAATGTGAATAAATGAACTGGCCAGTGTCCAAATTGAGTCATGACTCATTTGGATGAATCAATGTGACTTGTTAGCTCCTCGTCAATACATTGTTTCTAACTTATTCACAAGTGACAAAGGAGTTGTGGAAATAACAACTAGAAGGGTAAAATTGTTTTGTTTCAACACATTGTTTCTTCTTGCTCTTTTGTTTTGGCACCTAGGTCCTCATTAGAGCTAGCTTTTGTATTAGCTCTTTGGTTGGCTCTAAGTCTAATTCTTGAGCCATTGTGTTTAATAGTACCCTTACACTAAATCCCTTCTAAACTCAAAGACTCTAGTGGTAGAAACTATCGTGGTTACTCGGATTGAAGAAGACACGAAGGAGACAAGCTAAGTGGGGACACGAGCGATTCAACCAATCCACAAGCTTCCCAACGCTTAAGCATCAAGCGAAGTTGGTACCGAGTAAAAACTCATTATAGTTTTATTTAGATTACATGTTCATGCACTTTTTCTAGGTACTAAAATCGTTTTACATGTTTTAAAGAAATTTTTATATTCCGCCGCTTACAAGAAGATATAATTTATTCTTAATCCTAGATCTATTCCAACAAGCTGGAACCTCGCCGAGAAGAACGTCTCTAAGACTTGGCAAACCTATGATGTGGCGAGGACGACCTGATCAACACGTGTCCAAGAGATGATTCTTTCTTCGCCTATAAAAAACGACTGTTGTATTCGTTTTCGCTAAAATAAGCTTCGACTCTGTCTTTCACTTTAATTCGAATTCTCTCGGTCTTTATCGAGTTCGCCCTCTTGATCTCATCACTTCGCCCCCTTTTGTAAACGTTTATTATTAATAAAGCTGATTCATTTCATATTTCGTTTCAGTATTTCTCTTAAATTAAATCGGGATTTATTTTTGTTTCTTACATGAAGTCTTCTGAGACCTATTATTAAATAAAAAAAATATTTCGCATATATATTTGTGATTATTGACGATCCCGAAATTGGCATCAACACATATTTTGCCTATTTTTCTTCATGTTTTTGGACGTCAACATCTTTTTGAGTATTTTCGGAGCAGAAATTTACATTTGCGTTCTTTATTTGTAGACATGCATTTCTACAGCCTCTTATAATTGTAGACTTACAATTATACGTCATCTTCTAATTGTAGACATATAACTCTACGACTTCAGTTATTGTAGACGTATTAGTCTACAATAACTAAAGGTGTAGACCTAGATGTCTACAATTACTATAATTGTAGATATACATGTCTACAAACTAGTGTCAGTGTAGACATTTAATTTTTTTCATACACTGTAATAACAATCAGATATGCATTTTTCTTATGCAGGAATGTCAGAAATATATATTTCTGAAGCACAGTGCTACATGGGTCAAACCCACAATATACGTCGAGGGAGGAAATTTGGGTATTATGGTTTCGTGTCGTCTGATGTAGATGTTGGTCACGGAGCTTGGCCTTTTCCCATCAACTCACAAAATCGGTTTGAAGTACTTAATTGATGGTGCATGTAAATCTGTTGAGATTAAAGACAATGGTCAACTGAAAGCTTATTTGTATTTGAGGAAAATGATTCCTAACATCGGAAGATTTCATATGATTTTAAAAATATCTTAAGAGCCACAGGAAGGGCATGAGCCAGGAAGGGAGGGCCTAGTTTCTCCAGGAGTTATATCAACTCCTAACACGATTGAGCCAACACAGGGACAGGAGGACATGAATACTTTCTACGAGCCAACGCAAGAACGTAGAGAGTCCCCTCCTCATCCTCCTCTACCACCTAGTGCTTCTCCTCCGCCTCCTCCACCTAGAAAATCCGTTTTTCCTTATCCTCCTCCACGTACGCAGTCCGCTCCTCCTCCTCCTACTCCACCTATGCAGTCCGCTCCTCATCCTCGTCATCCAAGTAGTGATGAGCAAGTGCTGGATATCAATTCACCTGTGACACTCCAGCTTCATGGATTGTACGCTAGCAAATTGGTCTTGCAAAAACAATTGAGTTTGTATGCCATAAACAAACACTATACGTTTCGGACAAATAATTCATTTAAAGAATGTCACCATGTAGTTTGTCTGGGAGAGCACTGTAAATGGAGTGTTCGAGCAGTTAGAATTCCTAGCAATCCAAACTTTGAGATTAAAAGGTAATTAGTCTGCCATAATAGAATAATTGTTAGTTTACATGTCTACAAACTACAACAGTTATAGACGTGAAAGTTGTTGGTGAAAAACCGGTTTGGTATCAGACACGAACAATCGCTCTGACACCAGGGGTTGTTGATTATTCACCTTATCATGACACCAGGACTATTGACATCAGTATGATTGTTAGAAGAATCTATGATGTCTAGTTATGAGGCATTGATAGTCCTTTGACCCATAGATTGCGAATATACATCATAGATTCTCCTAACAATCGTTTTAAGAAAACTACGAAGAGTTTGTTCATGCATATCTACATTTGTCTCTTCGTAAGTTGTTTAGTTTACATATGGACTAAAGACTAATGTTATATCATAAAGCTTCAAACAGACAAGGAGGAATGAATGAACGTTTCAACTTTTTATTAATGAATAAGCAATTACAAGCAAGAGTCTTCGTGAGACTTTATTACATCAAATGTACAATATAAAGACTACAACTCTTTTTGTGGGCACCATTGACAACACTTTAGTCCTTAAATAAACCTAACAACAAATGTAGAGTAAAATATATTTTAGCATGAACAAACTTTCCATGGCTTGCTTAAAACAGTACATTCACAATCTAAGGATAAAAGGGCTATTGATCTCAGTATGATTGTTAGGAGAACCTATGATGTCTGGTTATGAGACATAGAGAGTTAGAGACTCTATAGTTTTTCCTAAGTATCTTCTGAAGATACTGAATTGAACAGTGCATTTCTAGAGACAGTGTAAGAACAAACCATTTAAACTCTTATGTCTCAAAGTTACTATGTATGAATTGCATCATGCTTACCTCAATCCTTAAATGAGACATGTCACTTCATAGCTTACATACTCTCATTTGAGAAAGTCAGAGTTCTAGATTCACTATGTGATATAGACAAGACCTAATGATGAAGTATACTTATGAAGATGTCATGAACAACTTTGTGAAGATCTTATAGATATGGAATTCATGTATAAGATTGCTGAAATACAATGTATATCACCTCATGCTTTGTTACTTGGAATGTGAATAAATGAACTGGCCAGTGTCCAGATTGAGTCATGACTCATTTGGATGAATCAATGTGACTTGTTAGCTCCTCGTCAATACATTGTTTCTAACTTATTCACAAGTGACAAAGGAGTTGTGGAAATAACAACTAGAAGGGTAAAATTGTTTTGTTTCAACACATTGTTTCTTCTTGCTCTTTTGTTTTGGCACCTAGGTCCTCATTAGAGCTAGCTTTTGTATTAGCTCTTTGGTTGGCTCTAAGTCTAATTCTTGAGCCATTGTGTTTAATAGTACCCTTACACTAAATCCCTTCTAAACTCAAAGACTCTAGTGGTAGAAACTATCGTGGTTACTCGGATTGAAGAAGACACGAAGGAGACAAGCTAAGTGGGGACACGAGCGATTCAACCAATCCACAAGCTTCCCAACGCTTAAGCATCAAGCGAAGTTGGTACCGAGTAAAAACTCATTATAGTTTTATTTAGATTACATGTTCATGCACTTTTTCTAGGTACTAAAATCGTTTTACATGTTTTAAAGAAATTTTTATATTCCGCCGCTTACAAGAAGAGATAATTTATTCTTAATCCTAGATCTATTCCAACAAGCTGGAACCTCGCCGAGAAGAACGTCTCTAAGACTTGGCAAACCTATGATGTGGCGAGGACGACCTGATCAACACGTGTCCAAGAGATGATTCTTTCTTCGCCTATAAAAAACGACTGTTGTATTCGTTTTCGCTAAAATAAGCTTCGACTCTGTCTTTCACTTTAATTCGAATTCTCTCGGTCTTTATCGAGTTCGCCCTCTTGATCTCATCACTTCGCCCCCTTTTGTAAACGTTTATTATTAATAAAGCTGATTCATTTCATATTTCGTTTCAGTATTTCTCTTAAATTAAATCGGGATTTATTTTTGTTTCTTACATGAAGTCTTCTGAGACCTATTATTAAATAAAAAAAATATTTCGCATATATATTTGTGATTATTGACGATCCCGAAATTGGCATCAACACATATTTTGCCTATTTTTCTTCATGTTTTTGGACGTCAACATCTTTTTGAGTATTTTCGGAGCAGAAATTTACATTTGCGTTCTTTATTTGTAGACATGCATTTCTACAGCCTCTTATAATTGTAGACTTACAATTATACGTCATCTTCTAATTGTAGACATATAACTCTACAACTTCAGTTATTGTAGACGTATTAGTCTACAATAACTAAAGGTGTAGACCTAGATGTCTACAATTACTATAATTGTAGATATACATGTCTACAAACTAGTGTCAGTGTAGACATTTAATTTTTTTCATACACTGTAATAACAATCAGATATGCATTTTTCTTATGCAGGAATGTCAGAAATATATATTTCTGAAGCACAGTGCTACATGGGTCAAACCCACAATATACGTCGAGGGAGGAAATTTGGGTATTATGGTTTCGTGTCGTCTGATGTAGATGTTGGTCACGGAGCTTGGCCTTTTCCCATCAACTCACAAAATCGGTTTGAAGTACTTAATTGATGGTGCATGTAAATCTGTTGAGATTAAAGACAATGGTCAACTGAAAGCTTATTTGTATTTGAGGAAAATGATTCCTAACATCGGAAGATTTCATATGATTTTAAAAATATCTTAAGAGCCACAGGAAGGGCATGAGCCAGGAAGGGAGGGCCTAGTTTCTCCAGGAGTTAGATCAACTCCTAACACGATTGAGCCAACACAGGGACAGGAGGACATGAATACTTTCTACGAGCCAACGCAAGAACGTAGAGAGTCCCCTCCTCATCCTCCTCTACCACCTAGTGCTTCTCCTCCGCCTCCTCCACCTAGAAAATCCGTTTTTCCTCATCCTCCTCCACGTACGCAGTCCGCTCCTCCTCCTCCTACTCCACCTATGCAGTCCGCTCCTCATCCTCGTCATCCAAGTAGTGATGAGCAAGTGCTGGATATCAATTCACCTGTGACACTCCAGCTTCATGGATTGTACGCTAGCAAATTGGTCTTGCAAAAACAATTGAGTTTGTATGCCATAAACAAACACTATACGTTTCGGACAAATAATTCATTTAAAGAATGTCACCATGTAGTTTGTCTGGGAGAGCACTGTAAATGGAGTGTTCGAGCAGTTAGAATTCCTAGCAATCCAAACTTTGAGATTAAAAGGTAATTAGTCTGCCATAATAGAATAATTGTTAGTTTACATGTCTACAAACTACAACAGTTATAGACGTGAAAGTTGTTGGTGAAAAACCGGTTTGGTATCAGACACGAACAATCGCTCTGACACCAGGGGTTGTTGATTATTCACCTTATCATGACACCAGGACTATTGACATCAGTATGATTGTTAGAAGAATCTATGATGTCTAGTTATGAGGCATTGATAGTCCTTTGACCCATAGATTGCGAATATACATCATAGATTCTCCTAACAATCGTTTTAAGAAAACTACGAAGAGTTTGTTCATGCATATCTACATTTGTCTCTTCGTAAGTTGTTTAGTTTATATATGGACTAAAGACTAATGTTATATCATAAAGCTTCAAACAGACAAGGAGGAATGAATGAACGTTTCAACTTTTTATTAATGAATAAGCAATTACAAGCAAGAGTCTTCGTGAGACTTTATTACATCAAATGTACAATATAAAGACTACAACTCTTTTTGTGGGCACCATTGACAACACTTTAGTCCTTAAATAAACCTAACAACAAATGTAGAGTAAAATATATTTTAGCATGAACAAACTTTCCATGGCTTGCTTAAAACAGTACATTCACAATCTAAGGATAAAAGGGCTATTGATCTCAGTATGATTGTTAGGAGAACCTATGATGTCTGGTTATGAGACATAGAGAGTTAGAGACTCTATAGTTCTTCCTAAGTATCTTCTGAAGATACTGAATTGAACAGTGCATTTCTAGAGACAGTGTAAGAACAAACCATTTAAACTCTTCTGTCTCAAAGTTACTATGTATGAATTGCATCATGCTTACCTCAATCCTTAAATGAGACATGTCACTTCATAGCTTACATACTCTCATTTGAGAAAGTCAGAGTTCTAGATTCACTATGTGATATAGACAAGACCTAATGATGAAGTATACTTATGAAGATGTCATGAACAACTTTGTGAAGATCTTATAGATATGGAATTCATGTATAAGATTGCTGAAATACAATGTATATCACCTCATGCTTTGTTACTTGGAATGTGAATAAATGAACTGGCCAGTGTCCAAATTGAGTCATGACTCATTTGGATGAATCAATGTGACTTGTTAGCTCCTCGTCAATACATTGTTTCTAACTTATTCACAAGTGACAAAGGAGTTGTGGAAATAACAACTAGAAGGGTAAAATTGTTTTGTTTCAACACATTGTTTCTTCTTGCTCTTTTGTTTTGGCACCTAGGTCCTCATTAGAGCTAGCTTTTGTATTAGCTCTTTGGTTGGCTCTAAGTCTAATTCTTGAGCCATTGTGTTTAATAGTACCCTTACACTAAATCCCTTCTAAACTCAAAGACTCTAGTGGTAGAAACTATCGTGGTTACTCGGATTGAAGAAGACACGAAGGAGACAAGCTAAGTGGGGACACGAGCGATTCAACCAATCCACAAGCTTCCCAACGCTTAAGCTTCAAGCGAAGTTGGTACCGAGTAAAAACTCATTATAGTTTTATTTAGATTACATGTTCATGCACTTTTTCTAGGTACTAAAATCGTTTTACATGTTTTAAAGAAATTTTTATATTCCGCCGCTTACAAGAAGAGATAATTTATTCTTAATCCTAGATCTATTCCAACAAGCTGGAACCTCGCCGAGAAGAACGTCTCTAAGACTTGGCAAACCTATGATGTGGCGAGGACGACCTGATCAACACGTGTCCAAGAGATGATTCTTTCTTCGCCTATAAAAAACGACTGTTGTATTCGTTTTCGCTAAAATAAGCTTCGACTCTGTCTTTCACTTTAATTCGAATTCTCTCGGTCTTTATCGAGTTCGCCCTCTTGATCTCATCACTTCGCCCCCTTTTGTAAACGTTTATTATTAATAAAGCTGATTCATTTCATATTTCGTTTCAGTATTTCTCTTAAATTAAATCGGGATTTATTTTTGTTTCTTACATGAAGTCTTCTGAGACCTATTATTAAATAAAAAAAATATTTCGCATATATATTTGTGATTATTGACGATCCCGAAATTGGCATCAACACATATTTTGCCTATTTTTCTTCATGTTTTTGGACGTCAACATCTTTTTGAGTATTTTCGGAGCAGAAATTTACATTTGCGTTCTTTATTTGTAGACATGCATTTCTACAGCCTCTTATAATTGTAGACTTACAATTATACGTCATCTTCTAATTGTAGACATATAACTCTACAACTTCAGTTATTGTAGACGTATTAGTCTACAATAACTAAAGGTGTAGACCTAGATGTCTACAATTACTATAATTGTAGATATACATGTCTACAAACTAGTGTCAGTGTAGACATTTAATTTTTTTCATACACTGTAATAACAATCAGATATGCATTTTTCTTATGCAGGAATGTCAGAAATATATATTTCTGAAGCACAGTGCTACATGGGTCAAACCAACAATATACGTCGAGGGAGGAAATTTGGGTATTATGGTTTCGTGTCGTCTGATGTAGATGTTGGTCACGTAGCTTGGCCTTTTCCTATCAACTCACAAAATCGGTTTGAAGTACTTAATTGATGGTGCATGTAAATCTGTTGAGATTAAAGACAATGGTCAACTGAAAGCTTATTTGTATTTGAGGAAAATGATTCCTAACATCGGAAGATTTCATATGATTTTAAAAATATCTTAAGAGCCACAGGAAGGGCATGAGCCAAGAAGGGAGGGCCTAGTTTCTCCAGGAGTTAGATCAACTCCTAACACGATTGAGCCAACACAGGGACATGAGGACATGAATACTTTCTACGAGCCAACGCAAGAACGTAGAGAGTCCCCTCCTCATCCTCCTCTACCACCTAGTGCTTCTCCTCCGCCTCCTCCACCTAGAAAATCCGTTTTTCCTCATCCTCCTCCACGTATGCAGTCCGCTCCTCCTCCTCCTACTCCACCTATGCAGTCCGCTCCTCATCCTCGTCATCCAAGTAGTGATGAGCAAGTGCTGGATATCAATTCACCTGTGACACTCCAGCTTCATGGATTGTACGCTAGCAAATTGGTCTTGCAAAAACAATTGAGTTTGTATGCCATAAACAAACACTATACGTTTCGGACAAATAATTCATTTAAAGAATGTCACCATGTAGTTTGTCTGGGAGAGCACTGTAAATGGAGTGTTCGAGCAGTTAGAATTCCTAGCAATCCAAACTTTGAGATTAAAAGGTAATTAGTCTGCCATAATAGAATAATTGTTAGTTTACATGTCTACAAACTACAACAGTTATAGACGTGAAAGTTGTTGGTGAAAAACCGGTTTGGTATCAGACACGAACAATCGCTCTGACACCAGGGGTTGTTGATTATTCACCTTATCATGACACCAGGACTATTGACATCAGTATGATTGTTAGAAGAATCTATGATGTCTGGTTATGAGGCATTGATAGTCCTTTGACCCATAGATTGCGAATATACATCATAGATTCTCCTAACAATCGTTTTAAGAAAACTACGAAGAGTTTGTTCATGCATATCTACATTTGTCTCTTCGTAAGTTGTTTAGTTTATATATGGACTAAAGACTAATGTTATATCATAAAGCTTCAAACAGACAAGGAGGAATGAATGAACGTTTCAACTTTTTATTAATGAATAAGCAATTACAAGCAAGAGTCTTCGTGAGACTTTATTACATCAAATGTACAATATAAAGACTACAACTCTTTTTGTGGGCACCATTGACAACACTTTAGTCCTTAAATAAACCTAACAACAAATGTAGAGTAAAATATATTTTAGCATGAACAAACTTTCCATGGCTTGCTTAAAACAGTACATTCACAATCTAAGGATAAAAGGGCTATTGATCTCAGTATGATTGTTAGGAGAACCTATGATGTCTGGTTATGAGACATAGAGAGTTAGAGACTCTATAGTTCTTCCTAAGTATCTTCTGAAGATACTGAATTGAACAGTGCATTTCTAGAGACAGTGTAAGAACAAACCATTTAAACTCTTCTGTCTCAAAGTTACTATGTATGAATTGCATCATGCTTACCTCAATCCTTAAATGAGACATGTCACTTCATAGCTTACATACTCTCATTTGAGAAAGTCAGAGTTCTAGATTCACTATGTGATATAGACAAGACCTAATGATGAAGTATACTTATGAAGATGTCATGAACAACTTTGTGAAGATCTTATAGATATGGAATTCATGTATAAGATTGCTGAAATACAATGTATATCACCTCATGCTTTGTTACTTGGAATGTGAATAAATGAACTGGCCAGTGTCCAAATTGAGTCATGACTCATTTGGATGAATCAATGTGACTTGTTAGCTCCTCGTCAATACATTGTTTCTAACTTATTCACAAGTGACAAAGGAGTTGTGGAAATAACAACTAGAAGGGTAAAATTGTTTTGTTTCAACACATTGTTTCTTCTTGCTCTTTTGTTTTGGCACCTAGGTCCTCATTAGAGCTAGCTTTTGTATTAGCTCTTTGGTTGGCTCTAAGTCTAATTCTTGAGCCATTGTGTTTAATAGTACCCTTACACTAAATCCCTTCTAAACTCAAAGACTCTAGTGGTAGAAACTATCGTGGTTACTCGGATTGAAGAAGACACGAAGGAGACAAGCTAAGTGGGGACACGAGCGATTCAACCAATCCACAAGCTTCCCAACGCTTAAGCTTCAAGCGAAGTTGGTACCGAGTAAAAACTCATTATAGTTTTATTTAGATTACATGTTCATGCACTTTTTCTAGGTACTAAAATCGTTTTACATGTTTTAAAGAAATTTTTATATTCCGCCGCTTACAAGAAGAGATAATTTATTCTTAATCCTAGATCTATTCCAACAAGCTGGAACCTCGCCGAGAAGAACGTCTCTAAGACTTGGCAAACCTATGATGTGGCGAGGACGACCTGATCAACACGTGTCCAAGAGATGATTCTTTCTTCGCCTATAAAAAACGACTGTTGTATTCGTTTTCGCTAAAATAAGCTTCGACTCTGTCTTTCACTTTAATTCGAATTCTCTCGGTCTTTATCGAGTTCGCCCTCTTGATCTCATCACTTCGCCCCCTTTTGTAAACGTTTATTATTAATAAAGCTGATTCATTTCATATTTCGTTTCAGTATTTCTCTTAAATTAAATCGGGATTTATTTTTGTTTCTTACATGAAGTCTTCTGAGACCTATTATTAAATAAAAAAAATATATCGCATATATATTTGTGATTATTGACGATCCCGAAATTGGCATCAACACATATTTTGCCTATTTTTCTTCATGTTTTTGGACGTCAACATCTTTTTGAGTATTTTCGGAGCAGAAATTTACATTTGCGTTCTTTATTTGTAGACATGCATTTCTACAGCCTCTTATAATTGTAGACTCACCATTATACGTCATCTTCTAATTGTAGACATATAACTCTACAACTTCAGTTATTGTAGACGTATTAGTCTACAATAACTAAAGGTGTAGACCTAGATGTCTACAATTACTATAATTGTAGATATACATGTCTACAAACTAGTGTCGGTGTAGACATTTAATTTTTTTCATACACAGTAATAACAATCAGATATGCATTTTTCTTATGCAGGAATGTCAGAAATATATATTTCTGAAGCACAGTGCTACATGGGTCAAACCCACAATATACGTCGAGGGAGGAAATTTGGGTATTATGGTTTCGTGTCGTCTGATGTAGATGTTGGTCACGGAGCTTGGCCTTTTCCCATCAACTCACAAAATCGGTTTGAAGTACTTAATTGATGGTGCATGTAAATCTGTTGAGATTAAAGACAATGGTCAACTGAAAGCTTATTTGTATTTGAGGAAAATGATTCCTAACATCGGAAGATTTCATATGATTTTAAAAATATCTTAAGAGCCACAGGAAGGGCATGAGCCAGGAAGGGAGGGCCTAGTTTCTCCAGGAGTTAGATCAACTCCTAACACGATTGAGCCAACACAGGGACATGAGGACATGAATACTTTCTACGAGCCAACGCAAGAACGTAGAGAGTCCCCTCCTCATCCTCCTCTACCACCTAGTGCTTCTCCTCCGCCTCCTCCACCTAGAAAATCCGTTTTTCCTCATCCTCCTCCACGTACGCAGTCCGCTCCTCCTCCTCCTACTCCACCTATGCAGTCCGCTCCTCATCCTCGTCATCCAAGTAGTGATGAGCAAGTGCTGGATATCAATTCACCTGTGACACTCCAGCTTCATGGATTGTACGCTAGCAAATTGGTCTTGCAAAAACAATTGAGTTTGTATGCCATAAACAAACACTATACGTTTCGGACAAATAATTCATTTAAAGAATGTCACCATGTAGTTTGTCTGGGAGAGCACTGTAAATGGAGTGTTCGAGCAGTTAGAATTCCTAGCAATCCAAACTTTGAGATTAAAAGGTAATTAGTCTGCCATAATAGAATAATTGTTAGTTTACATGTCTACAAACTACAACAGTTATAGACGTGAAAGTTGTTGGTGAAAAACCGGTTTGGTATCAGACACGAACAATCGCTCTGACACCAGGGGTTGTTGATTATTCACCTTATCATGACACCAGGACTATTGACATCAGTATGATTGTTAGAAGAATCTATGATGTCTGGTTATGAGGCATTGATAGTCCTTTGACCCATAGATTGCGAATATACATCATAGATTCTCCTAACAATCGTTTTAAGAAAACTACGAAGAGTTTGTTCATGCATATCTACATTTGTCTCTTCGTAAGTTGTTTAGTTTATATATGGACTAAAGACTAATGTTATATCATAAAGCTTCAAACAGACAAGGAGGAATGAATGAACGTTTCAACTTTTTATTAATGAATAAGCAATTACAAGCAAGAGTCTTCGTGAGACTTTATTACATCAAATGTACAATATAAAGACTACAACTCTTTTTGTGGGCACCATTGACAACACTTTAGTCCTTAAATAAACCTAACAACAAATGTAGAGTAAAATATATTTTAGCGTGAACAAACTTTCCATGGCTTGCTTAAAACAGTACATTCACAATCTAAGGATAAAAGGGCTATTGATCTCAGTATGATTGTTAGGAGAACCTATGATGTCTGGTTATGAGACATAGAGAGTTAAAGACTCTATAGTTCTTCCTAAGTATCTTCTGAAGATACTGAATTGAACAGTGCATTTCTAGAGACAGTGTAAGAACAAACCATTTAAACTCTTCTGTCTCAAAGTTACTATGTATGAATTACATCATGCTTACCTCAATCCTTAAATGAGACATATCACTTCATAGCTTACATACTCTCATTTGAGAAAGTCAGAGTTCTAGATTCACTATGTGATATAGACAAGACCTAATGATGAAGTATACTTATGAAGATGTCATGAACAACTTTGTGAAGATCTTATAGATATGGAATTCATGTATAAGATTGCTGAAATACAATGTATATCACCTCATGCTTTGTTACTTGGAATGTGAATAAATGAACTGGCCAGTGTCCAAATTGAGTCATGACTCATTTGGATGAATCAATGTGACTTGTTAGCTCCTCGTCAATACATTGTTTCTAACTTATTCACAAGTGACAAAGGAGTTGTGGAAATAACAACTAGAAGGGTAAAATTGTTTTGTTTCAACACATTGTTTCTTCTTGCTCTTTTGTTTTGGCACCTAGGTCCTCATTAGAGCTAGCTTTTGTATTAGCTCTTTGGTTGGCTCTAAGTCTAATTCTTGAGCCATTGTGTTTAATAGTACCCTTACACTAAATCCCTTCTAAACTCAAAGACTCTAGTGGTAGAAACTATCGTGGTTACTCGGATTGAAGAAGACACGAAGGAGACAAGCTAAGTGGGGACACGAGCGATTCAACCAATCCACAAGCTTCCCAACGCTTAAGCTTCAAGCGAAGTTGGTACCGAGTAAAAACTCATAATAGTTTTATTTAGATTACATGTTCATGCACTTTTTCTAGGTACTAAAATCGTTTTACATGTTTTAAAGAAATTTTTATATTCCGCCGCTTACAAGAAGAGATAATTTATTCTTAATCCTAGATCTATTCCAACAAGCTGGAACCTCGCCGAGAAGAACGTCTCTAAGACTTGGCAAACCTATGATGTGGCGAGGACGACCTGATCAACACGTGTCCAAGAGATGATTCTTTCTTCGCCTATAAAAAACGACTGTTGTATTCGTTTTCGCTAAAATAAGCTTCGACTCTGTCTTTCACTTTAATTCGAATTCTCTCGGTCTTTATCGAGTTCGCCCTCTTGATCTCATCACTTCGCCCCCTTTTGTAAACGTTTATTATTAATAAAGCTGATTCATTTCATATTTCGTTTCAGTATTTCTCTTAAATTAAATCGGGATTTATTTTTGTTTCTTACATGAAGTCTTCTGAGACCTATTATTAAATAAAAAAAATATATCGCATATATATTTGTGATTATTGACGATCCCGAAATTGGCATCAACACATATTTTGCCTATTTTTCTTCATGTTTTTGGACGTCAACATCTTTTTGAGTATTTTCGGAGCAGAAATTTACATTTGCGTTCTTTATTTGTAGACATGCATTTCTACAGCCTCTTATAATTGTAGACTTACAATTATACGTCATCTTCTAATTGTAGACATATAACTCTACAACTTCAGTTATTGTAGACGTATTAGTCTACAATAACTAAAGGTGTAGACCTAGATGTCTACAATTACTATAATTGTAGATATACATGTCTACAAACTAGTGTCAGTTTAGACATTTAATTTTTTTCATACACTTTAATAACAATCAGATATGCATTTTTCTTATGCAGGAATGTCAGAAATATATATTTCTGAAGCACAGTGCTACATGGGTCAAACCCACAATATACGTCGAGGGAGGAAATTTGGGTATTATGGTTTCGTGTCGTCTGATGTAGATGTTGGTCACGGAGCTTGGCCTTTTCCCATCAACTCACAAAATCGGTTTGAAGTACTTAATTGATGGTGCATGTAAATCTGTTGAGATTAAAGACAATGGTCAACTGAAAGCTTATTTGTATTTGAGGAAAATGATTCCTAACATCGGAAGATTTCATATGATTTTAAAAATATCTTAAGAGCCACAGGAAGGGCATGAGCCAGGAAGGGAGGGCCTAGTTTCTCCAGGAGTTAGATCAACTCCTAACACGATTGAGCCAACACAGGGACATGAGGACATGAATACTTTCTACGAGCCAACGCAAGAACGTAGAGAGTCCCCTCCTCATCCTCCTCTACCACCTAGTGCTTCTCCTCCGCCTCCTCCACCTAGAAAATCCGTTTTTCCTCATCCTCCTCCACGTACGCAGTCCGCTCCTCCTCCTCCTACTCCACCTATGCAGTCCGCTCCTCATCCTCATCATCCAAGTAGTGATGAGCAAGTGCTGGATATCAATTCACCTGTGACACTCCAGCTTCATGGATTGTACGCTAGCAAATTGGTCTTGCAAAAACAATTGAGTTTGTATGCCATAAACAAACACTATACGTTTCGGACAAATAATTCATTTAAAGAATGTCACCATGTAGTTTGTCTGGGAGAGCACTGTAAATGGAGTGTTCGAGCAGTTAGAATTCCTAGCAATCCAAACTTTGAGATTAAAAGGTAATTAGTCTGCCATAATAGAATAATTGTTAGTTTACATGTCTACAAACTACAACAGTTATAGACGTGAAAGTCGTTGGTGAAAAACCGGTTTGGTATCAGACACGAACAATCGCTCTGACACCAGGGGTTGTTGATTATTCACCTTATCATGATAATCGTGCTCCTCATATGAATCGTGCTATCATGATTTTCCTTAAGCTCTATGAATCGACATCTCCTCAAGCTCCTCATATTCTTCTCGTATCGTCTCAGCCTCCCAACGTGGTCTTCTACGATTAGCCCTTCGAAATGTCTCTGAAACTCTTGGGATCTCCTTTGTTTCGCGTTGATGACATCTTAGTCTTACAAAACGTAATCTTTGGACGAACAAGAATACATTATGGGCACACTCTGAATCTCACTAGAACTCTGATTTATGATTTCATATCGTACCATATTTATGAGAATAGAATCACGGAATTCCAAGGGAGAGGGAGAGAGAGAGAGAGAGAATTTCGTCCACACTAGGTGAGATGGGCGAAATTTTGGCCTCTGAAAAGTGTATCTCTTGCTTCCTCTTAGACCCCTATTTATAGTGGTAGAAAGGAGATATTATAGGAAGATCCTAAAGATATTAAATTCTCCTTTATTCTTTTATATTTTGTAGTTAAGCATGATCCATTGGGTCTGGACTACGAATCCTACTTTTTCTCTCAACCATCAGATCATAATCTAGGATATTTATTTCCCTTATTTTTCAACTATATTTAAGGAATCTGGTTATTTGACAATAATGAAGACAATATCTTATTTCCCTATTTAATGGAGAGAATATCTCTACCATTATTATTCTCCTAGATATTAGGAAATTAATTATGAGAGAGAATAAAAGACAATATCTTATTTCCTTATTTAATGGAGAGAGAATATTCATTATTTCTAGAGAGTTCTTATCCGTCTTTATCAGAGCCGAATCGGGGACTATGGACTTAATAGTAGAAGCTTAACAAATCCTATGGACTATGGAATTATTTCCATCGATTCGTCTAATCTTGGTCAAATACTCCACTATGTAAGGAAAACTAGATACATATATACCCTAAGCATTGTTGCTTCCTTAGCGAAAGATTCCTCTGAACGTACATACTTCGAAAGTGCCGGCAATATATTGGTTATGGAATCAACCCTCAGGTGAGTGAACATTGACCTTCTTTCAGGAAGGTTGGATTCTGTATCAGTCAACCACTTCCCACTTGAATCATGTTCCAAAACACCCAAGACATAAGTTGTGATTAGAATGATAGTAGACTTTTAGTGAATGAGTCAAAGAGCGCGGTAACATGATCCAGTGTCCATTATCACTTCAGGATTTCGATCAAGTCTCACTGTGACCATCAAAGCGACCTCGGTTAGTGTGTCATAACGGTACTAAAACAACACATCTACAACCGAAGCCTGTCCGGGTTGTGCACTTACCACAAGTACAGAATGCTCGCACGTCGTGATGAACCTTCACTAGTATTCCACATATATGACTTTAGATACAACTATCCGGGCGTGCATCAGTCATCGACCATGTTTTAGTTCATTGTCCGAACTCAGGTGCCCATCACATGACTCAGTTTAATATGGAGGTTACGGATGACAGTTACTATTGATTATGATATTTAGAGCTCAGCCCACTAATCATATGATGCTAATAAAGTAAACCATTATTCAATTTAGTAATCATTTATGATTTATTCATTATCTCTCGTGGGCATGAATTCCTAACAATCTCCCACTTTGACCAGAAAAGATAAGGCAATTCCTTTTAGCCATTTTATTCTTAGCCATGTCATACAGACACTTAGAAGTCTTAACGGGATTGAGATTCCCATCATATGGAGTCTCACGTAATCTATTACTTTATCGATTTTGTCTCATCAACGTATTTCTCGTTTAACATTCTTTAGTTCATGCTACTTTACAAGTGATCCTTGACTTACCTTTGTAAGGTCAAGTCAAGTTGTCCATTTGTAAATCAATTTACTATAGAACACATTAACACTTCGCATACGGTTAGATCATACACCTGACTTTATAAATTCTTGATAATAAATTCCCTATCACAGGTGTACATCCCTTTGGCACCAAGACTAGTTGTACCACAACATGTTTCAATCTCATCCCCACTAACTATAGTGTGAGATCATGGAACATATTTTTAAGAACTTTTATTGACATATTTCCATTACTTGGTTATTACATAGTTGATCCTTATTGGTCTTGTTCATATTCAATATACACAGGACTCAAGGTTCTACTTTATCTATTATAACTAAGTATCTCACTATTTCCAGAAATCATCGTATTTTAAACATTTGTTAGATTTCTCGGAAATTGAGCATTGTCAAGGGACTAATGTCTTTAGCCTCGTCACTCGAGCTATACCTTATGTCAATAAGTATATTTGAGATAAAATGGAAAGACCTAGTTGTTTCTAAAACTTAGATTATAGAAACGGTTAGCTCTGTCAATTTCCTTGTGTCAATAGTTGATATGTGTTTAAGGAGTTACACGTATCGATCATTCTCGTAATATCGATTTCATTCAATAAACTCTTAAGTACAATCGTACTTAGTTTATTTGATTCCTGGATCAACCTTTGTGAAGGTTTTAGTAGTTACACTACTTAGATCCATGTCATAAGTTTTTCAGAACTTTATTCACAAGGACAGTTCAACATCCAATTGGAAGACCCAATGAATTGGTTCGTGGTATCAGAAGAGCATTATCATTGCCAACGTCTATAATCAATGGCTCAAACCCCTTTTGTACCATTAAGCTTATTTAAGCTTGAACGCATTCATTAACCATTTATAGATCCCTTTTAATCCATTAAGTCGAATACTTAACTGGCAGATCTACTAAATTGGGTTTATGACATATTTTAAGTTATTATGATCTTCATGATAAAATCTTTCATTGAGTGAAAGATATTGTTGATGGTCTCGAGGTGACGAGGATCCTTGCAAGGATGCTCCCACTATTTCATTAACCCTGTTCATAAGGAAAGTATCATTTTTTTTTCTTAAGTTCTATTTATCGATTCATCGAACCATGTGGTAAGGTAATTTTTAATTATCCTTCCACTCAAATTATTTAATGATAGAAAATATCATCATTAATGATGAGCTTGATCCTGTGAAGGATGTTGCTATGCATTGAACAACAAGTGGCTAGATTCGAAACCTCCCACTTAATTGACAAACAACAACGACTAGGATCCAATTAAGGATGCTCCCACTTAATAATTTGAAACATAGTGGCTAGGGTCCTTTTAAGGATGCTCCCACTTATTATTGAACTAGAGTAGCTAGGTTCCTATTAAGAAAGCTCCCACTCATTTAGTGAACTAGGTTCCTAAAATTAGCACAAAATTAGATCTTAGACAGAGCATTAGCATCTCTACAACTCGGGCTTGAATCTCCCATTGTTCCGCAAGTTCATCAACACTTGCGTGATCCATCAGGTCTACTCTGCAATAAGAGAAGAAATATACTCATGAATAATTATCCTAAAGAACATTGTTAGGATATCTTTAGTCATGAAGTTTCAGGCACCATACCAGCTCTTCTTGTTTTTTCTAAAACTCGGCCAAGTACAAAGGACAGTGCCTTCACCAATGGCCTTCAATGTTGCAATGGTGACATTTACAAGCGTTTTCTTGCTTCTTATCTTTTCCTTTTAAACTCCTCTTTAAGTTTTTCCTTTCCCTCATAGCAGGAGCTTTCCCCTTTGACGTACTAGGTAGTTCCTTAGATGACTCAGCACCAGAAGTGTTGTCAATGGTTCCCACAAGAAGAGTTGTAGTCTTTGCTTTTGTACATTTGATGTAAGAAAGTCTCACAAAGACTCTTGATCATAATTTCTTATTCATTAATAAGAATTTGAAACGTTCATTCATTATTCCTTCTGTGAAGCTTTATGATAAAACCTTAGTCTTTAGTCCATAAACAAACCTAACAATATATGAAGATACAAATGGAGATTTGCATGAACAAACTCTTCATGGTTTGCTTAAAACGAAATATTCGCAATCTAAGGGTCAAAGGACTATTGACCTCAGTACGATTGTTAGGAGAATCTATGATGTCTGGTTATGGGACATTGAGAGTTGGAGACTGTATAGTTCTTCTAGGTTTCTTCTGAAGGTACTGAATTGACCAGTGCACTTCTAGAGACAAAATAAGAACAAACCATTTAACCTCTTATGTCTCGAAGTCACTACGTATAAATTGCATTATGCTTACCTTAATCCTGAAATGAGACATGCCATGTCACAGCTTACGTATTCTCATTTGAGAAAGTCAGAGTTCGGACTCACTGTGTGATTCTGAACATGACCTATTGGTGAAGTACTAAGTTGTGAAGATGTCATGAGTAACTTTGTGAAGTTCTCATAGATATGGAATTCATGTACAAGATTGCTGAAATGCAATGTATATCACCTCATGCTTTGTTCCTTGGAATGTGAATAAATGAACTGGCCAGTGTCCAAATTGAGTCTTGACTCTTTTGGATGAAACAATGTGACTTGTTAGCTCCTCGTCAATACATTGTTTCTAACTTATTTACAAGCGGCAAATGAGTTGAGGAAATAAAAGCTAGAAGGGTAAAATGGTAATTTTGTAAATCCCGACTAGTTGATGATATTCATGAAGGGTAAACATAGATAATATTCAGTGGATCCACTCATCACAATTAGTTGAATTCTTAAGTAGAAAATAAATTCATTTGAACCGAGAGATTCTCTGTGTCAACTCTTTAGTGGAGTCAGTTGACATTAAGCTAAACTTGGAAAAGGTTTGTGAACTTTTGAGTCCAAGTATTTTAGCTCAAGCTTTGTTCATTTGGATCCATGTGTTCACTGTCATAAATCATATCGAGTAGGAATAGTTAAACTAGAAGCTAAATCAAAACAAGAACGAGACAAGTTTTACGAAAATTGTCAAAAGGGTAATTTTGTCTTTTTGGACATAGGATGAAATGAATGTCAATAAATTTTTTGACATGGTCATATGATGACTTAAATCACTCGGCCATGATGTGTTCATTGGGCCTTGTGGATTAATTTTATTTCATAGAATTTTATTTAAAAACTCTTAATGGGCCATTCTTATGTTGTCATGAACAAATGAAGAAGCATCTAGAAGCTGCTTTTAGAAGCATGTTGGCCGCCCAACCCAAACAAGCAAGAGAGATTATTTTGTGCATAAATGTATCAAGATACTTTCCAAAATAAAAAGAGGAAACAAATTTCCTCTATGAGGAATGTGAGGGAATCGGCCAAGACAAGTCAAGGGAGAAGAAAACATAAAAAGGAAACAAATCCAAGGGCTTTCTAGAAGCTCCTTGGCCGTGTGACTCTATGGGGTAAGTAGGAAATTTTGCTCATGAATATGTGATATTCTATAGAAGAGGAAACTACCTTGTTGAAGGTAATCCCTGTTGGAATCTATCTAGGGTTTAAGAAAATAATTAACGCTTCGCTAAGCGGTAGAATTTTAAAAAATTTCTTTTACAAGTAAAACCAGTTTTTACTAACCTAGACAAAAGAGCAAGTACACGTAATTAAAAACTATTATGAGCTAAGAAGTTTACTAACCTTTCTTGAAGCTTGATCTTTGAGAAGCTCTTAGAAAGTTGCAACGCTCGTCTCCCCTCGCAGCACGTCCCTCTTTCTTTCCTCGGCACCTCGAGCAACCACGAAAGTTTCTTTCACTAAATCACTCGAGAGAAAAGGAATTAGTGAGTGGGCAGTTTTAAACACTACGACTTAAGAACGAGTCTTGAAGTCGCAGGGCTAAACACTAGGTCGAATGAGGACCTAGGTGCCAAAACAAAAAATAAAAAGTAAACTAGAGAGAGCGAGAGAGGAGTTCGGCCACAATGTCTAGAGAGAGAGTCTCTCAATCTCTAACTTGTGTGGAATGAATCAAATGAGAGGAATGAGGTGGGGTATTTATAGGAGGAGGATTACCTTCAAAAGGTAGTTTCCTCATACCCCTTGCACGTCCAAATGAGCTTCTAGAAGCCTTTGGATTTGTTTCCTCATTTGCTTTCTCTCTTAGTTGGCCGAAAATGCACTTTCCTTCTAAAGGAAATTTGTTTCCTCTTTTTCTTTCGGCAAGTATCTTCATACATCAATGCACAAAATAAACTCTCTTTTTCTCTATGGGGCTGCACGAAATTAGTCTCCCATTCTCTTGGGTTGGACGGCCAAAGGGCTTCCAGAAAGCCTTTCTAGATTTTTCTTTACTTGTTCATGACAACATAAGAAAAGCCCATTGAGAATTTTCAAGTAAAATTCTATGAAATGAAATTAATCCACAAGGCCCAATGAACACATCATGGCCAAGTGATCTAGGCCATCATATGACCATGTCAAAAAAATTTATTGACATTCATTTCATGATATGTCCAAAAAGACAAATTTACCCTTTTGACAATTTTCGTAAAACTTGTCTCGTTCTTGTTTTGACTTGGCTTATAGTTTAACTATTCCTACTCGATATGATTTGTGACAGTGACCTCATGGATCCAAATGAACAAAGCTTGAGCTAAAAACTTGGACTCAAAAGTTCACAAACCTTTTCCAAGTTTAGCTTAATGCCAACTGACTCCACTAAAGAGTTGACACTGAAAATCTCTCGGTTCAAATGAATTTATTTTCTACTCAAGAATTCAGCCAAATTATAATGAGCGGATCCACTGAATATTATCTATGTTTACCCTTCATGAATGTCATCAGCTAGTCGGGATTTACTAAATTACCATTTTACCCTTCTAGCTGTTATTTCCTCAACTCCTTTGTCGCTTGTGAAAAGTTAGAAACAATGTATTGACGAGGAGCTAACAAGTCACATTGTTTCATCCAAAAGAGTCAGGACTCAATTTGGACACTGGCCAGTTCATTTATTCACACTCCAAGGAACAAAGCATGAGGTATACATTGCATTTCAGCAATCTTGTACATGAATTCCATATCTATGAGAACTTCACAAAGTTACTCATGACAGACTCACAACTTAGTACTTCACCAATAGGCCTTGTTCGGAATCACATAGTGAGTCCGAACTTTGACTTTCTCAAATGAGAATACTAAGGTGTGAAATGGCATGTCTCATTTCAGGATTAAGGTAAGCATGATGCAATTCATACGTAGTGACTTCGAGACATAAGAGGTTAAATGGTTTGTTCTTATCTTGTCTCTAGAAGTGCACTGGTCAATTCAGTACCTTCGGAAGATACCTAGAAGAACTATAGAGTCTCCAACTCTCAATGCCTCATAACCAGACATCATAGATTCTTCTAACAATCGTACTGAGGTCAATAGTCCTTTGACCCTTAGATTGCGAATATATCGTTTTAAGCAAACTACGAAGAGTTTGTTCATGCAAATCTACATTTGTCTCTTCGTAAGTTGTTAAGTTTGTTTATGGACTAAAAGACTAAGGTTTTATCATAAAGCTTCAGACAAGGAAGATTGAATGAATGTTTCAACTTTTATTAATAAATAAGCAGTTACAAGCAAGAGTCTTCGTAAGACTATATGACATCAAATGTTCATAAATACACACTACAACTCTTCTTGTGGGCACCATTGACAACAATCCCTCCCCTATAAATAGAGGCCTTATTCTTCCCATTTGACTCATCCTAAGTTTTATAAATTGAGAGCTTCTCTCTCTAGCTTGGCCGCCCTTTCCCTCTCTCTCTAGTTTTCTTTTCGTTTTTGTTTTGGCACACAGGTCCTCATTAGACCTAGTATTTTAGCTCTTCGACTTTGAGACTTGTTCTCGAGACGCCGTGTTTAAAAGTGCCCACACACTAATTCTTTCTTTTTCGAGTGATTTTAGTGATAGAAACTTTCGTGGTTGCTCGTGTTCCCGAGGGAAGAAGAGAGACGTGCTGTGAGGGGTGACGAACGTTTCAACCTTCCGAAGGCTTCTCAACGTTCAAGCTTCCAAAAGGTTAGTAAATTTGTAATGCTCATTTATAGTTTTTATTTACATGTACTTGCTCTTTGTCTATGTTAGTAAAATCGTTTTACTCGTTTTAAAGAAAATTTTTAAATTTCGCCGCTTGCTCGAAGCGTTAAAATTTTTATTTACCCTAGATCAATTCCAACAAGAAGTCCACTTCTTCTTGGAATAGATCTAAGATTAGGAATAATTTATCGCTTCTAGCAAGCGGCGGAATATAAAAAATTCCTTAAAACACGTAAAACAATTTTACTACCTAGACAAAGTGCATGAACATATAATTTAAAATTAATAACTATAAAGAGTTTTCACTCGGTACTAACCTCGCTTGAAGCTTGAGCGTTGAGAAGCCTTTGGAAAGGTTGAATTGCTCGTCTCCCCACTTAGCTTGTTTCCTTCGTGTCTTCTTGTATCGGAATAACCACTATAGTTTCTACCACTAGAATCTTCGAGTGTAGAAATGATTTAGTGTGTGGACACTATTAAACACAATGACTCAGGAACTAGTCTTAGAGCCAAAGAGCTAATACAAAAAGCTAGGTCTAATGATGATCTAGGTGCCAAAACAAAAGAGCAAGAAGAGAGAGAGAGAGAGGGAGATGGGCGACCAAGTTCTAGAGAGAGAAGCACTCAATCCCAAAAACTTGTGTGTTCTCAACATTGTGAATGAGGTGTGGTATTTATAGGAGGAGGGATTGCTTTGAAGAGGTAGTTTCCTCTTTTCTACTTAATATCACATATTCATGAGCACAATCTTTATTTCCCATTCCTATCATAATACCAAGGTTGAAAATTTCCCTTTTTCCTCCTATGTTGGCCGTCCATGTGTGTAGCATCATGCTACAAATTTGTTTCCTCTTTTTTTTTGGCAAGTATCTTCATACATTAATGCACAAAATAGTTCCCTCTTTCTCTTGATGGTGTGAACGAAATTCTCATCTAGAACCAGCTTCTAGATGTTTCTTTATTTCTTCATGACAAAACAAGAAAAGTCCATGTAGAATTTTCACATAAAAATCCATAAAATGAAATTCAATCTTCAAGACCCAATTCTCATTTATGGCTGTGTGGATCAATTTACATTGTCATCATATGACAATATCCAAAATCTTATTTTGACATTTAAACAATCTTATTGTCCTTATGGACAAAATTACTCTTTACACAATTTTCGTAAAATTCGTCTAGTTCAACACTTGAACTTGCTTTGACTTAGCTACTAGTTTAACAAATCCTACTCTAATGACTTGTTGTAGTGACCTCATGGATCAAAATGAACAATGCTTGAGCTAGCATGCTTCGACACAAAAGTTCACAAACCTTTTCCAAGTTATAGCTTAATGTCAACTGACTCCACTAAAGAGTTGACACTAAAAGTCTCTCGGTTCAAATGAATATATTTTCTACTCAAAATTCTACTTAACTGTGATGAGGGGATCCATTGAATATTATGTATGTTTACCTGTCATGAATATCGTCAACTAGATGGGATTTATAAAATTACCATATTACCCTTCTAGTTGTTATTTCCTCAACTCATTTGTCACTTCTGAATAAGTTAGAAACAATGTATTGACGAGGAGATAACAAGTCACATTGATTCATCCAAAAGAGTCACGACTAAATTTGGACACCGGCCAGTTCATTTATGCACATTCCAAGAAACAAAGCATGATGTGATATACATTGCATTTCAGCCAATCTTGTACATGAATTCCATATCAATGAGATCTTCACAAAGTTGTTCAAGACATCTTCATAACTTAGTACTTCATCAATAGGTATTGTCTATATCACACAGTGAATCTAGAATTCTGACTTTCTCAAATGAGAGTATTTAAGGTATGAAATGACATGTCTTGTTTCAGGAATGAGGTAAGAATGATGCAATTCATTCATACTGACTTTGATACAGAAGATGTTAAACGGTTTGTTCTTATACTGTCTCTATAAGTGCAGCGGTCAATTCAGTATCTTCAGAAGATACCTAGGAAGAACTATATAGTCTCCAACTCTCTATGTCTCATAACCTGACATCATAGGTTCTCTCAACAGTCATACTGAGATCAATATCCCTTTGATCCTTAGATTACGAATATACTGTTTTCAGCAAACCATGAAGAGTTTGTTCATGCAAATCTATATTTGACTCTTCATTTGTTGTTACGTTTGTTTAAGGACTAAAGAATAAGGTTTATCATAACGCTTCAAACAAACAAGGAAGAATGAATGAAAGTTTCAACTCTTTATTAATTACTCAACAGTTACAAGCAAGAGTCTTCGTGAGACTTTATTATATCAAATGTATATTAGTTATAACTACTACTCTTCTTGTCGGCACCAATGCCAACAAACCCGCACTTGACTCAAAGAGGATGTGAATAGTCCTTCATGCCAAATACCTCCCGATGTTGGTCGAAGACCTTGCTGGCTAAAGCCTTGGTGAATGGATCTGCTAGGTTTCCCACCGTCGAGATCTTCTTCACCTCAACGTCTCCGCGCTGCACGATGTCTCGAATCAAATGGTATTTCCTCTCAATATGCTTAGAGCGCTTATGGCTTCGAGGTTCCTTTGAGTTAGCGACAACCACACGATTATCACAATAAAGTGTCATGGGCACTTCAACTTTTGGAACGACTTCCAAATAATTAATGAATTTTCTAAGCCATACAGCCTCTTTGGATGCTTCACAAGTAGCCATATATTATGCTTCCAATGTGGAGTCAACAATGCAAGATTTTGTGATATTCCTCAAAACAAGAGATCCACCATTTAGGATGAACACAGATCCTAAAGTGGATTTCCTGGAATCATTATCCGCCTGAAAGTCGGAGTCGGTATATCCCGTCATAGTCAAGTCAGTACCTGAATATATAAGCATCAAGTTCCTAGTTCTCTAAAGATACTTAAGAACATGCTTACTACGCCAACTGCAAAGAAGATATCTGGTCTAATACAAAGCATAGCATACATGAGACTTCCTACGGCTGAGGTGTAAGGAATTTTTCTCATGCCCTCAATCTCTTGTGCAGTCTTGGGAGACTGGTCCTTAGAGAGTGAGACTGCATGCCTAAAGGGTGTTTGGCCCTTCTGGGAGTCTTGCATCGAGAAGCGATCCATCACCTTATCAATATAAGATGCTTGAGAGAGCGACAAAGTCCGGTTCTTCTGATCTCGAAAGATCTAAATCCCACCGAATATACGCGGCTTCTCCTAGATCCTTGATGTTGAATTGCTTTGCTGGCCAGATTTTAACCTTAGATATACCCACGTCATTGCCTATGAGTAATATATCATCGACATACAATACCAGAAACACAACTTTGCCCAAGTGCATTAACTTGTAAACACAAGGCTCATCTATCGACTGTTCAAAGCCGAAGCTTTTCACAGTTTCATGGAATCTAATATTCCATGACCTAAATGCTTGCTTTAATCCATAAATGGACTTAAGAAATTCACAAACCTTGGTCTCTTGACGTTCTTCCACGAAACCGTCTGGTTGAGCCATCACCTTATCAATATAAGATGCTTGAGAGAGCGACAAACACTACTACAAATTTGATTTTCTGATGCGCATGACTATCAGATGCGACAAGTCGCATCTAAATATCGCATCTAAATGACTTTCGGGTGCGATTAGTCGCACCCGATTGTCGCACCTTATTGCTTAAAATTTTAAGCTGGCCAATTCTCCCCCTTCTTTTTCATTCAGTTATGACGTGGCTTTCTTAATTAATTTTTTTTATATCATCCGATACGAATAGTCACACCGGAAAGATCCATCGGTTGCGGCTAATCGCACCGGAAAGATCCATCGGATGCGACAAAGTCGCACCTGTAATTTAGGTTTTTGTATAATATCAAATCTTCTGCACTTCGTCTTCTCCAATTGTTCGGCCGGTTTTTTTTTTTTTTAAATTATCTCACGGTTCTACCATTCTCCGGCTTGTCCACCACCACAAACCACCACAGATGACCTCCACAACCATTAAGGCCAACCTACAACCTCTCCTACATCTCTCACTCTCTCTTTCTCTGCCTCACTAAGACCACGACCTCCGCGCGACCTCTCCACCGGATTTTCTCCGCCATCGGCCCTACTGCGACCTCCACCGGTATTTCTCTCTCTCTCTCTCTCACTCACTGAAATTGTTGTTGCTTAAACTCCGAATGTCTCTCTCTGTCTCTCTGCCTCACAGCCACATCCCGAGCCCCTCCGAACCTCGCTGTGCGCTTAGCCCCTTGGCCTTGAGGCCCTTAAGAGGCTTTCCCTTGTAGAAGACGACAGCTTTCTTGACTCCGACCACAGCTCCGGCGCTGCCCTGTTCGGCCGAGCCGCGTTCCCACGGCCTCCCAATAGCTGGAGCCCGCTGCCTTGTTCGGCCGAGTCCCGTTCGGGTACTTCCTCTCTGACGCAGGCCGCTAACCCGAGTCCCTGTCTCCGCCGTGACCTGCTCGCTCTCCGAGTCCCAGGTTAGTACTTTTTTTTTCTGTTTAAGTATTTGTATATTGTGTATATATATATATATATATTGTATAGATTTTATTTTATATTGTATATAAGTAATTTTAATTAGATTAAGTTTATATGTGTTAGGAATTAATTTGTATATGTGTAACTTAATTAGTATTAACTTGATAATTTTACATGTTTAGTAATTTTGTTAAGTTTAATAATTCCATTAGTTTAGGTTAAAAGTTTAAATTGATTCTAACTTAATTAGTATTAATATGATATCATCAATTGTTTAATAATGTGATTAGTTTATGTTAAAATTAATTTTTCATTGTTTTTTTGACGTGTTTTGATATAGTTTGTGATATAGTATAGGTTAGTGTTTAGTTTAAATTTGTTTTGTTTTAATTAGTTTTGATTTATTGTAAAAAGGAAACTAATCCAAGGCCCTCTAGAAGGTGATGTTGGCCGTGTGACTTAATAGGATGAAGGGCAATATTTGCTCATGAATATGTGATTTCTATAGAAGAGGAAACTACCTTGTTGAAGGAAATTCCTCTCCTATTAATAGGGCCCTCATTCTCATTGTTTTCTCATCCCAAAGGTTTAGAGATTAAGAGCTTCTCTCTCTAGAACCTTGGCCGCCCATCTCCCTCTCTCTCTCTAGTTCTTTTCGTTTTTGTTTTGGAACCTAGGTCCACATTTGACCTAGTGTTTTAGCCTTTCGACTCTTAGACTTGTTCTTGAGTCGTCATGTTTAAAAGTGCCCACACACTAATTCCTTATTATCTCGAGTGATTTATGTGATAGAAACTTGCATGGTTGCTTGAGTTCCCGAAGAACGAAGAAAGACGAGGTGCGTGGGGAGACGAACGTTTCAACCTTCCTAAGGCTTCTCAACGTTCAAGCTTCACAAAGGTTAGTAAATGTGTAATTGCTTTTAGATAGTTTTAATAATAAACATGTGCTTGCTCTTTGTCTAGGTTAGTAAAATTGTGTTACTTGTTTATAAGGATTTTTTTTTCCGCCGCTTGCTCGAAGCGTTAAATCTTTTCTTAACCCTAGATCAATTCCAACATCTACATCCTAGGAGGACTTGGTCAAGAATATGAAGCTGGGTACGTAGTCAATCTCACCAATTGACAAGGCGAATTGAATCTTCAAGAAGTCTAATACATGCTTTAATCTCAGGAAATGAGAATCGAACCTATGAATGCAACAAATTCGCTAGGTTTGGTCAAAGAAATATCTATGAATACAATTGGGTGGAGTATACAATCGTGGAGACTCCAATCGAGGTCGTGGAGGCAACAATAGAGGAGGTCGTAGTTCCAATGGTGGTCGCGGAAAATCTTGATGTCAACTGTGTGGAAGGCAAGGTCACACAGTTGGGAAGTGCTTCCATAGGTTCAATGTTCATTATCAAGGTCCAGATCCGAATCAACAATAGTCTTAACATCAAGCCAATCACATGTACTTCGACGTGACTGGAGATGAAGATTCACAATCCAATGGAGTTGGTCAACCTCAAGTTAATTTGGCTGCCTCATCTTCTTCAAATGCCTATCTTCATGGACCAGCGAAACCTTCTTTGTATCTAGACAGTGGTGCAACCAATCACGTCACATCTCAACTCGAAAACCTGGTAGTTCAATCAAACTACACCGGAAAAGGAAAGCTAGTAGTTGGTAACAGATCTCTTCTCTCCATCTCACATATAGGAGATTCCATCATTCATATACCTACAACCATAAGCCATATTAAACTCAATCAAATCCTACATGTGCCTAAAATAACCAAAACCTGCTAAGCATATCTCAATTCATTCCTGACAATAGTGTTGTGATTGAATTCCAATCTAACTTATGCCTGATAAAACAAAAAACCAATGGAAGACTATTAGCTCAAGGCACTCTCAAAGATGGCCTCTATCAACTGCGTATGTGAGATTGTCAAGTTGTTGATGATTCTCGAGTCAGTCCTGTTGTCAATCCTAGAGTCAGTTCAAATATATAAATTATTGTTAAGTCTCAAGTCAATTATGTTTTCATTCCTGGTGTCAATAAAGTCTGTAATGTTGTTATTCAATCTCAGTTTAAGATGTGTCAAAAATATCAAGCACTCTATCAAAAATTGATGTCTCTTTGTGGCATAGGAGGTTGGGACATCCCTCTCCTAATGTACTGCAACTTGTAACCTTTTGTTCAATGAATGAAATAAAATCTTTGCCAATCTAATCTGCTTGTGCACTAGGAAAATTGCATAAAAAATCCTTTCCCCGCATCAATGTCTAGAACATCACAACATCTTGAACTTGTGAATTATGACCTACGAGCCCCTGCTCCTATGGCTTCCCGTGATGGTTTTAGATATTATGTATTGTTCATAGATGATTTTCCCATATTCACTTGGATTTTTTCACTCAAGTTGAAATATGAAACTGCGACCACATTCAAACACTTACTTGCATATGTTGAACAATATTTATCACTCAAACTCAAAACACTTCATATTGATTGGGGAGGTGAATATCGATATTTGTTCCTTTTCTCACCTCTCAAAGCATTAAATTGTTAGGAATTCTTGCCCACGAGAAGATACTAAAATAAAGTTTGACATTTATTATCTATTTGAATTGAAAGCGTTATTTCTTATTTAATGAGATTTATAAAACATTCATTATTCCATAGCCTCCGTATCTAACTGAGTCACGTGCTAGGCACCTGAGTTCGGGCGGTGTGCTAAAACATGGTCGATGACTGATATACGCCTGGAAAACTATATCTAAAGTGTTGGAATCGATCTAGGGTTTAAGAAAAATTTTAACGCTTCGTTAAGCGGCGGAATTTTAAAATTTTCTTTTTAAGTAAAACTAGTTTTTACTAACCTAGACAAGAGCATGTACATGTAAATAAAAACTAATATGAGCTATTAAAGTTACTAACCTTTCTTGAAGCTTGAACCTTGTAGAAGCTTTTGGAAAGTTGCAACGCTCGTCTCCCCTCGCAGCACGTCTCTCTTTCTTTCCTCGGCACCTCGAGCAACCACGAAAGTTTCTATCACTAAATCACTCGAAAAGAAGGAATCAGTGAGTGGGCACTTTTAAACACTACGACTTGAGAACGAGTCTCGAAGTCGCAGAGCTAAACACTAGGTCGAGTGAGGACCTAGGTGCCAAGACAAGAAATAATCGAAAATAAACTAGAGAGAGAGAGAGAGAGGATTTTCGGCCAAAGTTCTAGAGAGAGAGTCTCTCAAATCTCTTAAACTTGGATGAATGAATTGTGAGGAAATGAGGCTCCTATTTATAGGAGAGGTCTCACCTTCAATAAGGTAGTTTCCTCTTCTATAGAATATCACATATTCATGAGCAAAATAACCCTTATTTCCCATTCCTCTTAGGCGCCCAAGGCAGCCTTCTAGAAGGCTAGGATTTGTTTCCTTTTTTGTTCCTTGGCTTGCCTTTTACTCTTATGGCCGAAATTCTATATGCATCCTTATGCAATTTGTTTCCACTTTTTCTTTTGGCAAGTATCTAAATACATTTATGCACAAAATAAATTCTCTCTCTTTGGGTATTTGGGCGCCTATGACTTCTAGAAAGACTTCTAGATTTTTCTTCATTTGTTCATAACAACATAAGAAAAGCCCATTAAGAATTTTCCATAAAATTCTCATGAAATGAAATTAATTCACGAGGCCCAATGATCAAGTCATGGCCGAGTGAAACATGTCATAAAATGACCTTGTCAAAAATTTATTGACATTCATTTCATCGTTTGTCTCAAAAGACAAAAATACCCTTTTCACTATTTTCGTTCTTGTTTTGACTTAGCTTCCAGTTTAACTATTCCTATCGATGTGATTCGTGACAGTGACCTCATGGACCCAAATGAACAAAGCTTTAGCTAAACACTTGGACTCAAAAGTTCACAAACCTTTTCCAAGTTTAGCTTAATGCCAACTGACTCCACTAAAGAGCTGACACTGAAAATCTCTCGGTTCAAATGAATTTATTTTCTACTCAAGAATTCGACCTAATTATGATGAGCGGATCAACTGAATATTATCTATGTTTACCCTTCATGAATGTCATCAGCTAGTCGGGATTTACTAAATTACCATTTTACCCTTCTAGCTGTTATTTCCTCAACTCCTTTGTCGCTTGTGAATAAGTTAGAAACAATGTATTGACGAGGAGCTAACAAGTCACATTGTTTCATCCAAAAGAGTCAGGACTCAATTTGGACACTGGCCAGTTCATTTATTCACACTCCAAGGAACAAAGCATGAGGTGACATACATTGCATTTAAGCAATCTTGTACATGAATTCCATATCTATGAGAACTTCACAAAGTTACTCATGACAGACTCACAACTTAGTACTTCACCAATAGGCCTTGTTCGGAATCACATAGTGAGTCCGAACTTTGACTTTCTCAAATGAGAATACTAAGGTGTGAAATGGCATGTCTCATTTCAGGATTAAGGTAAGCATGATGCAATTCATACATAGTGACTTCGAGACATAAGAGGTTAAATGGTTTGTTCTTATATTGTCTCTAGAAGTGCACTGGTCAATTCAGTATTGTTCTTATACCTAGAAGAACTATAGAGTCCCAAACTCTCAATGCCTCATAACCAGACATCATAGATTCTTCTAACAATCATACTGAGGTCAATAGTCCTTTGACCCTAAGATTGCGAATATATCGTTTTAAGCAAACTACGAAGAGTTTGTTCATGCAAATCTACATTTGTCTCTTCGTAAGTTGTTAAGTTTGTTTATGGACTAAAAGACTATGGTTTTATCATAAAGCTTCAAACAAAGAAAGAATGAATGAACGTTTCAACTTTATTAATGAATAGATAGGCAATTACAAGCAAGAGTCTTCATGAGACTTTATTACATCAAATGTACAAAATAAAGACTACAACTCTTCTTGTGGGCACCATTGACAACAAACTCCCACTTGACTCAAAGAAGATGTGTGTAGTCTTTCATGCCTAATCCCTCACGATGTTGGTCGAAGACCTTGTTCGCTAGGGCCTTGGTGAATGGATCTACCAGAGATCTACTTCACCTCCACGTCTCCGCGTTGCGCGATCTCTCGAATCAAATGGTATTTCCTCTCAATATGCTTTGAGTGCTTATGGCTTCTAGGTTCCTTTGAGTTAGCGACAGCCCCACTATTATCACAATAAAGGGTCATGGGCTCGTCGACGTTTGGAACAACTTCCAAATACCTAAGGAACTTTCTAAGCCATACAGCCTCTTTGGATGCTTCACAAGCAACCACATATTCTGCTTCCATTGTGGAGTCAGCAATGCAAGATTGCTTAATACTTCTCCACACAACAGCTCCACCATTAAGGATGAACACAGATCCTGAAGTGGATTTCCTGGAATCCTTATCCGCTTGAAAATCGGAGTCGGTATATCCCGTCATAGTCAGGTCAGTACCTGAGTATGTAAGCATCAAGTTCCTAGTTCTTCGAAGATACTTAAGAACATGCTTAACAGCAATCCAGTGCTCGGGTCCAGGGTTGGATTGGAAACGGCTAACTACGCCAACGGCGAAACAGATGTCAGGTCTAGTGCAAAGCATGGCATACATGAGACTTCCCACGGCAGAGGCGTAAGGAATCTTTCTCATGTCTGCAATCTCTTGTGCAGTCTTGGGAGACTGGTCCTTAGAGAGTGAAACTCCATGCCTAAAGGGTGTTTGACCCCTCTTGCAGTCTTGCATCGAGAAGCGATCCATCACCTTATCAATATAAGATGCTTGAGAGAGCGACAGGGTCCGGTTTTTCCTATCTCGAAAGATTTGGATTCCCAGAATGTACGCGGCTTCTCCTAGATCCTTCATATCGAATTGCTTTGCTAGCCAGACCTTAACCTCAGATAACTTACCCACGTCATTACCAATGAGTAGTATATCATCGACATATAGTACCAGAAAGACAACTTTGCCTTCGTGTATTAACTTGTAAACACAAGGCTCATCTATTGACTGTTCAAAGCCGAAGCTCTTTACAGTTTCATCGAATCTAATATTCCATGACCTAGATGCTTGCTTTAGTCCATAAATGGATTTAAGCAACTCACAAACCTTGGTCTCTTGACCTTTATCCACGAAACCGTCTGGTTGAGCCATGTAAATGCGCTCGTCAAGATTGCCATTCAGAAAGGCTGTCTTGACATCCATTTGCCAGATCTCATAGTCGAGAGCTGCAGCTATGGATAGGAGTATGCGGATGGATTTAAGCATCGCGACTGGCGAGAAGGTTTCTTCATAGTCAATCCCTTCTTATTGGGTATAACCCTTTGCCACAAGTCGTGCTTTGAACGTCTCGACGTTCCCATCAGGACCCCTTTTCTTCTTGTATATCCACTTACACCCTACGGGTTTAATCCCTTTAGGAAGGTCTACAAGTTTCCAGACTTTGTTGACATACATCGAGTGCATTTCAACTTTCATGGCGTCAAGCCAAAGGTTTGATTCAGAACAAGCCATCGCTTGGCTATAGGAAACAGGGTCATCCATGTCGGAGACGGCTACGAGAGAGTCTCCATAAGACATGTACCTGTCAGGCTTTTGAGTAGCCCTCCCACTACGTCGAAGTACTACTTGACGAGATTCTGATGAGTTAGGTTGTGTTTCAGTTGGGGTAAGAACAGTTCTTACAGACGAGGTAGAAGCTTCCTCACCCAACTTTTCTTCAAGCACAATTTTGCTTCTAGGTTTTGCATCCTTCATAAAGTCCTCCTCAAGGAAACGAGCATTCGTGCTAACGAAAGTCTTATCGTCCTCGGGACTATAGAAAGTAAAACCTTTGGTTTCCTTCGGATATCCTACAAACAGGCACAATTCTGACCTACTAGCCAACTTGCTAGTCTTTTGCCTCAGCACGTGTGCAGGGCAACCCCAAATTCGGATGCGGCCAAGATTCACTTTACGGCCAGTCCATCGTTCATAAGGAGTACCAGGAACCGTTTTGGACGGAACTTGGTTCAGAATGTAGGCGGCTGTTTCGAGGGCATATCCCCAAAAGGAAAGCGGGAGTGATGAGTAACTCATCATCGATCTAACCATCTCCATAAGAGTTCGGTTTCTTCTCTCTGACACTCCGTTTTGTTGAGGTGTGCCAGGTGCGGTAAGCTGAGAAGCGATACCTTCTTCTTTAAGAAAGTCATCGAACTCTCCAGACATATACTCACCACCTCGATCAGATCGAAGGGTTTTGATCACTTTGCCAGTTTGCTTTTCCACTAAAGCCCTAAAGACCTTAAATACGTTAAAGGTCTCGGATTTGTGTTTAAGCAAATAGACAAACCCATATCTTGAGTAATCATCAGTGAAGGTAACGAAGTATTCGTATCCTCCACGTGCCTGTTGGTTGAGCGGACCACATACATCAGAATGTATCAGTTCCAGCAACTCAGTGGCTCTTCGACCCTTATCGGAGAAAGGGCGCTTAGTCATTTTTCCTTCTATGCAGGATTCACAAGTAGGTAGTGAACCTATTGCAGAGGCTTGGAGTGGACCATCCCTCACAAGTCTCTTAATCCTATCTAGACTGATATGACCAAGTCTTAAGTGCCAGAGGTATGTTGATTTTGTTAGATCAGAGGATTCAGAAAGTTTGATCCTCTTTGGCTCCCTAATAAGATCGTCATCTATTTTGGTGTCTAAAAGAGAAGGTTTAGTGGGATAGATGTAGAAAAGAGCATTCTTCATACATGCATCAGTGACAAAAGAATTATCAGGAAACGAAAAACGAATTCCATTCTTAATGAACTTTAAACAATAATCTTGCTCTAGAAGACGAGCAACGGATATTAAGTTCTTCCCAAAGGTAGGAACAAAATAAACATTATTCAAGTTTAAAGTGCGGTCTTCAAAAGACGGCGTCACGGATCCCACAGCCTTCGCAGACACCAGGCTCCCATCACCCCATTTGAAACAGAACTCGCCTTCCTCTAAGCTTTTGGTTTTCTTGAAACCATTCAAGGAACAACAAATATGGTTAGTAGCAGCGGAGTCAAGAATCCACGTTGATACATTATCAGCTACTAAGCATGCTTCGGTAACTAGTACAATACTATGTTCCTTTGCTTTGAGATAGGCAGGACAGTTCTTTTTATTGGCTTAGTGAGGTCTCTTCTTAGTTCCAGAGGCGGAGGCTTTTTGCTCAGTAGCATGTGCCTCTCCTTGATTCCTCTTTCTCTTAGTGAGACCTACAGCAGTGTGAAGTTCCTTCATAAGCTTGGTAACAGTGTACTCTAGCTTGTTTATGGAGTAGTTCATCTTCGGAGGTATCAAGAGATGCGGGGAGAGTTTCTAAGATCATATCTATGATTTTCTTCCCATCAATCTCAGATCCTAGGATTTCCATTTTATTCAGAAAACTAATGATCAGTATCATGAAGTCTCCAACAGGAGTCCTAGCCTGCATATGACAGTTCATAAACTGTCGGACTGCTTGTAGCCTTGTTTGACGCCTTTGCCCTCCAAATATCTCAAGGAGATTGTAGAGCATTTCGGCGGCAGTCTCGATGTCACGATGTTGCTCTTTCAGCATATTGTTCATAGATGCCAAGATACAGCACCTCACAATCTCATCGGATCGAAGCCAGGCCGCTAAGGCGTCATTGTCCTCTTGAGTTGAATCATCATTCGACAGAGGAGGACACGGGGTGGTGAGTACCCATTTGTGCTTGTTAACGGTAGGTATTATGTCGAGGTTACGTTTCAAATCTATGTAGTTTTCGTTTTCGAGTTTGATCGAGGAAAGAAAGATTGAGAGATGTTTGCGGGACATAAAGCCTATTGAAGTTGAAACAAGTTTATGATTAGTCTTTGGTTTAGGATTTAAGTTTTATTAAGACTTTTGTAAAATCCAAAGGTGTTATAAACTAAACGATAATTTACTCCCTCAAGAGAAGGCCGCAAAAAATCTCCATTTATAAGTAAATGACACATCATTAATGCTAAGCCAAGATGTCAGTACATCATTTTGACTAGCCACCTTGTAAATTGGTTTGATCACTCATATCCTTTCGCAGAGCCTTAAGGAAGGATACTAGGGATTGAGCCTAAGTGTGCAACCAACCACTTAGTCCAAAAGATCAGCTTTGAAAAACAATCCCCCAAGGGGAGGCCTTGCCATCATTGCATCACTCTCGGACGTAGCTCATTGAGCAATGATCGAAGCAATAACGCCTTGGAGTACTCACATTTAAGTGAGGGTCGCAAGAGCGGCTCTTAGTCCCACGTTATTGCATCTTTCATTAGTGTTGGGGATCGTGGGTTACAAACAACAAGTATAACCCTCCCACTTAGTTTTTGGAGTTGGTTCATCGACTCTTATAAGTTCGGAAACAAATTTCCTAGTTAGAGAGCGACAGAGCGGATAACTAGAAGAGAATCCTAGATCGACATGTTCAGAGCAGTATTAGTGCATAAAGGCACAAGGTACATACTCGATCTTCTCCTATTTTCTATTTCGGGAAAGTGCGTGAGGGAAGTGTGAACTTCAACTCACTCGAACACTTGAAAGTTTGAGATTACACATCTTTTTATTTTTCGGCTTGTCTACAAGGAGACCTCCCACTCAAATTTTCAAGAGCATATAGATTTTGAACATATGTGATATAGATATAGTTTTGAAAACATTTTGAAACCTTATTTGATTTGGATGACAAAATATTTTCAAGTTTGAAAGTGAAAACGGTTTTTCAAAATTCAAACTAGTTTTGTAAAAATTCAATTTCAATTAATCTTTCAAAAATCAAAACTTTTAATCTTTACACATCATGTTTATAATCATATGAAAACCATTTTTGCTCAAGAAAATTTTCTCATTAGAGTTCTATAACTCATGGTAGTGGGGTTTGAAAATCCGGATTTCTAAAAAAACTGGAGTTTCAGACAGCCGCGCACCTCGGAGTAAAATCGCCATATCTGGCGGCTCCGATGTGCTTTTGAGCCGAAACCGGTGGCATTGGACAGAGGACAGAGAGAGCTTTAATTTGATTCAAGAATCATTAAATTTCGATTTCTGAGCAGAGAGTTATGCCGCTTTTAATGCGGATTTACATTCCAGCTCGAAGAAAAAGAAATAAATTAAAGCTTCGTCCTTTTAGGTGCGAAAAAGAATCGAGTGTAACGGAACGTTTTATGAAGGTTATTAAAGCTTTTATTTGTGTTTTATTAGCAAGGTAATAACATAGAATAAAAGAAATAATCAACATGCATAAAACGATTCAAGTAAATAAACGAAACTAGCAAGAAAACAAAACTAGTCACAAAATTTACTCGAAAATTCTCAAACCTTTAAAACACGTTTTTCAATATAAAAAATTAAAAACTTTTAGAACTGATTCTAATGTGTTTTAACATCATCCCAAACTCATAGAAAATCAACATGGTTTTTAATTTAAAGGCATGAGCAATAAATTAAAAAAAATCTAAGATTACAATTCTAACTTGTCACAAAATTAGTAAACTTTCGAAAACGATTTTCAAGCTCATAATTTTAAAACATGCACATGCATTCCTTTGACCATAGCTCTGATACCATTTGTTGGAATCGATCTAGGGTTTAAGAAAAAGTTTAACGCTTCGTTAAGCGGCGGAATTTTAAAATTTTCTTTTTAAGTAAAACTAGTTTTTACTAACCTAGACAAGAGCATGTACATGTAAATAAAAACTAATATGAGCTATTAAAGTTACTAACCTTTCTTGAAGCTTGAACCTTGTAGAAGCTTTTGGAAAGTTGCAACGCTCGTCTCCCCTCGCAGCACGTCTCTCTTTCTTTCCTCGGCACCTCGAGCAACCACGAAAGTTTCTATCACTAAATCACTCGAAAAGAAGGAATCAGTGAGTGGGCACTTTTAAACACTACGACTTGAGAACGAGTCTCGAAGTCGCAGAGCTAAACACTAGGTCGAGTGAGGACCTAGGTGCCAAGACAAGAAATAATCGAAAATAAACTAGAGAGAGAGAGAGAGAGGATTTTCGGCCAAAGTTCTAGAGAGAGAGTCTCTCAAATCTCTTAAACTTGGATGAATGAATTGTGAGGAAATGAGGCTCCTATTTATAGGAGAGGTCTCACCTTCAATAAGGTAGTTTCCTCTTCTATAGAATATCACATATTCATGAGCAAAATAACCCTTATTTCCCATTCCTCTTAGGCGCCCAAGGCAGCCTTCTAGAAGGCTAGGATTTGTTTCCTTTTTTGTTCCTTGGCTTGCCTTTTACTCTTATGGCCGAAATTCTATATGCATCCTTATGCAATTTGTTTCCACTTTTTCTTTTGGCAAGTATCTAAATACATTTATGCACAAAATAAATTCTCTCTCTTTGGGTATTTGGGCGCCTATGACTTCTAGAAAGACTTCTAGATTTTTCTTCATTTGTTCATAACAACATAAGAAAAGCCCATTAAGAATTTTCCATAAAATTCTCATGAAATGAAATTAATTCACGAGGCCCAATGATCAAGTCATGGCCGAGTGAAACATGTCATAAAATGACCTTGTCAAAAATTTATTGACATTCATTTCATCGTTTGTCTCAAAAGACAAAAATACCCTTTTCACTATTTTCGTTCTTGTTTTGACTTAGCTTCCAGTTTAACTATTCCTATCGATGTGATTCGTGACAGTGACCTCATGGACCCAAATGAACAAAGCTTTAGCTAAACACTTGGACTCAAAAGTTCACAAACCTTTTCCAAGTTTAGCTTAATGCCAACTGACTCCACTAAAGAGCTGACACTGAAAATCTCTCGGTTCAAATGAATTTATTTTCTACTCAAGAATTCGACCTAATTATGATGAGCGGATCAACTGAATATTATCTATGTTTACCCTTCATGAATGTCATCAGCTAGTCGGGATTTACTAAATTACCATTTTACCCTTCTAGCTGTTATTTCCTCAACTCCTTTGTCGCTTGTGAATAAGTTAGAAACAATGTATTGACGAGGAGCTAACAAGTCACATTGTTTCATCCAAAAGAGTCAGGACTCAATTTGGACACTGGCCAGTTCATTTATTCACACTCCAAGGAACAAAGCATGAGGTGACATACATTGCATTTCAGCAATCTTGTACATGAATTCCATATCTATGAGAACTTCACAAAGTTACTCATGACAGACTCACAACTTAGTACTTCACCAATAGGCCTTGTTCGGAATCACATAGTGAGTCCGAACTTTGACTTTCTCAAATGAGAATACTAAGGTGTGAAATGGCATGTCTCATTTCAGGATTAAGGTAAGCATGATGCAATTCATACATAGTGACTTCGAGACATAAGAGGTTAAATGGTTTGTTCTTATATTGTCTCTAGAAGTGCACTGGTCAATTCAGTATTGTTCTTATACCTAGAAGAACTATAGAGTCCCAAACTCTCAATGCCTCATAACCAGACATCATAGATTCTTCTAACAATCATACTGAGGTCAATAGTCCATTGACCCTAAGATTGCGAATATATCGTTTTAAGCAAACTACGAAGAGTTTGTTCATGCAAATCTACATTTGTCTCTTCGTAAGTTGTTAAGTTTGTTTATGGACAAAAAGACTATGGTTTTATCATAAAGCTTCAAACAAAGAAAGAATGAATGAACGTTTCAACTTTATTAATGAATATATAGGCAATTACAAGCAAGAGTCTTCATGAGACTTTATTACATCAAATGTACAAAATAAAGACTACAACTCTTCTTGTGGGCACCATTGACAACATAAAGTCATATATGTGGAACACATGGGTGAAGGCTGATCACTATGTGGGAGCATTCTACACTTGTGGTAAGTGTACGACCCGGACAGGTCTTGGTGTAGATGTGTCGTTTAAGGACCGTTACGACACACTAACCGAGGCCACTATGATGGTCACAGTGAGACTTGATCTAAATCCTGAAGTGATCATGGACACTGGGTTATGTTACTGAGCTCTTTGACTCATTCGCTAAAAGGCTATTCATGCGAATCACAACTTATGTCTTAGGAGTTTTCTCAGAGCATAATTCGAGTGGGAAATGATTTACAGATACAGAATCCAGCCTTCCTGAAAGAAGGTTAATGTTCTCTCACCTAAGGGTTGATTCCAGAACCGATAGATTGTGCGCACTTTCGAAGTAAGTAACGTTCGAAAGAATCTTTCGCTGTGGAAGCAACAATGCTTAGGGCTGATATGTATCAAGAGAAGTATAACGGAAAAATTGACTTCTCTTGACACGGGTTGAACCTGGAGGATCTTGATCACGAACTGACTATATCAGTGGACACTCGTCACGATGAGTAAATATAATTCTAGTATAAAGGAGAGTTCAGTCTTGGCTTACAAGGTGGAGTATTTGACCAAGATTAAACGTATCGATGGAAAAAGAGAAAGGACTATTTCGTCTTTTTCATCGAATTTGTTAAGCTTCTATTACTAGGTCCATAGTCCCCGATTCGGCTCTGATAAAGGCGGATAAGAACTTTCGTATAATAATATTTATCATTATTAATCTCACTTGCTGTAATTGTGATTGACAACATTAATTCTGGAAAACGGGTATTCGCAGAATTAAATAAATATTTATAGTAGAATTGTTTATTTATTGTTTGATCAAGTAAATAAACAATTATTAATTATTTGTTTATTGTTGGACCAAGTAAATAAATGATTAATTGGGTTTTAAGCAATTGGGCCTTGCACAAAATATGAAAATCGGATTTGGGAATTTCGGCATAGGAGTTGCACAAATCCCCCTTGGCCGTGTGCGTAATATTCGACTTTTTCAATATTGGTATTTACCAATATTTTCTCTTTAGTAGTTTAAATAAATGAGAGAAAATAATATAAGATATTGTCCTATATTTTCTCCTTATTTAAAGGAAACTATTTAGGAGAATATATGAGAATATATTTAAAGGGAAATAATATATTCCCCTTTATTCTCTCACTAAATAAAATATTCTCTATTTAAATGGAGAATAATATCTCATAGATATTGATCTGATGGATGAGAGAAAAAGTAGGATTCACTTGTTGAGATCCAATGGCCTAGATTTAATCCACTAGTGTGAACACAATAAAATGAATAAAATATTCTGGAAGATTCCATGAATATCTCCTTTTACTACTATAAATAGGGGTTCATGAGAAGGAAAAAATAAGTAATTATTTGGTGAAAATTTCGTGCATCCTAACCTCTCCTTGGCCGTGCATCTGCCTCTCCCTCCGCTCGGAAATTCGTATCCATTCTTAGTAAAATAAGAGAGAGATCTCGAAATACCTAGTTTCGTGATCTAGTGAGATAAAGACTGTGCTCACTCATCTTTCTTATTCGTCTCGGAGATTACGTTTCGGGAGACAAAGGTGTCATCACATCGAGTCCTTGAAGTAGAGTCCCTTATTTGATCGTGTGGAGGTTTGTACGTTCAAGACGAAGACGGATTGTGAAAGCTTTCAGTTCGTGAACCGAAAATCAATGTAAGTACTCGTTTACTCTTATTTCGGTTGCTTGACATATATGCTCTCGTATAATTTTTTAATTAACGTAAATCTAGATCTTGTCATATAATCATTGAATTAATTAGCTCATGATTAGCGTAATTAATTACTTTTGCGCATTAATATGGTTATATAGGGGAATCATCCCTGACAAGTGGTATTAGAGCTAGTCGATTTACTTAATTAATTGATTCGTTCATGTGATTAAATTTAATATGGTTTGAATGAATTTATATTTTGATATGAAGTTCGTGCAATTCAATATATAAGTATGTGTATTGTGATTTGTGGTTGATCATAGAATTTTTTATTCTCGCTTTTCTAGATTTTTGTACACTCGAAATTCAAAGGGTATAGGATTTTTTTGCAAATCTTTTATTATTATTATTATTGTTGTAATCCGACGAGCGACGTTCTTGATCACGACGATCGGCGAGAGATGAGATGGACAGACAACGAAGAAGCATGACGGACGAAGAAAGCCTCAACGACTACGCCACAAGAAAACTTGTCACAAAATTTTGTGACAAGTTTCGGCCATCCTCTTCTTGCAGGGCCGCGCCTTTGTGGCGGCGGCGGTCCGGTGCAGCCTCAAGTCTAATCTTGACCTTGGTCAAGATTAGAGGATTCGTCCGGGCCTCAGCCCGGAAACCCTAGTGGGCCCAAGGGCCCACTCATTAAAAAAAAAATTTACCGAAAAAAAAAATTAAGTTTTTTAAATGTTTTATTTAATTAATTGTATGGGCTGAGCCCTAATGATTTTTATTTAAAACATTACAAAATAAATGATTATGATATCGATTTATTTTAAATGGGACATTGGAATGAGCCCTTACTTAATTAATTTTTTCGATAAAAATTAGAAAAATTAAATAATTTGATATTGATTTATTTTTCTAAGGGACATAAGAATGGGCCCAATTGAATCCATGGGCCAATATGATTGGGCTCATCTTGATTTACTTTATAAGAGTCAATTAGGATACGATCAACACGAATCAAACTATGCTTGCTATGCTTGTTTATTTAATTGCTTTGCCATGCTTGTATGCTATAACTTAGATCATGTATCGTATGTTTATGGTTGTCATGGGCTTTCATTCATTAAAATTGTCTAATTGGATTAGGATAGTTAATTAATGAATGAGTTGAACGGATCAGAGAGCTTTGTCACCAAGCCGATAAGAGGCTAAGCTGAGAGGTACTTAAGAAGACCTAGTGTCTCACCTGCTCTACTGGGAGCCTTTCCGTGAAGGAATACTATTAGGATAATCAAGACTAGAATGTCAGAATTTTCCTAATCACTAAGCTATATCGAAACTTATTGTTTTTAAGGGTAGCTTAGAATCACTCGTGCTTTTAATATGATTTAGTAGACACGAGTTAATCACCTAGATTAAAGTTAATGCTAGGAAATTAAAATACTAAAAGTATATTGAGTCTTAGGACTCCAAAATTGACACAACACCGTGAGGATGAAAGATCCCCTCGTGACCGGCGGTTTTCTAAACATGGTGGTCAGTTCCATTCGGACGGGCTTTTCTGATTCCAATACCAAGGTTGTGTCTCTGACGATAGGTGGGAGGGTTGATCTCTGCGTGTACTAGTTACGCTAGTGCGTATAGGCTAGATTTCTTTCACTGAAATGTTGGATCGACTCATGCATGAACCAACCGGTGGTTGCTCATGTGGCCAACGATTCCTATTAAAATGGTTGTTAGTGAGCATAGTTATGAAAGTACATGTACTGTGATTGTTCACTAATCTGAGATGGTTCTCATTTTCACTAGGTGCACTCCGTTACGTCACCAGAGTGAAACGGACTGTGACTATTAGTTGAATTACCTTGGAATATAAAAAACTGGGTCTTTTAAATCTTTAGTATTTTTCCCCGTGCTTATGCATTATGTTTTTTATTTCCTAAATTTATATGATGAATTTTTTTATTTTCAATAGTAATTTATGTACTTGTATTTTATTGATTTCAGCATGACTTCGAACTATGATCTCTTGAAGTATATTATGGATAACAAAATGAAGTCTGGTGAATGCGTAGTTCTCTATATGAGAAATATGACAGATTTGATGAATCTAGCCGCCTTTCGGGGCACAAAGATTGATGAGGCAACTCGGGTTGAAATCATTCTGAATTCACTCGTCGAGGAATACGCCGACTTTGTCATTTACTTTCGTGGTTTTGGCCCGGATTATAAAATGACGAAGTTTCAAAGCGAACTTCTTTCTTGGCGTGATGGTTTGGTAGAGTATGCTTACCATCAGGTGCAACCGAGTTTGGCACCACAGCCTTGTCCACCTTCACCAGAAGATTTACCATTAGAGAATGTTCTCGTAATGGAAAGGCCATCACTTATAGTGATTCCTGATGATGATGACATCAGCTCTGAGTCATGTGAAGGTAATGTACCGTTCACTCACTTACATGTATTAGAAGCATTATATGCTGGAGATTCTCTCTCGTCCTGGATAATTGATTCGGGGACAACTAATCATGTTTGTACAACCTTACAGGTGTTTGACTCGTGGGAGGAACTGAGAGGAGACGAACTACAGCTTAGAGTGGGGAACAGAGAGTCCGTCATAGCTAAAGCTTTAGGAATGGTTCGACTTCGATTTGGAAATAAATATTTGATATTAGATTCAGTTTATTTTATTCCTGGGTTCTGTAGAAACCTAATTTCAGTTTCTGAAGTACTTAAACAAAAATTTTCTTTATCTGTGAATGAGAAAACTATGAGTGTTTCTTTAGATGGAAGATTAATATGTGATGCCTTATTATATAATGGTTTATATGTATTAACTCCTGAAAATAAATGTTCATTTAATGGTGAAATGTTTAAAGTAGCTAAACCCACATCTAATAAGAAAATTAAACTGTCTAGTGATGAAAAACCTATTTATGGCACGTAAGACTTGGTCATATAAATATAAAGAGGCTAGAGAGGCTTTCAAGGCTTGGGCCGTTGAAAAACCATCAAGTGGGAACTCTGCCTGTTTGTGAATCCTGTATTGAAGGAAAAATGACCAAGCGATCTTTTGCTGGAAAAGGATTAAGAGCCACCGAAACTCAGCAACTTGTTCAGTCTGACGTCTGTGGACCAATGAGTGAAGCTGCGAGAGGCGGTTATGAATACTTTGTCACATTTACTGACGACTATTCTAGATATGGTTTCATTTACCTAATGCAACGAAAATCTGAAACTTTTAGTAAGTTCAAAGAATTTCGTGCTTGTGTTGAAAACCAATTAGGTAAGACTATTACGACCTTTCGATCGGATCGGGAAGGCGACTTCTTAGACACTGAGTTCACCGATTACTTGCTTGAGCATGGGATTGAGTCGCAATTATCGGCTCCTGGTAACCCTCAACAAAATGGGGTTGCTGAAAGGAGAAATATAACTTTATTAGACATGGTAAGATGCATGATTAGCTACTCTTCACTTTCATAATCATTCTGGGGTTATGCATTGAAGACTGCCATGTATATCTTAAATCAAGTTCCTTCAAAATCTGTATCCAAAACACCCAAAGTACTATGGAATGGAGCACCTGAAGGTTTGCGTCACTTCCGTATTTGGGGTTGTCCCGCTCATGTCTTGAAAAAGAAATCGAGCAAGCTGGAACCAAGAACAAACGTTTGTTTCTTTGTTGGTTATCCAGAAGGGACAAAAGGATGTATATTTTATGATCCTATTGATAGGAAAACATTCGTTTCAACTTTTCTTGAAGATGATTATGTTAAAAGTCATAAACCTCGAAGTAAAATTATACTCGAGGAAACTGTTAGACCAACCCCGAAGACTAACGTCCAAGGGAATCCATCTCCACCTACAATTGTTGTGAGAGTGGGAGATGAAGAAGAAAACATAAATGTTGGTCCAAGTGCTACACTGCCTTGTCGTAGTGCGAGGGTCTCTAGAGAGCCCGACCGATATCTTGGTTTTGAAGCAAACGTCGTTGCCTTGGATACGAACGACGACGACCCCGTGTCATTTAATGACGCTATGGTCGACTTGGACAAGGAAAAATGGCTAGAAGCCATGAATCTAGAGATAGAGTCTATGCACTCAAACTCAGTCTGGACTCTTGTAGATGCACCCGAACAAATTAGACCGATTGGGTGCAAGTGGATCTATAAGAGGAAGAAAGGAGCTGATGGACAAGTCAAAACCTTTAAGGCTAGACTTGTGGCTAAGGGTTTTACCTAAAGAGAAGGAATCGACTACGACGAAACCTTCTCTCCTGTAGCCATGTTTAAATCCATCAGAATTCTTCTGGCCATTGCCGCTCATTACGATTATGAGATTTGGCAAATGGACGTAAAGACGTCATTCTTGAATGGCTATTTGGAAGAAGAAATCTATATGGCTCAACCAGACGGATTCATAGAAAATGGTCAAGAGCACAAGGTTTGCAAATTATTGAAGTCCATTTATGGACTCAAGCAAGCGTCTAGATCCTGGAACCAAAGGTCTGATGAGGTGATCAAGACCTATGGTTTCGAACAAAACCTTTCTGAGCCTTGTGTTTACAAGTACTCGAAGAAAGTAGTTGTTTTCTTAGTCCTTTATGTAGACGATATCCTCCTTATAGGAAGCGATATTAAAGTAATGTCTGACATAAAGGAGTGGCTGGCAAAGCAATTCCAAATGAAGGATTTGGGGAATGCTGCTTTTGTTCTAGGAATCCAAATCATTCGTGATAGGAAGAACAAACTACTAGCTCTGTCTCAGGGTACTTATATATATAAGGTACTTTCTCGCTTCTCGATGCAAAATGCCCATGTGGTGTTATTACCAATTCGTTCAGGAAAGTTCCTGTCAAAAGAGCAGTGCCCCAATACACCGCAAGAAGTGGAGGATATGAGTCGAGTTCCATATGCCTCAGTAGTTGGGAGTCTGATGTATGCCATGTTGTGTACTAGACCCCACATATGCTATGCAGTGGGAGTTGTTAGTAGATACCAGTCAAACCCTGGTCAAGAACATTGGATAGCTGTTAAGCATATCCTAAAATATCTTAAGAGAACTAGAGACATGATGCTTGTATACACAAGTAATGACTTGGTGATACAAGGATACACTGACTCTGATTTTCAGGCAGACCGTGACATGTTGAAGTCAACGTCTGGATCAGTGTTCACTCTCAATGGAGGAGCGATTGTCTCGAGAAGCATTAAGCAATCTAGTATCGCAGACTCTACTATGGAAGCTGAATATATTGCAGCTTCCGAGGCAGCCAAAGAGGCTGTTTGGCTTAAGAATTTCTTAGCCGAACTGGAGGTAGTTCCTAAAATGAACGAGCCTGTGCAACTCCACTGTGATAACACTCGAGCCATCGCAAACTCGAAGGAACCTCACAGCCATAAGAGAGGAAAGCATATAGAACGAAAATACCACATTATAACAAAAATAGTTCGAAGAGGAGACGTGGCAGTCATGAAGATCTCGACGTTGGACAACATTGCGGATCCAATGACAAAGGGACTATCCGAACATGTGTTCGTGAAACACGTGAAAGGAATGGGCCTTAGATACATGCCATATCTTCTCTAGGTCAAAGTGGGAGATTGTTAGGAATTCTTGCCCACGAGAAGATACTAAAATAAAGTTTGACATTTATTATCTATTTGAATTAAAAGAGTTATTTCTTATTTAATGAGATTTATTAAACATTCATTATTCCATAGCCTCCATATCTAACTGAGTCACGTGCTGGGCACCTGAGTTCGGGCGGTGTGCTAAAACATGGTCGATGACTGATATACGCCTGGAAAACTATATCTAAAGTCATATATGTGGAACACATGGGTGAAGGCTGATCACTATGTGGGAGCATTCAACACTTGTGGTAAGTGTACGACCCGGACAGGTCTTGGTGTAGATGTCTCTTTTAAGGACCGTTACGACACACTAACCGAGGCCACTATGATGGTCACAGTGAGACTTGATCTAAATCCTGAAGTGATCATGGACACTGGGTTATGTTACTGAGCTCTTTGACTCATTCGCTAAAAGGCTATTCATGCTAATCACAGCTTATGTCTTCAGAGCATAATTCAAGTGGGAAATGATTTACAGATACGGAATCCAGCCTTCCTGAAAGAAGGTTAATGTTCTCTCACCTAAGGGTTGATTCCAGAACCGATAGATTGCGCGCACTTTCGAAGTAAGTAACATTCGAAAGAATCTTTCGCTGGGGAAGCAACAATGCTTAGGGCTGATATGTATCAAGAGAAGTATAACGGAAAAATTGACTTCTCTTGACACGGGTTGAACCTGGAGGATCTTGATCACGAACTGAATATATCAGTGGACACTCGTCACGATGAGTGAATATAATTCTAGCATAAAGGAGAGTTCAGTCTTGGCTTACAAGGTGGAGTATTTGACCAAGATTAAACGAATCGATGGAAAAAGAGAAAGGACTATTTCGTCTTTTTCATCGGATTTGTTAAGCTTCTATTACTAGGTCCATATTCCCCGATTCGGCTCTGATAAAGGCGGATAAGAACTTTCGTATAATAATGTTTATCATTATTAATCTCACTTGCTGTAATTGTGATTGACAACATTAATTCTGGAAAACGGGTATTCCCATAAATAAATAAATATTTATGGTAGAATTGTTTATTTATTGTTTGATCAAGTAAATAAACAATTATTAATTATTTGTTTATTGTTGGACCAAGTAAATAAATGATTAATTGGGTTTTAAGCAATTGGGCCTTGCACAAAATATGAAAATCGGATTTGGGAATTTCGGCATAGGAGTTGCGCAAATCCCCCTTGGCCGTGTGCCTAATATTCGACTTTTTCAATATTGGTATTTACCAATATTTTCTCTTTAGTTGTTTAAATAAAGGAGATAAAATAATATAACATATTGTCCTATAATTTCTCCTTATTTAAAGGAAAGTATTTAGGAGAATATATGAGAATATATTTAAAGGGAAATAATATATTCCCCTTTATACTCTCACTAAATAAAATATTCTCTAATTAAATAGAGAATAATATCCCATAGATATTGATCTGATGGATGAGAGAAAAAGTAGGATTCACTTGTTGAGATCCAATGGCCTAGATTTAATCCACTAGTGTGAACACAATAAAAGAAAATAAAATATTCTGGAAGATTCCATGAATATCTCCTTTTACTACTATAAATAGGGGTTCATGGGAAGGCAAAAATAAGTTATTATTTGGTGAAAATTTCGTGCATCCTAGCCTCTCCTTGGCCGTGCATATGCCTCTCCCTCCCCTCGGAAATTCGTTTCCATCCTTAGTAAAATAAGAGAGAGATCTCGAAACACCTAGTTTCGTGATCTAGTGAGATAAAGACTGTGCCCACTCATCTTTCTTATTCGTCTCGGAGATTACGTTTCGGAAGACTAAGGTGTCATCACATCGAGTCCTTGAAGTAGAGTCCCTTATTTGATCGTGTGGAGGCTTGTACGTTCAAGACAAAGACGGATTCTGAAAGCTTTCAGTTCGTGAACCGAAAATCAATGTATGTACTCGTTTACTCTTATTTCGGTTGCTTGACATATATGCTCTCGTATAATTTTTTAATTAACGTAAATCTAGATCTTGTCATATAATCATTGAATTAATTAGCTCATGATTAGCGTAATTAATTACTTTTTCGCATTAATATGGTTATATGAGTGAATCATCCCCGACATAAACATATTAGATCATGTCCTCACATTCATCCCTAAAATGGTGTTAGTGAAAGAAAACACCAACATGTAGTGGAATCATGTTTATCACTCCTTACACAATCCTCATTACCCTTGCATTTTTGGTGGGATTCTTTCACTACAATAGTGTCATTCATAAATGCTATTCCGACTCTAGCTCTTAATAACATGTCTCCCTTTCTATGTCTCCATAACATACAACCAAATCAGTCACAAATTAGAACCTTCTGTTTTGCATGTTTTCCTTTTCCCAGGCTACACAATGCTAATAAATTCAATTTTCACTCATCAAAATGTGTTTATTTGGGTCCAAGTTCACATCATAAAGGCCATAACTGTTGTCTCTTGTTTTCGGACAACTATTTATCACCCGTAATGGTTCGATCCAAGGCCAGACCAAGTGGTCACGTTCGGGCTTCGAGCGTCTTAGACTTGGTATCCCTAGTCTACTTTAGCAGCTGTGGTGGTGATGTCTGTCATCGTCGTACCTGAAAAGAGGGTAAACAAGAAGCTATCAAAGGGAAACAGAGGGATTGCCTCTGTTTACCTCTCCAACGCTCAACATTAGTGAGATAGAGGTGGATAAGAGGGTTTGGGTGTTTAGACGTCAAGGATGAGTGAAACGAGTGAAGTATGAGTTCGACAGCGTTTCAGTGCTCAAAATTGGATTACCTTATTCGAGGGATGGATCCTCATATTTATAGGCGACCAAGGGGTGGTTTGAGGACCCCTTGGAAGGGTGAAGTTAGAGTCAGCCATTGGTTGAAGGGAAAATCTGGGCCGGCCGAGGCTGGCCCTTGGGCCGGCCATTGGCCGAGGAGAACACCTGGGGCGACTAGGCCCTCGAGCAAGCCATTGGCCGAGTCTGACGCATGGCCGGCCATCAATCGACGCCGACCCTTGGGCTAAACATTGGCCAAGGCTAGTATAGGGCCGGCCAATGGCCAAGGCAGGCCCTTGGGCTGGCCATTGGCCGAGGCTGCTAGTAGGGCCGACCAATGGTCGAGGTAGGACCTTGAGCCGACCATTGGCCGGCTTGTCCTTGTTTCGCCAGACCGGGATGAGCCGGTAATATTAGCTCCCCGAGTTTATCACCGGGCGCAACCCTTATGGTAAACTCAAGGTCTTCTGTTACCGTCGACCCGTCGGAGCGTCTCGTCATCAAGAGGTACGGCCCCTTTTTAATAATATTTTATTCGTCACTTGATTTTTTTGTTTTTCTTTTCAATACACATGCCGATGGACCCCACCAAACACCTGTCGGCATGTGGGACCACGAAGATGATCTTTTCACCATCTCGGGGACTCCCACGTGGACTTGGAGGATTTTTGGGCTCGGTTTTCTTTGCCCCCAGTAGATCATCATACTTCCTCACCATCGAGCTCGGGTTTTTCAGGTACATGAGTGACGAGCTTGACCGGGTGTGATTTCTCTTTAGTGGACGCCTGGTTGGCAGGCGAGGAGGGACTCTCGGTGGGTGGTGACTTAACGCCGGTCGGCACATGCGCCGAGGATGACTCGCGCGGCCCAGGCGAGGCTGGCCCGGACGGGGAGCGCGCCGGGAAGGGACAGCGTGGCTTGGTCTGGGCCCGCTCGGGTGAAGGATGCACCAGAGACGCCACGCACGCATGCAATTCCGGAGCCGCGCTCCCTAGGCGAGGTCGCGCCCGATGAGACAGGCGCTGGAGGTGGCACGTCGGAGGTGGAGCGCCGGCCCTGGGCGGTGCTGTCTGGGTCGGCGCCGATGCAGAAGGATGGACCCGCTTTCTGTGCAGGGCTGTTTGGATTGACATAGGCGGCGATGAAGGTCCGAGCGATCCGGGCCGGGCCGTGCCCGAGGAGACGCGCGCCAGTGGAGGTGCGTCAGCGTAGGGCGATGCTATCCAAGACGTCGCCAGCGCCAGGGAAGGATGGCCTGGCCGGCTCTGGGCCAGGTGCACGCGAGGGAGGCCTGGCCGGCGTGGGGCCAGACGGGCGCAAAGGAGGCCCATTCGGGCCGGGCCCGCACGAGGGAGGCCCTATCGGGCTGGGCGCATGCATGGGAGCCCATGCCGGGCCGAATGTGCGGGAGACGGGCCCTACCAGGCCGGGCACGCGCGAAGGGAGACCTTCTTGGCTGGGCGCGCGCGAGGAAGCCCCTGCCGGGCCGGACGTGTGCTAAGGGAGCCCTGTCGGGCCGGACGCGCGGGAGACGGGCCCTGCCAGGCCAAGCACATGCGATGGGAGCCCTGCCGGGCCATGCGCGTTGGAGGGGGCCCCTTCCGGGCCGGACATGCATGGGAGGTCAGTCGGCCCACTTGGGCGGGCACCGAGGAGGAAGTCCAACCATCTCGGCCGAACTTGGTCGATTCGGGAGGCGTCCCCGACGCCACGGGCTCAGGTGAGTCTTCTTGTCCACGTTCTCTGACGGCCGTGGCGCGTACTCGGACCGCCCAAGAGGAGGCTCGAGCCTTAGCTTTTCCTGTCGGGGAGTCTGCGACTCGCTATGGCCTTAACTGCACGGGTGTCGACATTCCAAGCTCGCTCTCGCTCGCTAGCTTCATGAGTTTGAGGAAGTGATTCGATATCCCGGAGTCGATATCGATCCTGCGGCCGCTTCCTGACGATCTCTTGTCTCGTCCAAGAAAAGGGTACGCTGCCGTCCATGAGGCGAGTCATCGCGGAGGTCTACGGTTGCCCTTCCAGTTGGTGATTCAGGATTTGTTGGTTTGGTTGAAGGTGCACCCGTCTCAGATGTCTCCATCTTTCTACCGGGTGCTCGCCGCGTGCCATATGATTCTCTATCGAGCAAAGAGGAGGACCGTCTGAACACGGAGCTAGCTGTCGAGAGATCGTTGTGAGTGGCCGAACAAGCGTCTCGGGAGAAGGCGGAGCAGTCAGCCGACACCTTCTTGGGGGAGATGAAGAAACTTCAGGCGCTGCTCTCAGGCCGGGATGAAGAGCTAAAGATCGTCCATACTTGACTATCGACGAGCGAGATCTCTCGTGTCCAGGAGAAGAGAGAGCGAGACTTGCTACTGGTGGAGATGCAGGCCATCATTGGAAGAGGGACGATGCCGTGCAGGCCAAGGCGGACTTAGAGGATGATTGGGACGTCGCTTTGGAGGCGGCTCGTTATGTGGCCGCGGTTCGAGTTTGCGACGTGACCCGAAGGAGAATGCGTCTCGCAGGGCTACCTTCTCCTTCTTTGACGGCATGTTCACTTCATTGGATGACGTAACGCAGACGGATAGTCCTCGCGCCCATGTGCCTGCGGAGGCCGCCCGTTCGACGAACTGTCCCCTTGACGGAGATGCCACTATTAGGTCGGGTGTTCTCCCGCCTGAGATCGACGGGGAGCAAGTTGACTTTGACTCCGAGTTGTTGGTTTTCTTTCGACTTTCCGTGCACTTGTTTAGCGCTCGCTTTCTTTGATGCTTTTTCGGAGATTTGTCATTTTTCCTTTTCTGTTGGATTCTTTTCTTGACATCGGTTGTTTTTATTTGACCTTCTCTAGTTTATTATGCGTCTTATTTTCTCGATTTAGTATATCTAGCGTAATCGATTCGCGCAACTTTGTTGGTGCATGTATTATGAGTCTCGATTTACTATGTCCAGTGTAACCGATTTGCACGGCTTGATTAGGTTTTCCATGGACGCTGGTTAGACCAATTCCGTCCCGCGGGCGCAAGCCTTTGAAACCCATTGGCTACTCGCTGCCTATCGGCGCACGATCTGGGCAGCGAGCGGGCCTCTTTCCCGGTATGTACGCTAACTGTTGGCGTACGTGTCATACGTTAGGATGGGCTTGGAGTAGGCACAGTTCCCAGCGAGCGTGGTACGTGTCAGTACTGTTGGAAATGATCTAGGGTTTAAGAACAAGTTTAACGCTTCGTTAAGCGGCGGAATTTTAAAATTTTTCTTTTTCAAGTAAAACAGTTTTTACTAACCTAGACAAAGAGCAAGCACATGTAAATAAAAACTAATATGAGCATAAAAGATTACTAACCTTTTTAGAAGCTTGAACGTTGAGAAGCTTTTGGAAAGGTTGCAACGCTCGTCTCCCTCGCAGCACGTCTCCCTTCCTTTCCTCGTTAACTCGAGCAACCACGAAAGTTTCTATCACTAAATCACTCAAGATAAAAAGGAATTAGTGTGTGGGCACTTTTAAACACTACGACTTAAGAACGAGTCTTGAAGTCGCAGAGCTAAACTCTAGGTCAAATGAGGACCTAGGTGCCAAAACAATAAAAACGAAATTTAATAGAGAGAGAGAGGAGAGGAGCGGCCAAGTCTAGAGAGAGAAGCTCTCAATCTCTAAAACTTTGGATGATGTGAAATGTGTGGAATGAGGCCCCTATTTATAGGAGAGGTCTCACCTTCAATAAGGTAGTTTCCTCTTCTATAGAATATCACATATTCATGAGCAAATATTGCCTCCTTCCCACTTAAGTCACACGGCCAAGGCAGCCTTCTAGAAGGCTTGGATTTGTTTCCTTTTTTGTTCCTTGCCTTGCCTTTGACTCTCTCGGCCGATTTCCCTCTTGCCTCTTTGAGGAAATTTGTTTCCTCTTTTTTTTTGGCAAGTATCTTGATACATTTATGCACAAAATATTCTCTCTTTTCTCTTGGGTAGTAGGTGCCCAACATCACTCTAGAAGGAGCTTCTAGAAGCTTCTTCATTTGTTCATGACAACATGAGAAAGGCCCATTAAGAATTTTCAATAAAATTCTTATGAAATTAAATTAATCAACAATGCCCAATTAATCTAATTTGGCCAAGTGACATTAAGTCATCAAATGACCTTGTCAAAAAATTTATTGACACTCATTTCATGCTATGTCTAAAAAGACAAAAATACCCTTTTGACAATTTTCGTTCTTGTTTTGACTTAGCTTCCAGTTTAACTATTCCTAATCGATGTGATTCATGACAGTGACCTCATGGATCCAAATAAACAAAGCTTGAGCTAAACACTTGGACTCAAAAGTTCACAAAACCTTTTCCAAGTTTAGCTTAATGTCAATTGACTCCACTAAAGAGTTGACACTGAAAATCTCTCAAATAAAATGAATTTATTTTCTACTCAAGAATTCAACCTTATTGTAATGAGTGGATCCACAGAATATTATCACTGTTTACCCTTCATGAATATCATCAGCTAGTCGGGATTTACAAAATTACCATTTTACCCTTCTACCTGTTATTTCCTCAACTACTTTGTCGCTTGTGAATAAGTTAGAAACAATGTATTGACGAGGAGCTAACAAGTCACATTGTTTCATCCAAAAGAGTCAAGACTCAATTTGGACACTGACCAGTTCATTTATTCACACTCCAAGGAACAAAGCATGAGGTGATATACATTGCATTTCAGCAATCTTTTACATGAATTCCATATCTATGAGAACTTCACAAAGTTACTCATGACATTCTCACAACTTAGTACTTCACCAATAGGCCCTATTCGGAATCACATAGTGAGTCCGAACTCTGACTTTCTCAAATGAGAATACGTAAGCTGTGAAATGACATGTCTCATTTCAGGATTAAGGTAAGCACGATGCAATTCATACGTAGTGACATCGAGACATAAGAGGTTAAATGGTTTGTTCTTATTTTGTCTCTAGAAGTGCACTGGTCAATTCAGTACCTTCGGAAGATACCTAAAAGAACTATAGAGTCTCTAACTCTAAATGCCTCATAACTAGACATCATAGATTCTTCTAACAATCATACTGAGGTCAATAGTCCTTTGACCCTTAGATTGCGAATATATCGTTTTAAGCAAACTACGAAGAGTTTGTTCATGCAAATCTACATTTGTCTCTTCGTAAGTTGTTTAGTTTGTTTATAGACTAAAGACTAATGTTTTATCATAAAGCTTCAAACAGACACGGAAGAATGAATGAACGTTTCATCTTTTTATTAGTGAATAAGCAATTACAAGCAAGAGTCTTCATGAGACTTTATTACATCAAATGTACAATATAAAGATTACAACTCTTCTTGTGGGCACCATTGACAACAAGTACGGATGTCGTGTTTTGGTTTTTGACTGTTTCCTCGAGACTCGCATCCGGTGCGCGGATGTAACGCCTGTCGACGCGTGAGTCACTTGTGAGTCTAGTAGACAGCCTTTTTGATTCGCGCGAGAGTGTCGCGTGGATGATTTATGGGTGATGTATCCGTTAGCCTCCCGAGTTTCTTGGATACTCGTAGAGGAGACTAGAAATTATAGCAATGTAAAATGAAATGTAATCCGATAGTCTTGTATTACGTAAAGGAGTATAAAATTACATCCCATGGCCGTTGGCCTTGTTCAAATTTCGAAATTGTCATCAACGAAATCGAAAACAAAAACAAAAGAGCTTTATTGGTAATACTGCCTCAGGTGCTCGACGTTCCACCTGTGTGTGAAGACGAGTCCTTCTAGATTCTCGAGCTCGTAAGTGCCATTGTGTATAGCTCGACGCACACGGTATGGGCCCTCCCAGGTGGGACCCAAGACTCCCACTCCTTGCATCTTAGTGTTTTAGAACACCCTTCTAAGGACGAGGCTTTCGTCGGTGAACTTCAAAAGGTTTACCTTGGAATTGTAGTACTTCTCAACCTTTCTCTTCTATGTGGCAAGGCGGGTCAATGCGTCTGCCCTTTTTCTCATCTATGAGGTCTAGCTCGAGCCTCATCGCTTCATCGCTAGCGTTTTCCTTGAATTCTTTGATGCGGAAAGTCAAGAGCTTGGTTTTGATGGGGACCACGGCTTCAACGACGAATGCGAGAGCGAACGGGGTTTCGCCGGTCGTGTTTCGTGCGGTTGTTCGGTATGCCCACAAGAGTGTAGGAAGCTCGTCGGCCCATGCTCCCTTCATTTCTTCTAACTTTTTCTTCAAGTTCTCCTTGATTGTCTTGTTGACCGCCTCGACTTTGCCATTACCCTGTGGACGCCGAGGATAGGAGAATGTCTTGGTAATTCCCCAACTGCTCGCATATGTCATGGATGCGTGCGTTGTTGAATTGCTTCCCGTTGTCAGTCACAATTGACGTGGGGATTCTGAAGTGGTAGATGATGTTCTTCCAGATGAAGTTAGTCGTATTCGCTTATGTGATCTTTGCCAATGGTTCCGCTTCTACCCACTAGGTAAAGTAATCGATCACTACGATCGCATGCTTGTATTTTCGTGGGGTCGTAGGCAGTTCCCCGATGAGGTCGATTCCCTACTTCGCGAAAGGTCGAGGCATAATGACCGGAGATAATGGTACGGGCGCTTGGCGTGGGACGTGAGCGAATCTCTGACACTTGTCATACTTTTTGGCCCATTCATGGGAGTCCTCTTTCAAGGTTGGCCAAAAATACCCGAGTCTTAGAAGTTTCAGGGTCAAAGATTGTCCGGCGGCGTGATTCTTGCACATGCCCTCCTGCACCTCGCCTCGACGTCGTTCAAGCACCGAATGAGCGGCATTGAGTGCCCTCTCTAGAAATGTGTATCCCCTCTCATGGTGTATTTTGGGGCCAAGCTACTCAGCTTTCTCGCCTCCTCCTTCTTGTCAGGAACGACCACTCGCATGAGGTATTCCACGAGCGGTGTCATCCATGATGGGGGCGGCACGCCGTCGATCACTACTACGTTGCCTCTCGAGATTTAGGGTCGGGTCAGCACCTTTATCGGGACGTTGCCTTCCCCCTCTTTGTCTATCCCTGACGCGAGACGAGCCAGGGCGTCGACCTTGATGTTTGCCTCGTGAGGGACTTGGACTACCTCGAAACATGAAAGAGCCTCGAGGTTCTTCTGCGTCTTGGACAGTTATGCGATCATGTTCGGCTCCTTGGCTCCGTAGTCGCCCTACACCTGCTCACAATGAGTTGTGAGTCGCCATGGATGCGTAGGTTCTAGACTTCCAATCTGTTCACCAGTTCCAAGCCAATGATCAGAGCTTCGTACCGCATGGGCGTATCTCAATTTTTCCCTATCGGGATTCGTGAGCACGACGCCGACACCAGCCCCCCAGGCATTTGATGCACCGTCCACATGCTGATCCTAGACCGGCCCTATCAGGCCGTTGGTCCTTTTCTTTGTCGACCCATGGTGGTCGTTCTCCTTGTCTTCCCTATCTCCTTCTTTCTCTTCGCCCTCGCCTAGCTGGGGCGCACATACTCTGCACGAAGTCGGCGAGGGCCTGCCCTTTGATGGCAGTTCTTGGTTGGAACTGGATGCCGTACTCACCCAATTCTTGCGACCAGATGGCCATCCGTGAAGACGTTCCCTTTTGCAGAGCTTTCTCTATCGGGTGTCCCGTGCGCACCATGATAGGATGTGCCTGAAAATAAGGGCGCAATTTTCTCGCACTCATGACAAGAGCGAGGGACAATCTCTCGATTTTTGGGTACCGGGTTTCGGCGTCGAGGAGCACTTTGCTCACATAGTACACCGGCCATTGGACCTTGTCTTCTTCACGTATTAGGACCGCACTCGCGGAAACCATGAGTAAATGTATAAGGTCTCATTGTCCTTAGGCTTTGAAAGGAACGAAGGGGAGCTGAAGTAGGCCTTCATTTAGCAGAATGCCTTCTCGCATTCCTCCGTCCAGACGAACCTTTCGATCTTCTTCAATTCCTTGAAGAACGGTTGGCATTTGTCGGTGGCTTTGGACACGAACCGCGTTAGGGCAGTGATCCGTCGTGTCAAGCTTTACACTTCTTTAACTTTTTGACGCGATCTCATCTCCAAGATTGCCTTGATCTTTTCAGGATTGGCTTTGATCCCACGGCGGCTCACCATATAGCCCAAGAATTTCCCGGACTCAACCCCAAAGGCGCACTTGTTGGGGTTGAGCTTCATCTTGTACCGCCACAAAATCATAAACATCTCCATGAGGTCTTGGACGTGGTCATGGGCTTCGAGGCTCTTGACGAGCATGTCGTCCACATACACCTTCTTTGTCTTTTCAATCTGGTTGGCAAACATCCGGTTCACCAGCCTTTGATACGTAGCTCCCACGTTTTTAGGCCAAATGGCATGACCTTGTAACAGTAGAGTATGCGGTTCGTGACAAAGGTGGTCTTAATTTGATCCGGCTCGTGCATGCGAATCTGATTGTACCCTGAATAGGCGTCCATGAAGCTTAGCAGCTCATGACCTACCGTGGCGTCGATAAGCTGCTCGATCCTCGGGAGAGCGAAGCTATCCTTCGGGCAGGCTTTATTGAGATCGTTGTAGTCGATGCAGATTGACCACTTCCCATTGGGCTTCTTCACCATTACAACATTGGACACCCACTTGGGGTGCTCCACCTCCCTTATAAAGTTGGCGGCGAGAATTTTATCGACTTCCTCTCCAATGGCCCGGTACCTCTCTATGTTAAATGTTCGCTTTTCTTGGACGCGTTCGGTTATCCTCTTGTCGTCGTTGAGGCGGTGGACCATTATTTCGGGTCGATCCTCGGCATATCGGCGTGTGTCCACATAAAGACATCTTTGAACTCACTGAGGAAGGCAGCAAGTTGGAGTCGGACCTCGGTCGAGAGTTAGGCGCCAATCTTGACTACCTGGTCAGGTTTGGCATTGTCCAATAGGATGGGCACGAGGTCATCCGGTGTCACCACCTTCCGACGCTCGACTTCGTGCCGCAGGTCTAGCTCCCCAAAGGTGCCTCCTTCCTCGATCTTGCATGGGAATTTGTCTCTGAGCTGATAGATGGTACTCACCATCTTCCCCTTCATCTTCCCGTCCACCCCTTGAATGTGGCACATTCTTGCCATCGATTCGTCTCAGAACATTATGGAAATTCCCTTCTCGGTCAAGAATTTCATCATCAGGTGGTACGTAGAGGTTATGGCCTTCAGCCGATTGAGAGTGGGACAGCCCACAATGATGTTGTAGGCGGACGGTTGATCCGCCACAAGTAATGACATGATGTGGGTGACCTTGATCCCCCAAGAGTTTCAAAGGTCACCGGAAGGTCGATGGTACCCTCCGTCATCACCCTTTCTGCGGAGAAGCTGAAGAGTTGGGTTAAGATCGGGGTCATTCTTAGCCCGGTCAGCTTCATCTTGTCCAAAGCTGATTTGAAAATGATGTCGGCCGAGCTGCGGTTATCAATCAAGATTTTTCAGACGAGGTTATTAGCGACCGGCGCAGAGACAACAATTACATCGTTGTGTGGGTGCAGCACTCCCACCACCTCCTGGTTGGTGAAGAACAGGGACTCGAAGGGGGTCGGAGGTGGAACCTCGTACGTGTGGTTGATGTGGTGGGCTATCTTCCCTTGAGAAACTTCCCGCACGTACTTCTTTCTTTGAGTACTTGAGTCCCTGAGCTTTGTTCCTCCCATAATCGAGCCCACAACGTGCATTTGTGAGCTTTCTGGTTCATTGTTTGCTGTTCGGTCAGTAATGGTGACCATTGTCTGACCCTTCTTCTCTTGCCGCAAGCGCTCTCCGCCTGCTGCAGCCGCCCCGATTGTTCTTAGGATGTATTCTTTCAATTTCTCATCCTGGATGAGGGCATCAATCTAACGCTTGAGTGGTAGCATTCGGACGTCAGATGCCCGTGATCTTGGTGGTACTCACAGAATTTGCTTTGATCCCACTTTGCGGGATCCTTGGTGAGAGGAGTGGAGCTTCCTAGCTTGTCATGGTACAAAGCAAGGTTCCGCTCTTTTAAGGGTGTTGAGAGGGGTGAATGCCGAGAAATTTTGAAAGCTGTCGACATGCGAAGGCCTCGGCCTGGGAAGGGAGCGACCGTTAAGGGTCTGGCCTCCTTTGTTCCTCCACTTTCATGGGTCGGTGAGATCTCCGTCTCGGTCATCACGACGACAACTATCTTATCCACAAGCTTTTCGGCCATCTTGGCCATCGAGGTAGTCCTCGAACCCCATGTAAGTGCGGTCTCTCACCATGAGCTCCGCCATGTCCCTCGGGACCTTCCCAACTATGGATTTGAGGAAGTCGCTTGTGTGAGCTCCCTCAGTGATTGTCGTGATGGCGTCCTTGTCATCGAACCCCTCCACCTTGTGGGATTCCTCGGTGAAGCGAGTGAGGTACTGCCTCAAGGTCTCATCTCTCTCTTGCCGGATGGACAAGAGGTATGTCTTCGACTTCTTTTGCGCCACTAGCGTGGCGAACCGAGCGAGGAATGCATCTCGGAAGGCTCGGAAGGATTGGATGCTTCCTGGCCTCAAGCTTCTAAACCATTCAAACCCGGACCCGGTGATGGTCATGCTGAATGCCTGGCATAGAGTGGCGTCAGACTGCCCTTGCATGTACATCCACGTCTCGTAGTGCTGGAAGTGGAAGTTTGGGTCCGTGCATTCGTCATACGGAGGAATCAAGGGCATCTTGAAGTTTCCAACGCATGGTTGCACTAGGATTTGAGCGGCGAAGGGCAAGTAGGATTCCTCGATGCAGCCATAGGGTGTTTGACACCCGACTCCCTCATCTCCATGATCTGATTTTGGAGGCTCTGGATCATCGTCACCATGTAAAGCACGTTGGGCGGGCTGACGGCCGGGACCACATGAGTCATCTGTCGGGCTGACAGCCGGGACCACAGGAGTCACCTGTCGTTTCTCAAGATTTCCCCGAGTGGGAATAATGTCCTTACTCGCCCGTTAAATAAAAATCCTCACCTTTGGCGGAACCTTAAGATTCCAGATTTTGTTCCAAGAGTTATAAGGCGCCCGAGAGCTTGATGCTGGAGAACACAAAGAAGCATCTATAGCTTTTTGGTAGCCACTTTTGACGGTGTAGACACCCTTCTCGTCGAAATGCCAAAGAATTGAATATAAACTTTAAACAATAATCTTGCTCAAAAGTTCGAGCAACAGATATTAAGTTTTTCCCGAAGGAATGAACAAAATAAACATTATTTAAATTTAAAGTTATGGCTTCAAAAGACAGCGTCACTGATCCCACAGCCTTCGCCGACACCCTTGCTCCCATCACCACATCTGAAGGACAAGTCACCTTCCTTTAAACTTTTGCTTTTCCTGAAACCAGTCAAGGACCAACAAATATGGTTAGTAGCAGCGGAGTCAAGAGTCCACGTTGATACATTATCAGTTACTAAGAATGCTTCGGTAATAAGTACAATACATTTTTCCTTAGTTTTGAGGTAGGCATGACAGTTCCTGCGCCAATGTCCAGGTTCATTGCAGTGGTGCCACTTGTCGTTAGACTTGTCCACCTTAGCAGCCCAGGGCTTCTTATTCTTTTGAACCTTAGGTTGGTTCTTCTTCTTGAACTTATGAGGTATCTTCTTAGATCCAGAGGTGGAGGCTCTGTGCTCAGTAGCATGTACCTTTCTACGAGCCCTCTTTTTCTTAATGAGACCTTCAGCAATGTGAAGCTCCTTCATAAGCTCGGTAACAGTGTACTCTAGCTTGTTCGTGGAGTAGTTCAGCTTGAAGGTATCGAAGGATTCGGGGAGAGTTTCCAAGATCATATCTATTTTGGTCTCCCCATCAATCTCGGATCCTAGTATTTCCATCTCATTCAGGTAACTAATGATCAGCATCATATGGTCCCTGACAGGAGTCCCTGCCTTCATGCGACAGTTCATAAACTATCTGACTGCTTGCTGTCTGACCTAACGCCCTTGCCCTCCAAACATCTCATGGAGATTATAGAGCATGTTGTTGGCAGTCTCTACGTCACGATGTTGCTGTTGTAGCACATTGTTCATCGATGCTAAGATATAGCACCTTGCAATCTCATCGGATCAGAGCCAGGCCGCCAAGCGTCTTTTTCCTCTTGCGTCGAATCATCATTCGTTTGAGGGCATGGGGTGGTGAGTACCCATTTGTTCATGTCAATGGTAAGGACGATGTCGAGGTTACGTTTCCAGTCTATGTAGTTCTCGCCTTCGAGTTTATTTGAGGAAAGGATGGTTGAGAGACATTATGCTGTAAAGTTGAAACAAGTTTATTATTAGTCTTTTGGTTTAGGATTTAAGTTTGTTTAAGGTTTTAGGATGAACAAGATAGGAAAAATCCAAAGGTCTTATGAAAGAAACGACACTTTACCCGCTAAGAGTCTCCTTTCATAAGTAAATGACTCATCATTAATGCATAGCCAAGATGTCAATACATCGAGCCTGACTAGCCACCTTGTAAAAAAGTTTGATCACTCACATCCTTTCGCAGGGCCTCGAGGGAGGATTACTAGGGATTGAGTCTAAGTGTGTAACCAACCACTTAGTCCAAGAGATCAACTTTGAAAAAAAAATACACCGAGGGGAGTCCTAGTCTCATTGTCTCACCCACAGACGTAGCTCTTTGAGCAATGATCAGAGCAAAGCACCGTTGAGTACTCTCATTTAATAGAGGGTCACGAGGGTGACTCTTAGTCTGGCGACAATTGCACTTTTCATTAGTGTTGGGGATCGTTGGTTGCAAACAACAAGTATAACTCTCCCACTTAGTTTTTAGAGTTGACACATCGTCTCGTATAGGTTCTGAAACACATTTCCTAGTTACAGAGCGACAGAGTGGATTTCTAGAAATTGAACCTTAGATTGTCATGTTTCTAGGAAGAAAAGTGTTAGTGCCTAAAGGCACAAGGTACATACTCGGACATTTTCCTATATTTTCTACTCGGGAAAGTGTATAAGGGAAGTGTGAACTTCTAACTCATTTGAACACTTGAAGTTTAAGATTACACATCTTCTTGCAGTTTTTGACTATTCTACGAGGAGACCTCCCACTTAAATTTTCAAGATCAAATAGACTTTAAACATAAGTAATATAGGTATAGTTTTGAAAATATTTTGAAAACTTATTCGATTGGGATGACAAAACATTTTCAAGTTTGAAAGTGAAAACGGATTTTCAAAATCCAAACTAGTTTTTGTAAAAATTCAATTTCAATTAAATATTCAAAAATCAAAACTTTTCAATCTTACACATTATGTTTATAACGTTTTGAAAAATTTTTGCTCAAGGAAATTTATCCATTGGAGTTGTAGAACTCTTGGAATGAGAGCCGGGATTCGGAATTCAAAAATTAAATTGAATAGCTCGGAGTAAAAATACCGTAAACGGCGACTCCGATATCCAATTGAGCTAACTCCAACTTTTTTGGAAGGTAGACTCATGGACCTTTAATTTGGTTCAAGAACCATTCAAATCCAATTTCCGAACGGAAAGATACGTCCCTTTTACAATAGGTATTTTTTAAGCTCAAGGAAATCTGGACAGAAATTCGGTCGGGACATAAAGTGCAAAAGATTTAATTGTAACGAAACGTTTTATTGAGTTGTTAAGTCTTTTGGATGTGTCTTATTAACATATTAATAGTATAGCATAGGAGATAATAACAACAAAAATAAAACAAGCGAGTAAATAAGCAAAGCAAGCAAGACTATATTACTTGTCACAAAAATTACCCAAAATTTCTCAAACTTATCAAAACATGTTTTTTATTATGAAAAAATTAAAAAAATTTAGAACTGATTCTAATGTGTTTTAATATCATCCCAAGGTTGTAGAAAATTAACATGTTTTATAATTTAAAGACACGAGCAATAAATTAAAAAAATCTAAAATAACAATTCTAGCAAAACCATAACTCGAGTAAATTCAAGAAAACGATTTTCAAACTTATATTTCAAATTATATGCACATGCTTATACTTTGACCATAGCTCTGATAGCATTTTTTGGAATAGATCTAGGGTTAAGAAAAATTTATCACTTTTAGCAAGATGCGGAACATAAAAATATCTTTAAAAACTCGTAAAACGTTATTACAACCTAGACAAAGTGCATGAACATATAATTTTAAATTTTAAATTTTAAAACTACATTTAGTTTTTACTCGGTACCAACCTTGAATGGAGCTTGAACATTGAGAAGCCTTAAGAAAGGTTGAAACGCTCGTCTCCCCGCGCAGCTAGCCTCTCGCACTAGTCTTCTTGAACCTGTGAGCAACCACGAAAGTTTCTACCACTAGAGTCTTTGAGTGTGGTTAGGATTTAGTGTGTTGGCACTTTTAAGTAATATGACTCAAAAACAAGTCTTCGAGCCAAAGATCTAAAACAAAACACTAGGTCTAATGAGGACCTAAGTGCCAAACCAAAAAAGGACAAGAAGAGGTAGAGAAAGAGAGGATGGGCGGCCAAGGGTTAGAGAGAGAGAAGGTCTCAATCTCTAAAACTTGTGTGTTGTGAATTGTGAATGAGGTGAGATATTTATAGGAGGAGGATTACCTTCAAAAGGTAGTTTCCTCTTTTCTATTGAATATCACATATTCATGAGCAAATCCTCTTGCTTCTAGAAGCAAATTTGTTTCCTCTTTTGCTTTCTCTCTCCTTGGTTGCCGCCCATCTATTTCCTTGTAGAGGAAATTTGTTTCCTGTGTTTCATTTGCCAAGTATCTTCATACATAAATGCACAAAATAATCTCTCTTTCTTCTATGATGGTGCACGAAATTAATGGCTTCTAGAACATGCTTCTACATGTTTCTTTATTTGTTCATGACAACATAATAAAAGCTCATTAAGAATTTTCACATAAAATTTCATGAAATGAAATTAATCCTCAACGCCCAATCCAAGGATGTTGGCCGTGTGACTTAATATCAATTTCATCATGTGACAATGTGAAAAAACTTATTTATTGACATTGATACCATCCCATGTCAAAAAGACAAAATTACCCTACAGACAATTTTCGTAAAACTTATCTATTTCAACATTTGAACTTGTTTTGACTTAGCTTTCACGTTAAACTAATCATACTCTAAAGACTTGTGGTAGTGACCTCATGGATCCAAATGAACAAAGCTTGAACTAGCATACTTGGACTCAAAAGTTAACAAACCTTTTCCAAGTTCTAGGTTAAAGTCAACTAACTCCACTAAAAAGTTGACACTGAAATCTCTCGGTTCAAATGAATATATTTTCTACTCCAGAATTCTACTTAATTATAATAATTGGATCCATTGAATATTATCTATGTTTACCCTTCATGAATATCATCAACTAGATGGGATTTACAAAATTACCGTTGTACCCTTCTAGTTGTTATTTCCTCAACTCCTTTGTCGCTTGTGAATAAGTTAGAAACAATGTATTGACGATGAGCTAACAAGTCACATTGATTCATCCAAAAGAGTCATGACTCAATTTTGACACTGGCCAGTTCATTTATTCACATTCCAAGGAACAAAGCATGAGGTGATATACATTTCATTTCAGCAATCTTGTACATGAAATCCATATTTATGAGATCTTCTCAAAGTTGTTCATGACATCTTCATAACTTAGTACTTCACCAATAGGTCTTGTCTATATCACATAGTGAATCTAGAACTCTGACTTTCTCAAATGAGAATACGTAAGCTATAAAATGACATGTCTCATTTCAGGATTGAGGTAAGCATGATGAAATTCATACATAGTGACTCCGAGACATAAGAGGTTAAATGGTTTGTTTTGATTTTGTCTCTAGAAGTGCACTAGTCAATTCAGTATCTTCAGAAGATACCTAGGAAGAACTGCAGAGTCTTCAACTCTCGATGTCCCATAACCAGACATCATAGATTCTCCTAGAAATCATACTGAGATCAATAGTACTTTGATACTTAGATTGCGAATATATTGTTTTCAGCAAACCATTAAGAGTTTGTTCATGCAAATCTACATTTGTCTCTTCATATGTTGTTAGGTTTGTTTAAGGACTAAAGACTATAGATTATCATAAAGCTTCAAAGAGACAAGGAAGAATGAATGAACATTTCAACTTTTATTAATGATTCAACAGTTACAAGCAAGAGTCTTCGTGTGACTTTATTACATCAAATGTACATAAGTAAAGACTACTACTCTTCTTCTGGGCACCATTGACGACACCAATTTCTATGACAGTCTTGTACAAATGTGAATCATTTAGAAGCTCCATAATCACATCAATCTTCAAAGGCTCTTTAGAAAGCTCTTTCTCAGGAAACAAAATCCTATGAAACACATACCTCCACTTCCTCATACGATCTTCTTCGTGGAAGGAGACATTGTCCAGATGGGCAGGAGGAACACCCTTAGCAGCCAACTACAAGCACTCAGGACGTGCTACCTCTCATTCTTCCTCAATGTCATCCAGGATGTCAGCGACTTCTTCGTCAACATTCCTCTGTCTCAGCTTCTTCTTGTTCAAACCCTTCTTCACAAGCTTGCTTTTCTTCTTCTTTTCAAGAGTCTTGGTCTTACAGACTCATTCTATTTCACAGGACCCTTGTCCTTTACAGTCTTCTTCCAACTTCTTGTTCCAACCACTCTGACAAAATTTGCAAGATAACCTCCACAAAATAACATGAAGCAAAGAGTGGTTACACTAACTAGAAAATCGTCAATTGCATGAGCTGAGAATCAGAGAAGTACAAAACGATGTCATGAGATAAACTGGGCCAAGGGATTACTCAAGCTCAAACAATAGGGTTGTATATACAAAGTGACATTAGGGCAATGAACGACAGAGTTCTCCCAAACAACCAAAGGAGAGCAACTGTGCCAGAACAAGTACGAAGCCCAAACTATGAACCAAAATGGCTTAAGATCCATATACACGCGTTGAATGAGCCAACTAGATAAATGGGACCATGAATAAAAAGAGAAGAAATTCCAATAATAATCATCCAAAAAAAACCTATTATAATCAAAGGCCCTCAAAAGACAATACTGGCCTAGACCCAGTAATTGCTATTGAACAATTACACACAGCTCAAGTGAGGAGCGAAGATCCTCAAAATGATTAGCATCCAAAGCCTTAGTAAAGATGTCAGCTAGTAGATTTTCAGTCTGAATATACTTGAGCCTAATCTTCTTGTCTTCTTAGGGGTCTCTAATAAAGTGGTATCCGATCTCTATGTGCGTAGTCTTGATGTCTTGAACAAGATTTTTAGAGATATTCAAAGCAATGATGTTGTTGCAGAACAATGTCTTGACATCTTGGCTGACACCATACCCACCAATCATTTGTTTCAACTACAAGAGTTGAGTGCTGCTGCTGCCAGCTGCAATATATTCAGACTCTGCAGTAGACAAGGAAATACAATTGCTTTTTTCTGAACCATGAAATTAAGTTATTTCCATTGGAATTGATCTATTGTTTAAGAAAAAGTTTAACGCTTCGGTAAGCGGTGGAATTTTAAAATTTTTATTTTAACCAGTAAAACGATTTTACTAACCTAGACAAAGAGCAAGCACATGTAAATAAAAACTAATATGAGCATTAAAGATTACTAACGTTTTTAGAAGCTTGAACGTTGAGAAGCTTTTGGAAAAGGTTGCAACGTTCGTCTCCCCTGGCAGCACGTCTCTCTTCCTTCCTCAGCAACTCGAGCAACCACGAAAGTTTCTATCACTAAATAACTCGAGAGAAAAAGGAATTAGTGTGTGGGCACTTTTAAACACTATGACTTAAGAACAAGTCTTGAAGTCGAAGAGCTAAAACACTAGATCAAATGAGTACCTAGGTGCCAAAACAAAAACGAAAAATAACTAGAGAGAGAGAGAGGAGTTCGGCCAAGCTAGAGAGAGAAGCTCTCAAGTCTCTAACACTTGGATGACTGAAATGAGAAGAATAAGGCCTCTATTTATAGGGGAGGGATTACCTTCAATAAGGTAGTTTCCTCTTCTATAGAATATCACATATTCATGAGCCAAATTTTCCAATTAGCCCATAGAGTCTCACGGCCAAGGAGCTTCTAGAAAGCCCTTGAATTTGTTTCCTTTTATGTTTTCTTCTCCTTTGACTTGTCTTGGCCGAATTTCCCTTATGCCATGCATAGGAAATTTGTTTCCTCTTTTTCTTTTGGCAAGTATCTTGATACATTTATGCACAAAATATTCTGTCTTTCTCTTGGGTAGTGGGCGCCTAAACAATCTAGAAAAGGCTTCTAGAAGCTTTTCCATTTGTACATGACAACATGAAAAAGGCCCATTAAGAATTTTCAATAAAATTCTTATGAAATGAAATTAATCAACGAGGCCCAATAAACCTAATTTTTGGCCGAGTGATACATGTCATCAAATGACCATGTCAAAAAATTTATTGACATTCATTTCATCCTATGTCTCAAAAGACAAGAATCCCTTTTTGACAATTTTCGTAAAACTTGTCTCGTTCTTGTTTTGACTTAGCTTCTAGTTTTACTATTCCTAATCGATGTGATTCGTGACTGTGACCTCATGGATCCAAATGAACAAAGCTTGAGCTAAACACTTGGACTCAAAAGTTCACAAACCTTTTCCAAGTTTAGCTTAATGTCAACTGATTCCACTAAAGAGTTGACACTGAAAATCTCTCGGTTCAAATGAATTCATTTTCTACTCAAGAATTCAACCAAATTATGATGAGCGGATCCACTGAATATTATCTATGTTTACCCTTCATGAATATCATTAGCTAGACCGGATTTACAAAATTACCATTTTACCCTTCTAGCTGTTATTTCCTCAACTCCTTTGTCGCTTGCGAATAAGTCATAAACAATGTATTGACGAGGAGCTAACAAGTCACATTGTTTCATCCAAAAAAGTCAATACTCAATTTGGACACTGGCCAGTTCATTTATTCACACTCCAAGGAACAAAGCATGAGGTGATATACATTGCATTTCAGCAATCTTGTACATGAATTCCATATCTATGAGAACTTCACAAAGTTACTCATGACATCTTCACAACTTAGTACTTCACCAATAGGTCCTGTTCGGAATCACATAGTGAGTCCGAACTCTGACTTTCTCAAATGAGAATACGTAAGCTGTGAAATGGCATGTCTCATTTCAGGATTAAGGTAAGCATGATGTAATTCATACGTACTGACTTCGAGACATAAGAGGTTAAATGGTTTGTTCTTATCTTGTCTCTAGAAGTGCACTGGTTAATGCATTACCTTCGGAAGATACCTAGAAGAACTATAAAGTCTCTAACTCTCAATGCCCCATAACCAGACATCATAGATTCTCCTAACAATCATACTGAGGTCAATAGTCCTTTGACCCTTAGATTGCGAATATATCGTTTTAAGGAAACTACGAAGAATTTGTTCATGCAAATCTACATTTGTCTGTTCGTAAGTTGTTAGGTTTCTTTATGGACTAAAGACTAATGTTTTATCATAAAGCTTCAAACAGAGAAGGAGGAATGAATGAACGTTTCAACTTTTTATTAATGAATAAGCAATTACTAGCAAGAGTCTTCGTGAGACTTTATTACATCAAATCTACAAAATAAAGACTACAACTCTTCTTGTGGTAACCATTGACAACAAACTCCCACTTGACTCAAAGAAGATGTGTGTAGTCCTTCATGCCTCATCCCTCTCGATGTTGGTCGAAGACCTTGTTCGCTAGGGCCTTGGTGAATGGATCTGCTAGGTTTTTCACTGTTGAGATCTTCTTCACTTCCACATCTCCGCGCTGCATGATCTCTCGAATCAAATGGTATTTCCTCTCAATATGTTTAGAGCGCTTATGGCTTCGAGGTTCCTTTGAGTTAGCGACAGCCCCACTATTATCACAATAAAGGGTCATGGGCTCGTCGACGTTTGGACCAACTTCCAAATACTTAAGGAATTTTCTAAGCCATACAGCCTCTTTGGATGCTTCACAAGCAGCCACATATCTAGACTGATATGACCAAGTCTTAAGTGCCATAGGTATGTTGATTTTGTTAGATCGGAGGATTCAGAAAGTTTGATCCTCTTTGGCTCCCTAATTAGATCATTATCTATTTTGGTGTCTAAAAGAGAAGGTTGAGTGGGATAGATGTAGAAAAGAGCATTCTTCATACATGCATCAGTGACAAAAGAATTATCAGGAAACAAAATACGAATTCCATTCTTAATGAACTTTAAACAATAATCTTGCTCAAGCAGACGAGCAACGGATATTAAGTTCTTCCCCAAGGTAGGAACAAAATAAACATTATTCAAGTTTAAAGTGCGGTCTTCAAAAGACAGTGTCACGGATCCCACAGCCTTCGCAGACACCAGGCTCCCATCACCCCATTTGAAACAGAAGTCGCCTTCCTCTAAGCTTTTGGTTTTCTTAAAACTAGCCAAGGAACAGCAAATATGGTTAGTAGCATCGGAGTCAATAATCCACGATGATACATTATCAGCTACTAAGCATGCTTCAGTAATTAGTACATTAGTATGTTCCTTTGCTTTGAGATAGGCAGGACAATTCTTTTTCTCGGCCTTTTGAGGTCTCTTCTTAGATCCAGAGGTGGAGGCTTTGTGCTCAGTAGCATGTGTGTCTCCTTGATTCCTCTTTCTCTTAGTGAGACCTTTAGTAGTGTGAAGCTCCTTTACAAGCTCGGTAACAATGTACTCTAGTTTATTCATGGAGTAGTTCCACTTGAAGGTATCAAAAGATTCGGGGAGAGTTTCCAAGATCATATCTATTTTGATCTCCTTGTTAATCTTAGATCCTAGGATTTCCATCTCATTCAGATAACTAACGATCAGTATCGTATGGTCCCTGACAGGAGTCCTAGCCTTCATGCGATAGTTCATAAACTGTCGGACTGCTTGTAGCCTTGTTTGACGCCTTTGCTCTCCAAACATCTCATGAAGATTGTTGAGCATGTCGGCGGCAGTCTCGATGTCATGATGTTGTTGTTGCAACACATTGTTCATTGATGCTAAGATATAGCACCTCACAATCTCATCGGAGCAGAGCCAGGCCGCCAAGGCGTCTTTGTCCTCTAGAGTCAAATCATCATTTGTCAGAGGAGGACACGGGGTGGTGAGTACCCATTTATGCTTGTTAACGGTAAGTATTATGTCGAGGTTATGTTTCCAATCTACGTAGTTCTTGGTTTCGAGTTTGTTCGAGGAAAGGATGATCGAGAGAGTGTTGAGAGACATGTTGCTTAATTAAGTTGAAACAAGCTTATGATTTAGACTTTCGTTTAAGATTTAAGTTTGTTTAAGACTTGATAAAATCCAAAGATGTTATAAACCAAACGATAATTTACTCCCTCAAGAGAAGGCCGCAAAAAATATCCATTTATAAGTAAATGACACATCATTAATTCTTAGTCAAGATGTCAATACACCAATTTTGACTAGCCACCTTTTAAATTGGTTTGATCACTCACATCCTCTCGCAGAGCCTCAAGGGAGGATTACTAGGGATTGAGCCTAAGTGTGCAACCAACCACTTAGTCCGAAAGGTCAACTTTGAAAAACAATCCCCCAAGGGGAGGCCTTATCATCATCGTTTCACTCTCGGACGTAGCTCATTGAGCAATGATCGAAGCAAAAACGCCTTAGAGTACTCCCATTTAAGAGAGGGTCGCAAGAGCGGCTCTTAGTCTCACGTTAATTGCTTCTTTCATTAGTGTTGGGGATCGTGGGTTACAAACAACAAGTATAACCCTCCCACTTAGTTTTTGGAGTTGGTACATCGACTCTTATAAGTTCGGAAACGGTTTTCCTAGTTATAGAGCGATAGAGCGGACAAATAGAAAAGAATCCTAGATCTTCATGTTCAGAGCAGTGTTAGTGCATAAAGGCACAAGGGACATACTCGGATCTTTTCCTATTTTCTATTTCGGGAAAGTGCATGAGGGAAGTGTGAACTTCAACTCACTCGAACACTTGAAAGTTTGAGATTACACATCTTTTTATTTTTCGGCTTGTCTACAAGGAGACCTCCAACTCAAATTTTCAAAAGCATATAGATTTTGAACATTTGTGATATAGATATAGTTTTGAAAACATTTTGAAAACTTATTTGATTTGGATGACAAAATATTTTCAAGTTTGAAAACGAAAACGGTTTTTCAAAGTTCAAACTAGTTTTGTAAAAAATTCAATTTCAATTAAACGTTCAAAAATCAAAACATTTTAATCTTTCACATCATGTTTATAATCTTATGAAAAACATTTTTTCTCATTAAAATTTTCTCATTAGAAAAAGAAATAATTAAAGCTCGGTCTTTTTAGGTGCGAAAAGGAATCGAGTGTAATGGAACGTTTTAGGACGTTTCTAAAGCTTTTATTTGTGTTTTATTAGCAAGGTTATAACATGGTATAAAAGAAATAACAATAAGCATAAAACAACGATTCAAGTAAATAAAAGAAACTAGCAAGACAATATTTTTAGTCACAAAATTTACTCGAAATTTTCTCAAACTTAAAAACACGTTTTTTAATATAAAAAATTAAAAACTTTTAGAACTGATTCTAATGTGTTTTAATAACATCCCAAACTCATAGAAAATCAACATGATTTTTAATTGAAAGGCAAGAGCAATAAATTTAAAAAAAAAAGTAAGAAAACAATTCTAACTTGTCACAAAATTAGTAAACTTTCGAAAACGATTTTCAAGCTCATAATTTTAAATACATGTACATGCATATCTTTGACCATAGCTGTTGTCGCACGAAAACGAACAATGATTAGATACCTCGGGCGGTTCGATCCAAGGCCGGACCAAGTGACCGCGCCCGGGCCAAAAGTGGGAGCTCGTAGACCGAGCTGCACCCTCCAGACCCTGAGGTGTGTTTTGGGGGGTGTGACCGTGCCAAAGGTTGGCTGCTTACGTACCCTTAGTTGGGATTAGGTCAGAACGTAGTTCAATTTGCGTATTGAGGGCTATCTTGGGCTCGAAGGCTTGAGAATCCAAGGCTTTAGAGTAGGACCTGGCTCGTAGCTTCTAGTGAAGACTTTAGAGGGGTCGCTTGCCTCGTAGCTCGGAGTTCTAGCTCAATGGCCAAGAAGCAGGACAGCAGTGTGTACTGCAGAAGCTCGGGTCGCAGAAGAGGAGCGCGCTCATTCTCGTGGAGGGGGGACCTTGTCTTTCTGAGCCGAGGAAGGAGGAGCGCGCGCTCTTGGAATGTCACAAGAGCACGAGAGAGTTCTCAAGAGAAGAGAAGTAGAGATGTGTTAATATGTTGTGGAATGAATTTTCCTTCCCCAAGGGGGGGGGGGTATTTATAGTTGTGGAGAGAGGCCTTGGGCCGGCCCCTTGAGGCCCACCGGGTGGCAAAGAACGGGGCGCGCGAGGCATCTCGCCCAGGAGGGCGCAGGGTGCGCGGGACGTGTCGCCTGGATGGGCGCGGGGCATGCCGGGCGCGGGACTTGCCCGGGCGCGACGTGCCCGGCAGCATGCATGCCCGACCGAGGCGCTGTGATTGCTCGGCCGGGGCAACAAGGACGCTCGGCCGGGGCAGCAGGGGCACCCGGCCGAGGCAGCAGGGGCACCCGGCCGAGGTAGCATGGGCGCTCGGCCGGGGCAGCAGGAATGCTCGGCCGGGGCAGTAGGGGCAACCGTCCGAGGCAGCAAGGGCGCTCGGCCGGGGTGCCAGGGCACGCGCGGGCCGGGATGCCGGGGCGCGGGAGCGCGTGTGGGCCAGGCGCGCTAGGGAGCGCTGAGGCCCATTGGGCCAGGGGCCCCAAGGCCGGGGGCGAAGGTGCGCGCGCGCCGGCCGTGCTGGGCCGTGGGTGCGTCAGGGCACTCGGGCCTAGTGGGTCCGGGACCGTTGGGTTTCCGGCCGGCAAAGCCCGGCCGGTCTTGAATCGTTTTTGAATTTTTGGTGTCCCGAAAAGAACCGGTAACATTAGCCCCCCAAGTTTACGGCTTACGGGACATAAGTCGTGAACTTTAGAAAAGAAAAGGGCGTTGAGGTAATTTCACCTTTGATCACGCATGACCGTGGGCACGCATATCTTTTTCTCTCTCTTTTTTTTTGTTGGCCGGACTCCTGGGGGTCGGACCGGGCCGGCTGGGCAGCAGGGGCCCGCGCGCGGCCTGGCGCTGGAGATTGGCGCGCGCGCGAGGCCGGCCCGCGGGCGAGCCTTGTGTCGCGCGCGCAGGGAGAGGGGGAGGAGCAGAGTTTGCTCCTTCATCTCCTATAAATAGGAGAACCCCCCTCCCCTTCTGTTCACACTGGCAGCCTGTGGGTGATTTGAAAATTCCTTTGAGTTTGAAATTTCCCCTGGGCAGCCGACTTTTTTTCTTTTTTAATGGGGAGTGAGCTTGTTTCCCACGTTGATGATTCCGAGGTTGAATCTTCCTGCCCTCTCCCAAATTTTGGGGAGGCGGCCAAGGGTCCCTTTGAGGAACTCGACGAGATTCCCATCTTTGTCGAGGAGGACTCTGGTGCGGCCGACAAATGGCTCGCAGAGTTGGAGACTGAGGCCACGGCGATTGCCGAGCTGGCGGGGCCCGGGAGCGGCCTACCTACAAGGTGCGGCCCGGAAGGGGAGGACGAAGGGTCCAAGGACCCGCGTTCGTCACGGTTGGTGATCAACCTAGTTTCCCGCGAGGCGTCCTTTGACGCCCCCTTGCTCAAGCAGCGAGATGAAGCGACGGTGAGTGTTGGGCTTCCTCGGGCGTCTAACTTGGACGCCTCGGGTGCTGAGCTTGCGATACTGCCGTCTGAATCTTTCTTGGACGAGATTTATTCCTACGATCCCCTAGGGTTGGGCTCAGAGGGCCCTGAAGAGGACTTGGAGGCTCCTCCCGCGAGGGGGAAGGAGAAACGCAATGGGAAAGTATTGGTGATGCCCTGGTCGGCTTTCGAGTCTGCTGAGGCTTCGGGCTACACTTATGCCAGGTCACTGAAGAGGCTCGTATGTACGGAGTAGGCGACTCTGTCGCCCCCGTCGGCTTAGACTGCAGGGGAGTCGATGCCGCGAGCACGCTCACTTCCCGAGTCTTCAGCATGCTTTGGGAGACGTATAACATCCCTCCCTCGGTGGGATTGCTTAGACCTGCCCCCGAGGACAGGCCCTCTCGTCCCAGGGACGGGTACGCGGCTGTGACGGTCGGGAGTCTTGTCTGCGGGTTGCGTCTCCCGTTCCCAACGATCGTCCAGCAGATCCTGACACGACTAGGGGTCCACGCATGTCAGATGAGCCCGGCGTTCTACCGCCTGTTGGCTACGTGCTTCATGGAGTGGCACTGCCAGACGCATCGTGCCATGACCGTGGATGACTTCCGTAATCTAGTTCCGTCTTTCCGGTGCCGGGGCAGCCGGGATTTCATATGGCCCGTGCCTGGGGCAATGTGAGGTTTGTCGAGGATAGTGACCCGCCTAGCCACCGGGCGTGGGTGTGGGTCACCTCAGACGCCTTTGGCGAGGCGCCCTTTCGCTTTGGTCGTTTGGCCGACTTTCCAGCGGATGAGGGGGCAGCGGAGCTCCACTTTGTGAGAGAGATATCGGGGATGTCGGAAGCCCGCAAGTCTGGCGAGCGGTTTTGTTCCCCCGAGCTGATGGTGCTCACTGGGTGGTTCCCGCCCTTTGCTCCGGGCACCGAGGAGGCGCGTCGGGCGAGCAGGCCCCCGAGTCCCGAGGCGCAACCAGTCGCTCCTGCTTCTCGAGGTAACTTTTACGGTTTTTGTACAAATTTTTCGTTTGACAGGAACTTGACCTTCGTTGCTTTGCCTTGTATAGCTGCTAAGAGGCGGGCTAGGAGGCTGGCCCTCGCTTCTCAGGACCCCGAGTCGATGGCGGAGATTCGCTCTAGGGTCGTTGACCGCAAGGCGAAGGGATAGCGTGTCGAGGCTGCCGCTGTACCTGGACCAGAGCCCCGTGCTTCCTTGAAGAGGGCTTCGACATCGGCGCCTCCTGAAGAGCGTTCCGAGCCCAAGAGCGCGAACTCGGCGGTGGAGCTGGAGGCGATAGAGGCTGGAGGGGATTGCTTCCGCCGCCTCGAGGGATCCCCACTGTCCTGGTGGAAGGGCGTCGTATCGAAGAGCGACATCGCCTTCTTCCAAACGGGGGTTACCGACGCTCGGAGGGTCAGTATTTCTGTTTATTTTGTTGTAAGCGTAGGTTTTAGTTTTAACCCTTGCTCTTTTTCGTCGCAGGCGTACGCGAGGGCCGTACGGAGCGACAGGATTTTGCACGACTTCATCCGGCGCTTGGGGGCATCCCAGGAGGAGCTTGCTCGGACAAAGGCTAGGCTGGCTCAGGTTGAGCGAGGTTCGCACTAGGGGGCGGAGACCGAGACGCTTCGAGACCAACTTCGTGAGGCTAAGGTGGAGCTTCAAATCGCACGGGATCAGCGCGACGAAGCCCAAATGTCTGTGGCCAAGATGGCGGGGGAGCTTGTGAGGTGGCGACCCGATCAGCGGAGATTTTTCGCACTGAGGTTACCGACCTTCGGAGGTAGCTGGATGCTCGATCCGATGTTTTGGAGACGTCGCACCGCCAGCTTACTTCGAGCGAGGAGGCGAGTGTTCGGACGGAGCGCGAGCGCGACTCTCTGGCGGAGGAGAATGCTCGCCTCTCATCCCAGCTTGCTGAAGCGGAGCGAAGAGCGTCCGACCTGCAAGATGACTACGACGTGGGGACCGAGGAGGCCCGTCGTGCCGGAGCGGTGGAGTGTCGAGATGCGACCGTGACCGAGAACGAGGCTTGGGGGGTCACTTTTGACTTCTTCGACACCTTGTTTCCCCTGCTAGATGAGGGTGCTGCTTGAGCCGTGTGGCTTCTTTTTTAGCGCGTATGTTTAGCACTTTGCTTTCGTTTCCTTTTCTAGGATTTTATTTATTTTTCACGCACTTTTTGTTCAGCACGTGTTTATTGGATTCAGAGCCGTGGCTCTTTTTATTTATGAAATATTTTTGTTGCTTTCGTGTTGAACGCTTATCTCAATTTTCGAGCAATTTTACTCGTATATGCCTTCTTTGCGGGCTGACGTGGCCCGAAGGGCTTGTACCCTTACCAACAGTTTTGGCAGGTTTTGTGTCCCTAGCTGGGGTTTGTCCTCCGCTCACTCTATCGTTACGACTCGTCGTCGTTCAATGTCCGAGGTGAGGGGGCGTTTACGCCCAGTTGGGTGGTTGTGGCCCAGTGACTTCGCTTCGTGCCTTCTGGCGATCGAAGAGGTCTTACTGGGTAGTTCCCGGGGGCTCTGCGTCCGTGCCATTGGTGACTGGACGTGTACGTCGCGCCGGGTTGGGCCGGCGTCTTTTGAGTTCGCGCCCTGGAGCAAGCGAAAGTTGACTGCGCCGGCGTTCGGCCGGCGTCTTCGGAGCTCGTGCTGTTGAGCGATCGAGCGTGGTTTGCATCGGGTTGGGCCGACGTCTTTTTGGGTTCGTGCCTTGGAGCAAGTGAACGCGCTTCACGTCGGGTTAGGCCGACGTCTTTTTGGGTTCGTGCTCTGGAGCAAGCGAACGCGCTTCGCGTCGGGTTAGGACGATGTCTTTTTGGTGTTCGAGCCCTTGAGCGTCGGAACGTAGGTACGCCGGGTTAGGCCGGTGTCTTTTTGGGTTTGCTCACCCTGGGGTAAGCGAACGCGGGTGCATCGGGTTAGGCCGACGTCTTTTGGGCCCGCTTGCCCCGGAGCAAGCGAACGCGGGTGCGTCGGGTTAGGCCGACGTCTTTTGCGTTCGTGCCCTGGAGCAAGCGAATGCGGGTACGTCGGGTTAGGCCGACGTCTTTTGGGCCCGCTTGCCCTGGAGCAAGCGAACGCGGGTGCGTCTGGTTAGGCCGACGTCTTTTGGGCCCGCTAGCCCTGGAGCAAGCGAACGCGGGTGCGTCGGGTTAGGCCGACGTCTTTTGGGCCCGCTTGCCTTGGAGAAAGCGAACGCGGGTGCGTCGGGTTAGGCCGACGTCTTTTGGGCCCGCTTGCCCTGGAGCAAGCGAACGCTGGTGCGTCGGGTTAGGCCGACGTCTTTTGGGCCCGCTTGCCCTGGAGCAAGCGAACGCGGTTGCACCGGGTTAGGCTGACGTCTTTTACTCAAACCCTATTGCACCGGGTTAGGCCGGCATCTTAGGTGTTCGTGCCCTGAGGCTAGCGAACTTTTGTTTAGCTCAAATTTGGCCTTTTTAGGGTTTGAGGCAGCGCCTTTACGCGACTTACATGCGTCCCGGAAGACGTCTTTCACCTGCGCCTTTACGCGTCTTACGGAACGCCGGGAAGGCCGACGTTTTACTCGAACCCGTATGCACGAAGGGCCGTCGGGGTCCGAGCTTCCTAAGTCTGTATCCCCGTGGGGGACTTAGGCCTGGGTAGAAGTGTTCGTGATGTTTGAGCGACCGAACTTTTGCGTCGGGTTAGGCCGACGTCTTTGAGCTCGTGGGTTGAGCGACCGAACTTTTGCGTCGGGTTAGGCCGACTTCTTTGAGCTCGTGGGTTGAGCGACTGAACTTATGCGTTGCGCCGGTTTAGGCCGGCGTCTTTTCCCGGACGCGTATGCCTGATGAGCTGTCGGGATCCGAGCTTCTTAAGCCTTTGTATCCCGTGAGTGGGGGGCTTAAGGTTTTTTTTTTATGCCGTAATTTTTCAAGTGTACGTCTCAGGACCCATAGCCCCTCGAGTTTTTAGTTTACAGGTCATGCCATGATGACTAAAAACTGTGATAAAGTGGGTAAAAAGACCTCAAACTTTATTTCTCATTAAGTTTTGCTAACAGGGAACATCCTTGAACAGTGGCGCGTAGGCCTTATTGAATAAGGGAAATAAGAGCAATAAATGGGGGGTCTTGGTCACTGGTGGTACTGCCTCAAGTGCTCGGCGTTCCACGGGTGCCGGATTGGAGTTCCGTTCCTGTGTTCGATGTAGTAGGTTCCGTCGTGTATGAACTGTCGAACTCTATATGGTCCTTCCCAATTTGGGCCGAGGACCCCGGCGCCTTGCACTTGGGTGTTTTGGAACACGCGTCTGAGTACAAGGCTGCCAACGGCGAAGATCCGCCTTTTGACTTTGGTGTTGTAGTATCTCTCAACCTTTCGCTTTTGTGCGGCGCGTCTGGTGAGGGCCTCGGATCTTTTCTCGTCGATTAGATCCAGTTCGAGACGCATGGCCTCATCATTTTCTTTTTCGTTGAAAGTGTCGACCCGGTAGGTGGGGACTTCCGTTTCCACAGGGACCACTACTTCAATCCCAAAGGCTAGGGAGAAGGGGGTCTCTTCGGTGGCGTTTCGAACGGTCGTTCGATAGGCCCATAGGATGAAAGGCAATTCTTCAGCCCAGGCGCCCTTTTTGGCTTCGAGCTTTTTCTTGAGGTTGCTTTAATCGTCTTGTTGACGGCTTCCACTTGGCCGTTAGCCTGTGGATGTCGCGGAGACGAGAATGTCTTGCTTATCCCTAGATGGGCGCAGATTTCTCTAACCCTCGCGTTGTCGAACTGCGCGCCGTTATCGGTCACGATCGACGCGTGGATTCCGTGGAAGCATATTGTGGACTTCCAGATGAAGTTCGTAGTGTTGGCCTCGGTGATCCTGGCCAGAGGCTCGGCTTCGACCCACTTAGTGAAGTAGTCGATAGCGACGATGGCGTATTCGTATTGCCTCGGGGCTTTTGGAAGCTTGCCGATAATGTCTACGCCCCATTTTGCGAAGGGGCGTGGAACAACGATGCTACTCAGGGGAGATGGCGGCAGTCGTGGAACGTTGGAGAAACGTTGACACTTGTCGCACTTTCTTGCCCAATCGTAGGCGTCTTTTTTCATCGTTGGCCAGAAATAGCCTTGTCGAAGCGCTTTGAGCGCGAGGGACCTCCCAGTGGCGTGGTTCCCGCAGTGGCCTTCGTGGATCTCGCGGACGACCTTAGTCGACTCGACGCTTTTGAGACATCGGAGAAGCGGGGTTGAATACTCGCGCTTGTATAAGGCTTCGCCTCTCAACACGTATTTGGATGCGAGGGCTTTCAGCCTTTCGGCTTCTCTGCGGTCTTCGGGAAGTACCCCTCTTCGCAAGAAGTCCGTAAGCGGGGTCATCCAAGTTGGATTAGCGGCGCTCTCAATCGTTCCAACCTCGTCACGTGAGACGGATGGTCGCGAGAGAGATTCGATTGGGATAGTTCCGAACCCGTCTTCGGTGATACCGGATCCGAGGCGAGCTAGAGCGTCAGCCTCGGAGTTCTCTTCTCGTGGGATCTGGATGATCTCGAACCAGGAGAAGGCATCTAGCTTGGCATTTGTCTTTGCCAAGTAGGCGATCATGTTAGGTTCTTTGGCAACGTAGTCGCCTTTAACCTGATTTACGATCAACTGCGAGTCACAGTTTATTCGTAAATTCTGTACGTTGAGCTTTTGAGTGAGCTCTAGCCCTATGATGAGGGCTTCGTACTCGGCCTCAATGTTGGAGGCCTGGAATCCATAGTGGATGGCATAGCAAAACTTTTCCCGGTCGGGATTTGTTAGAATCACGCCGGCGCCTGCTCCTTGGGCATTAGATGCTCCGTCTACGTGCAGTTCCCAGACGGGACCCATAGGGTCGACCTTTCTCTTTCGAGCCAACAAGTCGTCGGTCGAGTCGTCTTCTGCTCTTCCCATGTCGGGAGTGTAGGAGAATTCTGCTACGAAATCAGCTAAGGCTTGAGCCTTTATTGCTGGTCTCGGGTGAAACTCAATCCCGTACTCGCTCAATTCTTGGGACCAGATCGCCATGCGAGTCGATGTTCCCTTTTGAAAAGCTTTACCGATCGGGTGTCCGGTTCGGATAGCGATTTGGTGAGCCTGGAAGTAAGGGCGTAGCTTTTTGGCGGCTATGAGGAGAGCGAGAGAGAGCTTCTCTATCTCTGTGTAACGCGTTTCGGCGTCAAGTAGGGCTTTGCTTATTTAGAAGATGGGCCATTGAGCCCTATCCTCTTCACGGATTAGCACAGCACTCACAGCTCGTTCGGAGATGGCGAGGTAGACGTAGAGCGTCTCGCCTTCTTTTGGCTTGGAGAGGAACGGAGGTGTCCCAAAGTAGGCCTTCATTTCTTGAAAGGCCTTCTCGCACTCGTCCGTCCATTCAAAGCCGTCCGTCTTCTTTATTGCTTTGAAGAACGGTTGACACTTGTCGGTTGCTTTGGCCACAAAACGTGAAAGGGCGGCAATTCGACCGGTCAGACATTGGACTTCCTTGACACGTCGCGGAGACTTCATGTCAAGGAGTGCCTTGATTTTCTCGGGGTTGGCTTCGATACCTCGACGGCTAACTATGTAGCCTCGGAACTTCCCGGATTCGACCACGAATACACATTTGTTGGGGTTGAGCTTCATTTTGTACCGGCGGAGGATTAAGAACATCTCCCTCAGGTTGTCTACGTGGTTGGTAGCCAGTAGGCTTTTAACGAGCATGTCGTCCACGTATACTTCCATGGTCTTGCTGATTAGGTCGGCGAAGATCCGGTTTACCAATCGTTGATAAGTAGCTCCTGCATTTTTAAGGCCGAAAGGCATGACCTTATAGCAGTAGAGACCGTGATCAGTGACGAAGGTCGTCTTGATCTGATCGGGCTCGTGCATTCGAATCTGGTTATAGCCCGAGTAGGCGTCCATGAAACTTAGCAGTTCATGTCCTGCCGTGGCGTCGACCAGTTGTTTGATGCGTGGGAGTGGAAAGCAATCTTTTGGGCAGGCTTTGTTAAGATCTTTGTAATCTATACAAATGCGCCACTTCCCATTAGGCTTTTTGACCATGACCACATTGGCCACCCACTTGGGGTACTTGGCTTCTCGGATGAAACCAGAGGAGATAAGCTTTTCGACTTCCTCGTTTATCGCTAGGTATCGTTCGGGATTGAACGCACGTCTAGCTTGTACCTTTTCAGCGATAGTTTTATCGTCATTCAATCGGTGCACAATCACATCGGGGTCTATACCAGGCATGTCTGCATGTGTCCACGTAAAACATCCTTGAACTCCCGAAGGAAGGACGCGAGTTGAGTTTTGATGGCGAGAGGGAGTTGTGCACCGATCTTCACTACCTGGTCAGGTTTAGCTTCGTCGAGAACGATCGAAGTGAGATCATCGGGGGTGTCAACTTTCAACCTCTCGATATCGTCGTGGGGGTCTAATTCCCCGAGTTGCCGTGCATCTTTCTGATCACACGGGTAGTCGTCTTCCAGTTGGCAGATAGTGTTAACCCTTTTTTCAGCGGGCTTGCCGTCCACACCTTGGACATAGCATATCCTCGCTTGGGTTTGATCACCAGCCATGACGCCAATTCCCTCTTCGGTGGGGAATTTCACTAGTAGGTGGTATGTGGACGTGATAGCCCTTAGTCTGTTCAACGTGGGTCGCCCAATGATAACATTGTAGGGCGACTTCTGGTCGACCACAAGAAAGGGGACCATGTGAACGACTTCGATACCTCCAGTAGTTCCGAAGGTGACTGGTAAATCAATGATTCCTTCAGTCATGACCGTTTCCCCCGTGAACCCAAACAGAGGGGTTTGAGTCGGGACAGGGCGGAGCCCCCCGAGCTTCATGCGCTCTAGGGTGGTCTTAAAGATTATATCGGCTGCGCTGCCGTTATCAATAAGAACTCTTTTCACCAAGTTGTTGGCCACCTGGGCCTTTTGGACTATAGCGTCATTGTGCGGGTGCACAACTCGCTTGGCCTCTTCATTGGTGAATTGTATCGTCTCGTGAGATACGGACGGAGGTTCCTCGTAGGTGAGGTTAACCTGCCCGGCAAGGCCTTCTTGAGATGCAGCTCTGAGGAGCTTTTTCCTTTGCCGGGCCGAGTCCCCGTCTTACCAGCCACCTAGGATGGTGGTGACGATGTGGAGTTGCGCATTGGCTGTAACCGCGACCGTGGTGCAGTCGGTGTTGGCGTTGGCACCTCCACCTTTCTCAGGCCGTGGCCTATTGTCGGCGGGGGCTGCCGCTCCTACCATGCGAAGGACAAACTCTTTGAGCTCTCCCTTCTGGATTAATGTCTCAATTTGCTTCCTAAGATGGAAGCATTGAGCGGTCGTGTGACCGTAATCCTGGTGGAACTCACAATAACGGGACGGGTCGCGAGATGCGAGGCTGCCCTTTATCTGAGCCGGAGTGACGAACTTGTCACGCGCCACAGCGTAGATTTTCTCTACCGGGGCGTTCAGGGGAGTGTAACTCGAGTAGTCTCTAAAATTGCTCGCAAGACGCGGCTTTTGAGACGTAGGGGGTCGGCTATCGGAAGCTTGACCTCCCTTGTTTATCCTCTTACGGGGGTTTCCAGGCTCGTTGCCGGACTCATCCTGACGGCGGGAGCTTTGGTTGCTGCTCCTGCGGCCGTCAAGGTAATCCTCTACCCCCATGAAGGTTTTGGCTCGGTTCATTAACTCAGCCATCGTGGAAGGGACTCTGCCGACGACGGACTTTAAGAAGTCTCCGGTGCGCAAGCCTTCGATGATGGCTGTGATTGCGTCACTGTCGTCAAAGCGGTCGACCTTATTTGATTTTGCGGTGAATCGAGTGAGATACTGTCTCAAGGACTCGTTATTCTCTTGCCTGATTGACCATAGGTACATCTTGGTCTTCTTTTGGACTATAGATGTAGCAAATCATGCTAGGAACATGTCCTTCAGGTCTTTGAATGATTGGACACTTCCTGGTCTTAAATTCTTAAACCACTCGAAACCGGGTCCGGTGAGGGTAAGACTAAAATCTTGGCATAGAGCCCCAGGTGAAACGCCTTGCATCGTCATCCAAGTTTCGTAATGTTGGATGTGATACGTGGGATCAGTGTTCCCATTGTAGAGAGGGAGATTATTGAGCTTGAAGTTTCCCTGCATACCTCAGCAAGGATTTGGACGGTGAAGGGAGAGGAATGTTCTTCTACGACCCCGTATGTATCACCGGCCAAGCTGCCTTCACGCAGGTCACGCACTTCATTACGAAGATTGTGAATCATGGTGACGATGTCGAGGCCAGTGTTGGGGGTCACTCCTTGTTCAGGAGGAGTCACCTGTCGCCTTTCATTCGACCCTTGAGCCGTGCGAGGGTCCCCATTGACTGGGGCCGCAGGGTTGTGACCCTTGCGAGCACTTAGCCTCTCCCGGAGGTCTTCGCCACGGTCGTTCCATTGGGCGGTAAGACGATCTCTAAGGTCTGGCCCGGTGGTATAAGAGCGTGAGCTTCGAGCCACACGCCTTACTCGTCGCGTCGTCGGACCTCCCTTGACATTGCCTCTTCGACCGAGTCGGTCATGGGCTGAACGTCGTGAGGTCTCCTCTTGAGAGGAGATCGGTATTGCTTTTTGTTTTCGACGGACCGACTTCGATCTCAACAGAGAGCTCCCTGTCTTTGGTGAGAGAAGTCTCGATGTGCGCTGAAATTTCCAAGCCTTCATAGTTGGGGTCATAGTCATGTCCCTCGTCCATGAGGTCCTCGGACTCCCCGTGGTAGGTGCCATGCGCAGGCGCCTTGCCCGCCAGTTGGCGGTGGTACCTTGCGTTAGCTATCTTTAGTTGGCGGATTTTCTCCTCCATCTCAAGGATGCGGTCGTCCCGACTGTCCTGAAGTGGAGGGGGCGATGGAGTGTGACTCTCGTCGTTGAGAGACTCCTCGTCGCCTTGCGCTCGGGAGCGCAGGAAGTATTTCTTCACCGCGGTTGCGTTTTCGGGGTCGTTCACGCCCTCAGAACGAACAGGTGGTTGACCACTCATGTCTTTCACGAGTCGAGAAGAAAGGGGTCGAGCTGTAGAAGGGATTTCGGGCTGTGTAAGTCGAGAAGTCCCCTCCTTCTAGCGCCAAAATGTTGTCACACGAAAAAGAACAACGATTAGATACCTCGGGCAGTTCGATCCAAGGCCGGACCAAGTGACAGCGCCCGGGCCAAAAGTGGGAGCTCGTAGACCGAGCTGCACCCTCCAGACCCTGAGGTGTGTTTTGGGCGGTGTGACCGTGCCAAAGGTTGGCTGCCTATGTACCCTTTAGTCGGGATCAGGTCAGAACGTAGTTCAATTTGCGTATTGAGGGCTATCTTGGGCTCAGAGGCTTGAGAATCCAAGGCTTTAGAGTAGGACCCGGCTTGTAGCTTCTAGTGAAGACTTTAGAGGGGTCGCTTGCCTCGTAGCTCGGAGTTCTAGCTCAATGGCCAAGAAGCTGGAGAGCAGTGTGGATTGCTGAAGCTCGGGTCGCAGAAAAGGAGCGCGCTCCCTCTCCTGGAGGGGGGTCCTTGTGTTTCTGAGCCGAGGAAGGAGGAGTGCGCACTCTTGGAATGTCACAAGAGCATGAGAGAGTTCTCAAGAGAAGAGAAGTAGAGATGTGTTGGTATGTTGTGGAATGAATTTTCCTTCCCCAAGGGGGGGGGGGGTATTTATAGTTGTGGAGAGAGGCCTTGGGCCGGCCCCTTGAGGCCCACCGGGTGGCCTGGAACGGGGCGCGCGAGGCATCTCGCCCAGAAGGGCGCAGGGTGCGCGGGACGTGTCGCCTGGATGGGCGCGGGGGGCGCCGGGCGCAGGACTTGGCCGGGCGCGGCGTGCCCGGCCGAGGCGCTGGGATTGCTCGGCCGGGGCAGCAGGGGCACTCGACCGAGGCAGCATGGGCGCTCGGCCGGGGCAGCAGGAATGCTCGGCCGGGGCAGCAGGGGCACCCGGCCGAGGCGGCAGGGACACCCGGCCGAGGCGGCAGGGACACCCGGCCGAGGCAGCAGGGGCGCTCGGCCGGGGTGCCAGGGCGCGCGCGGGCCGGGATGGCAGGGGCGCGGGAGCGTGCGCGGGCCGGGAGGCCGGGGCGCGGGAGCGCGCGCGGGATGGGAGGCCGGGGCGCGGGAGCGCGCGCGGGCCGGGACGGCCGGGCCGCGGGAGCACGCGCGTGCCGGGACGGCCGGGGCGCGAGAGCGCACACGGGCCAGGCGCGCTAGGGCGCGCTGAGGCCTATTAGGCCGGGGGCCCCAGGGCCGGGGGCACAGGTGCGCGTGCGCCGGCCGTGCCGAGCCTGTTGGAATCGATCTAGGGTTTAAGAAAATAATTAACGCTTCGGTAAGCGGCGGAATTTTAAAAATTTTCTTTTACAAGTAAAACCAGTTTTACTAATCTAGACAAAGAGCAAGTACATGTAATTAAAAACTATTATGAGTATAGAAGTTTACTGACCTTTCTTGAAGCTTGAACTTTGAGAAGCTTTTGGAAGGTTTGCAACGCTCGTCTCCCCTCGCAGCACGTCTCTCTTTCTTTCCTCGGCACCTCGAGCAACCACGAAAGTTTCTATCACTAAATCACTCGAAATAAAGGAATCAGTGAGTGGGCACTTTTAAACACTACGACTTAAGAACAAGTCTTGAAGTCGCAGAGCTAAACTCTAGGTCAAATGAGGACCTAGGTGCCAAAACAATAAAATGAAATTGACTAGAGAGAGAGGAGAGGGGCGGCCACAAGTTCTAGATAGAGAGGCTCTCAATCTCTAACTTATGTGGAATGAATAGAATGAGAGGAATGAGGGTCCTATTTATAGGAGAAGGGGTTGGCCTTGGAAAGAAGTAGTTTACTCTTATTTTCCAAGCCTTAATGAGTAATCTTTTATTGCCCATTCCTATCCAAGATAGGCGCCCACCTCAAGCAAATCCCCAAGGGATTAGTTTCCTCTTTTGTTCTCTCTTGGTTGCCTTGGCCGAAATTCCCTATACAAGTATAGGAAATTTGTTTCCTCTTTTTCTTTTGACAAGTATCTTGATACATTTATGCACAAAATATTCTCTCCTCCTATGGGTATGTTAGGTGCCCAAATGGACTCTACAAGGAGCTTCTAGAAGCTTCTTCATTTGTTCATGACAACATGAGAAAGGCCCATTAAGAATTTTCAATAAAATTCTTATGAAATGAAATTAATTCACAAGGCCCAATAATCAAGTCATGGCCGAGTGACATTAAGTCATCAAATGAACTTGTCAAAAAAATTTATTGACATTCATTTCATCATATGTCTCAAAAGACAAAAATACCCTTTTGACAATTTTCGTTCTTGTTTTGACTTAGCTTCCACTTTAACTATTCCTACTCGATGTGATTCGTGACAGTGCCCTCATGGACCTAAATGAACAAAGATTGAGCTAAACACTTGGACTCAAAAGTTCACAAACCTTTTCCAAGTTTAGCTTAATGCCAACTGACTTCACTAAAGAGTTGACACTGAAAATCTCTCGGTTCAAATGAATTTATTTTCTACTCAAGAATTCAACCTAATTATGATGAGCGGACCCACTGAATATTATCTATGTTTACCCTTCATGAATGTCATCAGCTAGTCGGGATTTACTAAATTACCATTTTACCCTTCTAGCTGTTATTTCCTCAACTTCTTTGTCGCTTGTGAATAAGTTAGAAACAATGTATTGACGAGGAGCTAACAAGTCACATTGGTTCATCCAAAAGAGTCAGGACTCAATTTGGACACTGGCCAGTTCATTTATTCACACTCCAAGGAACAAAGCATGAGGTGACATACATTGCATTTCAGCAATCTTGTACATGAATTCGATATCTATGAGAACTTCACAAAGTTACTCATGACATTCTCACAACAAAGTTATGGACTAAAGACTAAGGTTTTATCATAAAGCTTCAGACAAGGATGATTGAATGAATGTTTCAACTTTTATTAATAAATAAGCAGTTACAAGCAAGAGTCTTCGTAAGACTATATGACATCAAATGTACATAGTGAGTCCGAACTCTGACTTTCTCAAATGAGAATACTAAGCTGTGCGGAATCACATAGTGAGTCCGAACTCTAACTTTCTCAAATGAGAATACTAAGCTGTTGTTGTCAATGGTGCCCACAAGAAGAGTAGTAGTGTCTATTTATGTACATCTGATGTCATATAGTCTTACGAAGACTCTTGCTTGTAATTGCTTATTCATTTAATAATAAAGTTGAAACGTTCATTCATTCTTTCTTTGTTTGAAGCTTTATGATAAAACCTTAGTCTTTTAGTCCATAAACAAACTTAACAACTTATGAAGAGACAAATGTAGATTTGCATGAACAAACTCTTCGTAGTTTGCTTAAAACGATATATTCGCAATCTTAGGGTCAAAGGACTATTGACCTCAGTATGATTGTTAGGAGAATCTATGATGTCTGGTTATGAGGCATTGAGAGTTGGAGACTCTATAGTTCTTCTAGGTATCTTCCGAAGGTACTGAATTGACCAGTGCACTTCTAGAGACAAGATAAGAACAAACCATTTAACCTCTTATGTCTCGAAGTCACTATGTATGAATCGCATCATGCTTACCTTAATCCTGAAATGAGACATGTCATTTCACACCTTAGTATTCTCATTTGAGAAAGTCAGAGTTCGGACTCACTATGTCATTCCGAACATGGCCTATTGGTGAAGTACTAAGTTGTGAGAATGTCATGAGTAACTTTGTGAAGTTCTCATAGATATGGAATTCATGTACAAGATTGCTGAAATGCAATGTATGTCACCTCATGCTTTGTTCCTTGGAGTGTGAATAAATGAACTGGCCAGTGTCCAAATTGAGTCCTGACTCTTTTGGATGAGACAATGTGACTTGTTAGCTCCTCGTCAATACATTGTTTCTAACTTATTCACAAGCGACAAAGGAGTTGAGGAAATAACAGCTAGAAGGGTAAAATGGTAATTTAGTAAATCCCGACTAGCTGATGACATTCATGAAGGGTAAACATAGATAATATTCAGTGGATCCGCTCATCATAATTTGGTTGAATTCTTGAGTAGAAAATAAATTCATTTGAACCGAGAGATTTTCAGTGTCAACTCTTTAGTGGAGTCAGTTGGCATTAAGCTAAACTTGGAAAAGGTTTGTGAACTTTTGAGTCCAAGTGTTTAGCTCAAGCTTTGTTCATTTGGATCCATGAGGTCACTGTCACGAATCACATCGATTAGGAATAGTTAAACTAGAAGCTAAGTCAAAACAAAAACGAGACAAGTTTTACGAAAATTGTCAAAAGGGTATTTTAGTCTTTTTGGACATAGGACGAAATGAATGTCAATAAATTATTTTTGACATTGTCATATGATGACAAATGAAATAAATATTACTCAGCCATATTAGTGTAATTGGGCCTTGAGGATTAATTTCATTTCATAGAATTTTACTTGAAAATTCTTAATGGGCTTTTCTTATGTTGTCATGAACAATTGAAGAAACATCTAGAAGCTCCTTCTAGAAGCTCAAATTTCGTCCAACCCAAGGAAAATAAGGCTGAATTTCGTTCATGCCATAGTGGGAAAGAGAGTTTATTTTGTGCATTGATGTATGAAGATACTTGCCAAAAGAAAAAGAGGAAACAAATTTCCTTTAGAAGGAAAGTGCATTTTCGGCCAACTAAGAGAGAACAAATGAGGAAACAAATCCAAGGACTTGCATGACATGTCATGAACGTCCAACATGGGTAGAAAAGAGAAAATAAGATTTGCTCATGCCTCCCCTATAAATAGAGGCCTCATTCCTCTCATTCTAGTCATCCCACATAAGTTAGAGATTGAGAGCTTCTCTCTCTAGACCTTGTGGCCGATCCTCTCTCTCTCCCTCTAGTTATTTTCGGTTTTTGTTTTGGCACCTAGGTCCTCATTTGACCTAGTGGTTTTAGCTCTTCGACTCCGAGACTTGTTCTCGAGTCGTCGTGTTTAAAAGTGCCCACTCACTAATTCCTTTTATTTCGAGTGATTTAGTGATAGAAACTTTCGTGGTTGCTCGAGGTGCCGAGGAAAGGAAGAGAGACATGCTGCGAGGTAGACGAGCGTTGCAACTTTCCAAAAGCTTCTCAAAGTTCAAGCTTCATGAAAGGTTAGTAAACTTCTATGTTCATATTGGTTTTAATTACATGTACTTGCTCTTTGTCTAGGTTAGTAAAAACCGTTTTTACTTGTAAAAGAAAATTTTTAAAATTCCGCCGCTTACCGAAGCGTTAATTATTTTCTTAAACCCTAGATCGATTCCAACAAATGGTATCAGAGCTATGGTCAAAGATATGCATGTACATGTTTTTAAAATTATGAGCTTGAAAATCGTTTTCGAAAGTTTACTAATTTTGTGACAAGTTAGAATTGTAATCTTAGATTTTTTTTAATTTATTGCTCATGCCTTTAAATTAAAAACCATGTTGTTTTTCTATGATTTTGGGATGTTTTTAAAACACGTTAGAATCAGTTCTAAATTTTTTTAATTTTTTATATTGAAAAACGTGTTTTAAAGGTTTGAGAAATTTCGAGTAAAATTTTGTGACTAGTTTTGTTATCTTGCTAGTTTCTTATTTTTACTTGAATCGTTTTATGCTTGTTGTTATTTCTTTTATGCCTTGTTATTACCTTGCTAATAAAACACAAATAAAAGCTTTAACAACCTTCATAAAACGTTCCGTTACACTCGATTCTTTTTCGCACCTAAAAAGGACCAAGCTTTAATTTATTTCTTTTTTTTCGAGCTGGAGTAAACCCGCATTAAAAGTGGCATAACTCTCTGCTCAGAAATTGAAATTTAATGATTCTTGAATCAAATTAAAGCTCAGTTTGTCCTCTGTCCAATGCCATCGGTTTCGACTGAAAAGGACATCGGAGCCACCAGATATGGCGATTTTACTCCGAGGTGCGCGGCTGTCTGAAACTCCAGTTTTTTAGAAATCCGGATTTTCAAACCCCACTACCATGAGTTATAGAACTCTAATGAGAAAATTTTCTTGAGCAAAAATGTTTTACATATGATTATAAACATGATGTGTAAAGATTAAAAGTTTTGATTTTTGAAAGATTAATTGAAATTGAGTTTTTACAAAACTAGTTTGAATTTTGAAAAACCGTTTTCACTTTCAAACTTGAAAAATATTTTGTCACCCATATCAAATAAGTTTTCAAAATGTTTTCAAAACTATATCTATATCACATATGTTCAAAATCTATTTGCTCTTGAAAATTTGAGTGGGAGGTCTCCTTGTAGACAAGCCGAAAAATAAAAAAGATGTGTAATCTCAAACTTTCAAGTGTTCGAGTGAGTTGAAGTTCACACTTCCCTCACGCACTTTCCCGAAATAGAAAATAGGAAAAGATCGAGTATGTACCTTGTGCCTTTATGCACTAATACTGCTCTGAACATGTCGATCTAGGATTCTCTTCTAGTTGTCCGCTCTATCGCTCTCTAAGTAGGAAATCCGTTTCCGAACTTATAAGAGTCGATGAACCAACTCCAAAAACTAAGTGGGAGGGTTATACTTGTTGTTTGTAACCCACGATCCCCAACACTAATGAAAAGTGCAAGTGTCGCCGGACTAAGAGTCACCCTCGTGGCCCTCTCTTAAATGAGAGTACTCAAGGGCGCTTTGCTCTGATCATTGCTCAATGAGCTACGTCCGAGAGTGAGACGATGATGGCAAGGCCTCCCCTTGGGGGATTGTTTTTCAAAGTTGATCTTTTGGACTAAGTGGTTGGTTGCACACTTAGGCTCAATCCCTAGTAATCCTCCCTCGAGGCCCTGCGAAAGGATGTGAGTGATCAAACCAATTTACAAGGTGGCTAGTCAAAATTGATGTATTGACATCTTGGCTATGCATTAATGATGAGTCATTTACTTATGAAAGGAGACTCGTTGCGGCCTTCCCTCGAAGGAGTAAAGTGTTATTTCGTTCATAACACCTTTGGATTTTATAAAGTCTTAAACAAACTTAAATCCTAAACCAAAGACTAATCATAAACTTGTTTCAACTTTAATAGGCAATATGTCTCCCAACTCTCTCTCTTTCATTCTTTCCTCGAACAAACTCGAAAACGAAAACTACATAGACTCGAAACGTAACCTCGACATAATACCTACCGTTAACAAGCACAAATGGGTACTCACCACCCCGTGTCCTCCTCTGACGAATGATGATTCAACTCAAGAGGACAATGACGCCTTAGCGGCCTGGCTTCGATCCGATGAGATTGTGAGGTGCTATATCTTGGCATCTATGAACAATATGCTGAAAGAGCAACATCGTGACTTCGAGACTGCCGCTGACATGCTCTACAATCTCCTTGAGATGTTTGGAGGGCAAAGGCGTCAACCAAGGCTACAAGCAGTCCGACAGTTTATGAACTGTCATATGCAGGCTAGGACTCCTGTTGGAGACTTCATGATACTGATCATTAGTTTTCTGAATAAAATGGAAATCCTAGGATCTGAGATTGATGGGAAGAATATCATAGATATGATCTTAGAAACTCTCCCCGCATCTCTTGATACCGCCAAGATGAACTACTCCATAAACAAGCTAGAGTACACTGTTACCAAGCTTATGAAGGAGTTTCACACTGCTGAAGGTCTCACTAAGAGAAAGAGGAATCAAGGAGAGGCACATGCTACTGAGCAAAGAGCCTCCGCCTCTGGAACTAAGAAGAGACCTCACAAGGCCGATAAAAAGAACTGTCCTGCCAATCTCAAAGCAAAGGAACATAGTATTGTACTAGTTACCGAAGCATGCTTAGTAGCTGATAATGTATCAACGTGGATTCTTGACTCCGCTGCTACTAACCATATTTGTTGTTCCTTGAATGGTTTCAAGAAAACCAAAAGCTTAGAGGAAGGCGAGTTCTGTTTCAAATGGGGTGATGGGAGCCTGGTGTCTGCAAAGGCTGTGGGATCCGTGACGCTGTCTTTTGAAGACCGCACTTTAAACTTGAATAATGTATATTTTGTTCCTACCTTTGGGAAGAACTTAATATCCGTTGCTCGTCTTCGTGAGCAAGATTATTGTTTGAAGTTCATTAAGAATGGAATTCGTATTTCGTTTCCTGATAATTCTTTTGTCACTGATGCATGTATGAAGAATGCTCTTTTCTACATCTATCCCACCCAACCTTCTCTTTTAGACACCGAAATAGATAATGATCTAATTAGGGAGCCAAAGAGGATCAAACTTTCTGAATCCTCCGATCTAACAAAATCAACACACCTATGGCACTTAAGACTTGGTCATATCAGTCTAGAAAGGATTAAGAGACTTGTGAGGGATGGTCCACTCCAAGCCTCTGCAATAGGTTCACTACCTACTTGTGAATCCTGCATAGAAGGAAAACTGACTAAGCGACCTTTCTCTGATAAAGGTCGAAGAGCCACTGAGTTGCTGGAACTAATACATTCTGATGTATGTGGTCCGCTCATCCAACAAGCACGTGGAGGATACGAATACTTCGTTACCTTCACTGATGATTACTCACGATATGGGTTTGTCTATTTGCTCAAACATAAATCCGAGACCTTTAACGTATTTAAGGTCTTTAGGGCTTTAGTGGAAAAGCAAACTGGCAAAGTGATCAAAACCCTTCGATCTGATCGAGGTGGTGAGTATATGTCTGGAGAGTTCGATGACTTTCTTAAAGAAGAAGGTATCGCTTCTCAGCTTACCGCACCTGGCACACCTCAACAAAACGGAGTGTCAGAGAGAAGAAACCGAACTCTTATGGAGATGGTTAGATCGATGATGAGTTACTCATCACTCCCGCTTTCCTTTTGGGGATATGCCCTCGAAACAGCCGCTTACATTCTGAACCAAGTTCCGTCTAAAACGGTTCCTGGTACTCCTTATGAAAGATGGACTGGCCGTAAAGTAAGTTTGGGCCACATCCGAATTTGGGGTTGCCCTGCACATGTGCTAAGGCAAAAGACTAGCAAGTTGGCTAGTAGGTCAGAATTGTGCCTGTTTGTGGGATATCCAAAGGAAACCAAAGGTTTCATTTTCTATAGTCCCGAGGACGACAAGACTTTCGTTAGCATGAATGCTCGTTTCCTTGAGGAGGACTTCATGAAGGATGCGAAACCTAGAAGCAAAATTGTGCTTGAAGAAAAGTTGGGTGAGGAAGCTTCTACCTCATCTGTAAGAACTGTTCTTACCCCAACTGAAACACAACCTAACTCATCAGAATCTCGTCAAGTAGTACTTCGACGTAGTGGGAGGGCTACTCAAAAGCCTGACAGGTACATGTCTTATGGAGACTCTCTTGTAGCCGTCTCTGACATGGATGATCTTGTTTCCTATAGCCAAGCGATGGCTTGTTCTGAATCAAACCTTTGGCTTGATGCCATGAAAGTTGAAATGCGCTCGATGTATGTCAACAATGTCTGGAAACTTGTAGACCTTCCTGAAGGGATTAAACCCGTAGGGTGTAAGTGGATATACAAGAAGAAAATGGGTCCTGATGGGAACGTCGAGACGTTCAAAGCACGACTTGTGGCGAAGGGTTATACCCAACAAGAAGGGATTGACTATGAAGAAACCTTCTCGCCAGTCGCGATGCTTAAATCCATCCGCATACTCCTATCCATAGCTGCAGCTCTCGACTATGAGATCTGGCAAATGGATGTCAAGACAGCCTTTCTGAATGGCAATCTTGACGAGCGCATTTACATGGCTCAACCAGACGGTTTCGTGGATAAAGGTCAAGAGACCAAGGTTTGTGAGTTGCTTAAGTCCATTTATGGATTAAAGCAAGCATCTAGGTCATGGAATATTAGATTCGATGAAACTGTAAAGAGCTTTGGCTTTGAACAGTCAATAGATGAGCCTTGTGTTTACAAGTTAATACACGAAGGTAAAGTTGTGTTTCTGGTACTATATGTCGATGATATACTACTCATTGGTAATGACGTGGGTAAGTTATCTGAGGTTAAGGTCTGGCTAGCAAAGCAATTCGATATGAAGGATCTAGGAGAAGCCGCGTTCATTCTGGGAATCCAAATCTTTCGAGATAGGAAAAACCGAACCCCGTCGCTCTCTCAAGCATCTTATATTGATAAGGTAATGGATCGCTTCTCGATGCAAGACTCCAAGAAGGGCCAAACACCCTTTAGGCATGGAGTTTCACTCTCTAAGGACCAGTCTCCCAAGACTGCACAAGAGATTGAAGACATGAGGAAAATTGCTTACGCCTCTGCCGTAGGAAGCCTTATGTATGCTATGCTTTGCACTAGACCTGACATCTGTTTCACCGTTGGCGTAGTTAGCCGTTTCCAATCCAACCCTGGACCCGAGCACTGGATTGCTGTTAAGCATGTTCTTAAGTATCTTCGAAGAACTAGGAACTTGATGCTTACATACTCAGGTACTGACCTGACTATGACGGGATATACCGACTCCGATTTTCAAGCGGATAAGGATTCCAGGAAATCCACTTCGGGATCTGTGTTCATCCTTAATGGTGGAGTTGTTGTGTGGAGAAGTATTAAGCAATCTTGCATTGCTGACTCCACAATGGAAGCAGAATATGTGGCTGCTTGTGAAGCATCCAAGGAGGCTGTATGGCTTAGAAAATTCCTTAAGTATTTGGAAGTTGTTCCGAACGTCGACGAGCCCATGACCCTTTATTGTGATAATAGTGGGGCTGTCGCTAACTCAAAGGAACCTCGAAGCCATAAGCGCTCTACACATATTGAGAGGAAATACCATTTGATTCGAGAGATCGCGCAACGCGGAGACGTGGAGGTGAAGTAGATCTCTGGCAGATCTATTCACCAAGGCCCTAGCGAACATGGTCTTCGACCAACTTCGAGAGGGATTAGGCATGTAGAACTACTCACATCTTCTTTGAGTCAAGTGGGAGTTTGTTGTCAATGGTGCCCACAAGAAGAGTAGTAGTGTCTATTTATGTACATCTGATGTCATATAGTCTTACGAAGACTCTTGCTTGTAATTGCTTATTCATTTAATAATAAAGTTGAAACGTTCATTCATTCTTTCTTTGTTTGAAGCTTTATGATAAAACCTTAGTCTTTTAGTCCATAAACAAACTTAACAACTTATGAAGAGACAAATGTAGATTTGCATGAACAAACTCTTCGTAGTTTGCTTAAAACGATATATTCGCAATCTTAGGGTCAAAGGACTATTGACCTCAGTATGATTGTTAGGAGAATCTATGATGTCTGGTTATGAGGCATTGAGAGTTGGAGACTCTATAGTTCTTCTAGGTATCTTCCGAAGGTACTGAATTGACCAGTGCACTTCTAGAGACAAGATAAGAACAAACCATTTAACCTCTTATGTCTCGAAGTCACTATGTATGAATCGCATCATGCTTACCTTAATCCTGAAATGAGACATGTCATTTCACACCTTAGTATTCTCATTTGAGAAAGTCAGAGTTCGGACTCACTATGTCATTCCGAACATGGCCTATTGGTGAAGTACTAAGTTGTGAGAATGTCATGAGTAACTTTGTGAAGTTCTCATAGATATGGAATTCATGTACAAGATTGCTGAAATGCAATGTATGTCACCTCATGCTTTGTTCCTTGGAGTGTGAATAAATGAACTGGCCAGTGTCCAAATTGAGTCCTGACTCTTTTGGATGAGACAATGTGACTTGTTAGCTCCTCGTCAATACATTGTTTCTAACTTATTCACAAGCGACAAAGGAGTTGAGGAAATAACAGCTAGAAGGGTAAAATGGTAATTTAGTAAATCCCGACTAGCTGATGACATTCATGAAGGGTAAACATAGATAATATTCAGTGGATCCGCTCATCATAATTTGGTTGAATTCTTGAGTAGAAAATAAATTCATTTGAACCGAGAGATTTTCAGTGTCAACTCTTTAGTGGAGTCAGTTGGCATTAAGCTAAACTTGGAAAAGGTTTGTGAACTTTTGAGTCCAAGTGTTTAGCTCAAGCTTTGTTCATTTGGATCCATGAGGTCACTGTCACGAATCACATCGATTAGGAATAGTTAAACTAGAAGCTAAGTCAAAACAAAAACGAGACAAGTTTTACGAAAATTGTCAAAAGGGTATTTTAGTCTTTTTGGACATAGGACGAAATGAATGTCAATAAATTATTTTTGACATTGTCATATGATGACAAATGAAATAAATATTACTCAGCCATATTAGTGTAATTGGGCCTTGAGGATTAATTTCATTTCATAGAATTTTACTTGAAAATTCTTAATGGGCTTTTCTTATGTTGTCATGAACAATTGAAGAAACATCTAGAAGCTCCTTCTAGAAGCTCAAATTTCGTCCAACCCAAGGAAAATAAGGCTGAATTTCGTTCATGCCATAGTGGGAAAGAGAGTTTATTTTGTGCATTGATGTATGAAGATACTTGCCAAAAGAAAAAGAGGAAACAAATTTCCTTTAGAAGGAAAGTGCATTTTCGGCCAACTAAGAGAGAACAAATGAGGAAACAAATCCAAGGACTTGCATGACATGTCATGAACGTCCAACATGGGTAGAAAAGAGAAAATAAGATTTGCTCATGCCTCCCCTATAAATAGAGGCCTCATTCCTCTCATTCTAGTCATCCCACATAAGTTAGAGATTGAGAGCTTCTCTCTCTAGACCTTGTGGCCGATCCTCTCTCTCTCCCTCTAGTTATTTTCGGTTTTTGTTTTGGCACCTAGGTCCTCATTTGACCTAGTGGTTTTAGCTCTTCGACTCCGAGACTTGTTCTCGAGTCGTCGTGTTTAAAAGTGCCCACTCACTAATTCCTTTTATTTCGAGTGATTTAGTGATAGAAACTTTCGTGGTTGCTCGAGGTGCCGAGGAAAGGAAGAGAGACATGCTGCGAGGTAGACGAGCGTTGCAACTTTCCAAAAGCTTCTCAAAGTTCAAGCTTCATGAAAGGTTAGTAAACTTCTATGTTCATATTGGTTTTAATTACATGTACTTGCTCTTTGTCTAGGTTAGTAAAAACCGTTTTTACTTGTAAAAGAAAATTTTTAAAATTCCGCCGCTTACCGAAGCGTTAATTATTTTCTTAAACCCTAGATCGATTCCAACAGCTGTGAAACGGCATGTCTCATTTCAGGATTAAGGAAGCATGATGCAATTCATACATAGTGACTTCGAGACATAAGAGGTTAAATGGTTTGTTCTTATCTTGTCTCTAGAAGTGCACATGTCAATTCAGTACCTTCGGAAGATACCTAGAAGAACTATAGAGTCTCAAACTCTCAATGCCTCATAACCAGACATCATAGATTCTTCTAACAATCATACTGAGGTCAATAGTCCTTTGACCCTTATATTGCGAATATATCGTTTTAAGCAAACTACGAAGAGTTTGTTCATGCAAATCTACATTTCTCTCTTCGTAAGTTGTTTAGTTTGTTTATGGACTAAAGACTAAGGTTTTATCATAAAGCTTCAGACAAGGATGATTGAATGAATGTTTCAACTTTTATTAATAAATAAGCAGTTACAAGCAAGAGTCTTCGTAAGACTATATGACATCAAATGTACATAGTGAGTCCGAACTCTGACTTTCTCAAATGAGAATACTAAGCTGTGCGGAATCACATAGTGAGTCCGAACTCTAACTTTCTCAAATGAGAATACTAAGCTGTGAAACGGCATGTCTCATTTCAGGATTAAGGTAAGCATGATGCAATTCATACATAGTGACTTCGAGACATAAGAGGTTAAATGGTTTGTTCTTATCTTGTCTCTAGAAGTGCACAGGTCAATTCAGTACCTTCGGAAGATACCTAGAAGAACTATAGAGTCTCAAACTCTCAATGCCTCATAACCAGACATCATAGATTCTTCTAACAATCATACTTAGGTCAATAGTCCTTTGACCCTTATATTGCGAATATATCGTTTTAAGCAAACTACGAAGAGTTTGTTCATGCAAATCTACATTTCTCTCTTCGTAAGTTGTTTAGTTTGTTTATGGACTAAAGACTAAGGTTTTATCATAAAGCTTCAGACAAGGATGATTGAATGAATGTTTCAACTTTTATTAATAAATAAGCAGTTACAAGCAAGAGTCTTCGTAAGACTATATGACATCAAATGTACATAGTGAGTCCGAACTCTGACTTTCTCAAATGAGAATACTAAGCTGTGCGGAATCACATAGTGAGTCCGAACTCTAACTTTCTCAAATGAGAATACTACGCTGTGAAACGGCATGTCTCATTTCAGGATTAAGGTAAGCATGATGCAATTCATACATAGTGACTTCGAGACATAAGAGGTTAAATGGTTTGTTCTTATCTTGTCTCTAGAAGTGCACAGGTCAATTCAGTACCTTCGGAAGATACCTAGAAGAACTATAGAGTCTCCAACTCTCAATGCCTCATAACCAAACATCATAGATTCTTCTAAAAATCATACTGAGGTCAATAGTCCTTTGACCCTTATATTGCGAATATATCGTTTTAAGCAAACTACGAAGAGTTTGTTCATGCAAATCTACATTTCTCTCTTCGTAAGTTGTTTAGTTTGTTTATGGACTAAAGACTAAGGTTTTATCATAAAGCTTCAGACAAGGATGATTGAATGAATGTTTCAACTTTTATTAATAAATAAGCAGTTACAAGCAAGAGTCTTCGTAAGACTATATGACATCAAATGTACATAAATACACACTATAACTCTTCTTGTGGGCACCATTGACAACAGAGCCGTGGGTGCGACAGGGCACTCGGGCCTTTTGGGCCGGGGCCCGTTGGGTTTCGGCCAGCAAAGCCCGGCCGGTCTTGAATCGTTTTTGAATTTCCGGTGTCCCGAAAACGACCGGTAACAATAGCTCTGATACCATTTGTTGGAATTGATCTATTTAAGAAAAAGTTTAACGCTTCGGTAAGCGGATGAATTTTAAAAAATTTCTTTTAACCAGTAAAACGATTTTACTAACCTAGACAAAGAGCAAGCACATGTAAATAAAAACTAATATGAGCATTAAAGATTACTAACCTTTTTAGAAGCTTGAACATTGAGAAGCTTTTTGGAAAAGGTTGCAACGTTCGTCTCCCCTCGCAGCACGTCTCTCTTCCTTCCTCGGCAACTCGAGCAACCACGAAAGTTTCTATCAATAAATCACTCAAGAGAAAAAGGAATTAGTGTGTGGGAACTTTTAAACACTACGACTTAAGAACAAGTCTTGAAGTCGAAGAGCTAAAACACTAGGTCAAATGAGGACCCAGGTGCCAAAACAAAAACGAAAAATAACTAGAGAGAGAGAGAGAGGAGTTCGGCCACTCTAGAGAGAGAAGCTCTCAAATCTCTAAAACTTGGATGAATGAAATGAGAAGAATAATGATTCTATTTATAGGGGAGGGATTACCTTCAGTAAGGTAGTTTCCTCTTCTATAGAATATCACATATTCATGAGCCAAATTTGCCAATTAGCCCATAGATTCACACGGCCAAGGAGCTTCTAGAAAGCCCTTGGATTTGTTCCTTTTATGTTTTCTTCTCCTTTGACTTGTCTTGGCCGAATTTCCCTTATGCCATGCAGAGGAAATTTGTTTCCTCTTTTTCTCTTGGCAAGTATCTTGATACATTTATGCACAAAATATTCTCTCTTTCTCTTGGGTAGTGGGCGCCTAAACCATCTAGAAAAGACTTCTTGAAGCTTTTCCATTTGTACATGACAACATGAAAAAGGCCCATTAAGAATTTTCAATAAAATTCTTATGAAATGAAATTAATCCACAAGGCCCAATAAATCTAATTTTTGGCCGAGTGATACATGTTGTCGGCCCGTCAACGATCAAAAAGGGCAAAATCACAACGCCACCTCCCGGCCGGCCAAGGCCCGTCCGGTCGACTCCCGGCCGGCCAAGGCCCGTCCGGTCGACTCCCGGCCGGTCAAGTCCCGTCCGGCCAGCTCCCGGCTGGAAGCCTCCCGGCCGACAGCCTTTCGGCCTGCCAAAGCTTGCCCCGGCCAATGGACGACGCTAGCTTGCCCCGACCAATGGCCGACCCTAGCTATCCCCGGCCAATGGCCGACACTAGGTACGGTCAAATGGCCGACCCTAGGGTATGGCCCGCCAATGGCCGACCCTAGGGTCTTCCCACGGCCAAGGGGTTCCCCAAACACCCCTTGGTCGCCTATAAATACAGAGGTCCGCCCTCTCCTGAAGGTAATCCAATTTTGAGTCCTGAAACGTTGTCGAACTCATACTTCACTCGTTTCGCTCATCTTTGGCCTCTCACCACCTCTAAAACCTCTATACTCCACCTCAATCCTACTAATGTTGAGCGTCGGAGAGTTAAACAGAGGCACCCCCTCTGTTTTCCCTTCCTAGTTCACCTGTTCTTTCTTCCTTTTCAGGTACTTGGACGAACTCAAGGGACATTCACAGCTAAGGGATGACTTGGGATACCAAGTTCGACACGCTCGAGCCGAAGTGAGACCACTTGGTCCGGCCTTGGGTCTAACCACTTTGGGCTCCTAAATAGTTGTCCGAAAACGAGCGACAACATTTTGGCGCTAGAAGGAGGGGACCTCCCGACCTTGGCGATGCTCTCCCTTCCATTCCTCTTTCTTGCTACTTCTACGACTCTCGAGAGATGAGTCAAGTTCCCGCCACCCCCGTGGGCACCCGAGCGACGAGCTCGAGACACAGTCTCCGAAGCCTCGCGCATCATCTAGGAGGGCAACCTCGTGACAACGAGAGCCAGCCCCAAGACTCGACAAATGACCCCGAGGCCACGCTCCGAGAGGACACAGCTCGAGGGCTTGCCGAGCTCCTAGACCGCCCAGGCGTCGATGGCGTACTCATTGCTGATCTCCTCGGTTACCACATCGAGGACCATGTCAACCATGACAAGAAAGACCCCGACTACGTGGCGAAGCCAAGAACCAACGAGACCAACCTCGACCACGCTACTCACGAAAGTGAGCACGCACATGCGCCCTCGAGGGGACACCCTCGAGAGACCACATCGAGGCGTCGAAGATCGCACAATACGCGACGACGCTCAATCTCAAGGTCCCAGAAGGAATGCTCAGAGCTCACCATTTGCGTCCAAAACCCCAGGATGAGCGACGACACCGAAGGTCGTGGCGTTCGTCAAGGACACCGCTTGAACGATATATCCTTGCCAAGGGTGATAGGGACGGCCAATGGAGACTTGAGAGACCACCTCAATTTCCGAAGGGAATCTCATGGATGCGACTTGAGAGAGAAACTCAACGCCCAACGCGAGACCGCGAGAAAGACTGCCTTGGGACATTAATCACCCAACGTTGCTGACCGCGCATCCAACAAAAAATGCGCCGCCACATTCATAGCACCGGCCACCGGTCCCGGCTCGCAAAGGAAGAGGCGTAGAAATGGTCAAGTCCCTGATGACCATCCTTCTCCGGCCCCGAAGCAATCCTTCGTCCCTCTCAACGCAACACCCGACAGGATCCTGAGCTTACACAGAGAGAAGCTGGGATCCCTACCTCCGATGAAGAAGGACCCCGCAACGCGAGACAAGAGCAAACAGTGCGAATATCACTATGACCACGGGCACGCAACAACTGAATGCTACCAACTTAGGAAGCGAATTGATTCCCTGATTCGAGGTGGGGACCTCAAGGAATTCGTCGCATCCGCTAGCGATGTGACAACCCCGGCTGAGCGCCCGACTCGTCAAGAGGGAGGAAACACCTACTAAAGAACAAGTCTCGCCGTTTGCAGCCACGATTGGCGTAGCTTTCGCCGCTAAACTCACGCCCGAACTCGCTCGACTTTGTGCTCACTTTATTTCAAATATATAATTTTCTTTTTCAAAGAAGGCAAAGTGCTATGGCAACCTGTAACGACCCCTTATTGCAATAAAGAGTTATTCTACGCATGGTGACATATTATTGTATATCCCCTACACGAGAGTTTCCTACTTTTTGTCTCACAAACGCAAGAAACTCGGGGGGCTAACAGGGAGCAATACTCAATCAAAACAACACCACAACTCAAAAACAAAAAAAAAACAAAAAAAAAACAAAAGTATAACAAAGTCTCAAGATACCAATGGTTAGGCCGGAGGTCCCAAAGAGAGACAATCTACAAATAACTCCTCGAGTTGAGTTCACTCCTCGAGTCGAGTACCGAGTCCAGGAGTCGACTAACTACTCCTCGTGCTGACTCCACATGACTCCTCGAGTTAAGGTCGCTCCTCGAGTAGAAGTCCGAGTCCACGAGTCAATTGATGGCTCCTCGTATTGACTCTACGCACATGAGTCCTCGAGTTGAGTTCACTCCTCGAGTCGAGTACCGAGTCCACGAGTCGACTAACTACTCCTCGTGCCGACTCCACATGACTCCTCGAGTTGAGTTCACTCCTCGAGTCGAGTACCGAGTCCACGAGTCGACTAACTACTCCTCGTGCCAACTCCACATGACTCCTCGAGCTGAGTTCACTCCTCGAGTCGAATACCGAGTCCACGAGTCGACTAACTACTCCTCGTGCCGACTCCACATGACTCCTCGAGTTGAGTTCACTCCTCGAGTCGAATCCCGAGTCCACGAGCTGGCTGAGAAGTCCTCGTGTTGACTCTATGCGTAACTCCTCGAGTCGAGTACCGAGTCCACGAGTCGACTAAATACTCCTCATGCCGACTCCACATGACTCCTCGAGTTGAGTTCACTCCTCGAGTCGAGTACCGAGTCCACGAGTCGACTAACTACTCCTCGTGCCGACTCCACATGACTCCTCGAGTTGAGGTCGCTCCTCGAGGTGAAGTCCGAGTCCACGAGTCAACTGATGGCTCCTCGTGTTGATTCTACGCACATGACTCCTCGTGTTGAGTTCGCTCCTCGAGTCGAGAACCGAGTCCACGAGTCAACTAACTACTCCTCGTGCCAACTCCACATGACTCATCGAGTTGAGTTCACTCCTCGAGTCGAGTACCGAGTCCACGAGTCGACTAACTACTCCTCGTGCCGACTCCACATGACTCCTCCAGGTGAAGTCCGAGTCCACGAGTAAACTGATGGCTCCTCGTGTTGACTCTACGCACATGACTCCTCGAGTTGAGTTCACTCCTCGAGTCGAGTACCGAGTCCACGAGTCGACTAACTACACCTCGTGCCGACTCCACATGACTCCTCGAGTTGAGTTCACTCCTCGAGTCGAGTACCGAGTCCACGAGTCGACTAACTACTCCTCGTGCCGACTCTACATGACTCCTCCAGTTGAGTTCACTCCTCGAGTCGAGTACCGAGTTGACTAACTACTCATCATGCCGACTCTACATGACTCCTCCAGTTGAGTTCACTCCTCGAGTCGAGTACCGAGTCGACTAACTACTCCTCGTGCCGACTCTACATATATCCTCGAGTTGAGTTCACTCCTCGAGTTGAGTCCTGATTCCACGAGCCGACTGATAAGTCCTCATGCCGACTCAATGCATGACTCCTCAAGTTGAGTTTACTCCTCGAGTTGAGTCCTGAGTCCACGAGTCGACTGACAAGTCCTCGTGCCGACTCAACACATGACTCCTCGAGTTGAGTCCTGAGTCCACGAATCGACTGACAAGTCCTCGTGCCGACTCAACACATGACTCCTCGAGTTGAGTTTACTCCTCGAGTTAAGTCCCAAGTCCACGAGTCAACTGACAAGTCCTCGTGCGACGCTACACATGATTCCTTGAGTTGAGTTTACTCCTCTAGTGAGTCCCAAGTCCACGAGTCGAATAAAAAGTCCTCGTGCCGACGCTACACATGACTCCTCTAGTTGAGTCCACTCCTCGAGTCGAGTTCACTCCTATAGTCGAGTATCAAGTCCACGAGTCAACTAACTAGTCCTCGTGCTGACTCTACACATGAATCCTCGAATTGAGTTCACTCCTCGAGTTTAGTCCCGAGTCCACGAGTCGACTAACAAGTCCTCGTTCTGGCTCTACACATGACTCCTCGAGTTAAGTCCCGAGTCCACGAGTCAACTAACTAGTCCTCGTGCTGACTCTACACATGAATCCTCGGGTTGAGTTCACTCCTCGAGTCGAGTACCGAGTCCACGAGTCGACTAACTAGTCCTCGTACTGACTCTACACATGACTCCTTGAGTTGAGTTCATTCCTCGAGTTGAAGCCTGAGTCCACGAGTCGACTGATGACTCCTCGTGTTGACTCTACACACACGACTCCTCGAGTTGAATTCGCTCCTCGAGTCGAGTCTCGAGTCCGCGAGTCGAATGATAGGTCCTCGCGCCAACTCTACATGTAACTCCTCGAGTTGATTTCACTCTTCGAACTGAGTTCCGAGTCCACAAGTCGACTGATAAGTCCTCGTACCGGCACTACACATGACTCCTTTAGTCGATCCTATTCCTCAAGTTGAGCCCTAAAACCCACAAATCGACTTGAGAGTCCTCGTGTCGAAAATCAACAACTCCCGAGTCACCAGTCAACGGTAGACTCACAAGACTCGATGATAAATCTAAATGCTCTTCCACAAGCAACAAAAATCGTTCCTAACGACGTGCTTAAGTCGCCCCCAACGGTGCGCCAAAATTCACTCTACGACGCTCTCGTGAGAGTAAGAATGGGCCAATTGAGTCCCGAAACGTGACGCGCGCACAATGGCATCGCACTCACCAGGGCACAAGACTCGACCCGAGAGACTCAACCCGAAAACGCGACCAGTGCACTATGTTGTCAATGGTGCCCTTAAGAAGAGTTGTAATCTTTTATATTCTACATTTGATGTCATAAAGTCTCATGAAGACTCTTGCTTGTAATTTCTTATTCATTAATAAAAAGTTGAAACGTTCATTCAATCTTCCTTATTTGAAGCTTTATGATAAAAACCTTAGTCTTTAGTCCATAAACAAACTAAACAACTTACGAAGAGACAAATGTAGATTTGCATGAACAAACTCTTCGTAGTTTGCTTAAAACGATATATTCGCAATCTAAGGGTCAAAGGAGTATTGACCCCAGTATGATTGTTAGAAGAATCTATGTTGTCTGGTTATGAGGCATTGAGAGTTGGAGAATCTATAGTTCTTCTAGGTATCTTCCGAAGGTACTGAATTGACCAGTGCACTTCTAGAGACAAGATAAGAACAAACCATTTAACCTCTTATGTCTCGAAGTCACTACGTATGAATTGCATCGTGCGTACCTTAATCCTTAAATGAGACATGTCATTTCACACCTTAGTATTCTCATTTGAGAAAGTCAGAGTTCGGACTCACTATGTGATTCCGAACAGGGCCTATTGGTGAAGTACTAAGTTGTGAGAATGTCATGAGTAACTTTGTGAAGTTCTCATAGATATGGAATTCATGTAAAAGATTGCTGAAATGCAATGTATATCACCTCATGCTTTGTTCCTTGGAGTGTGAATAAATGAACTGGCCAGTGTCCAAATTGAGTCTTGACCCTTTTGGATGAAACAATGTGACTTGGTAGCTCCTCGTCAATACATTGTTTCTAACTTATTCACAAGCGACAAAGGAGTTGAGGAAATAACAGCTAGAAGGGTAAAATGGTAATTTTGTAAATCCCGACTAGCTGATGATATTCATGAAGGGTAAACATTGATAATATTCTGTGGATCCACTCATTACAATTAGGTTGAATTCTTGAGTAGAAAATAAATTCATTTGAACCGAGAGATTTTCAGTGTCAACTCTTTAGTGGAGTCAGTTGACATTAAGCTAAACTTGGAAAAGGTTTGTGAACTTTTGAGTCCAAGTATTTTTAGCTCAAAATTTGTTCATTTGGATCCATGAGGTCACTGTCACGAATCACATCGATTAGGAATAGTTAAACTGGAAGCTAAGTCAAAACAAGAACAAAAATTGTCAAAAGGGTATTTTTGTCTATTGAGACATAGGATGAAATGAATGTCAATAAATTTTTTGACAAGTTCATTTGATGACTTAATGTCACTAGGCCAAAATAAGATTAATTGGGCCTTGTGGATTAATTTCATTTCATAAGAATTTTATTGAAAATTCTTAATGGGCCTTTCTCATGTTGTCATGAACAAATGAAGAAGCTTCTAGAAGCTCCTTCTGGATGAGCCTTGGGCACCCAACATACCCAAAGAAAGAGAGAATATTTTGTGCATAAATTTATTTAGATACTTGCCAAAAGAAAAAGAGGAAACAAATTTCCTATACATGGTAATGGGAATTTCGGCCAAGTAAGGAAGGGAACAAAAGAGGAAACAAATCCAAAGGCTTCTAGAAGCGTGTTTGGCCGTGTGACTCTAAGGGAAGGAGCGCAATATTTGCTCATGAATATGTGATATTCAATGAAAGAGGAAACTACCTTATTGAAGGTAAAACCTCCCCTATAAATAGAGGCCTCTTTCCCTTCATTTCATTCCTCCAAGTTTTAGAGATTTGAGAGACTCTCTCTCTAGAACCTTGGCCGCCCCTCTCCTCTCTCTCTATAGTCAATTTCGTTTTATTGTTTTGGCACCTAGGTCCTCATTTGACCTAGAGTTTAGCTCTGCGACTTTAAGACTCGTTCTCAAGTCGTAGTGTTTAAAAGTGCCCACTCACTGATTCCTTTTATTTCGAGTGATTTAGTGATAGAAACTTTCGTGGTTGCTCGAGGTGCCGAGGAAAGAAAGAGAGAAGTGCTGAGAGGGGAGATGAGCGTTGCAACTTTCCAAAAGCTTCTCAAAGTTCAAGCTTCAAGAAAGGTTAGTAAACTTCTATGCTAATTATAGTTTTTATTTATATATGTACTTGCTCTTTGTCTAGGTTAGTAAGAAACTGTTTTTACTTGAAAATAAAAATTTTAAAATTTCGCCGCTTTGCGAAGCTTTAAACTTTTTCTTAAACCCTAGATCAATTCCAACAAATGGTATCAGAGCTATGGTCAAAGATTAGCATGTACATGTATTTAAAAATATGACCTTGAAGATCGTTTTCGAAAGTTTACTAATTTTGTGACAAGTTAGAATTGTTTTCTTAGATTTTTTTTTAATTTATTGCTCTTGCCTTTAAATTAAATATCATGTTGATTTTCTATGAGTTTGGGATGTTTTTAAAACACATTAGAATCAGTTCTAAAAGTTTTTAATTTTTTATATTGAAAAACGTGTTTTAAAGGTTTGAGAAATTTCGAGTAAAATTTTGTGACTAGTTTTCTTGTCTTACTAGTTTCTTATTTTTACTTGAATCGTTTTATGCTTGTTGTTATTTCTTTTATGACTTGTTATTACCTTGCTAATAAAACACAAATAAAAGCTTTAACAACCTTCATAAAACGTTCCGTTACACTCGATTCTTTTTCGCACCTAAAAAGAACCAAGCTTTAATTGTTTCTTTTTCTTCGAGCTGGAGTAAAACCTGCAGTAAAAGTGGCATAACTCTCTCCTCCGAAATCTAAATTTAATGATTCTTAAATAAAATTAAAGCTCTGTATGTCCTCTGTCCAATGCCACCTGTTTCAGGTCAAAAGGACATCGGAGCCGCCAGTTATGGCGATTTTACTCCGAGGTTCGGCTGTTCCAAAACTCCAGTTTTTTAGAATTCCGGATTTTCAGCTCCACTACCATGAGTTATAGAACTCTAATGAGAAAAATTTCTTGAGCAAAAATGTTTTTCATAAGATTATAAACATGATGTGTAAGATTAAAATGTTTTTGATTTTTGAAAGTTTAATTGAAATTGAATTTTTACAAAACTAGTTTGAATTTTGAAAAATCGTTTTCACTTTCAAACTTGAAAAATATTTTGTCATCCAAATCAAATAAATTTTCAAAATGTTTTCAAAACTATATCTATATCACATATGTTCAAAATCTATATGCTCTTGAAAATTTGAGTGGGAGGTCTCCTTGTAGACAAGCCGAAAAATAAAAAGATGTGTAATCTCAAACTTTCAAGTGTTCGAGTGAGTTGAAGTTCACACTTCCCTCACGCACTTTCCCGAAATAGAAAATAGGAAAAGATCGAGTATGTAACTTGTGCCTTTATGCACTAATACTGCTCTGAACATGAATATCTAGGATTCTCTTCTAGTTGTCCGCTCTATCGCTCTATAACTAGGAAAACCGTTTCCGAACTTATAAGAGTCGATGTACCGACTCCAAAAACTAAGTGGGAGGGTTATACTTGTTGTTTGTAACCCACGATCCCCAACACTAATGAAAGAAGCAATTAACGTGGGACTAAGAGCCGCTCTTGCGACCCTCTCATAAATGGGAGTACTCCAAGGCGTTTTTGCTTCGATCATTGCTCAATGAGCTACGTCCGAGAGTGAGACGATGATGACAAGGCCTCCCCTTGGGGGATTGTTTTTCAAAGTTGATCTTTTGGACTAAGTGGTTGGTTGCACACTTAGGCTCAATCCCTAGTAATCCTCCCTTGAGGCTCTGCGAAAGGATGTGAGTGATCAAACCAATTTAAAAGGTGGCTAGTCAAAATTGAGGTATTGACATCTTGGCTAAGCATTAATGATGTGTCATTTACTTATAAATTAAGATTTCTTGCGGCCTTCTCTTGAGGGAGTAAATTATCGTTTGGTTTATAACACATTTGGATTTTATCAAAGTCTTAAATAAAACTTAAATCCTAAACCAAAGACTAATCATAAACTTGTTTAAACTTAATTAAGCAACATGTCTCGCAAACATCCCTCAATCATCCTTTCCTCGAACAAACTCGAAAACAAAAACTACGTAGATTCGAAACATAACCTCAACATAATAGTTACCGTTAACAAGCACAAATGGGTACTCACCACCCTGTGTCCTCCTCAAACGAATGATGATTCGACTCAAGAGGACAAAGACGCCTTGGCGGCCTGGCTATGCTCCGATGAGATTGTGAGGTGCTATATCTTAGCATCAATGAACAATGTGTTGCAACAACAACATCGTGACATGGAGACTGCCGCCGATATGCTCAACAATCTCCATGAGATGTTTGGAGGGCAAAGGCGTCAAGCAAGGCAACAAGCAGTCCGACAGTTTATGAACTGTCATATGAAGGCTAGGACTCCTGTTAGAGACTTTATGATACTGATCATTAGTTTTTTGAATAAAATGGAAATCCTATGATCTGAGACTGATGGGAAGAATGTCATAGATATGATCTTAGTAACTCTCCCCACATCTCTTGATACCTCCAAGATGAATTACTCCATAAACAAGCTAGAGTACACTGTTACCAAGCTTATAAAGGAACTTCACACTGATGTAGGTCTCACTAAGAGAAAGAGGAATCAAGGAGAGGCACATGCTGCTGAGCAAAATGCCTCCGCCTCTGGAACTAAGAAGAGACCTCACAAGGCCGATAAAAAGAACTGTCTTGCCTATCTCAAAGTAAAGGAACATAGTATTGCTTAGTAGCTGACAATGTATCAACGTGGATTCTTGACTCCGCTGCTACTAACCATATTTGTTGTTCCTTGAATGGTTTCAAGAAATCCAAAAGCTTGGAGGAAGGCGAGTTCTGTTTCAAATGGGGTGATGGGAGCCTGGTGTCTGCGAAGGCTGTGGGATCCGTGACGCTGTCTTTTGAAGACCGCACTTTAAACTTGAATAATGTTTATTTTGTTCGTACCTTTGGGAAGAACTTAATATCCGTTGCTCGTCTTCTTGAGCAAGATTATTGTTTAAAGTTCATAAAGAATGGAATTCGTATTTCGTTTCCTGATAATTCTTTTGTCACTGATGCATGTATGAAGAATGCTCTTTTCTACATCTATCCCACTCAACCTTCTCTTTTAGACACCGAAATAGATAATGATCTAATTAGGGATCCAAAGAGGATCAAACTTTCTGAATCCTCCAATCTAACAAAATCAACATACCTATGGCACTTAAGACTTGGTCATATCAGTCTAGATAGGATTAAGAGACTTGTGAGGGACGGTCCACTCCAAGCCTCTACAATAGGTTCACTACCTACTTGTGAATCCTGCATAGAAGGAAAAATGACTAAGCGACCTTTATCCGATAAGGGTCGAAGAGCCACTGAGTTGCTGGAGCTAGTACATTTTGATGTATGTGGTCCGCTCAGCCAACAGGCACGTGGAGGATACGAATACTTCATTTCCTTCACCGATGATTACTCACGATATGGTTTTGTCTATTTGCTCAAACACAAATCCGAGACCTTTAACGTATTTAAGGTCTTTAAGGCTTTAGTGGAAAAGCAAACTGGCAAAGTGATCAAAACCCTTTGATCTGATCGAGGTGGTGAGTATATGTCTGAGAGTTCGATGACTTTCTTTAAGAAGAAGGTATCGCTTCTCATCTTACCGCACCTGGCACACCTCAACAAAACGGAGTGTCAGAGAGAAGAAATCGAACTCTTATGGAGATGGTTAGATCAATGATGAGTTACTCATCACTCTATCTTTCCTTTTGGGGATATGCCCTCGAAACAGTCGCCTATATTCTGAACCAAGTTCCGTCCAAGACGGTTCCTGGTACTCCTTATGAACGATGGACTGGCCGTAAAGTGAATCTTGGCCGCATCAGAATTTGGGGTTGCCCTGCACACGTGCTAAGGCAAAAGACTAGCAAGTTGGCTAGTAGGTCAGAATTGTGCTTGTTTGTGGGATATCCAAAGGAAACCAAGGGTTTCATCTTCTATAGTCCTGAGGACAATAAGACTTTCGTTAGCACGAATGCTCGTTTCCTTGAGGAGGACTTTATGAAGGATGCAAAACCTAGAAGCAAAATTGTGCTTGAAGAAAAGTTGGGTGAGGAAGCTTCTACCTCATCTGTAAGACCTGTTCTTACCCCAACTGAAACACAACCTAACTCATCAGAATCTCGTCAAGTAGTACTTCGACGTAGTGGGAGGGCTACTCAAAAGCCTGACAGGTACATGTCTTATGGAGACTCTCTCGTAGCCGTCTCTGACATGGATGATCCTGTTTCCTATAGCCAAGCGATGGCTTGTTCTGAATCAAACCTTTGGCTTGACGCCATGAAAGTTGAGATGCACTCGATGTATGTCAACAAAGTCTGGAAACTTGTAGACCTTCCTGAAGGGATTAAACCCGTGGGGTGTAAGTGGATATACAAGAAGAAAAGGGGTCCTGATGGGAACGTCGAGACGTTCAATGAACGACTTGTGGCGAAGGGTTATACCCAACAAGAAGGGATTGACTATGAGGAAACCTTCTCGCTAGTCGCGATGCTTGAATCCATCCGCATACTCCTATCCATAGCTGCAGCTCTTGACTATGAGATCTGGCAAATGGATGTCAAGACAGCCTTCCTGAATGGCAATCTTGACGAGCGCATTTACATGGCTCAACCAGACGGTTTCGTGGAAGAAGGTCAAGAGACCAAGGTTTGTGAGTTGCTTAAGTCTATTTATGGATTAAAGCAAGCATCTAGGTCATGGAATATTAGATACGATGAAACTGTGAAGAGCTTCGGCTTTGAACAGTTAATAGATGAGCCTTGTGTTTACAAGTTAATACACGAAGGCAAAGTTGTGTTTCTGGTGCTATATGGCGATGATATACTACTCATTGGTAATGACGTGGGTAAGTTATCTGAGGTTAAGGTCTGGCTGGCAAAGCAATTCGATATGAAGGATCTAGAAGAAGCCGCGTACATTCTGGGGATCCAAATCTTTCGAGATAGGAAAAACCGGACACTGTCGCTCTCTCAAGCATCTTATATTGATAAGGTAATGGATCGCTTCTCGATGCAAGACTCCAAGAAGGGCCAAACACCCTTTAGGCATGGAGTCTCACTCTCTAAGGACCAGTCTCCCAAGACTGCACAAGAGATTGAAGACATGAGGAAAATTCCTTACGCCTCTGCCGTAGGAAGCCTCATGTATGCTATGCTTTGCACTAGACCTGACATCTGTTTCGCCGTTGGCGTAGTTAGCCGTTTCCAATCCAACCCTGGACCCGAGCACTGGATTGCTGTTAAGCATGTTCTTAAGTATCTTCAAAGAACTAGGAACTTGATGCTTACATACTCAGGTACTGACCTGACTATGACGGGATATACCGACTCCGATTTTCAAGCGGATAAGGATTCCAGATAAGCCACTTCGGGATCTGTGTTCATCCTTAATGGTGGAGCTGTTGTGTGGAGGAGTATTAAGCAATCTTGCATTGCTGACTCCACAATGGAAGCAGAATATGTGGCTGCTTGTGAAGCATCCAAAGAGGCTGTATGGCTTAGAAAATTCCTTAACTAATTGGAAGTTGTTCCAAAGGTCGACGAGCCCATGACCCTTTATTGTGATAATAGTGGGGCTATCGCTAACTCAAAGTAACCTCGAAGATGTTGTCGCACGAAAATGAACAACTATTGAAAACCTAAGGGGGTCCTTTGTCGTCCATGTGGGACTAGGAACGCACCCCTATTCAAGTGGAGGTGCAAAAGAGGCAGCGGCGCACAACGCGCGGCGCGCGACTCGCGGCGCGCGGCGCGTGGTCTGTGCCGCTCAGCGCGCGGCGCGGCCTTGGCCAGGCGCGGCGCGCTGGCAGGACTGCCCACTGCGCGGCGCGCAGCCCTGCTGGCGCGGCGCGCGCTGGGCTTCGTGTCTGCGGGCTTTTCGCGATCGTCTCGCTTCCGAGCCCGTTGAGACGCTTGGTATTTCGGGCCTTTGACACAAATGTTTGTTTGACGGAAAGGACTCGAGTCGATGCTCGACTTGAGGAGCGAAGCTCGACTCGAGGAGACCGACTCAAGGCTCGACTCGAGGAACGAAGCTCGACTCGAGGAGACCGACTCAAAGTTCAACTCGAAGAGCGAGGCTCAACTCGAGGAACCGACTCAAGTCTCAACTCGAGGGGCTAAGCTCGACTCAAGGAGTCAAGAGTTTGGACGAGGATTTGGGGGTTTGCCGCTTTTCAGGACCTCCGGCCTGACCATCGGCCCTAGCGACGTGCTTTTTCGGTGTCTCGGGTTTTCCGAAAATGACCGACAACATTAGCCCCCCAAGTTCGTCGCTCGGGAGGTTCCCAGCAATGAACTTTTTGTCCTTCTAGTTGGGTGTTTGAGGAAAATATTTCCCATGTCCCGTCACCCGAGGAAAAATCTTTTCCTCTTCTTCTTTTTTTTTTTTTTTTGACGAGGCCGCGCGGCGCGCTCCCTGGACGGCGCGGCGCGCGGTCTGTGCAGCGCGACCCGCGCGGCGCGCCCCGTGCGCAGGGCTGGTTCGCCTTGCGCGGCGGAACTCCGACTTTTTGGAGTTTTCCTCCGTTTTTTCTCCTTGTGGGAGTAGGATTTCGACTCCTACCCCCCTAGAAGTCTATAAATAGACCCCCCCCTTCTCTTATTCCTCACTTTATTTATTTATTTTATTTTCTCTCTCTTTCTCTACGCTTGTTTCTTTTTTCTTTTTACGTTTGCATTATGGGTGTCCCTCCCCTTTTCTCAACTGAGAGTCCCGAGATTGATTTCTTTCTCTTGTTTCAGGGTTCTGAACATGAAGAGGACGATCTCTTCGCGGGATTAGGGGAAATTCCTCTGCACGTGGAAGAGAATCCAAGCGGAGTAGAGCAGTGGCTCGAGGAAGGCGAGCTGGGCGCGACCGTGTCTGCTGCTCAGCCTCAAGAAGAGTGCGCGCCAGCTGGGCGCGACACAGGTGGGGAGTTTGATCATCCCACGTCCGGGGAACCTGCCCGTCGCCTCGTGATCAACTTAGATGGCGAGGGGGTTCGTGACAAAGCCTGCCTTGACGTGCCGCAATCCAACTTAGACCCTCATGGTGCGCCGGGAGATATCGCGGACGTTGATGCGGTGACTCCGCTAGAGTCGGTCCTCGGCGAGATTCACTGCATGGACGACTTTGGTCCCGAGTCTGAAGATCCCGGAGGCGATTCGGAGACATGCCCGGGGGCCGAAGGCCTCGCATCGGAGCGTCCCGAGGTACCGTCGGCGGCTGCCGCGGCTGTGCCGGAGGGCAGGAGCCCTTCCGTGGAGCCAGGGGGTTCTCAGCCCGAGACCCCTGACGCAGAGGCGAGGCTTTTGGCGACGCTCCGCTCCGGTTCGGCCCCTTGACCGAGTTTTCTGCTGACGCGGGGGCCGATGATCTCGACTTCATGAAGGAGATCCGGGGAGTGTCGGAGGCTCGGAAGGCCGTCGAACGATTTCGCTCCCCTGAGCTGATGGCTTCTACCGGGTGGTTCCCACCATTTCCACCTGGCCGGGGCGACAGTCAGCGGACCGAGAGTGCCCCCAGTGCCGCATCATCTCTCTCGAGCGGCGGTCTTCAATTTATGTCGACGTTTCGCACTTTTTGCTTTTGTTCTTAGCTTAGGATTTTGACTTTGTCGCTTTTGTAGTCTCTTCGGCTAGGGCGAGGGCTCGGGCGCGATTGGCGAAGGCCTCCTGAGATCCGAAGTCGTTGGCGGCGGTCCGTTGTCGGATTACCGCGCGAAACGGTCGGGAGAAACCCGACATTGGTCATACACCAGAGAACGGCCCTCGCGCTTCTTTGAAGCGACCCTCTTCCTCGGCTCTACCAGACACGTCTTCGGACTCTAAGCGTGTGAACTCGATGGTCGACGTGGAGGCCGCGGAGGTTAGGGGGGAATGTTCCCTGGGCCTCGCTCAATCCTCGATGAAGATGAGGAAGAGCATCGTGGCCAGTAGTGACGTGGAGTTCTTTCGCCACGGCGTTTTTGACGCGCAGAGAGTAAGTTTATCTTGCCTTGTCTGTTTCGGGGCTTTGCCTTTTGCTGAATTGTCTCCTTGCCTTCTCAGGTGCTTGGTCGAGCGACCCGGGGCGAAAAGATCCTTCATGACCTCATCAGACGGATGAGCCTTGCTCAGGAGGAGCTCGTTCAAGCGAAGTCTCAGCTAGTTCGTGCCGAGCGAAGTTCTCACTCAAGGGCGGAGTTCGCGAGTCTCCGCGAGCAGCTTCAAGAGGCCCGTGTGGAATTATGAGTTACCCGCGGCAAATGCGACCGTGCTCAGTCAGCGGTGGCGAAGATGGCTGAGGAGCTAACGTCGGAACGTCAAGCTCTCGAAGTGGCGACCCGATCGACTGAGGTCTTCCGGAGCGAGGCGCGGGACCTTCGACGCTAGTTGGAGTCGCGCACGGAAGAAGTTGGCATTCTCCAGGGCCAGCTTACATCGAGCGAGGCTACCCGTGTTCGAGTGGAGCGCGAGCGCGACTCCTTGGCGGAGGAGGTGGCTCGGGTTACCGAGGAGAAAGCCGCGGCGGAACAGCTTGCGTCCGACCTTCAAGACGACTTTGACGTCGGAGTCGAGGAGACAAGACATGCGGTGGCGGTTGAGTGTCGGGATGCCACAGCTACCGAGAATGCTTCTCGGGGGGTCACCTTCCACTTCTTTGACTCGTTGTTCCCACCACTCGACGGGGCCGATCCTATAGGCGGCGATCCCGCCGAGTGACATTTGCCTTTATTTTTCTTTATTTTTCTTGCGCAAGTGTTTAGCGCATGCTTTCTTTAAGGTTTTTTCCATTCAGCGCACTTGTTTTAGCGCTTGCTTACTAGGATTTTGGGGCATTTGCCCTTTTCTTTGTGAGATATTATTCATTTATTTTTATGAACGTTTTTGCACATTCATCTTTTATGGCGTGTTTAGATAGGCAAGTGTTTGTGTCAATGGTCTTGCCAATTCCTTTACCTCAGCAGGATACCTTTTCAGGTACGCCAGCCACTTGGACGGTTGGCGCTCTGTAAGTTTTTTCAACTGCGAGTTAGCCATGCTACGTAGGTGCTTACGTGCGCCATATAGGCGTCTTAATGCGCCATGTAGGCGTCTTAGGTGCGCTATGTAGGCGTCTTAGGTTGCGCCATGTAGGCGTCTTGAGTGCGCCATGTAGGCGTCTTAAGTGCACCATGTAGGCGTCTTAGGTGCGCCATGTAGGCGTCTTGGGTGCGTCTCGAGAGACGACTTAGTTGCGCCATGTAGGCGTCTTACGTGCGCCATGTAGGCATCTTAATGCGCCATGTAGGCGTCTTAGGTTGCGCCATGTAGGCATCTTAGGTGCGTCTCGAGAGACGACTTGGTTGCGCCATGTAGGCGTCTTACGTGCGCCATGTAGACGTCTTAATGCGCCATGTAGGCGTCTTCGGTTGTGCCATGTAGGCGTCTTACGTGCGCCATGTAGGCGTCTTAAGTGCGCCATGTAGGCGTCTTAGGTTGCGCCATGTAGGCGTCTTACGTGCGCCATGTAGGCGTCTTAGGTTGCGCCATGTAGGCGTCTTACGTGCGCCATGTAGGCGTCTTAAGTGCGCCATGTAGGCGTCTTAGGTGCGCCATGTAGGCGTCTTAGGTGCGTCTCGAGAGACGACTTGGTTGCGCCATGTAGGCGTCTTACGTGCGCCATGTAGGCGTCTTAATGCGCCATGTAGGCGTCTTAGGTTGCGCCATGTAGGCGTCTTACGTGCGCCATGTAGGGGTCTTACGTTGTTTTTTGGTGGAGCGTGTTGTTTTGAGAGTTTCCTTACCATAGCCAGCCCCCCCAAGTTTTTGGGTTATAAGTTAAGTTTTTATAACCAGAAACTTGCACAAAACGAATTTTTAATGGAAAACTCGATTTTTATTACTTTTGCAAAAAACTTGCGATAAATTTAAAATCCTAAAATATTGGCTCGTAGGCCTTATTGAAAATAAGGAATAAAAGCGATAAAAATACGGGGAACGCTAGCTATTGGTAGTACTGCCTCAAGTGCTGCGCGTTCCACGGGTGGCGAATCGGAGTTCCGTCCGTGTGCTCGATGTAGTATGTTTCGTCGTGAATGACTTTGCGGATTTGATAAGGACCTTCCCAGTTCGGGCCTAGGACGCCGGCGCCTTGGACTTGTGTGTTCTGGAACACTCGTCTGAGGACGAGGCTTCCGACGGGAAAGGTTCGCCTTTTGATCTTGGAGTTGTAGTATCTTTCGACCTTGCGCTTCTGTGCGGCGAGGCGTCTGAATGCTTCCGCTCTCTTTTCATCGATTAGATCCAACTCAAGGCGCATGGCCTCGTCGTTCTCCGCTTCGTCGAACGTATCGACTCGGAATGTGGGTATCTCTGTTTCGATTGGAACCACAGCTTCGATCCCGTACGCGAGGGAGAATGGTGTTTCGCCGGTGGCGTTTCACGCGGTTGTCCTATATGCCCATAGGACGAATGGAAATTCCTCGGCCCAGGCGCCTTTCTTGTCTTCGAGCTTCTTTTTCAAGTTGCTCTTGATAGTCTTGTTGACTGCCTCGACTTGGCCGTTGGCCTGAGGGTGACGCGGCGAGGAGAAGGTCTTGCTGATCTTTAGTTGGTCGCAGATATCTCTTACTCGCGCGTTGTCGAATTGTGCTCCGTTGTCGGTCACAATCGAAGCGGGGATACCGTGTCTGCATATGATGCTTTTCCAGATGAAGTTTGTCGTGTTTGCTTCAGTTATTCTGGCACGCGGCTCGGCCTCTACCCACTTAGTGAAGTAGTCAATGGTGATAATGGCATATTCGTATTGCCTTGGCGCTCTAGGAAGCTTACCAATGATGTCCACGCCCCACTTAGCAAAGGGACATGGGACAACGATGCTACTTAATGGGGTCGGAGGCTGTCGCGAAATTTCCGTGAAGCGCTGGCATTTATCGCAACGCCTTGCCCATTCGCAAGCATCTCGCTTCATGGTAGGCCAGAAATAGCCTTGCTTAAGCGCTTTGAGCGCGAGGGAAGTTCCAGCGGCGTGGTTCCCATAGATGCCTTCATGAAATTCTCGGAGGACCTTGGTCGACTCAACGCTATCGAGGCACCGGAGCAGCGGCGTCGAGTAACCGCGCTTATAGAGTATGCCCTCACGGAGCGTGTATTTGGATGCTAAGGCCCTCAGCTTATCGGCTTCCTTACGGTCTTCGGGGAGTTCCCCTCTTCGTAGAAACTCGACAATTGAGTCCATCCAAGTGGGCTGAGATGCCACCTCTATGGTCCCGACTTCGTCTCGGGAGACGGATGACCGTGGGAGGAATTCAATGGGTACGGTCCCCAATCCGTCTTCGTCGATGCCAGATCCGAGGCGAGCAAGCGCGTCAGCCTCCGAATTTTGTTCTCTCGGGATTTGGTGAATCTCGAACCAAGAGAAGGCATCGAGTTTGGAGTTTGTCTTAGCCAGGTACGCAACCATATTAGGTTCCTTGGCGGTGTAATCTCCTTTTACCTGGTTTACGATCAACTGCGAGTCGCAGTGTATTCGCAGGTTACGGGAGCCGAGCTTATGCGCCAGCTCTATTCCTACAATGAGCGCCTCCTATTCGGCTTCATTGTTGGAGGCCTGGAAGCCGTAGTGGAGGGAGTATCGCAGCCTTTCCCCGTCGGGGTTAATCAAGACTATTCCGGCACCAGCCCCCCGAGCATTAGATACCCCGTCTACGTATAACTCCCTGATGGGACCCGTTGGGTCTATTTTCCTTTTCCGTTAACGCATCATCGTTTAGCTCAGTTTCTGCTCTTCCCATATCGGGAGTATAGGAGAATTCTGCCACGAAGTCGGCTAAGGCCTGACCCTTTATAGCCGTTCTTGGGTGGAACTCAATCCCGTACTCGCTCAATTCTTGGGACCAGATCGCCATACGAGTCGATGTTCCCTTTTGAAGAGCTTTACCGATCGGATGCTCGGTTCGCACCGCGATTGGGTGAGCTTGGAAGTACGGTCGTAGCTTCTTAGCTACCGTTACGAGAGCCAGAGAAAGTTTTACAATCTCGGTGTAACGTGTTTCCGCGTCGAGTAAGGCTTTGCTCAGGTAGTAGATCGGCCTTTGGATCTTGTCTTCTTCGCGGACAAGGACAGCACTTACAGCTCTTTCAGAGACGGCGAGATATACGTATAGCGTCTCGCCTTCTCTTGGTTTAGAGAGGAATGGTGGGGACCCAAAGTAGGCCTTCATTTCTTGGAAGGCACTTTCGCATTCGTCCGTCCACTCAAAGCCGTCCGTCTTCTTTAGAGCTTTGAAGAACGACTGACACTTGTCGGTGGCTTTAGACATGAAGCGTGTCAGAGCGGCAATCCGACCGGTCAGGCTTTGTACATCTTTGACTCGTCTTGGCGACTTCATTTCAAGGAGTGCCTTGATTTTTTCCGGATTCGCCTCTATGCCTCGTCGGCTGACGATGTAACCGAGGAACTTCCCGGATTCAACCCCGAATACGCATTTGTTGGGGTTGAGCTTCATTTTATATCGGCGGAGGATTGTGAACATCTCCCTTAGGTCGCGTACGTGATTGGTTGCCAGTAGGCTTTTAACGAGCATGTCGTCCACGTATACTTCCATTGTCTTGCCGATTTGATCGGCGAAGATCCGATTTACCAAGCGCTGGTACGTTGCTCCCGCATTCGTAAGGCCGAAAGGCATGACCTTGTAACAATAGAGACCTCGATCGGTGACAAAGGTCGTCTTAATTTGATCGGGCTCGTGCATTCGAATTTGGTTGTAGCCTGAATAGGCGTCCATGAAGCTTAGAAGTTCATGGCCGGCCGTGGCGTCCACCAGTTGTTCGATGTGCGGGAGTGGAAAGCAGTCCTTAGGGCAGGCTTTGTTAAGATCTTTGTAGTCTATACAAATTCGCCACTTCCCGTTAGGCTTTTTCACCATTACCACGTTGGCAACCCACTTGGGATATTTAGCCTCTCGAATGAAGTTTGCGGTGATGAGTTTCTCGACCTCTTCATTTATGGCCAGGTACCGTTCCGGGTTGAACATTCGTCTAGCCTGCACTTTTTCGGCGACTTTTGGGTCGTCGTTCAGTCGATGCACTATTAACTCGGGATCGATTCCGAGCATGTCCGCATGGGTCCATGCAAAAACATCCTTGAACTCCCTGAGGAAGGCAGTAAGCTGAGTTTTGATGGCGAGTGGAAGTCGGGTGCCGACCTTTACAACCTGATCAGGCTTAGATTCGTCCAGGACGATTGGCACAAGATCATCTTAGGTTTCCACCTTGAGTCTTTCGATTTCATCCCGGGGGTCAAGTTCTCCGAACTTCCTTGCATCCCTTAGGTTGCATGGGTAATCGTCTTCCAGTTGGAAGATTGTGTTGACCGCTTTTCCCGCGGATTTGCCATCAACTCCTTGCACGTAGCATATTCTGGCTTGGGACTGGTCTCCTGCCATAATGCCAATTCCCTCTTCGGTGGGGAATTTCACCAGTAGGTGGTACGTGGAAGTGATTGCCCTTAACCGGTTCAACGTGGGTCGCCCAATGATTAAGTTATAGGGCGACTCTTAGTCAACCACTAGGAATGGGACCATGTGAACGGCCTCAATTCCTCCAGGGGTCCCAAAGGTGACCGGCAGGTCGATGATGCCCTCGGTCATAACCTTTTCTCCTGTTAACCCAAACAATGGCGTTTGGGTCGGAGTCGGACGCAGCCCCCCGAGCTTCATGCGCTCTAGGGTGGACTTGAAAATTATGTCGGCAGCGCTGCCGTTATCGATGAGAACCCTTTTCACCAGGTTATTAGCCACTTGGGCTTTGAGCACGATCGCGTCATTGTGCGGATGCATAACTCGCTTGGCCTCTTCATTGGTGAAATACATCGTTTCGTGAGGCACAGACAGAGGTTCTTCATACGTAAAGTTAACGTGCATAGCAACGTCTTCCTGAGCCACGGCCCTAAGGAATTTCTTCCGTTGTCGGGCTGAATCCCCATCTTGTGGACCTCCCAATATGGTGGTTACCACGTGGAGTTGTGGATTGGCGTTGGCAGCAGCCGTGGTTCGGTCAGCAGTGGCTGTTCCTCCTCCCTGACTAGACTATTGTCTGTTCGTGGTGGGGCCCGCAGCGCTAATCATACGTAACACAAACTCTTTCAGCTCACCCCGTTGGATTAAAGCCTCAATTTGCCTTTTGAGGTTGTAGCATTCCGAGGTCAAATGACCGTATTCCCGATGGAACTCACAATATCTGGATCGATCGCGAGTCGCGGGATCCTTTTTCATTGGAGCCGGGGGCGTGAACTTGTCACGTGCCAGAGCCAGGATTCGTTTCGGCGCCGTGTTCAACGGCGTGAACGACGAGTATCCTTTGAAGTTTTCCGCAAGTCGCGGCTTCTGGGGTACAGAGGGTTGGTTATTAGGAACCTGATTTCCCTTGTTTCTTCTTTTACGGGGTTCGCCTTGCTCGTGGCTATGTTCTTCTCGACGACGAGAACTTTGATTAGTGCTCTTGCGGCCGTCGAGGTAATTGTTGTTGGCCCGTCTAGGGCCAACGGGAACAAGGGCATCTCTTCGACCCACATGGCTGGTACGAGATCTTGGGCGGCGAAACCCTGACTCAACCAGGAGCCGGTCCAAACCAATGGCCAAGTCAAAACCCAGCCATGGGCCGAGTCAATGGCTCACCCGGCCATTGGCTGGGTCAAATGGCTCACTCGGCCATTGGACAGTTCACTCGGCCAATGGCCGAGTGAACCCCTCAGCCACCAAGGCAGTTCACTCGGCCATTGGCCGAGTGAACCTTCCAGCAGTTCACTCGGCCAATGGCCGAGTGAACCCCTCAGCCACCAAGGCAGTTCACTCGGCCATTGGCCGAGTGAACCTTCCAGCAGTTCACTCGGCCAATGGCCGAATGAACCTCAGCCGGCCCAAGACCTTCACTCGGCCAATCGCCGAGTGAACCTCACCACCATGTTCACTCGGCCATTGGCCGACCCAGCCTCCTCCAAGGCCGACCCAAACATTCTCACTCGGCCAAGGGGTCTTCAAACCACCCCTTGGCTGCCTATAAATACAAGGGTCCTTCCCTTGACCCAGGTAATCCATTCTTGAGCACTGAAACGCTGCCGAACTCGTACCTCGCTCGTTTCTCTCAAGCTTTGGCCTCTAAACACCCCTTAAACCTCTATACTCCACCTCAATCACACTAATGTTGAGCGTCGGAGAGGTAAACAGGGGCACCCCCCCTGTTTCCCCTTTGTAGTTCACGTGTTCTCTACTCCTTTTCAGGTACTCTGACGAACTCAAGGGACATCCACAGCTAAGGGACGACTTGGGATACCAAGTCTGACACGCTCGAGTCAAGACGAGACCACTTGGTCCGGCCTTGGGTCTAACCGTCTTTGGCTCCTAAATAGTTGTCCGAAAAACAGCGACAACAGTAATCTTCGACTCCCATGAAGGTCTTAGCTCGAGTCATTAACTCGGCCATGGTAGAAGGGACACGGCCGACGACAAACTTGAGGAAGTCACTTGTGCGCAAGCCTTCTATGATAGCGGCAATTGCGTCACCGTCATCAAAGCGGTCGACCTTGTTTGACTCTTCAGTGAATCGGGTGAGGTATCGTCTAAGAGACTCGCCACTCTCTTGCCTGATTGACCACAGGTACATCTTGGTCTTCTTTTGGACCATAGATGTAGCGAACCATGCTAGGAACATGTCCTTCAGGTCTTTGAACGAGTGGATGCTTCCTGGCCTTAAGTTTTTGAACCACTCAAAACTGGGTCCGGCGAGGGTCAAACTAAAAGCTTGGCACATGGCGCCAGGAGAAACACCCTGCATCGTCGTCCAGGTTTCATAGTGCTGGATGATCATAGGGAGTGAGGTTCGGGAGCTTGAAATTCCATGTACAAACCTCGGCCAGTATCTGAGCCGTGAAAGGCGATGAATTCTCATCAACGACCCCATAGGCGCTTCCACCTATTCCGTATTCTCGGAGATCTCGTACCTCATTTCGAAGGTTGTGGATCATAGTGACCACATCGAGACCGATCGTTGGAGTAACCCCTTGTTCGGGAGGAGTCACTTGCAGCCTCTCGTTAGACCCTTGACCTGCGCGGCGGTTCCCGTTAGTTGGGGCTGCCAGCGGGATATTGGGTCTAGAGCTTAGTCGCTCTCTCAGATCATTGCCACGCCCAATGCGTTGAGCAGTGAGGCGGTCCCTAAGGTCAGGGCTGGTCGTACGGAGGCGAAGGTTTCGTCTGCGACGGCGCGCTCTCCGCGTGCCCTGACTTTCCGCAACATTCTCCCTCGGACCTAGTCGGTCGAGAGCTGAACGTCGGGAATTCCCCTCTTGAGAAGCTGCCGGCGCATCGCCTATCCGGGGTAGGGGATTCGAAGGACCGGCTTCAAACCCGGCGGGGAGTCCCCCATCCTTCGTGAGAGAAGTCTCGATATCCTCCGACTCATCAGTACCCTCGTAATCAGGGTCGCGGTCACGGCTTTCCTCGTTGAGGTTTTCAGGATCCCCGTTGGGGGTCATTGTGTTATGCGCGGGTTGTTTCGCAGCCAGTCGGCTGTGGTACCTCGCGTTCTTCGTCTTCAGTCGGCGGATACTCTCCTCTAACTCCATGATGCGGTTGTCCCTGCTATCAGGAGATGGAGATGGTGAGCGGGTCGAGCTCTCTTCGTGGAGCGACTCTTCGTCACCATGCGCTCGGGAGCGCAAGAAGTATTTCTTGGTCCCAGTGACGTTTTCGGGGTTGTTCACGCCCTCAGAACGTACGGGTGGTTGGCTACTCATCGTTTCTCAAGTTCGTGAAACTTGAGCTCGCAGAAGAAAAGAAGAAGATGAACAGAAGGGATTTCGGGCTGAACAGGTCGGGAAGTCCCCTCCTTCTAGCGCCAAAATTTTGTCGCACGAAAATGAACAACTATTGAAAACCTCGGGCGGTTCGATCCAAAGCCGGACGAAGTGATCGCACCCGGGCCAAGAGTGGGAACTCGAAAGTCTCGAGCTAGGTTTTCTCCGATCAACCCGCCTCTCGGGAGAGGTAGGGGGTGAGGAGGAGTGACCGTGCCTTGGGTGTCGGCTGCCTACGTACCCGTGCGTGGGATCAGGTCAGAACGTAGTTCAGGCGTGAAAGACACAATATGAGGCGTGGAACCTCGGTGGAGAAGCGTGCTCGACGAAGGAGACGGGGCGTGAGGAGTCCTCGGCAACGTCTCAGAACCTCGGAGACCGCGTACGCGTCTAGCGTGTTAGACGCGCGAGGGGAACTCTAGCAGAGAACCCTAGGGGCGTGCTTGAGCACCGGAGAACGTTCGGTCAGAGGGAGCGACGTCCGGGAAGTTCCCGTGAGTGCTTCGGAACCTCTGAGAACGAGAGAGGGAGTAGAGAGACTGCTTCAGGCCAAAAATGGCATCCAAAGAAGCAGGGAAGAGCAAGAAATCGAGCGTGTCGATAGGAGATGAAGAGATGATTTTCCCCTCAATGGGAGGGGGTTTATATAGGTGTTTGGGGACCCTAAGGGGGTCCTTTGTCGTCCATGTGGGACTAGGAACGCACCCCTATTCAAGTGGAGGCGCACAAGAGGCAGCGGCGCACAACGCGCGGCGCGCGACCCGCAGCGCGCGGTCTGTGCCGCTCAGCGCGCGGCGCGGCCTTGGCCGGGCGCGCTGGCAGCGCTGCCCACTGCGCTGCGCGCAGCCCTGCTGGCGCGGCGCGCGCTGGGCTTCGTCTCTGCGGGCTTTTCGCGATCGTCTCGCTTCCGGGCCCGTTGAGACGCTTGGTATTTCGGGCCTTTGACGAAAATGTTTGTTTGACGGATAGGACTCGAGTCGATGCTCGACTTGAGGAGCGAAGCTCGACTCGAGGAACGAAGCTCGACTCGAGGAGACCGACTCAAAGTTCAACTCTAAGAGCGAGGCTCGACTCGAGGAACCGACTCAAGTCTCAACTCGAGGGGCTAAGCTCGACTCAAGGAGTCAAGAGTTTGGACGAGGATTCGGGGGCTTGCCGCTTTTCAGGACCTCCGGCCTGACCATCGGCCCTTTGAGCGACGTGCTTTTTCGGTGTCTCGGGTTTTCCGAAAACGACCGACAACAAAAGCCATAAGCGCTCTAAGCATATTGAGAGGAAATACCATTTGATTCGAGAGATCGTGCAGCGCGGAGACGTGGAAGTGAAGAAGATCTCAACGGTGGACAACGTAGCAGATCCATTCACAAAGGCCCTAGCGAACAAGGTCTTCGACCAACATCGAGAGGGATTAGGCATGAAGGACTACACACATCTTCTTTGAGTCAAGTGGGAGTTTGTTGTCAATGGTGCCCACAAGAATAATTGTAATCTTTATATTCTACATTTGATGTAATAAAGTCTCATGTAGACTCTTGCTTGTAATTGCTTATTCATTAATAAAAAGTTAAAACGTTCATTCAATCTTCCTTGTTTGAAGTTTTATGATAAAAACCTTAATCTTTAGTCCATAAACAAACTAAACAACTTACGAAGAGACAAATGTAGATTTACATGAATCTCTTCGTAGTTTGCTCAAAACGATATATTCGCAATCTAAGGGTCAAAGGACTATTGACCCCAGTATGATTGTTAGAAGAAGCTATGATGTCTGGTTATGAGGCATTGAGAGTTGGAGACTCTATAGTTCTTTTAGGTATCTTCCGAAGGTACTAAATTGACCAGTGCACTTCTAGAGACAAGATAAGAACAAACCATTTAACCTCTTATGTCTCGAAGTCACTACGTATGAATTGCATCGTGCTTACCTTAATCCTGAAATGAGACATGTCATTTCACACCTTAGTATTCTCATTTGAGAAAGTCAGAGTTCGGACTCACTATGTGATTCCAAACAGGGCCTATTGGTGAAGTACTAAGTTGTGAGAATGTCATGAGTAACTTTGTGAAGTTCTCATAGATATGGAATTCATGTAAAAGATTGCTGAAATGCAATGTATATCACCTCATGCTTTGTTCCTTGGAGTGTGAATAAATGAACTGGCCAGTGTCCAAATTGAGTCTTGACTCTTTTGGATGAAACAATGTGACTTGTTAGCTCCTCGTCAATACATTGTTTCTAACTTATTCACAAGCGACAAAGGAGTTGAGGAAATAACAGCTAGAAGGGTAAAATGGTAATTTTGTAAATCCCGACTAGCTGATGATATTCATGAAGGGTAAACATTGATAATATTTTTTGGATCCACTCATTACAATTAGGTTGAATTCTTGAGTAGAAAATAAATTCATTTGAACCGAGAGATTTTCATTGTCAACTCTTTAGTGGAGTCAGTTGACATTAAGCTAAACTTGGAAAAGGTTTGTGAACTTTTGAGTCCAAGTATTTTTAGCTCAAGCTTTGTTCATTTGGATCCATGAGGTCACTGTCACGAATCACATCGATTAGGAATAGTTAAACTGGAAGCCAAGTCAAAACAAGAACGAAAATTGTCAAAAGGGTATTTTTGTCTTTTGAGACATAGGATGAAATGAATGTCAATAAATTTTTTGACAAGTTCATTTGATGACTTAATGTCACTCGGCCAAAATAAGATTAATTGGGCCTTGTGGATTAATTTCATTTCATAAGAATTTTATTGAAAATTCTTAATGGGTCTTTCTCATGTTGTCATGAACAAATGAAGAAGCCTCTAGAAGCTCCTTCTAGATGAGTCTTGGGCGCCCAACATACCCAAAGAAAGAGAGAATATTTTGTGCATAAATGTATTTAGATACTTGCCAAAAGAAAAAGAGGAAACAAATTTCCTATACATGGTAATGGGAATTTCAGCCAAGTAAGGAAGGGAACAAAAGAGGAAACAAATCCAAAGGCTTCTAGAAGCTTGTTTGGCCGTGTGACTCTAAGGGAAGTAGAGCAATATTTGCTCATGAATATGTGATATTCAATGAAAGAGGAAACAACCTTATTGAAGGTAAAACCTCCCCTATAAATAGAGGCCTCATTCCCTTCATTTCATTCATCCAAGTTTTAGAGATTTGAGAGACTCTCTCTCTAGAACCTTGGCCGCCCCTCTCCTCTCTCTCTCTAGTCAATTTCGTTTTATTGTTTTGGCACATAGGTCCTCATTTGACCTAGAGTTTAGCTCTGGGACTTTAAGACTCGTTCTCAAGTCGTAGTGTTTAAAAGTGCCCACTCACTGATTCCTTTTATTTCGAGTGACACTACCAGAAATTTGGCCTCTAACTACTGCCGAACGCCGTAGTCATTTTAAGTCGACTACAGTTTACCGGCTGTCATCTATTGCACTGGAGTCTTATCTCTTTGATTATGACTTCAATTTTTGGCCGTAGTGTATCTGTTTTATAAGACTGTAGTTAAAATATATAACTACATTTTATAGATGTAGTCTTACTAGTCTCATCTATAAATACTACAGCGTTATGATGTAGTTATATATAACTCAATTACATAAGAATATACACTACAATTTTAACAAGTAGTCTTAATTGATTTAATTAGACAGACTACGGCGTTTTTGTGTCATCTATTGCACTGGAGTCTTATCTCTTTACCTATGACTCCATTCTTTTCTGTTAAAGACTACTTTTTTATATTGTAGTTGTTCAAGTTGCGAGTCAATAAACACTACATCTTTAAAGAGTAGTTATAATTAATTGAGTTAGACAGACTACTATGTTTTTGTGGCATCTATTGCACTGGAGTCTTATCTCTTTGCCTATGACTCCAGTCTTTTCTCTTGAAGACTACATTTTTTAACTCTAGTTTATATCCATGAAATTCGATTTTAACAATATAGACTACATCTTATTTATGTAGAGCAATTTTTTTAATAAAAATATATCTTTAAATAAATATTTATACTAAATTACATTTATAATAAATGAATATCCAAAAAATACCTAATAATAATATAAAAAAAATCTCATATTTCATTAAATCAATCATAAATATCATTTACATTTACATGCATAAATTTGGCATTACAAATATTTGGAAAAGATAAATTACTTACAATTTGTTTATGACACTACAAGCAAAGTTTTTTTTTTTTTTGAAGGAGACCCTACAAGAAAAGTTAGTATAGTGAACCCATTGAACCTGCAGGCAAGGGAAAAACACACCAAAATCACACAAAATCATAAACACCTGAGACATAAGAAAAAGCCACACCATGTACTAACACCCTGAGACATTGTTTAGCTTTGAACCCAACACTAATTAGACACTAACAATAATATTTCACACACACATGATCAAATCACACTTACCTAACATAACACACACAGAGACTAGGACAGACACTAAGTACTTACAATTTTTCATAGACCCACTGTGGATAGACTCACTCTTGAAATCAATTAGCTTCGTTGATGAACTAGGAAAGCCTCACTGTTGCCCCGCATTGCTGCCCCGATGTGCTTCAAAGTCACATCTTGCTAATGTAGACTACATCATCCAATGCGCATCATAATTATTAAAGAAAACTAGGATAGAAATTGATAAGCTTCATTCATAAATCAAGCGACAAACATTAATCGGAATCATCAGGCCCATCACAAAATTCCAATTCAATTCTCATAAACTTTGACATAGAAATAGCCTCAAATAAAAAAATATGTACCAATTTCTCAAGTAAGTTTTTGAATTGGAAGGATCCAACTCAAAAAAATAGCTTTTCCACTGCCAAGACCTTTGACATAAACTTTGACATAGAAATAGCTTTGGTCTACCGTTTCCATCTCTTTCCTGACCTGTTCAAAGAAAGAAAGAAAAGAATCAAGAGCAGAAAAATAGTTCAAAACACTACCAAGCTTGACTAAGCTCATTTGGACTTGTGATTTAAAGGAATGGGTTAAATATTTATTTTTTGTAATGAAACTGAAACAATCAGACCTAATATGAAATAATATTGGCAGTGGATATATCATACAAAGATTCTGAAAAATTCAATGATCATCACAAATCAAGCATCAATTCAGCACCAATAATCAAGAACCCTTTACCCACAAAAACCCCAAATTCATGAAACCTAACTCAAGAGAATCACAATCAAACCAAACAAAGGCACGCGAGAAACAAGAACGACGTGAATCATAAACATCGCCATCAAATTTATCCTCAAACCATTCAATTTCCGAAATCAAGTAGAATCAAAAGGAAGCCCTAATTCACGAATAGAAGAGGAGAAAATTACCTCAGAAACTCGTGAATAACTGGCGAGAATCCACTTACAGCTCCTTTGCCGTACATCTTCTTATGAGATAAACAAACTTCGATGACTCTCTTCTAATTCTGATCCTGTTCTTTCTCTTTCTCTCAGCCTTTCTCACTCTTTTCTTTCTCAACGTGTTTCAATCTCATGCCCAATCTCTGTCTCGCTGATTCTCTCTCGATAATGCTCAGCTCTCTCTCGATTGTGTAGTTTTTTTTCTTTTCTTTTCTTTACTTGTGTTAAGGGTCGATCAAAAGCAATGGAATTGTCAAGGAATTTCCTAAAGAAATCCTTTCATTCTCCAGCCTCCTAATTTTCACAAAAAAAAAAATTTAGAGAATAAACACTTTTAATAAAGAGAAGATATTGATGTACATCTAGCCAGACAGAAATCTTCCATAAAGATTTAAAAAAAAAACTATCATCAATATGATCGCCTAAATAAATAACCCCATTGTCCTTTGGTAAACACTGGAAACAATAATGAAAAAGAAAAGCCAACGTAAAAAAAAACAAAAACCTCAGAAAGGTGCACCAATATCACTCCTGGTCTCGGTAGGGCTATACAAAGAAGACTTGTTTCTGGGCCTATTCTCCTCCAACTGCTTGACCACCTCGTCCATGGCCGGCCTCACCGCCGGCACCGGAGCACAACAACCCATCGCGAGCTTCAGTGCCTGAATCAGCCCTTCCTCCATCGGGCTCTGAATCCCTTTGATTACCTCCGCGTCGAAAACCTCCATCGTCGTCTCCTCCAGAACCGCCACTTGCTTCATTACGATGCAGGACACCGAAATCAGCCAGACGGAGAGGAAGTTCTACAGAGCAAAATTAAAATCAGAATAGATACATCGCATAGTACTATACAAGAGAACAGTATCTGAGCGAGAATTGCCCGATGGCTTATGGCATAATCTCATGTTTAGTGGAACTAAAAAGCATCAAAAGGGCAGATAGTATAAATAATGATTATTCAGTTCGATTAAAGTCAAATAAACAAATCCAGATATGAAACAAATGTACTTGGTAACGATTTAGATGCTGATCAAAATAACTTACAAATACATCCTTCGAAGTTCTACTACCAAAATAACTCTATATCAGTCAAGAAAGGAAATTTCTTGTATTCTATAATTAGGAAGAAAACAAGATAAATAGTAGATATTATGTAGAAATTTCACCATCGCCGGAAGATCGATAAACTCTCCTCCTCCGCCGCCGCTCTTCCCGGGCCCAAAATTTATTACTTTAACTAATGTAAACCCAAGGGACTCGGATATCACAGGGGGAGATTTAACAATCCTGTTATGAGGATTTAAAGGTTCATAAACGAGATGAGATTAGAATGCGAATCGATACCTTGGAAACGGCTCCTGGGTGAATCTTGTTGATGGTATTGCAGAGAATGATTCCATTTCTTAAGCAAAAAAGGAATTTTCTCTTCAAAGGCTCGTTCGACAATCCCAACGTACCCACTAAGCTCTTGAGCCATTGCACCGCTTGAAATCGCCTCCAAGCTTAACATATTTGGTTATTTTCGTATTACGATCAAGAAAACAAAAAATGGGAATCGAATAATGTAAAAAAAATTGTGAAAGAAGAAATAAAGTCGAAAAATACAAACCTGCTTCTTCAGCTTTTCTTGAAGCCATTGTGAAATCATTTAGACCCTACATCTCAACTCATAAAAAATCACAATCAGACCCACTAAATTAGACAAGATAAATTCAAATCAACTGAGATGAATCAAACCACGTTCAATCAATTTCAGAAACCCAAAATCAGAGTTCAAAATCGAAACTCTAAATCCATGAAATTACCTGCAATTAACGTTCGCCGAAACCCAAACATTAACATGCGATGGAGCAGAATCGTACGGCGACGGAGAGGGGCGGAAAATATTGAATGGCCACGGAGAGGGACGGTGAAGAATCGTCCAGGAACACGGTGAACCAGGTCTGCGAGTTAGAGACAGAGTTAGGAAGAGCGAGAAAGAGAGATTCTATCAACCCAAACATCTCAGATGAAACCCTAGATAACCTAGAACCAATTTTCTGGTAGTGGAAGAAGCAAACCGAGCCAGGAAAAGAGGTTCAAACCCTATTATCCTTTGAGAAATTTGAAGAAGAAGAAGAGGGAAATACTGAGTAGAGAGATGACTGAGATTCGGAGAGAGGGATTTACCGGTGAGCATGGTCGGGGTGAGATATTTGTGATAGTGGCGGTGTTTTTCGCAGCGGTGGTTATCGCGGTGAGTCTCTCTCTTCGGTTCTCTTTTTTCTTTTTCTTTTTTCTCATTTTTCATTGAATCTGATATGTTTAACATGAGTGATATAATCTTTCTATACTTAGTCAATTTGGCCAGATAAAATAGTGGAGGGAAATTTCCAACAGATAGTGGAGGGAAATTTCCCACCTTGTAAAAAATTTGGTAATTTTTATGTATTGAGTATTACAACTCCTTCTTTACATTTGACTGAAGTGTAAATGTGCCAAAATTTTGTGGGAAATTTCCCTCCATTTAAAAATGGTGAAATTTTGATCATTTTTAATTTTTTGAGTATTACCACTACTTTTTTATATTAGCTGTAGAGAAAAATAGACCATTATCTACAAATTTATATTCGACTGGAGTCTAATATAGACCTAAAAAAAGGTGACCGTAGTCTGTATTCAAAGACCCCATTAAAAGGCTAAACTAGAGTTAAAAAAAAAACTGTAGTTGTATCCCATATTTCTGGTAGTGTGATTTAGTGATAGAAACTTTCGTGGTTGCTCGAGGTGCCGAGGAAAGAATGAGAGACGTGCTGCGAGGGGAGACGAGCATTGCAACTTTCCAAAACCTTCTCAAAGTTCAAGCTTCAAGAAAGGTTAGTAAACTTCTATGCTCATTATAGTTTTTATTTATATGTACTTGCTCTTTGTCTAGGTTAGTAAAAAACTGTTTTTACTTGAAAAGAAAATTTTTAAAATTTCGCCGCTTTGCGAAGCGTTAAACTTTTTCTTAAACCCTAGATCAATTCCAACACACTAAGGTGCCACACTCACCGGGGGATCAAGTCTACACCTAACCCCGCCTATCGCATAACACGCGCTCCCAAGGGCGCCACGCTCTTGAGGTAGGACGGTCACGCTCGCCGCCCAGCTCGTGCGCCAGCAGGCAGCGAGTCACAATTGGGTTTCAAAGGCCTGCGCCCACCGGACGAAATTGGTCTAGCCAGCGTCCACGGAAAACCTCGTCACACAAATGTGGCGCCAAGGCCCCCCAAGGCCCAAGCCGTGCAAATCGATCACGCCATCATTGGTAGGTCGAGAAAATAAGCCACGCACAAAAAGCCGTGCAAATTGATCACGCCATCATTGCTAGGTCGAGAAAATAAGCCACTCACAACAAAGCCGTGCAAATCGATCACGCCGTCATTGGTAGGTCGAGAAAATTAGCCGCGCACAATAAAGCCGTGCAAATCGATCACGCTGTAATTGGTAGGTCGAGAAAATATACCGCGCACAACAAAGCCGTGCAAATCGTTCACGCCATCATTGGTAGGTCGAGAAAATACGCCACGCACAATAAAGCCATGCTAATCGATCACGCCTTCATTGGTAGGTCGAGAAAATAAGCCACGTACCCTTAACACTTGCAAATCGATTACGCCTTCGTTGGTAAGTCAAGAAAATAAGCCACGCACCCCCAAGACGTGCGAATCGATTACGCCTTCATTGGTAAATCGAGAAAATAAGCCGCGCACTACCAAGCCGCGCAAATCTATTACGCCCTCGTCGGCAAATCAAGAAAATAAAACGCACACCGACAAAATCGTGTGAATCGATTACGATAGTATGTCGAGAACATAAGGCACGTAAAAAGAAAGACAGCAAAAGCCGTCCCTCGCGACGCACCAAAGTCGTCCCTCGCGACCCGAAAGAGTCGTCCCTCGCGACGCACAAAAGCCGTCCCTCACGACGCACAAAAGCCGTCCCTCGTGACGAATAAAAGTCGTCCCTCGCCACGCACCAAAGCCATCCCTCACGATGCGTTAAAAGCCTTTCTGCGACGCACTCGCAAAGTCGAGAGTGTTCGTCTGAAGTCCACGCGTCAACGTGATTCTTTAGTTTCCACTCGACCCACGCTCGACCGGAAACTCGGGGGGCTATGTTATCGGCCCGTCAACGATCGACAAGGGCAAAATCACAACGCCACCTCCCAGCCGGCCAAGGCCCGTCCGGTCGACTCCCGGCCGGTCAAGTCCCGTCCGGCTGACTCCCGGCCGGCCAAGTCCCGTCCGGCCGACTCCCAGCCGGCCAAGTCCCGTCCGGTCGACTCCCGGCCAGTCAAGTCCCGTCCGGCTGACTCCCGGCCGGTCAAGTCCCGTCCGGCCAGCTCCCGCCTAGCAGCCTCCCGGCCGGCAAAAGCATGCCCCGGCCAATGGACGATGCTAGCTTGCCTCGGCCAATGGCCGACCCTAGCTATCCCCGGCTAATGGCCGACCCTAGCTATCCCCGGCAAATGGCCGACCCTAGCTATCCCCGGCCAATGGCCGACCCTAGATATGGCCGGCCAATGGCCGACCCTAGGGTATGGCCGGCCAATGGCCGACCCTGGGCATGGCCGGCCAATGGCCAACCCTGGGTATGGCCGGCCATTGCCCTCCCTAGGCATGGCCGGCCAATGGCCGACCCTAGGGTCTTCCCACGGCCAAGGCGTTCCCCAAACACCCCTTGGTCGCCTATAAATACAGAGGTTCGCCCTTTCCTGAAGGTAACCCAATTTTGAGTCCTGAAACGCTGTCGAACTCAGACTTCACTCGTTTCGCTCATCTTTGGCCTCTCACCACCTCTAAAACCTCTATACTCCACCTCAATCCTAGTAATGTTGAGCGTCGAAGAGGTAAACAGAGGAATCCCCTCTATTTTCCCTTCCTAGTTCACCTGTTCTTTCTTCCTTTTCAAGTACTTGGACGAACTCAAGGGACATTCACAGCTAAGGGACGACTTGGGATACCAAGTCCGACACGCTCGAGCCGAAATGAGACCGCTTGGTCCGGCCTTGGGTCTAACCACTTTGGGCTCCTAAATAGTTGTCCGAAAACGAGCGACAACAATACATGTCATCAAATGACCATGTCAAAAATTTATTGACATTCATTTCATCCTATGTCTCAAAAGACAAGAATACCCTTTTGACAATTTTTGTAAAACTTGTCCCGTTCTTGTTTTGACTTAGCTTCCAGTTTAACTATTCCTAATCGATGTGATTCATGACAGTGACCTCATGGATCCAAATGAACAAAGCTTGAGCTAAAATACTTGGACTCAAAAGTTCACAAACCTTTTCCAAGTTGAGCTTAATGTCAACTGACTCCACTAAAGAGTTGACACTGAAAATCTCTCGGTTCAAATGAATTTATTTTCTACTCAAGAATTCAACCTAATTGTAATGAGTGGATCCACAGAATATTATCAGTGTTTACCCTTCATGAATATCATCAGCTAGTCGGGATTTACAAAATTACCATTTTACCCTTCTACCTGTTATTTTCTCAACTCATTTGTCGCTTGTGAATAAGTTAGAAACAATGTATTGACGAGGAGCTAACAAGTCACATTGTTTCATCCAAAAGAGTCAAGACTCAATTTGGACACTGCCCAGTTCATTTATTCACACTCCAAGGAACAAAGCATGAGGTGATATACATTGCATTTCAACAATCTTGTACATGAATTTTATATCTATAAGAACTTCACAAAGTTATTCATGACATTCTCACAAATTAGTACTTCACCAATAGGCCTTGTTCGGAATCACATAGTGAGTCCGAACTCTGACTTTCTCAAATGAGAATACTAAGGTGTGAAATCACATGTCTCATTTCAGGATTAAGGTAAGAACGATGCAATTCATACATAGTGACTTCGAGACATAAGAGGTTAAATGGTTTGTTCTTCTCTTGTCTCTAGAAGTATACTGGTCAATTCAGTACCTTCGAAAGATACCTAGAAGAACTATAGAGTCTCCAACTCTCAATGCCCCATAACCAGACATCATAGATTCTCCTAACAATCATACTGAGGTCAATAGTCCTTTGACCCTTAGATTGCGAATATATCGTTTTAAGCAAACTACGAAGAGTTTGTTCATGCAAATCTACATTTTCTCTTCGTAAGTTGTTAGGTTTGTTTATGGACTAAAGACTAATGTTTTATCATAAAGCTTCAAACAGACAAGGAAGAATGAATGAACGTTTCAACTTTTTATTAATGAATAAGAAATTACAAGCACGAGTCTTCATGAGACTTTATTACATCAAATGTATAATATAAAGATTACAACTCTTCTTGTGGGCACCATTGAGAACAAGCAAGGAGTTGAAGACAAAGACCGGACGTGTATCTCTTGACCTTTGGGCTAGTGGAGACTCACCCGGGATCAACCTCTTCTTTAGTAATAACTACATTTTGTTGAACCCCTTCCGTAAACTACGCTCCTAAAACTATCTCTTGTAATTATACGTTAACCCATGAGCGGTTATGTAAATATTTAGAGTCGTAGTGAGACTCAAAGTTTGAATTGAGAAAAACGAAAAATTTACCCAGGTTTTTATATAACGACCTATAATACTTAAATGATATCATATTACGTTTAACATAAGTATTATGATTATTATGTTGATTTGATTATGTTTCTGTTGATATGAGATATATTATTATACCACCGTCGCGGCTTGTGAATCGGCAACGAGAGGTCGCGGGTTGTGACACACAGAGTTGGCTAATACTAATTATATTAGCAGTGAGGCCTTCAACCAGAAAAGCCTCTGTTAAGCAAGACAAGCCAGGATAATTAAGTTGACCTTTACCAATAATCTTGGCCTTCACTCCATCACCAAATGTAACATGGCAATTAGAGTAAGGTTTTATGTTAGATAAAACGCTGAACTGTCATGTGAGGAGAACAACCACTGTCAAAATACAAATCGTTACTAGTGGTGGGACGCAGGGAGGTGTAGGCAATGTTGGCGCGATAGGACGCATTTTTCACTCTCCATTACATGCGAGAAGGGGGGGAACGACTTGGTTGAGGGAGAATTGATGCCGATGAAGATTCCTCCTATATAGGCGATCGCAAAAAGGCCGAATGTGACCCCTACGTCCACAATGATGGCACACCCAACGAGGTCTGTTGACAAGAGACCTAGTTGGTCTATAAGGATATTGATGGTGTTGATTCTGGAACTTTTCATGACCAGATGTCTGAGAGATATTGCGCGGCATCTGGGCAGTAGACTTTTGAGGGACAAAAGTAGTCTGAGACGTAGAAGCACCATGAGTATACCCAAGCCCCTTTATGTTCTTTGCAGACTTTCCAACTGTGATAATTTTATCAAGGCTGTTGGTGCAGAGTTCAATATCCTGACAGATTTTGTAATCTGGTCAAGTTCCCATTTAAGCGGGTGACTTCGCGCTTTAGATCAACAATGGTTTCTAATAGCCTAGTCTTGTCTTCAGTAAGAGCCAGGATGAGAGCACTCTGCTTGTCAATAACTTGAGACTCTTCCACCCATTTCGTATGTAGGACATTATAAGCATAACTCATAACATCATCAGAAAGTTCATCATCAGAAACAATTTTCTTTGAGGAACAACAATATAATCACTAGAATCAAAGTCATGAGTTGGAATAGAAGCTGTGAAATCAACAAAATTGCTTATCTGGTCATAGTCACTCTCTTCTTATTCCTCATCAGAAAGAGTGGCATTGTAACCATTTTTTTGATTTTTCACAAAATTAGGACACTCCTTCTGAATATGCCCAAAGCCTTCACATTCATGGCACTGTATACCTTTCCCTTTTCCAGCAGTATTGTGAGAGCGTTCACCACCTTTTTCATTTATGTGAAAATTTTCATTCTTGTGAAACTATTGCTGAAAGTTGTCTTTGACATATTGAGGGACATTCTTCCCGATCCTCTGGCTGAATCTCTTCATATCCCTGCCATAGTTTTTGTCCAACATAGCTATAGTATCATCAATTTCATTATCCGAGTCAGAGTATGCCTTCTCCTTCTAATCAAGGATAGAGCTTTTGAGAGCCATTCCTTTCTGCTTCTTCTCGATCTTGGGAAGAGACAGCTCGAAAGTCATGAGGGATCCCATAATTTCATCAAACTTCAGCTTCTTAAGGTCATGAACCTCCTCTATGGCAGTGATATTCATCTTGAATCTTCGACTTAATGCCTTCAAGGTTTTTCTGACCAGGTCTTCATCCGTCATAGGTTTTCCAAGAGAGTAGGACTCATTGGCGAGATCTCCAATACGCATGTTGAAATTGGCAACAGATTCATCTTCAAACATTGTGAGCGCTTCAAAATTCGTAGTGATGTACTGAAGCTTCTGCTCTCGCACTTTAGTGGTTCCCTCATAGGCAACAACAAGGATTTAATAAGCTTCTTTGGCACGCGTACAGGTGTTTATAAGCCTGAAAACATTTTTATGAACCCCATAAAAGATAGCATTGAGAGCACGAGAATTACCCAAGGCTGCCTCATCTTCTGGACTCCAATCCTTGTCAGGTTTGGGACAAATCACTGCCCCTTTGTCATCAATAGAAACAGGAGCTTCCCAGCCATGGATCACCACCTTCCAAGTTTTGCTGTCGAGGGATTTCATAAAGGCCCTCATTCGAGCTTTCCAATAACCATAGTTGGTTCCATCAAGAACTAGAGGACGATTGACGGACCCTCCTTGGAACTATCTATCTCTGGTAAACAGAATCAAATACCCAGGAAACCACCCAAAGATCTAGGTGCCTGCTCTGATACTAATTGAAATTCGGATTAGTCACGAAGACAAGATGTCGCACACAATGTATTGACAATGTGTCCGACAACCTGCTTGAACATAGATAATGGATAATCAACAAAAAGTGCGATAAATATAAAACACAGAATATGGTTACCCAGTTCGGTGCAACATCACCTACGTCTGGGGGCACTCTGTTAGTGGAAATGAATTCACTATATAGTAATCAATAGAACAAGCAAGGTCTTATATGATTACATCAACAAATCAAAACCCTAAAACATATTACCACTAATGAATACCAAGACCAGGGACTCCCACTGAATTTGAGACCCCTCTCAATTCCTCACTTTGAGCACTCGCATATGCTCGGTCGACTTCAGTCTTCAATGCACGTGAAACTTCAATCACGTAAACACAAAACTCAAATCTCACAAACATTTAGTCTTCTGGAATAGTGTTTGAGGAATTACACCACTCTTATCAATTCACAAAGTCTCCTAGTCCTCCAGTCGTGCACGTCTAGGAACCCTTATTATGATGAGTGGATCCATTGAATATTATCTATGTTTACCCTTCATGAATATCATCAACTAGATGAGATTTATAAAATTACTATTTTACCCTTCTAGTTGTTATCTCCTCAACTCCTTTGTCGCTTGTGAATAACTCAGAAACAATGTATTGACGATGAGCTAACATTGATTCATCCAAAAGAGTCATGACTCAATTTTGACACTAGCCAGTTCATTTATTCACATTCCAAGAAACAAAGCATGAGGTGATATACATTGCATTTCAGCAATATTATACATGAATTCTATATCTATGAGATATTCACAAAGCTACTAATGACATCTTCATAACTTAGTATTTACCAATAGGTCTTGTCTATATCACATAGTGAATCTAGAACTCTGACTTTCTCAAATGAGAATACGTAAGCTATGAAATGACATGTCTCATTTCAGGATTGAGGTAAGCACGATGAAATTCATACGTATTGACTTTGAGACATAAGAGGTTAAATGGTTTGTGCTATTCTGTCTCTAGAAGTGCACTGGTCAATTCAGTACCTTGAAAAGATACCTAGAAGAACTATAGAGATTCCAACTCTCTATGCCCCATAACATGACAACATAGATTCTCCGAATAATCATACTGAGATCAATAGTCCTTTGATCCTTACATTGCGAATATTGTTTTAAGCATATCATGAAGAGTTTGTTCATGCAAATCTATATTTGACTCTTCATTTGTTGTTAGGTTTGTTTAAGGACTAAAGACTATAGTTTATCATAAAGCTTCAAACATACAAGGAGGAAAGAAAGAACATTTCAACTTTTTTAATATTTCAGCAGTTACAAGCAAGAGTCTTCGTGAGACTTTATTACATCAAATGTACATAAATAGAGACTACTACTCTTCTTGTGGGCACCATTGACAACACACAAGAGGAAAGATGTCTTAACATAAGCTGAAACATGATGACCGACATCTTCCCATACAACTTGCTCTCAAAAATAAAGCCAACTGAAAACGTAACGACAACAAGAAATTACGGAAAGGACCGCCATTATTCATGAATCATTGATCATTACTCAAAAAATCTGCTTTAACCATTAACATTTATAAATTTAAAGTAACACATTAAACTAAATACTTCAAACTCTTAATAATCTACAAAAAATAATTCGCTTAGTGTTATTAATGTTTTTAGTTATAATTTTGTTCAAGATTATACTCTAGAACTAGTCTAATTTTTAAAATATGTTCAATTTTCAATAAAATCTTTCAAAAATTATTTAAAATAGCCGTTTAAAGTAATAACATCAAATCTTTAACATTCGTATCATTTGAAATAGAAGTCGGCACAACGAAGTGTTCAGATATGTGATGCTTCTTTCAATTGCAAATCCCCTGGCCATACCAACTCCAATCCATTTCCAAGAGTCACCATCATTATTTGATTGTAATTATAATTGTAAAACAAATTATTTCCAAGAGTCATCATCATACTTTAAAAAAAATTGTAAAACAAATTTGATTAATAATTATAATTGATCTCAAAGTATTGTAAAACAAAGTAATTTTACTTTCCTCTAAATGCTACAAATTATTTACAGAACAAAAGTAAAATTTCAAACTTATTTCATATATGAGAAAAACTATTTTCAGTTATAAACCAATAAAGAAAAAACAAAAAAAGAATAACTACCATGAACACACAAGGTTGTACATGTACAAAATCGGTTGTTCAAGTTTAGTAACGGTTGTTCCAATTCAATATTTGTTCATAAAATATACTAACCTAATTATCTTAATAATGAGTTTATTTATACAAACAATCATCTTGAAATTTTTTATTATCATTTAAATTACAAATAACGTAATAGAACAACCGAGAACAACCACAAATAATACGAGTTAGTTGTTCTATGTATTTGTGGTTGTTTCGACTGCAACAACAATGGAAGCTCTAATGACATTCATTTTCTTTCTTTAAATCTTGCTTATATATGTAAAATAAAACTCTTAAACTTAAGTTTATCAAGATCTTGAAGCATTATATTTGTAAAAACTTGATCTTTCTTCCACTTACTTTCAAAACCGACTTTTCAAACACCATTTGAGGTCGAGCTCGGGGATATCAGAAAATAGACGTATTGAGTATAGAGCTTGAAACTAAGAAGAATGAATGTGGAAGTGAGAACAAAAAATAAATTAATGGAGAAGAGAATTGTTGGAATTGATCTAGGGTTTAAGAAAAAGTTTAACGCTTCGGAAAGCGGCAGAATTTTAAAAAATTTCTTTTCAAGTAAAAACAGTTTTTTACTAACCTAGACAAAGAGCAAGTACATGTAAATAAAAACTATTATGAGCATAGAAGTTTACTAACCTTTCTTGAAGCTTGAACTTTGAAGAAGCTTTTGGAAAGTTCGCAACGCTCGTCTCCCCTCGCAGCACGTCTCTCTTCCTTTCCTCGGCACCTCGAGTAACCACGAAAGTTTCTATCACTAAGTCACTCGAAATAAAGGAATTAGTGAGTGGGCACTTTTAAACACTACGACTTAAGAACAAGTCTTGAAGTCGCAGAGCTAAACACTAGGTCGAGTGAGGACCTAGGTGCCAAGACAAGAAAAAATCGAAAATAAACTAGAGAGAGAGAGAGAGAGAGGATTTTCGGCCACAAGTTCTAGAGAGAGAGTCTCTCAAATCTCTTAAACTTGGATGAATGAAATGTGAGGAAATGAGGCTCCTATTTATAGGAGAGGTCTCACCTTCAATAAGGTAGTTTCCTCTTCTATAGAATATCACATATTCATGAGCCAATTACCTCTTTTCCCACTTGAGATGCTCGTCCAACATAGGCTTCAATAAGCCTTGGATTTGTTTCCTATTTTGTTCCAAGCCTTGCTTTGACTCTCTCTTGGCCGAAGTTATGCTTTCCTTCTAGAGGAAATTTGTTTCCTCTTTTTCTTTTGGCAAGTATCTTGATACATTTATGCACAAAAAAATCTCTCCTATTTCTCATGGGTAGTAGGCGCCCATTTCTCATCTAGAAGGAGCTTCTAGAAGCTTCTTCATATGTTCATGACAACATGAGAAAGGCCCATTAAGAATTTTCAATAAAATTCTTATGAAATGAAATTAATCCACAAGGCCCAATTAATCATATTATGGCCGAGTGACATTAAGTCATCAAATGAACTTGTCAAAATTTATTGACATCCATTTCATCCTATGTCTCAAAACACAAGAATACCCTTTTGACAATTTTCGTTCTTGTTTTGACTTAGCTTCCAGTTTAACTATTCCTATCGATGTGATTCGTGACAGTGACCTCATGGACCCAAATGAACAAAGCTTGAGCTAAACACTTGGACTCAAAAGTTCACAAACCTTTTCCAAGTTTAGCTTTATGCCAACTGACTCCACTAAAGAGTTGACACTGAAAATCTCTCGGTTCAAATGAATTTATTTTCTACTCAAGAATTCGACCTAATTATGATGAGCGGATCCACTGAATATTATCTATGTTTACCCTTCATGAATGTCATCAGCTAGTCGGGATTTACTAAATTACCATTTTACACTTCTAGCTGTTATTTCCTCAACTCCTTTGTCGCTTGTGAATAAGTTAGAAACAATGTATTGACGAGGAGCTAACAAGTCACATTGTTTCATCCAAAAAGAGTCAGGACTCAATTTGGACACTGGCCAGTTCATTTATTCACACTCCAAGGAACAAAGCATGAGGTGACATACATTGCATTTCAGCAATCTTGTACATGAATTCCATATCTATGAGAACTTCACAAAGTTACTCATGACATACTCACAACTTAGTACTTCACCAATAGGCCCTGTTCGGAATCACATAGTGAGTCCGAACTCTGACTTTCTCAAATGAGAATACTAAGGTGTGAAATGGCATGTCTCATTTCAGGATTAAGGTAAGCATGATGCAATTCATACATAGTGACTTCGAGACATAAGAGGTTAAATGGTTTGTTCCTATCTTGTCTCTAGAAGTGCACTGGTCAATTCAGTACCTTCCGAAGATACCTATAAGAACTATAGAGTCTCCAACTCTCAATGCCTCATAACCAGACATCATAGATTCTTCTAACAATCGTACTGAGGTCAATAGTCCTTTGACCCTTAGATTGCGAATATATCGTTTTAAGCAAACTACGAAGAGTTTGTTCATGCAAATCTACATTTGTCTCTTCGTAAGATGTTAAGTTTGTTTATGGACTAAAAGACTAAGGTTTTATCATAAAGCTTCAAACAAAGAAAGAATGAATGAACGTTTCAAATTTATATTAATGAATAAGCAATTACAAGCAAGAGTCTTCGTAAGACTATATGACATCAAATGTACATAAATAGACACTACTACTCTTCTTGTGGGCACCATTGACAACATACTCCCACTTGACTCAAAGAAGATGTGAGTAGTCCTACATGCCTAATCCCTCTCGAAGTTGGTCGAAGACCATGTTCGCTATGGCCTTGGTGAATGGATCTGCCAGAGATCTACTTCACCTCCACGTCTCCGCGCTGCGCGATCTCTCGAATCAAATGGTATTTCCTCTCAATATGCTTAGAGCGCTTATGGCTTCGAGGTTCCTTTGAGCTAGCGACAGCCCCACTATTATCACAATAAAGGGTCATGGGCTCGTCGACGTTTGGAACAACTTCCAAATACTTAAGGAATTTTCTAAGCCATACAGCCTCTTTGGATGCTTCACAAGCAGCCACATATTCTGCTTCCATTGTGGAGTCAGCAATGCAAGATTGCTTAATACTTCTCCACATAACAGCTCCACCATTAAGGATGAACTCAGATCCCGAAGTGGATTTCCTGGAATCCTTATCCGCTTGAAAATCAGAGTCGGTATATCCTGTCATAGTCAGGTCAGTACCTGAGTATGTAAGCATCAAGTTCCTAGTTCTTCGAAGATATTTAAGAACATGCTTAACAGCAATCCAGTGCTCGGGTCCAGGGTTGGATTGGAAACGGCTAAGTACACCAACGGCGAAACAGATGTCAGGTCTAGTGCAAAGCATAGCATACATGAGGCTTCCTACGGCAGAGGCGTAAGGAATTTTCCTCATGTCTTCAATCTCTTGTGCAGTCTTGGGAGACTGGTCCTTGGAGAGTGAAACTCCATGCCTAAAGGGTGTTTGGCCCTTCTTGGAGTCTTGCATCGAGAAGCGATCCATTACCTTATCAATATAAGATACTTGAGAGAGCGATAGGGTCCGGTTTTTCCTATCTCGAAAGTTTTGGATCCCCAGAATGTACGCGGCTTCTCCTAGATCCTTCATATCGAATTGCTTTGCCAGCCAGACCTTAACCTCAAATAACTTACCCACGTCATTACCAATGAGTAGTATATCATCGACATATAGTACCAGAAACACAACTTTACCTTCGTGTATTAACTCGTAAACACAAGGCTCATCTATTGACTGTTCAAAGCCAAAGCTCTTTACAGTTTCATCGAATCTAATATTCCATGACCTAGATGCTTGCTTTAATCCATAAATGGACTTAAGCAACTCACAAACCTTGGTATCTTGACCTTCTTCCACGAAACCGTCTGGTTGAGGCATGTAAATGCGCTCGTCAAGATTGCCATTCAGAAAGGCTGTCTTGACATCCATTTGCCAGATCTCATAGTCGAGAGCTGCAGCTATGGATAGGAGTATGTGGATGGATTTAAGCATCGCAACTGGCGAGAAGGTTTCTTCATAGTCAATCCCTTCTTGTTGGGTATAACCCTTCGCCACAGGTCGTGCTTTGAACGTCTCGACGTTCCCATCAGGACCCCTTTTCTTCTTGTATATCCACTTACACCCTACGGGTTTAATCCCTTCAGGAAGGTCTAAAAGTTTCCAGACATTGTTGACATACATCGAGTGCATTTCAACTTTCATGGCGTCAAGCCAAAGGTTTGATTCAGAACAAGTCATCGCTTGGCTATAGGAAACAGGGTCATCCATGTCGGAGACGGCTACAAAAGAGTCTCCATAAGACATGTACCTGTCAGGCTTTTGAGTAGCCCTCCCACTACGTCTAAGTACTACTTGACGAGATTCTGATGAGTTAGGTTGTGTTTCAGTTGGGGTAAGAACAGTTCTTACAGATGAGGTAGAAGCTTCCTCACCCAACTTTTCTTCAAGCACAATTTTGCTTCTAGGTTTTGCATCCTTCATGAAGTCCTCCTCGAGGAAACGAGCATTCGTGCTAACGAAAGTCTTATCGTCCTCTGGACTATAGAAAATGAAACCTTTAGTTTCCTTTGGATATCCCACAAACAGGAACAATTCTGACCTACTAGCCAACTTGCTAGTCTTTTGCCTTTGCACATGTGCAGGGCAACCCCAAATTCGGATGTGGCCCAAACTAACTTTACGGCCAGTCCATCGTTCATAAGGAGTCCCAGGAACCGTTTTAGACGGAACTTGGTTCAGAATATAAGTGGCTGTTTCGAGGGCATATCCCCAAAAGGAAGGAGGGAGTGATGAGTAACTCATCACTGATCTAACCATCTCCATAAGAGTTCGGTTTCTTCTCTCTGACACTCCGTTTTGTTGAGGTGTGCCAGGTGCGGTAAGCTGAGAAGCGATACCTTCTTCTTTAAGAAAGTCATCGAACTCTCCAGACATATACTCACCACCTCGATCAGATCGAAGGGTTTTGATCACTTTGCCAGTTTTCTTTTCCACTAAAGCCCTAAAGACCTTAAATACGTTAAAGGTCTCGGATTTGTGTTTAAGCAAATAGACAAACCCATATCGCGAGTAATCATCGGTGAAGGTAACGAAGTATTCGTATCCTCCACGTGCCTGTTGGCTGAGCGGACCACATACATCAGAATGTATTAGTTCCAGCAACTCAGTGGCTCTTCGACCCTTATCGGAGAAAGGTGGCTTAGTCATTTTTCCTTCTATGCATGATTCACAAGTAGGTAGTGAACCTATTGCAGAGTCTTGGAGTGGACCGTCCCTCACAAGTCTCTTAATCCTATCTAGACTGATATGACCAAGTCTCAAGTGCCAGAGGTATGTTGATTTTGTTAGATCGGAGGATTCAGAAAGTTTGATCCTCTTTGGCTCCCTAATTAGATCGTTATCTATTTCGGTGTCTAAAAGAGAAGGTTGAGTGGGATAGATGTAAAAAAGACCATTCTTCATACATGCATCAGTGACAAAAGAATTAGAAAAAGAAATACGAATTCCATTCTTAATGAACTTTAAACAATAATCTTGCTCACGAAGACGAGCAACAGATATTAAGTTCTTCCCAAAGGTAGGAACAAAATAAACATTATTCAAGTTTAAAGTGCGGTCTTCAAAAGACAGCGTCACGGATCCCACAGCCTTCGCGGACACCAGGCACCCATCACCCCATTTGAAACAGAACTCGCCTTCCTCTAAGCTCTTGGTTTTCTTGAAACCATTCAAGGATCAACAAATATGGTTAGTAGCAGCGGAGTCAAGAATCCACGTTGATACATTATCAGCTACTAAGCATGCTTCGGTAACTAGTACAATACTATGTTCCTTTGCTTTGAGATTGGCAGGACAGTTCTTTTTATCGGCTTTGTGAGGTCTCTTCACAGTTCCAGAGGCGGAGGCTTTTTGCTCAGTAGCATGTGCCTCTCCTTGATTCCTCTTTCTCTTAGTGAGACCTACAGCAGTGTGAAGTTCCATCATAAGCTTGGTAACAGTGTATTCTAGCTTGTTTATGGAGTAGTTCATCTTGGAGGTATCAAGAGATGCGGGGAGAGTATCTAAGATCATATCTATGATATTCTTCCCATCAATCTCAGATCCTAGGATTTCCATTTTACTCAGATGACTAATGATCAATATCATAAAGTCTCCAACAGGAGTCCTAGCCTTCATGCGACAGTTCATAAATTGTCGGACTGCTTTTTTCCTTGCTTGACGCCTTTGCCCTCCAAACATCTCATGGAGATTGGTGAGCATGTCGGCGGCAGTCTCGATGTCACGATGTTGTTGTTGCAACACATTGTTCATTGATGCTAAGATATAGCACCTCACAATCTCATCGGATCGAACCCAGGCCGCTAAGGCATCATTGTCCTATTGAGTTGAATCATCATTCGTCAGAGGAGGACACGGGGTGGTGAGTACCCATTTGTGCTTGTTAACGGTAGGTATTATGTCGAGGTTACGTTTCGAATCTACGTAGTTTTCGTTTTCGAGTTTGATCGAGGAAAGAAAGATAGAGAGATGGTTGAGAGACATATTGCCTATATAAGTTGAAACAAGTTTATGATTAGTCTTTGTTTTAGGATTTAAGTTTTATTAAGACTTTTATAAAATCCAAAGGTGTTATAAACCAAACGATAATTTACTCCCTCAAGAGAAGGCCGCAAAAAATCACCTTTTATAAGTAAATGACACATCATTAATGCTAAGCCAAGATGTCAATACATCTATTTTGACTAGCCACCTTGTAAATTGGTTTGATCACTCACATCCTTTCGCAGGGCCTCGAGGGAGGATTACTAGGGATTGAGCCTAAGTGTGCAACCAATCACTTAGTCCAAAAGATCAACTTTGAAAAACAATCCCCCAAGGGGAGGCCTTGCCATCATCGTCTCACTCTCGGACGTACCTCATTAAGCAATGATCAGAGCAAAGTGCCCTTGAGTACTCTCATTTAAGAGAGGGCCACGAGGGTGACTCTTAGTCCGGCGACACTTGCACTTTTCATTAGTGTTGGGGATCGTGGGTTACAAACAACAAATATAACCCTCCCACTTAGTTTTTGGAGTTGGTTCTTCGACTCTTATAAGTTCGGAAACAAATTTCCTAGTTAGACAGCGACAGAGCGGACAACTAGAAGAGAATCCTAGATCGACATGTTCAGAGTAGTATTAGTGCATAAAGGCACAAGGTACATACTCGATCTTTCCTATTTTCTATTTCGGGAAAGTGCATGAGGGAAGTGTGAACTTCAACTCACTCGAACACTTGAAAGTTTGAGATTACACATCTTTTTATTTTTCGGCTTGTCTACAAAGAGACCTCCCACTCAAATTTTCAAGAGCATATAGATTTTGAACATATGTGATATAGATGTAGTTTTGAAAACATTTTGAAAACTTATTTGATTTGGGTGACAAAATATTTTCAAGTTTGAAAGTGAAAACGGTTTTTCAAAATTCAAACTAGTTTTGTAAAAACTCAATTTCAATTAATCTTTCAAAAATCAAAACTTTTAATCTTACACATCATGTTTATGTTTATAATCATATGAAAAACATTTTTTCTCAAGAAAATTTTCTCATTAGAGTTCTATAACTCATGGTAGTGGGGTTTGAAAATCCGGATTTCTAAAAAAAAACTGGAGTTTCAGACAGCCGCGCACCTCAGAGTAAAATCGCCATATCTGGCGGCTCCGATGTCCTTTTGAGCCGAAACCGGTGGCATTGGAAAGAGGACAGACAGAGCTTTAATTTGATTCAAGAATCATTATATTTCGATTTATGAACAGAGAGTTATGCCACTTTTAATGCGGGTTTACTCCAGCTCGAAGAAAAAGAAATAATTAAAGCTTGGTCCTTTTATGTGCGAAAAAGAATCGAGTGTAACGGAATGTTTTATGAAGGTTGTTAAAGCTTTTATTTGTGTTCTATTAGCAAGGTAATAACAAGGCATAAAAGAAATAACAACAAGCATAAAACGAATACGGTAAATAAAAGAAACTAGAAAGACAAGGTAACTAGTCACAAAATTTATCGAAATTTCTCAAACCTTTAAAACACGTTTTTCAATATAAAAAATTAAAAACTTTTAGAACTGATTCTAATGTGTTTTAATATCATTCCAAACTCATAGAAAATCAACATGGTTTTTAATTTAAAGGTATGAGCAATAAATTAAAAAAAATCTAAGATAACAATTCTAACTTGTCACAAAATTAGTAAACTTTTGAAAACGATTTTCAAGCTCATAATTTTAAAAACATGTACATGCATCTCTTTGACCATAGCTCTGATACCATTTGTTGGAATTGATCTAGGGTTTAAGAAAAAGATTAAACGCTTCGGGAAGCGGGGAATTTTAAAAAATTTCTTTTCAAGTAAAAACAGTTTTTACTAACCTAGACAAAGAAGCAACTACATGTAATTAAAAACCAATATGAGCTAAGAGTTTACTAACATTTCTTGAAGCTTGAACTTTGAAGAAGCTTTTGGAAAGTTTGCAACGCTCGTCTCCCCTCGCAGCACGTCTCTCTTCCTTTCCTCGGCACCTCGAGTAACCACGAAAGTTTCTATCACTAAATCACTCGAAATAAAGGAATTAGTGAGTGGGCACTTTTAAACACTACGACTTAAGAACAAGTCTTGAAATCGCAGAGCTAAACACTAGGTCGAGTGAGGACCTAGAGAGAGAGAGAGAGAGGCTTTTCGGCCACAAGTTCTAGAGAGAGTGTCTCTCAAATCTCTTAAACTTGGATGAATGAAATGTGAGGAAATGAGGCTCCTATTTATAGGAGAGGTCTCACCTTCAATAAGGTAGTTTCCTCTTCTATATAATATCACATATTCATGAGCCAATTACCTCTTTTCCCACTTGAGATGCTCGGCCAACATAGGCTTCAATAAGCCTTGGATTTGTTTCCTATTTTGTTCCAAGCCTTGCTTTGACTCTCTCTTGGCCGAAGTTATGCTTTCCTTCTAGAGGAAATTTGTTTCCTCTTTTTTCTTTTGGCAAGTATCTTGATACATTTATGCACAAAAAAATCTCTCCTATTTCTCTTGGGTAGTAGGCGCCCATTTCTCATCTAGAAGGAGCTTCTAGAAGCTTCTTCATATGTTCATGACAACATTAGAAAGGCCCATTAAGAATTTTCAATAAAATTCTTATGAAATGAAATTAATCCACAAGGCCCAATTAATCGTATTATGGCCGAGTGACATTAAGTCATCAAATGAACTTGTCAAAATTTATTGACATCCATTTCATCCTATGTCTCAAAAGACAAGAATACCCTTTTGACAATTTTCGTTCTTGTTTTGACTTAGCTTCCAGTTTAACTATTCCTATCGATGTGATTCGTGACAGTGACCTCATGGACCCAAATTAACAAAGCTTGAGCTAAACACTTGGACTCAAAAGTTCACAAATCTTTTCCAAGTTTAGCTTAATGCCAACTGACTCCACTAAAGAGTTGACACTGAAAATCTCTCGGTTCGAATGAATTTATTTTCTACTCAAGAATTCGACCTAATTATGATGAGCGGATCCACTGAATATTATCTATGTTTACCCTTCATGAATGTCATCAGCTAGTCAGGATTTACTAAATTACCATTTTACCCTTCTAGCTGTTATTTCCTCAACTCCTTTGTCGCTTGTGAATAAGTTAGAAACAATGTATTGACGAGGAGCTAACAAGTCACATTGTTTCATCCAAAAAGAGTCAGGACTCAATTTGGACACTGGCAAGTTCATTTATTCACACTCCAAGGAACAAAGCATGAGGTGACATACATTGCATTTCAGCAATCTTGTACATGAATTCCATATCTATGAGAACTTCACAAAGTTACTCATGACATACTCACAACTTAGTACTTCACCAATAGGCCCTGTTCGGAATCACATAGTGAGTCCGAACTCTGACTTTCTCAAATGAGAATACTAAGGTGTGAAATGGCATGTCTCATTTCAGGATTAAGGTAAGCATGATGCAATTCATACATAGTGACTTCGAGACATAAGAGGTTAAATGGTTTGTTCTTATCTTGTCTCTAGAAGTGCACTGGTCGATTCAGTACCTTCGGAAGATTCCTAGAAGAACTATAGAGTCTCCAACTCTCAATGCCTCATAACCAGACATCATAGATTCTTCTAACAATCGTACTGAGGTCAATAGTCCTTTGACCCTTAGATTGCGAATATATCGTTTTAAGAAAACTACGAAGAGTTTGTTCATGCAAATCTACATTTGTCTCTTCGTAAGTTGTTAAGTTTGTTTATGGACTAAAAGACTAAAGTTTTATCATAAAGCTTCAAACAAAGAAAGAATGAATGAACGTTTCAACTTTATATTAATGAATAAGCAATTACAAGCAAGAGTCTTCGTAAGACTATATGACATCAAATGTACATAAATAGACACTACTACTCTTCTTGTGGGCACCATTGACAACAAGAATAAAGTATTACGTAAAGAAGAAGTTTGAGGGTCTCATTGTTGGAATCGATCTAGGGTTTAAGAAAATAATTAACGCTTCGGGAAGCGGCGGAATTTTAAAAAATTTCTTTTACAAGTAAAAACGGTTTTTACTAACCTAGACAAGTGCAAGTACATGTAATTAAAAAACTAATATGAGCTAAGAAGTTTACTAACCTTTCTTGAAGCTTCATCTTTGAGAAGCTCTTAGAAAGTTGCAACGCTCGTCTCCCCTCGCAGCACGTCTCTCTTCCTTTCCTCGGCACCTCGAGCAACCACGAAAGTTTCTATCACTAAATCACTCGAAATAAAGGAATTAGTGAGTGGGCACTTTTAAACACTACGACTTAAGAACGTGTCTTGAAGTCGCAGAGCTAAACACTAGGTCGAGTGAGGACCTAGGTGCCAAAACAAGAAAAATCGAAAATAAACTAGAAAGAGAGAGAGAGACAGGAGTTCGGCCAAGTTCTAGAGAGAGAGTCTCTCAAATCTCTTAAACTTGGATGAATGAAATATGTGGAATGAGGCTCCTATTTATAGGAGAGGCTTTACCTTCAATTAGGTAGTTTCCTCTTCTATAGAATATCACATATTCATGAGTAAATATTGCCTCTTTCCCACTTAAGTCACACGGCCAAGGCAGCCTTCTAGAAGGCTTGGATTTGTTTCCTTTTTTGTTCCTTGCCTTGCCTTGACTCTACTTGGCCGAATTCCCTTAAGCATCCTTATGCAAATTTGTTTCCTCTTTTTCTTTTGGCAAGTATCTTGATACATTTATGCACAAAATATTCTCTCTTCCTATGGGTATGTTGGGCGCCCATTATGTCTAGAAAAGGCTTCTAGAATTTTCTTTACTTGTTCATGACAACATAAGAAAAGGCCCATTCAGAATTTTCAATAAAATTCTTATGAAACGAAATTAATTCACAAAGCCCAATGATCAAGTCATGGCCGAGTGACATTAAGTCATCAAATGAACTTGTCAAAAAATTTATTGACATTCATTTCATCCTTTGTCTCAAACGACAGAAATACCCTTTTGACTATTTTCGTTCTTGTTTTGACTTAGCTTCCAGTTTAACTATTCCTATCGATGTGATTCGTGACAGTGACCTCATGGACCCAAATGAACAAAGCTTGAGCTAAACACTTGGACTCAAAAGTTCACAAACCTTTTCCAAGTTTAGCTTAATGCCAACTGACTCCACTAAAGAGTTGACACTGAAAATCTCTCGGTTCAAATGAATTTATTTTCTACTCAAGAATTCACCTAATTATAATGAGCAGATCCACTGAATATTATCTATGTTTACCCTTCATGAATGTCATCAGCTAGTCGGGATTTACTAAATTACCATTTTACCATTCTAGCTGTTATTTCCTCAACTCCTTTGTCGCTTGTGAATAAGTTAGAAACAATGTATTGACGAGGAGCTAAAAAGTCACATTGTTTCATCCAAAAGAGTCAGGACTCAATTTGGACACTGGCCAGTTCATTTATTCACACTCCAAGGAACAAAGCATGAGGTGACATACATTGCATTTCAGCAATCTTGTACATGAATTCCATATCTATGAGAACTTCACAAAGTTACTCATGACATACTCACAACTTAGTACTTCACCAATAGGCCCTGTTCGGAATCACATAGTGAGTCCGAACTCTGACTTTCTCAAATGAGAATACTAAGGTGTGAAATGGCATGTCTCATTTCAGGATTAAGGTAAGCATGATGCAATTCATACATAGTGACTTCGAGACATAAGAGGTTAAATGGTTTGTTCTTATCTTGTCTCTAGAAGTGCACTGGTCAATTCAGTATTGTTCTTATACCTAGAAGAACTATAGAGTCTCCAACTCTCAATGCCTCATAACCAGACATCATAGATTCTTCTAACAATCGTACTGAGGTCAATAGTCCTTTGACCCTTAGATTGCGAATATATCGTTTTAAGCAAACTACGAAGAGTTTGTTCATGCAAATCTACATTTGTCTCTTCGTAAGATGTTAACTTTGTTTATGGACTAAAAGACTAAGGTTTTATCATAAAGCTTCAAACAAAGAAAGAATGAATGAACGTTTCAACTTTATATTAATGAATAAGCAATTACAAGCAAGAGTCTTCGTAAGACTATATGACATCAAATGTACATAAATAGACACTACTACTCTTCTTGTGGGCACCATTGACAACAAACTCCCACTTGACTCAAAGAAGATGTGAGTAGTCCCTTATGCCTAATCCCTCTCGATGTTGGTCGAAGACCATGTTCGCTAGGGCCTTGGTGAATGGATCTGCCAGATATCTACTTCACCTCCACGTCTCCGCGCTGCACGATCTCTCGAATCAAATGGTATTTCCTCTCAATATGTTTAGAGCGCTGATGGCTTCTAGGTTCCTTTGAGTTAGCGACAACCCCACTATTATCACAATAAAGGGTCATGGGCTCGTCGACGTTTGGAACAACTTCCAAATACTTAAGGAATTTTCTAAGCCATACAGCCTCTTTGGATGCTTCACAAGTAGCCACATATTCTACTTCCATTGTGGAGTCAGCAATGCAAGATTGCTTAATACTCCTCCACACAACAGCTCCACCATTAAGGATGAACACAGATCCCGAAGTGGATTTCCTGGAATTCTTATCCGCTTGAAAATCGGAGTCGGTATATCCCGTCATAGTCAGGTCAGTACCTGAGTATGTAAGCATCAAGTTCCTAATTCTTCGAAGATACTTAAGAACATGCTTAACAGCAATCCAGTGCTCGGGTCCAGGGTTGGATTGGAAACGACTAACTACGCCAACGGCGAAACAGATGTCAGGTCTAGTGCAAAGCATAGCATACATGAGGCTTCCTACGGCAGAGGCATAAGGAATTTTCCTCATGTCTTCAATCTCTTGTGCAGTCTTGCGAGACTGGTCCTTAGAGAGTGAAACTCCATGCCTAAAGGGTGTTTGACCCTTCTTGGAGTCTTGCATCGAAAAGCGATCCATTACCTCATCAATATAAGATACTTGAGAGAGCGACAATGTTCGGTTTTTCCTATCTCGAAAGATTTGGATCCCCAGAATGTACGCGGCTTCTCCTAGATCCTTCATATCGAATTGCTTTGCCAGCCAGACCTTAACCTCAGATAACTTACCCACGTCATTACCAATGAGTAGTATATCATCGACATATAGTACCAGAAACACAACTTTACCTTCGTGTATTAACTTGTAAACACAAGGCTCATCTATTGACTGTTCAAAGCCAAAGCTCTTTTCAGTTTCATCGAATCTAATATTCCATGACCTAGATGCTTGCTTTAATCCATAGATGGACTTAAGCAACTCACAAACCTTGGTCTCTTGATCTTCTTCCACGAAACCATCTGGTTGAGGCATGTAAATGCGCTCGTCAAGATTGCCATTCAGAAAGGCTGTCTTGACATCCATTTGCCAGATCTCATAGTCGAGAGCTGCAGCTATGGATAGGAGTATGCGGATGGATTTAAGCATCGCGACTGGCGAGAAGGTTTCTTCATAGTCAATCCCTTCTTGTTGGGTATAACCCTTCGCCACAAGTCGTGCTTTGAACGTCTCGACGTTCCCATCAGGACCCCTTTTCTTCTTGTATATCTACTTACACCCTACGGGTTTAATCCCTTCAGGAAGGTCTACAAGTTTCCAGACTTTGTTGACATACATCGAGTGCATTTCAACTTTCATGGCGTCAAGCCAAAGGTTTGATTCAGAACAAGCCATCTCTTGGCTATAGGAAACAGGATCATCCATGTCAGAGACGGCTACAAGAGAGTCTCCATAAGACATGTACCTGTCAAGCTTTTGAGTAGCCCTCCCACTACGTCGAAGTACTACTTGACGAGATTCTGATGAGTTAGGTTGTGTTTCAGTTGGGGTAAGAACAGTTCTTACAGATGAGGTAGAAGCTTCCTCACCCAACTTTTCTTCAAGCACAATTTTGCTTCTAGGTTTTGCATCCTTCATAAAGTCCTCCTCAAGGAAACGAGCATTCGTGCTAACGAAAGTCTTATCGTCCTCTGGACTATAGAAGATGAAACCCTTTGTTTCCTTTCGATATCCCACAAATAAGCACAATTCTGACCTACTAGCCAACTTGCTAGTCTTTTGCCTTAGCACATGTGCAGGGCAACCCCAAATTCGGATGTGGCCCAAACTTACTTTACAGCCAGTCCATCTTTCATAAGGAGTACCAGGAACCGTTTTAGACGGAACTTGGTTCAGAATGTAAGCGGTTGTTTCGAGGGCATTTCCCCAAAAGGAAGGAGGGAGTGATGAGTAACTCATCATTGATCTAACCATCTCGATAAGAGTTCGGTTTCTTCTCTCTAACACTCTGTTTTGTTGAGGTGTGCCAGGTGCGGTAAGCTGAGAAGCGATACCTTCTTCTTTAAGAAAGTCATCGAACTCTCCAGACATATACTCACCACCTCGATCAGATCGAAGGGTTTTGATCACTTTGCCAGTTTGCTTTTCCACTAAAGCCCTAAAGACCTTAAATACGTTAAAGGTCTCGGATTTGTGTTTGAGCAAATAGACAAAACCATATCGCGAGTAATCATCGGTGAAGGTAACGAAGTATTCGTATCCTCCACGTGCCTGTTGACTGAGTGGACCACATACATAAGAATGTACTAGCTCCAGCAACTCGGTGGCTCTTCGACCCTTATCAGAGAAAGGTCGCTTAGTCATTTTTCCTTCTATGCAGGATTCACAAGTAGGTAGTGAAACTATTGCAGAGGCTTGGAGTGGACCGTCCCTCACAAGTCTCTTCATCCTATCTAGACTGATATGACCAAGTCTTAAGTGCCATAGGTGTGTTGATTTTGTTCGATCGGAGGACTCAGAAAGTTTGATCCTCTTTGGCTCCCTAATTAGATCATTATCTATTTCGGTGTCTAAAAGAGAAGGTTGAGTGGGATAGATGTAGAAAAGAGCATTCTTCATACATGCATCAGTGACAAAAGAATTATCAGGAAACGAAATACGAATTCCATTCTTAATGAACTTTAAACAATAATCTTGCTCACGAAGACGAGCAACGGATATTAAGTTCTTCCCAAAGGTAGGAACAAAATAAACATTATTCATGTTTAAAGTGGGGTCTTCAAAAGACAGCGTCACGGATCCCACAGCCTTCGCGGACACCAGGCTCCCATCACCCCACTTGAAACAGAACTCGCCTTCCTCTAAGCTTTTGGTTTTCTTGAAACCATTCAAGGAACAACAAATATGGTTAGTAGCAGCGGAGTCAAGAATCCACGTTGATACATTATCAGCTACTAAGCATGCTTCAGTAACTAGTACAATACTATGTTCCTTTGCTTTGAGATAGGCAGGACAGTTCTTTTTATCGGCCTTGTAAGGTCTCTTCACTGTTCCAGAGGCAGAGGCTTTTTGCTCAGTAGCATGTGCCTCTCATTGATTCCTCTTTCTCTTAGTGAGACCTACAGCAGTGTGAAGTTCCTCCATAAACTTGGTAACAGTGTACTCTAGCTTGTTGATGGAGTAGTTCATCTTGGAGGTATCAAGAGATGCGGGGAGAGTTTCTAAGATCACATCTACGACATTCTTCCCATTAATCTCAGATACTAGGATTTCCATTTTACTCAGATGACTAATGATCAATATCATAAAGTCTCCAACAGGAGTCCTTGCCTTCATGCGACAGTTCATAAACTGTCAGACTGCTTTTTGCCTTGCTTGACGCCTTTGCCCTCCAAACATCTCATGGAGATTGTTGAGCATGTCGGCGGCAGTCTCGATGTCACGATGTTGTTGTTGCAACAAATTGTTCATTGATGCTAAGATATAGCACCTCACAATCTCATCGGAGCAGAGCCAGCCGCCAAGGCATCTTTGTCCTCTTTAGTTGAATCATTATTCGTCAGAGGAGGACACGGGGTGGTGAGTACCCATTTGTTCTTGGTAAGGATTATGTCGAGGTTATGTTTCGAATCTAACATAGTTCATTCGAGGAAAGAATGGTTGAGAGAGGGTTGAGAGACATATTGCCTATAAAAGTTGAAACAAGTTTATGATTAGTCTTTGGTTTAGGATTTAAGTTTTATTAAGGCTTTTATAAAATCCAAAGGTGTTATAAACCAAACGATAATTTACTCCCTCAAGAGAAGGCCGCAAAAAATCTCCTTTTATAAGTAAATGACACATCATTAATGCTAAGCCAAGATGTCAATACATCTATTTTGACTAGCCACCTTTTAAATTGGTTTGATCACTCACATCCTTTCACAGAGCCTCAAGGGAGGATTACTAGGGATTGAGCCTAAGTGTGCAACCAACCACTTAGTCCAAAAGGTCAACTTTGAAAAACAATCCCCCAAGGGGAGGCCTTGCCATCATCGTCTCACTCTCGGACGTAGCTCATTGAGCAATGATCGAAGCAAGAACGCCTTGGAGTACTCCCATTTAAGTGAGGGTCGCAAGAGCGGCTCTTAGTCCCACGTTAATTGCTTCTTTCATTAGTGTTGGGGATCGTGGGTTACAAACAACAAGTATAACCCTCCCACTTAGTTTTTGGAGTTGGTTCATCGACTCTTATAAGTTCGGAAACAGATTTCCTAGTTAGAGAGCGACAGAGCGGACAACTAGAAGAGAATCCTAGATCGACATGTTCAGAGCAGTATTAGTGCATAAAGGCACAAGGTACATACTCGATCTTTTCCTATTTTCTATTTCGGGAAAGTGCGTGAGGGAAGTTTGAACTTCAACTCACTCGAACACTTGAAAGTTTGAGATTACACATCTTTTTATTTTTCGGCTTGTCTACAAAGAGACCTCCCACTCAAATTTTCAAGAGCATATAGATTTTGAACATATGTGATATAGATATAGTTTTGAAAACATTTTGAAAACTTATTTGATTTGGATGACAAAATATTTTCAAGTTTGAAAGTGAAAACGGCTTTTCAAAATTCAAACTAGTTTTGTAAAAACTCAATTTCAATTAAACTTTCAAAAATCAAAACATTTTAATCTTACACATCATGTTTATAATCACATGAAAAACAAGTTTGCTCAAGAAATTTTTCTCATTAGAGTTCTATAACTCATGGTAGTGTGGTTTGAAAATCCGGATTTCTAAAAACTGGAGTTTCAGCACAGTCGCACACCTCGGAGTAAAATCACCATATCAGGCGGCTCCGATGTCTTTTTGAGCCGAAACCGGTGGAATTGGACAGAGGACAGACAGAGCTTTAATTTGATTTAAGAATCATTAAATTTCAATTTTTGAGCAGAGAGTTATGCCACTTTTAATGCGGGTTTACTCCAGCTCGAAGAAAAAGAAATAATTAAAGCTTGGTCCTTTTTAGGTGCGAAAAAGAATCGAGTGTAGCGGAACGTTTTATGAAGGTTGTTAAAGCTTTTATTTGTGTTTTATTAGCAAGGTAATAACAAGGCATAAAAGAAATAACAACAAGCATAAAACGATTCAAGTAAAAATAAGAAACTAGTAAGACAAGAAAACTAGTCACAAAATTTTACTCGAAATTTCTCAAACCTTTAAAACACGTTTTTCAATATAAAAAATTAAAAAACTTTTAGAACTGATTCTAACGTGTTTTAAAAACATCCCAAACTCATAGAAAATCAACATGATTTTTAATTTAAAGGCAAGAGCAATAAATTAAAAAAAATCTAAGATAACAATTCTAACTTGTCACAAAATTAGTAAAGTTTCGAAAACGATTTTCAAGCTCATATTTTTAAATACATGTACATGCTAATCTTTGACCATAGCTCTGATACCATTTGTTAGAATCGATCTAGGGTTTAAGAAAATAATTAACGCTTCGGGAGGCGGCGGAATTTTAAAAATTTCTTTTACAAGTAAAAACGGTTTTTACTAACCTAGACAAGTGCAAGTACATGTAATTAAAAAACTAATATGAGCTAAGAAGTTTACTAACCTTTCTTGAAGCTTGATCTTTGAGAAGCTCTTAGAAAGTTGCAATGCTCGTCTCCCCTCGCAGCACGTCTCTCTTCCTTTCCTCTGCACCTCGAGCAACCACGAAAGTCTCTATCACTAAATCACTCGAAATAAAGGAATTAGTGAGTGGGCACTTTTAAACACTACGACTTAAGACCGAGTCTTGAAGTCGCAGAGCTAAACACTAGGTCGAGTGAGGACCTAGGTGCCAAAACAAGAAAAATCGAAAATAAACTAGAAAGAGAGAGAGAGAGAGGAGTTCGGCCAAGTTCTAGAGAGAGAGTCTCTCAAATCTCTTAAACTTGGATGAATGAAATGTATGGAATGAGGCTCCTATTTATAGGAGAGGCTTTACCTTCAATAAGGTAGTTTCCTCTTCTATAGAATATCACATATTCATGAGCAAATATTGCCTCTTTCCCACTTAAGTCACACGGCCAAGGCAGCCTTCTAGAAGGCTTGGATTTGTTTCCTTTTTTGTTCCTTGCCTTGCCTTGACTATACTTGGCCGAATTCCCTTAAGCATCATTATGCAAATTTGTTTCCTCTTTTTCTTTTGGTAAGTATCTTGATACATTTATGCACAAAATATTCTCTCTTCCTATTGGTATGTTGGGCGCCCATTATGTCTAGAAAACGCTTCTAGAATTTTCTTCACTTGTTCATGACAACATAAGAAAAGGCCCATTTAGAATTTTCAATAAAATTCTTATGAAACGAAATTAATTCACAAGGCCCAATGATCAAGTCATGGCCGAGTGACATTAAGTCATCAAATGAACTTGTCAAAAAATTTATTGACATTCATTTCATCTTTTGTCTCAAAAGACAGAAATACCCTTTTGACTATTTTCCTTCTTGTTTTGACTTAGCTTCCAGTTTAACTATTACTATCGATGTGATTCGTGACAGTGACCTCATGGACCCAAATGAACAAAGCTTGAGCTAAACACTTGGACTCAAAAGTTCACAAACCTTTTTCAAGTTTAGCTTAATGCCAACTGACTCCACTAAAGAGTTGACACTGAAAATCTCTCGGTTCAAATGAATTTATTTTGTACTCAAGAATTCACCTAATTATAATGAGCGGATCCACTGAATATTATCTATGTTTACCCTTCATGAATGTCATCAGCTAGTCGGGATTTACTAAATTACCATTTTACCCTTCTAGCTGTTATTTCCTCAACTCCTTGGTCGCTTGTGAATAAGTTAGAAACAATGTATTGACGAGGAGATAACAAGTCACATTGTTTCATCCACAAGAGTCAGGACTCAATTTGGACATTGGCCAGTTCATTTATTCACACTCCAAGAAACAAAGCATGAGGTGACATACATTGCATTTCAGCAATCTTGTACATGAATTCCATATCTATGAGAACTTCACAAAGTTACTCATGACATTCTCACAACTTAGTACTTCACCAATAGGCCCTGTTCGGAATCACATAGTGAGTCCGAACTCTGACTTTCTCAAATGAGAATACGTAAGCTGTGAAATGGCATGTCTCATTTCAGGATTAAGGTAAGCATGATGCAACTCATACGTAGTGACTTCGAGACATAAGAGGTTAAATGGTTTGTTCTTATCTTGTCTCTAGAAGTGCACTGGTCAATTCAGTACCTTCGGAAGATACCTAGAAGAACTATAGAGTCTCCAACTCTCAATGCCTCATAACCAGACATCATAGATTCTTTTAACAATCGTACTGAGGTCAATAGTCCTTTGACCCTAAGATTGCGAATATATCGTTTTAAGCAAACTAGGAAGAGTTTGTTCATGCAAATCTACATTTGTCTCTTCGTAAGTTGTTAAGTTTGTTTATGGACTAAAAGACTAAGGTTTTATCATAAAGCTTCAAACAAACAAAGAAAGAATGAATGAATGTTTCAACTTTATTAATGAATAAGCAATTACAAGCAAGAGTCTTCGTAAGACTATATTACATCAAATGTACACAAATAGACACTACTACTCTTCTTGTGGGCACCATTGACAACACTCATCAGATTAGAGGATTAAAAAAACGGATTAAGTTGAATTTTGTTTTCTTTTTTATTTATTTTTTAGTCTAAAAAGTCATTTTGCGAATAAATATTTTTGAATTGTTATTTACCTAATAAAAATATGTCAAAATGTTAGTTTACAAATTGCCGCTTTTTCTTTTCCTTTATATAAACGGTATATCGTCTGTATTTTAAACCAAAATGGTATCGGCTTAAAATGATCTTATTTGTTTCAGACTTCATCTCTCTCTCTCTCTCTCTCTCTCTCTCTCTCTCTCTCTCTCTCTCTCCAAATCACATTCTTCTTCTTCTTCTTCTTCTTCCCCACTCCTTGAACATAGCCGAACTCCGGTAGAGTGTTCGTGATTAATGCACCTTAAATAACCAATAACGCTAATAAGAGCTAATTATTCACATGGCTATCAAACAAGATATAGATTACTTAATTAATTAATCATAAGAAACTTCATCAAGCAACCATATCATATAAAAGACGAGTTTAAGAAAACTTACAGTTTTAGGCTCACGAATTGCAATCTTTCACAATCCGTCTCCGTCTTGAACGTACAAGCCTCCACACAATCAGATCTGGAACTCCTCCTTCAAGGACTGGATGTGATGACACCAATGTCTTCCGAAACGTAATCTTCGAGGAAGATAAGACAAAAGAGTGGGTTTCGTTATTCTCACTAGATCTGGAAACAGGGTGTTTCCGATCTTTCTCTCTTATTTCTAAGAATGGAGTTTAAGTAATTCCGAGCGGAATGAATAGAGGAATTAGGTCAGCACACTCATGGGAGAGAGGCCACGAAATTCTTTGGCAATTAGGTTCTATTTGGCTTCAGATCAGCCCTCTATTTATAGCAGTTAAAATGTATCATTATCGAATATTCTAGAATATTCTAAAAGATATTATTTCCTTTTATTATGTTCACACTAGTTGATTAAATCTCAGCCCTTTGATCTCAACTAGTGAATCCTATTTTTTCTCTCATTCAATAGATCAATATCTAGGATTTTATTTTATACAACAGTATAAATATTTTATGTTGAGAAAATCTAGGAAATTGTATTCTCCTAGATATTCTCCTAAATATCCTCCTAATATTTAGCCTATATATTATGAGAGAATATAGGAAAATATATCTCCTATTTATTCTCCTATATTTTAGAACAGAAAAAATACTGGTTACCACACCAGTGCAAAAAACGTCCAACAACGTAGGGGGGTAGGCGATTATTTTGCTTTTTCAAGGCCCAATAGATTTAAGCACATTAAACACTTATTTACTTGTCCAACAATAAACAATAATTTTATTTACTTGATCTAGTAATAAATAAACAACTTTACTATAAATATTTATTTAATTATCAAAATACACTTTTGGGAATTTAATGTTGTCAATCACTATTACAGCAAGTGAGATTATAATAATAATACATTCTGTTATATTAATGTTCTTATCCGCCTTTATCGAAGCCGAATCGGGGGCGATGGACCTACTAGTAGAAGCTTAACAAATCCGATCAAAAAGATGAAAAAAAGTCATTTCTCTTTTTCGATCGATTCGTCTAATCTTAGTCAATACTCCACCATGTAAGCTAAGACTGAACTCTCCTTTAATACTAGAATTATATTTACTCATCGTAACGAGTGTCCACTAATTTAGTCATTACGTGATCATGACCCTCCAGGTTCTGCACGTATCGAGATAGGTGAATTTGTTCCATTATACCTTTCTCTTTACATATAAGCTCTAAGCATCGTTGCTTTCCCAGCGAAAGATTCAACCGAACGTAAACCAACTTCGGAAGTGTGCACAATCAGTCGGTTCTAGAATCAACCCTTAGGTGAGACAACATTAACCTTCTTTCAGGAAGGCCAGATTACGTATCCGTAAACTACTTTATTCTACAATCATGTCCCGAGTTCCCAAAACATCTATTTATTCAACCTTCATTGGCCTTTAATGTGATGAATCAAAGAACCTGGTAACATGACCTAGAAGTCCATGATCATTTCTGGATTAATATCAAGCGTCACTGTGACCATCATTTGTGACCCTGGCTAGTGTGTCGTAACGGTCCTTAAACGACAAATCTACAAGCAAGGTCTGTCCGGGTTGTACACTAACCACAAGTGCAGAATGCTCCCACTAAGTGATCAACCTTCACTTGTGTTCCACATATATGACTTTAGATACGGCTTTCCACGCACATATCAATCATCGACTAAGTTTTAGTTCACCGCCCGATATTGGATACCCAGCATGCGATTCAGTTTGATACGGAGACTATGAATGTTAGTTGTTATTGATTCTGAATGTTATCAGACCTCAACCCACTAGTCATATGATGCTAATAAAGTAACTTCTTATCTTATTTAGTAATCATCATCTTCTAGTGGACAATATTCCTAACATAGAGACCGTGGCAGATTCGCAAACGCCAATCAATTTCTCCACCAAGCAACGCCGATTCCTTCTTCACCTCTTTCCTTCGCTCGAGCTTGACGCTGTACATAATTGCGGACCTCCAAAGCTCATTAACATCTCAAATGTCGTTGAACCATAGTCGCTCGAGCTTTACATTTCCATAGATGAACCGCCAGATTAAGTGTTAGTTAGCACGAGTTCAACTTTGATTCTTTAAATTTTTATTAACCGTTGTGATTATGAAATTGTAGTATGTTTCGGTGCGTAACAGATTTGAGTATTTCCGTATTTGTTTCGTGTTGTTGTGTCAAATGTTGGGGAATCAAGCGCGTATCAGACACGAACAATCGTTCTGATGCTACGCGTTTGAGATGATTCCACCATATAACCATATTAATGCGGAAAAATAATTAATTACGCTGATCATAAGCTAATTAAATTATGGTTATAATTAACAAGATCTAGTTTTGTTTAATTAATTTAATTCAGGAGAGCATAATTATCAAGCAACCGATTTGAGCGAAAAACGAATACTTACATTGATTTTCGGTTCAGCTACAGAACGCTCCTAAACCAATTGCGCACTCCTTGCGTCGTCTTGATGAAGGACTCGAGGATGACACCTTAGTCTTCCGAAACGTAATCTCCGAGACGAATAAGAAAGATGAGTGGGCACAGTCTTTATCTCACCAGATCACGAAACTACGTGTTTCGAGATCTCTCTCTTATTTTACTAAGAATGGAAACATATTTCCGAGGGAAGGAAAGAAAATTTCGCACGGCCAAGGGAGAGCTACGAAATTATTCGGTCAAAATCCTTGATTTTTTCTTTCTCATGAACCCCTATTTATAGTAGTAAAAGGAGATATTCATGGAATCTTCCAGAATATATTATTTCCTTTTATTGTGTTCACACTAGAGGATTTAATCTAGGCCCTTGGATCTCAATAAGTGAATCCTACTTTTTCTCTCATCCATCAGATCAATAGGTATGAGATATTATTCTCTATTTAAATAGAGAATATTTTATTTAGTGAGAGAATAAAGGAGAATATATTATTTCCCTTTAAATATATTCTCCTAAATACTTTCATTTAAATAAGGATAAAATATAGAACAATATCTTATATTATTCTCTCTCCTTTATTTAAACAACTAAAGAGAAAATATTGGTAAATACCAATATCATGAAATTCGGATTTGATGGCACACGGCCAAGGGGATTTGCGCAACACCCTAGTGCCAAAACCCTAAATCCGATTTTCATATTTTGTGCAAGGCCCAATTGCTTAAAACCCAATTAATTATTTCTTTACTTGGTCCAACAATAAACAAATAATTAATAATTGTTTATTTACTTGATCAAACAATAAATAAACAATTCTACCATAAGTATTTATTTAATTCTGCGAATACCCGTTTTCCATAATTAATGTTGTCAATCACAATTACAGCAAGTGAAATTAATAATGATAAACATTATTATACGAAAGTTCTTATCCGCCTTTATCAGAGCCGAATCGGGGACTATGGACCTATTAATAGAAGCTTAACAAATCCGATGAAAAAGACGAAATAGTCCTTTCTCTTTTTCCATCGATTCGTCTAATCTTGGTCAAATACTCCACCTTGTAAGCCAAGACTGAACTATCCTTTATACTAGAATTATATTTACTCATCGTGACAAGTGTCCACTGATATAGTCAGTTCGTGATCAAGATCCTTCAGCTTCAACCCGTGTCAAGAGAAGTCAATTTTTCTGTTATACTTCTCTTGATACATATCAGCCCTAAGCATTGTTGCTTCCCCAGCGAAAGATTCTTTCGAACGTTACTTACTTCGAAAGTGCTAGCAATCTATCGGTTCTAGAATCAACCCTTAGGTGAGTGAACATTAACCTTATTTCAGGAAGGCTGGATTTCGTATCTGTAAATCATTTCCCACTCGAATTATGCTCTGAGAAAACTCCCAAGACATAAGCTGTGATTAGCATGAATAGCCTTTTAGAGAATGAGTCAAAGAGCTCAGTAACATAACCCAGTGTCCATGATCACTTCAGGATTTAGATCAAGTCTCAATGTGACCATCATAGTGGCCTTGGTTAGTGTGTCGTAACGGTCCTTAAACGACACATCTACACCAAGACCTATCCAGGTCGTACACTTACCACAAGTGTAGAATGCTCCCACATAGTGATCAGCCTTCACCTATGTGTTCCACATATATGGCTTTAGATATAGCTTTCCACGCGTATATCAGTCATCGACCTCGTTTTAGCTCACCGCCCGAACTCAGGTGCCCAGCACGTGACTCAGTTTAATACGGAGGCTATGGAAGATAGTTGTTATTGATTCTAATTGTTTAGAACTCAACCCACTAATCATATAATGCCAATAAAGTAATCTTATTATCGAATTTAGTAATCATTTATTCATTATCTTCAAGTGGGCAATATTATTCCTAACATCAAGGTAAATTCAAGACCTTATCTCTAGTTTAGGAAATAAAAATGTAGCATTGGTCAAGGTTAAACAATTGCGGAAATTCTGATGCAAAATTAGAGGGATCTTTGAGACCTTGTGAAGAAATTATGAACATAAAATCTTTAATCTGTCTGGCAGAGTAGATGGAAATAATGCATGTGATTTGGAAAATTTAGGTTTAATTAAAGGATACGACAGATATTGGTCTTAATCAAAGGACTTGAGGAATTTACATAATAATATGTTGATTTAGAAGTAAAGGGTTAAATTCTAGTTAAGAGTAAGGGTTGATCGCCGATAATTAGAAGTCCCCCTCAAGACTTATGAACTAGCCATGTCAGAACTGTTTGAGAGCTTAGTAATGAAGTTACAGAGTAATATATAAACTTGAACAATTTTGGTTCGTTGGCTATGCAGGAACACTGGTTAATGTTAGAAGATTCATGTAGTCTTGTATAATAGTCCATTGTTTGATTATGAACAAGGTAAGTGGATTCTACATTTACGATTGGGATAAGCAAAGAAGTCGTTTTATGTTGAACTTTGATTCGATTTATATATAGAAGTATTCTTTGCATTACAAGACATCTCAAATGATGGGACCCAGGTGGAAAGTAAAGGGCTTGGAAGCAAAAGCTCAAAGCGAACCCATGTCCCGGATAGTCTCACGGCTTTTTTACAATGTAAAGAAGAAGATGATGAACGAGAGAAGAAAAAGCTTTTCTCATTAATTTTCAATGAAATGAAATACAGAGTATTTATATTGTTCTGGTAACCAATCAAAATGCTGATGTTATAACAGGATTGCCACGTCAGCTTATTGTACTAAAATATCTAGGCTAGGAATAAAAGAGAAGAAAAAGACGATAATGACAAACAACATGAAGCAAAATGACATAAGAAATGTGTGTCGTAATAGTCCCCCTCAAGATGGATAGTAGATATCACGTACTCCCATGTTGCGAAGAAGAAGGTGAAACTGAGAAGGATGCAGGGCCTTTATGAAAATGTCAGCGAGCTACGAAGCGGAGGAGACATGGAATGTCTTCAGAAGACTAGCCTAAATCTTTTCTCTTATGAGGTGGCAGTCGATTTCAATGTGTTTCGTGCTCTCGTGGTAAATGGGGTTGGCGGCAATGTGGAGAGTAACCTGATTGTCACAGTAGAGCATAGTTGGGTTAGGGTGTGGAAGGTGAAGCTTTCGAAGAAGGGCGAAAAGCCACGTGAGCTCACATCTAGCGTTGGCCATACAACGGTACTCTGCCTCGGCGGAGGATCGAGAAAGGGTAGACTGCTTTTTCGACTTCTAGGAGAGTATAGAAGAGCGTCGGAAAACACAAAAGCCAGAGATCGATCGGTGAGAGTCAGGGCATTAAACCCAATCGGAATCTGTGAAAGCACGCAATTGAAGATCGTTCTGAGAAGGAAAGAATAAACCCTGGCCTGGAGCTTTCTTAATATATTGCTGGATCCGATTAACAGCATGGAGATGGAAAACTCTAGGTTCACCCAGAAATTGACTTGACGGATTGATAGAGTAACTCAAATTGGGGCGAGTGATGGTGAGGTATTGGAGCTTCCCAATGAGCCTGCAATAACTGGTCGGGTCTGAAAGAAAATCTCTGACAACTTTGTATAGCTTGAGATTTGGAGTCATGGGAATGGACGCAGGTTTGCTATCCAAGTGACCAGTTTCAGAGAGAAGCCCAAGGGCATATTTCCGCTAACAGATTGAGATCCCCCCTTCTGATCGGGCAACCTCGATGCCTAAGAAGAAACGGAGAGGGCCAAGATCCTTGATCTTGAAATGTCGATGAAGGAAGGACTTGAGGACATCAACAGCAGAATTGTCATTACTCGCAATAATATTTCGTCCACATAGACTAATAAGACGATCATACTAGTTCCACGTTGCTTAGTGAATAGAGAGTGGTCGCAATCAAATTTGCATAAACCATCTGAGAGAAGCGCAGAGGATAATTTCTGGAACCATTGTCGTGAGGCTTGCTTTAAACCGTAGAGCGATTTGTGAAGTCGACAAACTTGAGAAGGGGAAGACTCCCCCTGAACTGGTGAATATCCTGGCAGCAATTGCATATACACTTCCTCATCTAAGTCTCTGTGAAGGAAAGCGTTTGCAACGTCCAACTTCATTAGCAACCAACCTCGAACAGCAGCTATAGAGAGAATGACTTTTATTGTAACAGACTTTGCCACTGGTGAGAACGTGTCGAAGTAGTCTATACCCTCTTGCTGGGTGTAGCCCTTGGCAACCAGTCGGGCTTTGTGGCGTTCAATTGAGCCGTCGGTGTTGAATTTCAGCTTATACACCCATTTACACTGATCGAGTGTTTCCCCAGAGGTAAAGAACACAATGACCAAATTTTGTTCTCCTCCAAAACCTGTAACTCACTTGGCATTGCTCGTCACCAAACCTCACACTTAGAAGCAGTAGGATAATCTGGTGGTTCATCATGTGAACTAATGGATAGTGTAAATGCGCGATAGGGACGAGAGAGGTGGGTGTAACTAACAAACGAACAAATGGGGTATATGGAGGCTGAGGTGTTATCAGGAGAAGATTTGGAGAGGGTGATAGAGCAATGGTAATCACGAAGGTAGGAAGGGGCATTACGAACCCGAGATGGGCGAGTTGGGGTGAGATGGAGATGATCAGATGGTGAGGTGACCTGTGAGGAAAGTTGCGAATCACGTGGTGAGGGTGTTGATTGTGGTGAATCGGGGGCCAAAGGATAAGGTAGAACCCTATCGTCAAAAATTGAAGGCTTAGACGGAGACGGATTGTGGTTAATAAAAGGGAAGACCGGTTTGTGGAAAAACAACATTTCAGCTTATGTATATTCTATGGCTCTCAATGTCGAGGAATTTGTACCCTTTGACCCCATGTGGATAACCAAGCAAAACGGAGGCACGAGCACGGGGAGAGAATTTGTGGCGATGGCTGGGCAAGGTAGAACCGTAACAGAGACACTAGAAAACACGGAGGTGGGAGTATGAGGGTTTTTTGTGTGTGAGGAGCTCGAAAGGGGTTTTATGCGAGAGCAAAGGCGACGGGGTACCGTTGATAATATACACAGCAGTCAGTACACAATCACCACAGTAGCAAAGAGGGACATTACACTGAAAAAGAAGGGCTCGAGCTACATTGAGTAGATGTTGGTGTTTGTGTTCGACTACAGAGTTTTGTTCAGGGGTTTCGACAAATGAATGGAAGGGAATCACACCATTTTCCAGGTAAAAATCAGTGAATCTAAGTTCTGGGGCATTGTCTGAACAGACTGACTTGATTTTTATTTGAAATTGGGTGAAAATGAGTTTAAAGAAGCTGGGAAAAATAGTGAGAACATCAAATTTGGCTTTTAATAGGTAAACCCAAGTAGTGCAGGTGCAATCATTTATGATAGTGAGGAAAAAACGATGGCCCCCTGGAGTTTGAACGTGAAATGGCTCCCAAATATCAATGTGAATGATATCAAATGGTTATTCAGATAGTTTATTGTGAGATACAAAAGGCAAACGATGCTTTTTTGACAAATGACATGTTTTACAATGAGGATTTAAATAAAAAACTGAGCCTTGGATATTCAAATCATTTGAAAAAATTTTGAGTTTTATATGAGAAGGATGCCCGAGTCTAGAATGCCAAACATCCGGCTTGGAAATAGCAAAACATGAAATAAAATTACAAGAACTGTTTGTAGGCTCTAAGACATATAGGTTGTGCTCTTGTTTACCCCTCCCAATCGTCCAGTCCCGAGTAAGGTCATGAATGACACACATATCAGCCAAGAATTTGACATAGCAATGGACATCTCGAGTAAGAGTACTAATCCTTAGCAGGTTGAAAGAGAATGTTGGGGCATGTAAAACATTTTTCAAAACAAGATTCGGAGTGACAGGGACAGATCCTATGTGGCTGACAGGTACTATGGCCATTTGGGAGACTAATGGAAACATTGCTAATGGGTTTGTAATTGGAGAAAAGTTTGAGGTTAGAAAAGATATGATGAGTTGCACCAGTGTCTATTATCCACCTGTAAGATAGGGATAGAAGGTTAGGTGTACCGCTCAAAGTGTGAGATGTAGCAGCAGAGGCAAACGGTGTTGAGTCATCCTGCCGTGGAGTTTGCAGCTTTGAACTGAGTAACGAGATGAGCTGCTGCACTTTATCTGTGCTTAGTGAGAAGGATGGTTGCATTGGAGATGAAATCGGTGTTGGAATTGATCTAGGGTTAAGAAAAGATTTAATGCTTCGAGCAAGCGGCGGAAAATAAAAATTTTCTTTTAAACAAGTAAAACAATTTTACTAACCTAGACAAAGAGCAAGTACATGTTTATAATTAAAACTATCTAAAAGCAATTACACGTTTACTAACCTTTATGAAGCTTGAACGTTGAGAAGCCTTAGGAAGACTGAAACGTTTGTCTCCCCACGCAGCTCATCTTTCTTCATTCTTCGGGAACTCGAGTAACCACGAAAGTTTCTATCACATGAATCACTCGAGAAAAGAATGAATAAGTGTGTAGGCAATTTTAAACATGACGACTCAAGAATAAGTCTAAGAGTCGAAGAGCTAAAACACTAGGTCAAATGTGGACCTAGGTGCCAAAATAAAAACGAAAAGAACTAGAGAGAGAGAGAGAGAGAGAGGATGTTGGGCGGCCACAAGGTCTAGAGAGAGAAGCTCTCAATCTCTAACTTATGTGGGATGAGAAAATGAGAGCAATGAGGGCTCTATTTATAGGAGAGGAATTACCTTCAATAAGGTAGTTTCCTCTTCTATAGAATATTACATATTCATGAGCAAATATTGCCCTTATTTACCTTAAGTCACACGGCCAAGAGAGCTTCTAGAAGCCCTTGGCCGCCCATCTACATTCCTTGTATAGGAAATTTGTTTCCTCTTTTTCCTTTGGGAAGTATCTTCATACATCAATGCACAAAATTAGTCTCTCTTTCTCTCCATTTGGACGTGCAAGACCTTCTAGAAAGGCCTTCTAGATTTTTCTTCATTTGTTCATGACAACATAAGAAAAGCCCATTAAGAATTTTCAACTAAAATTCCATGAAATGAAACTAATCCTCAAGGCCCAAATTCATCAATATGGCCGAGTGGTTTAAATCATTTGTCATCTAATAACAATGTCAAAAAATTTATTGACAATCATTTTGTCCTATGTCCAAAAAGACAAAAATACCCTTTAGACAATTTTCGTAAAACTTGTCGCGTTCTTGTTTTGACTTAGCTTCTAGTTTAACTAATCCTACAAGATATGACTTGTGACAGTGACCTCATTGATCCAAATGAACAAAGCTTGAGCTAACATACTTTGACTCAAAAGTTCACAAACCTTTTCCAAGTCTAGCTTAATGTCAACTGACTCCACTAAAGAGTTGACACTGAGAATCTCTCGGTTCAAATGAATTTATTTTCTACTCAAGAATTCAACTTAATGGTGATGAGTGGATCCATTGAATATTATCTATGTTTAACCTTCATGAGTATCATCAGCTAGTCGGGATTTACAAAATTACCATTTTACCCTTCTAGCTGTTATTTTCTCAACTCCTTTGTCGCTTGTTAATAAGTTAGAGGCAATGTATTGACGAGGAGCTAACAAGTCACATTGATTCATCCAAAAGAGTCATGACTCAATTTGGACAATGGCCAGTTCATTTATTCACATTCCAAGGAACAAAGCATGAGGTGATATACATTGCATTTCAGCAATCTTGTACATGAATTCCATATCTATGAGATCTTCACAAAGTTACTCATGACATCACATAACTTAGTACTTCACCAATAGGTCCTTTTCAGAATCACATAGTGGATCCAAACTCTGACTTTCTCAAATGAGAATACGTAAGCTATGAAATGACATGTCTCATTTCAGGATTGAGGTAAGCATGATGCAATTCATACGTAGTGACTTCGAGACATAAGAGGTTAAATGGTTTGTTCTTATTCTGTCTCTAGAAGTGTACTGGTCAATTCAGTACCTTCATAAGATACCTAGAAGAAGTATAGAGTCTCCAACTCTCAATGTCCCATAACTAGACGTCATAGATTTTCCTAACAATCGTACTGAGATCAGTAGTCCTTTGATCCTTAGATTGCGAATATATTGTTTTAAGAAAACAATGAAGAGTTTGTTCATGCAAACCTACATTTGTCTCTTCATGTATTGTTGGGTTTTTTTTAAGGACTAAAGACTATAGATTACCATAAAGCTTCAACTAGACAAGGAAGAATGAATGAACGTTTCAACTTTTATTAATAATTTGGCATTTACAAGCAAGAGTCTTCGTGAGACTACATTACATCAAATGTACATAAATAGACACTATCACTCTTCTTGGGGGCACCATTGACAACAATCGGTGGTGCTGGTGGAATTTCAGTGGATTGAAGGGAGCTCACAAGGTTTGAGCTGCTGAATAGCCTTGCTTAGGTGCCCTTGTCTTGGATTTGAACTAAAACCCGGGTGGAAACTAGCCGTGTGCCCAAAAACTCCACAGTGAGAGCAGGTTGGGCGTTTCCCTTTGTTGAACTGGGCAGCCAAGGCAGTGGGCGGGGCCTTCGTGGGAGTGGAGGGTGTGGTGAAATTGAAGGTAGTTGTCTTCGGTGCAGCTCCAAGAACGCTGACCCCCAATCCCCGCTGCCTTTCTTCTTGCACCATAAGACTTAACACCTTAGCAACTTGTGGGAGTGGTTCGATCATCAAGATCTGGCCACAAATGGTTGAATACGAATCATTCAGACCCATAAGGAATTGCATCACCATCTCTTGTTCTTGATACTCGATCCATGCCTTCATGCCTCCACACGAGTAGATCGGAGCAGGTTTATAATTCTTCAGCTCATCCCACAGTATTTTCAGCTTTGTATAGTATGTGTTTGACATCGAGAGAACCTTGAGACATGCCATTCAACTGTTGCTTGATCTGAAAGATCCTCAGAGCATTACTTTGGCGTAATCGATCGTGAAGATCGACACAAACAGCTCGAGCAGAGTCAAGATACAAGAGTGAATCTGCTATATCTTTTGACACATAGTTCAAGATCCAGGAGGTTACCATGTTGTTACAACGAGATCCTGAGCTGTAGAGAGCATCTTCAGCCCTCAGAGTTGGAACAGACCCATCTACGAACCCGAGCTTGTTTTTAGCATTCAAGGCCATGGTCATCGCTCGACTCCAGGTGTTGTAGTTAGGGCCGGTGAGAACATGAGAGACGAGAACCATTCCTGGATGATCTCCGCTGTGTAAGAAAAATGGTTTGAAGAATCCATGGTCGCCGGTAATGGATTTTCGACGGAGGATGGAGAAGCTGGGCTGACTGACGAAAAACGATTAGTGTTGTTGTTGTTGTTTTGTCTACCACAAGCCGTGGTGAAGAAAGGAAGGAGAAGAGCTCAGAGTGCAATGGAAGCTAAAGCTCTGATACCATTTTACAATGTAAAGAAGAAGAGGATGAACGAGAGAAGAAAAAGCTTTTCTCATTAATTTTCAATAAAATGAAATACAAAGTATTTATATTGTTCTGGTAACCAATGAGAATGCTGATGATATGATAGAATTTCCATGTCAGCTTATTGTACTAAAATATCTAGGCTAGGAATAAAAGAGAAGAAAAGGACTATAATGACAAACGATATGAAGCAAAATGACATAAGAAATGTGTGTCGTAATAAGCTTCAATCTTCTCTGATCCAATCTCAGGCTCAAGGACTGCTTTCCGGGTCCAACGTCCTAGTTTTCCTGGACCCATAAGAAGCCGATTTTCTCAATCGTGCCTGCTTCGGCGTTCCAGTCACAACTTTCGATAAATACAAGTAGTGGTTCCAACTAGGCCCGAAGGAGGCGTTTTACCTCTCCAATGCCCTGAAATGCCTCGTTATCATCGACAGAGAAAAGAGCAGCTCGGCGTACGACGACAAAACTCTAAGGCGACACATGAAATCGGAGAAGGAGTTTTTCCCCCGTCTTTATAAGGCCTACTCTCATCTCCAGCTGAAGAATTGGGTCGTCATATCCGAGGTAAGATACGGCGCGGACTTTGTTGCGTATAGGCACCACCCAGGCCTCGTTCACTCCGAGTTTACCATGCTCGTTCTCTCGGAAGGAAGCAGAAACTCGAAGCTTGTGGTGTGGTCTGACGTACATTGTGTGGGCCGCCTATGTAGTGGAGTAGCCAAGACCTTGTGGTGCTCGATGTCGCTAAGAATGACAGCGGAGATAGTTCGCCTCTGTGTTTGGAAGGGTATAGCTTCCGCGCCATCTCCAGGTGGCTTCCCAAATAATGTCGTGAAGATCGTGGCCCAGTTAGAGAGATGATACAAAAAAAAAACAAAAAGATCTGATGGGAATTGATAGTGGGTAACATCAAGAATACATGTTTTTCTTGTTCAATGTTTTGTGAATAAGGGAAGTGGTAATTTGATTGAGTGTTTGAGTTTTTTTTTATTTATATTGACATTTTTTAAAAGAATTTGTATTGACATAAGTTATTGACATTAAACTCGTGCTTTCCATATTTTAAGTTTAAAAAAATTGTTTTGAATTGTTTAATTAGTGATGACATTTATCTACTCATCAGTCTAGCACTCCACTGAATCGAGAATATAGGTTTGAGTCATTTTTTTATATAATATCGAGGCCATACTCCGAATAATTCAAGGTACATTTGAAATGGTCTACTTAGAAAACATATAAAAAACAAGCTTTCAAATGACAATACACTATATTATATTGCATAATCTATACCTACACAAACCGACATGAAAACTAACCCTTAACATTTTAGCCCTAAAATTATGCTTTTTCAATTTGTACTTCGACAAAAAAAAAAAGTGTCAAAACTTTCGATCCCTCTCCATGTGTCTTATCTTCCAAGTTTATACTTGCCTGCTGTCCCTCACACCCATTGTTACCTACGCTAGACATCGCCGTCCCCAGTAAAAATTGTTCACCATCACCCGTAGTCGACGATTTTTGTCGTACAACACCCATTGAAGCCGTTCTTCGTACAATACCCATTGACGCAGTTCTCCGTACAATACCCATTGAAGTGGTCCCAATGTACGTCAACATGGTATGTTTATAGTAAACAAATTTAATTTATTTGATTATATTATGCTCTAGATAAATAGTGTATACAGTCTATATGGTTGATTATTGAAAGTCAAGCTTCTCATGTATTCAGACCTTTATAGTATCAGAGTCTACCATTTTCCATTTTAAAAATGCTTCTAAATATTTCCATGGATTTTGATTTGCGATCGATTCCAAAAAGTCCATCGCCCTAGTGACACGAGTCATTATCTTCGATCCAAATTACCATGCATCGCTTAATGGTCGTAATTGCTTGAAATGGTCACAGACTATGAAGCTAGCCATTGACACCATATCCAGATAAAGTAATACGGCACTGATTCTTTCCCTGTCGTTTTATTTCTTTATGTCGTTCTATTACTTTATGTGTCATTAGTCAGCTTAGTCAGCTTTTATTATTTTCTTTTTTTCTGCTTTCACAGATTAGTTAGTTCCTATATATATATCTGTAAAATACGTTTTGTATCTTTTCAATTCACTCAATACAATTCATTCTCTCTTGATTGAGAATCTACTCTCTTCTGTTTTCACGAAAGTAATATGGTATCAGAGAAGAATTATTCCGCAATTCTTCTCCTCAATTTCGAGTCCCAGTAATTCACAGATCTTTTCCTTCATCTCGCGATCCTCGTTGCCATGGAATCGCAAGAGAAAGAGCTCAAGACAGCACAAGAAAATTCTTCGCAGATCGGATCGTTGAAATCTCCAATTGACGATCCTATTAGTCCATACTTCTTGCATCATTCTGACAATCCGGGAGCGATATTGGTGTCTCAACTCCTCAACGGCGATAACTACCCCTCTTGGAGTCGATCCATGCTCATTGCGATCTCCGTGAAGAACAAATTGGGTTTTCTCGATGGTTCGATCAAGAAACTTGATGAATTAGATCCTCTTCTACTCAATTCTTGGAACCGAAATAACAACATCGTTATTTCTTGGATCCTCAATTCGGTCACGAAGGAAATCTCCTCAAGCATCGTCTATGGGAAGCACACAACAAGTGAGATCTGGAAAGAACTTGAAGAGCGCTTCGAACAGAGCAATGGACCGAGGATCTTCCAACTCCGCCCAGAATTGTCAAATTTGGCTCAGGACCAAATGTCTGTGACGACGTACTACACTAAGCTCAAGGGGCTTTGGGAGCAATTGAGTGATATTCGTCCGAATTGCACCTGCAAAGGTTGTTCTTATGGAGCTACCAAGGCAATGATGTCCTTCCTCGAATCCGAGCATGTCATGGCTTTCCTCATGGGTCTAAATGAGTCCTTCACCACTACGAGAGGACAAGTACTTCTCATGGATCCGATACCTTCCATCAACAAGGTATACGCGCTTGTGTCGCAAGAGGAAAAGCAGAGATCCATCGGAGCAGAGATTGGAGCTCAAGAACCATCCAATGCCATGGCCATGGTGACCAAAGAAGACAGCGCTCAAAGGAAGCCAACCAAAAAGGATAGGCCCTACTGCACTCACTGTAAGATCCTTGGCCACACAATCGACAAATGCTTCAAGATCCATGGCTATCTGCCAGGATACAATCAGCGAGTCAAAGGCCAAGCATATTTGTATTTACAAATCCCTGTTTAGCACCTTGAGGCCTCTTGTAAATTCCACAGTAACCTTACCAAATCACTATGTCGTTCTTGTTCACCAATGTGGCGACATTAGAATCCGTCCTCTTCTTGTACTGAAAAATGTTCTTTTTGTTCCTGATTTGAAGTTCAATCTTTTGTCTGTCAGTGCTTTAACCAAAAATTCCAATGTCAAGGTTACATTCACCGATTCTTGTTTCATTATACAGGACATACAGACTTTAAAGACGATTGGCAAGGGTAACCTGCAAGATGATCTCTACCTACTTGATCCAAGTCAAGATACTGTAGTCGGCAATGTAGTGAATAACGTCTCTATCCAGGTTTGGCACGATCGCTTGGGACATTTGTCTTACAAGCGACTAGAGCCTCTCAAACTCTTTCTACATTTTGTGTCTAGTCGAAAAGTTGTCCCTTGTTGTATTTGTCCCCTTGCAAAACAGCGTCGTTTACCTTTCAATAGTAATAATAATCTGAGTGATAATCCTCTTGATATTGTTCATTGTGATATATGGGGTCCGTTTCATATTGAATCTCATTCTGGCTATAAATACTTTTTTACTTTAGTTGATGATTGTTCTCGTTTCACATGGATCTTTCTTATGAAGCATAAATCTGATGTCCATAGCATTATCCCTCGTTTTTGTTCTATGATTGAGAATCAATTGTCTAGAACTATTAAAGTGTTTAGGTCTGATAATGCCAAGGAACTTGTCTTTGCTCAGTTCTTCTCTCATACAGGAATAGTGCATCATTTTTCTTGTGTGGAAACTCCACAACAAAATTCTAATGTGGAGAGAAAACACCAACACATATTAAATGTTGCTCGTGCCCTTTATTTTCAGTCTTGTGTTCCCATTCGTTTCTGGTCTGAATGTGTTTGCACTGTAGTTTATCTTATAAATCGCACACCAACTCCTATTTTACATAACAAAACACCGTACAATGTCATGACTCAAAAGAACTTTGATTATCAGTCTCTCCGTGTCTTTGGTTGTTTATGTGTTGCATCAACCACTAAGGCTCACAGGTCAAAGTTTGAACCACGCGCAAGGAGGTGCGCTTTTATTGGATATCCACTGGGTATTAAAAGTTATAAATTCGTGGATCTTAACACTCACGAGATTTTTGTCTCAAGAGATGTGACATTCCACGAGTCCATCTTCCCTTTTTCTGATATTAATAAGCCCGAGTCAATCGTTGACCCTTTTTGTGATTTGGTCTTGCCACAGCCTGCAGATAGTTGCCCAGATTTTACACATGAAGATTATAGAACAAAAACCATTCCTTTGGCTGAACCAAATTGCCGAGACTTGGAAGTTGAGACTCCACCTAGCCACGCATCACAAGATGATACCTTGGAAGACATGAATACTTCTACCACAATGAGACGTTCCACTCGATGAGTTAAGGCTCCTACTTATCTCAAGGACTTCCATCGTAGCTTGATCACTACACAAACGGCTAAGTTAACTTCTCCTCATACTTTAGACAAGGTAGTAAACTATGATCTTCTTTCTCCTTCTTTTAGACATTATATCTTGACTATTTCTGTTGAGTACGAGCCTCAATACTATCACCAAGCTGCTAAACACTCTCATTGGCAAACTGCCATGAGAGATGAAATAGAAGTTATGCATGAGAATAAAACTTGGAGTGTTGTATCCTTACCTCCAGGTAAGAAAGCCATCGGATGTAGATGGATTTATAAAAATAAATTCACTTCTGATGGTTCTTTGTCAAGACGAAAAGCTCGTTTAGTTGCTAAGGGTTATAACCAACAAGAAGGGTTAGATTATCTTGATACCTTTTCTCCATTTGCAAAGTTGGTTACTGTCAAGCTTTTATTGGCAATATTAGCTGCAAAGCAGTGGCATCTTGTCCAAATGGATGTAAATAATGCCTTTCTCAACGGAGACCTTTTTTAGGAAGTATATATGGAACTGCCTCTCGAATATAAACCTCAGGGGGAGCTACCACCGGGGAAGCCAGTCTGCAGATTACATAAATCTATTTACGGGTTAAAACAAGCATCTCACCAGTGGAATATTAAGTTCACACAGGTTCTTCTTCAGTTTGGTTTTCAACAATCCAAATCTGACTATTCTTTGTTTACATGGGGTTCTGGTACAACCCTTGTTATTGTTTTATTATATGTTGATGATATCATTTTAGCTGGTCCTAATCTTCAAGCTATTGATGATGTTAAAACCTTTTACATAATCATTTTAAACTGAAAGATTTGGGACAGTTGAGATATTTTCTAGGTCCTGAAATAGCTCGTTCTAGCTCAGGCTTGGTTATTTCTCAACGCCAATATGCTTTGCAGATTTTGTCTGATTATGATTTTCCTTGATTCCAGACCGGCTAAGACTCCTATGGATCCAAGGAAGCAACTTAACTCTATGGATGGTGTGGTTCTGGAAGACCCTACAGTCTATCGGCGTTTCGTTGGTCGACTGCTCTATTTGACCATCTCGAGGCCGGACATAACTTTTGCAGTACATCAGCTCCGTCTGTTCATTTCTTCGCCGCTACAGGATCATCTTGTAGCGGCTCATCATCTCCTGCGATATTTAAAAGGCAAACCGGGCCTTGGTTTGTTCTACTCTGCAAGTTCGAGCATTCAGCTCAGGGCTTTTTCCGATGCGGACTAGGGGACTTGTTCAGACACGAGGCGTTTAGTGACTAGGTTCTGCGTTTTCTGGGAAATTCACTTGTTTCTTGGAAAGCTAAGAAACAGTCTACCGTGTTCAGGTCGTCCGTTGAATCATAGTATCAATCACTTGGCTTAGCGACGTCGGAGATTCTGTGGCTTCAGCAACTTCTTCGTGATTTGTCCATGACTGAAGTGAAGCCTGTTGTACTCTTCTGCGATAATCAAGCAGCAGTACAAATTGCATCGAATCCGTCCTTTCACGAGCGGACTAAACACATTGAAATAGATTGTCACTTCGTGCGTGAGAATTTCAAGTCTGGTGCAATCAAACTCTTACACGTTAGGACAAATCACCACTTGGCTGATCTCTTCACTAAGCCTTTACCTTCTCCACAGTTGTCTTCGCTTCTTTCCAAGATGGCGTTCAAAGACATTTATTCTCCATATTGAGGGGGATTAATACGACACTGATTCTTTCCCTGTCGTTTTATTCCTTTATGTCGTTCTATTCCTTTATGTGTCATTAGTCAGCTTAGTCAGCTTTTATTATTTTCTTTTTTTCTGCTTTCACAGATTAGTTAGTTCCTATATATATCTGTAAAATACGTTTTGTATCTTTTCAATTCACTCAATACAATTCATTCTCTCTTGATTGAGAATCTACTCTATTATGTTTTCACGAAAGTAATATAAAGCTACACATAAAAATTTAGAGAATTCTCTGGTTATAGCGTGGTAGTTGAAATTCCATGGAAGTCTCAATCACTAAACCCAATATGCTCTTAAAGAATGCAAATGAGCTGTGGGATTCTGTTTGTGTGACCTATTTGTTGTCGCTCATTTTCGGACAACTATTTAGGAGCCCCAAACGGTTCGACCCAAGGCTAGAAAAAGTGGTCACATTCGGGCTCGAGCGTGTCGGACTTGGTATCCCAAGTCGTCCCTTAGCTTTCAATGGTCCTATAGTTCGTCCAAACACCTGAAACGGGGAAAAAGACACGTGAACTACAAAGGGGAAACAGAGGGGGTGCCTCTGTTTACCTCTCTGACTCTCAACATTACGAGGATTAAGGTGGAATATAGAGAGTTTGGTGTTTAGATGGCCAAAGCTTGAGAGAAACGAGTGAAGTACGAGTTCAGCAGCGTTTCAGTACTCAATTTCGGATTACCTGACTTGAGGGAGTGGTTGAGGAACCCCTTGGCCGAGTGAAGTTGGGTCGGCCATTGGCCGAGTGAGCCTCGGTCGGCCAATGGCCGGGTAAGGGTGCTAGACCAGCCAATGGCTGGGCGAAGGCTGAGCCGGCCGTTGGCCGGATGAGAAGCTGAGCCGGCCATTGGCCGAGTGAACTCATCGGCCAATGGCCGGGTGAAGGCTGGGCCGGCCATTGGCCGGATAAGAAGCTGGGCCAGCCATTGGCCGAGTGAACTCAGTCATCCAAAAACCGGGTGAAGGGTCTAGGCCGACCAATGGCCGGGTGAAGACAGGGCCGGCCATTGGCCGAGTGAAACTCGGTCAGCCAATGGCCGGGTGAAGGCTGGGCCGGCCATTGGCTGAGTGAAACTCGGTCGGCCAATGGTCGGGTGAGAGGCTTGGGCCGGCCAATGGCCGAGTAAAGGCTGGGCCGGCCATTGGTCGGGTGAGGACGTCCAGTCGGCCAACGGGGCCGATAGCGTTGCCGGATCGCGCCGGGCCGATACCATTAGCTCCCGAGTTTGCCATCGGGCGTAGCCCGTGTGGTAAACTCAAGTGTGCTCTGCCATTCATCGTCTCGTCGGACCACCCCGTCATTGAACCGGTAAGCCTTTTTATTATTACTTTATTTGCTTTTTTCGACGCGTCTCTCGTTACACATGCTCATGGGGTCCCCTAACCACCTGTCGGCGTGTGGGCCCCCTGAAGATGTTTTCACCTTCTTCCTTGACAACTCCTATGAGACTCTAGACGAGTTTTTGAATCATCTCCCATCGCCTCCCATCGATCTTCATCTACTCCCAACCATGGGCTAGGATTTCTCCGTACGGGCGGCGGTGAGTTCGGGCGACTGTGACTTCTCCTCGGTGGACACGTGGCTGACCGGCGAGGACGACCACCCGGCGGCCGGCGAGGCTGTCGCATCACCGAGACCAGCCGGACAGACCCTTGACGGCGCATGGGCGGCGCTGGATGGGGCGCCTGCCGGCTATCTCCCGCGCGACCCGGGTGAGCGGCCCCCGGATGGGACAAGCACCGGGGAGCCCCCGCACGGCTGAGGAAGATGCCATGGAGGGCTCGCGTGACCCGCGGGCGACCGTTCTGGATGACACGCACGCCGGGGGGCTGTTTGGCTGGCCCCGGGCGGATCTGGAGGCGCGCGTGCTCACGTCGAGGGTTCTTCCTTTGAGGCGAGCAGTGGAGAGGGCGCGCAGGCCCTAGGCGGCACTGACTGGACCAGCGGTGGCATGGGAGAAGCGGCGCTCCGGTCGGCGGGGCCATTTTGGCTAGGTGCTGGCGGCGTTGAGGACCCGCGCACGTCAGGGGGGGCCACGTCCGGGCGGGGGTGCGCCTTGGGAGATGCGCCGGCGCCGGCCGAGAGGTGACAGCAGGGACACAGCCCGCCCAAACCCTAGGGGTAGGTGGGCCAAGCCCGCGCGAGCATAGCCCACTCGGTCGTGGGTCGGGGGAGCGTGTCACCGGGCCGGGGGGCACGTCACTAGGCCAGGGGGCGCATCACCAGGTCGGGAGAGTGCGTCACCGGGCCGGGGGAGCGCGTCACCGGGCTGGGGGAGTGCGTCACCGGGCCGGGGGAGCGCAAGGGAGGCCCAGCCAACTCAGGCGCGCGAGGGGAGACTCTGGCCAGTCCCATTGCGCAGGAGGTTGGCCCTACCGAGCCGGGTGCTTGTGGAGCTGGCCCATCTACCTTGAGCGCCCGAGAAGAGGGCTTGGACAGGCTTGACGGGCAGGGCGCGCATGAGGGGATCCATCCGACCGGCCCAAGCGCGGACGAGGCGACCTACCTTGCCGGTCCGGGCACGCATCGGGAAGACAGTCCTACCGGCCAGGCAGAACACGTCACGGACGCCCCGACCAGCCCCGAAGACGTGGTGGACCCGGAGGGCTCGAGTGAATCTCTTCTACCCCATTCATCGGCGGCTGCGTTACGCACCTTGACTACCCAAGAGGAGGAGCGCGCCTCGTCCTTCCCTATCGGGGAGTCGGCGATTCGAGGCGACTTTGACTGTTTCAGTGTCGACGTCTCGAGCTCCCTTTCGCTTGCTAGCTTCAGGAGCCTAACAAAGCGGTTCAACATTCCATCATCCAAATTACTGTTGCGATCACTACCCGATGATCTCCAGACTCGCCCGCGAAGGGGATACGCCGCTGTTCACGATGCTAGCCTTCGCGGGGACCTGCGGCTACCCTTTCAGCCCATGATCCAGGATCTTCTGGTTCGACTGAACGCCCACGCGTTCCTAATGTCTCCATCTTTCTATTGAATGGTGGCGGCATGCCACATGATGCTCTATCGTGAGAAGAACAAGGCCATGAGGGCCGATGATATCAGGAACCTCGTGTCTGTCTATGATGTCCCCGGGAAGCCGAGCTTCTACAAGGTTCAACACCGCAAGCGCTTTCCCATACTTACCAAGTTGTATTCCAAGAATCGATACCCTTGGGTGTGGGTGTCCGCATCTGCCTTAGGGATGGTGCCTCTCGTCTTTGGTCCCGCGGCCGACTTCTCGGCCGATCGCGGCACCGAGAACTCTGTACTAACGCTTGTGATTGGAGCTGTTCCAGACTCGAGGTGACAAGGGTCGCTCTTCGAGTCCCCGGATCTCATGGCGACTATCGGGTGGTTCATACCCGGCAACGAGGCTCCCTGTTGCTCTCCTAGGGGCGGCGAGGCCCCGTCGGGCCCCGAGCCCGAAGCGGGGGGTTCCTCCACCCTACCACTCGACGTGGGGGGTACTAAACTTTTTTATGCTATCGCGTTGTTTATTGCTTATATTTTGCCTCACTCTAACCGCTTGACATTCTCTTTTTCTTTTACGACGGGTGCCATGGTTCGAGACCGTTCGCGTGCAAGACTGCCCAGGGCGCAACCCACCACTGACGTTGTTGTCGCGGCCCGCTCTCAGATCGAAGCTCATCGCGGGGGATCGCCCGTCCAAACGCGGAACGAAGCGAATTCTTCGAACAAGCAGCCCTCATCATCCGTCTCTCTCAGTTCGCCCTCTAGCCAGAAACGCGCTCACACGTCGGCGGTGAAGGGCGGCATGGACTCGATGCTCCTAGTGGAAGCGACGGAGCTGAGGGGTCAATGTTCCCAAGGGATTCTCGAAGCCCCTTTGAGGGACTTCAATGGTCTTCTAACAACGAGGGACATAGAGTACTTCCAAAACGGGATCAGCGACGCTCGAAAGGTACGATCTGTTATTTGATTTATGTATAGTTGCCGTACTTATTATGATTGCGCATGTGCCATCCACTCTTGCAGATGCTTGCACGTCAAGAGCGAGGCAACCGTATCCTTCGGGACATGCTGCGATGGATGCAGAACATGAAGACGGACATGGAGAGCGCCGCGGCCGACCATGCCACTGCACTGGCGGGGGTCCGGACTGCCCATGAGTTTCAAGCACTCGAGGAGGAGTCGAAGCGGGCCCGCGAGGAGGCGTCCCTTCTAAGCGTGGAGCTGGCCACCGAGAGGTCACTACGGGTGGCCGAGCAGGCGTCTCGAGAGAAGGCGGAACAGTCGGCCGACACCTTCCTTCGGGAGACAAGGAAACTCCAAGCGTTACTCTCAGGCCGAGATGAGGAGCTGAAAATCGTCCATGCTCGACTATCGGCGAGCGAGATCTCTCGTGTCAAGGCGGAGAGGGAGCGGGGCTCCCTGCTATTGGAGATGCAAGCCATTATTGAAGAGAAGGATGATGCCGTGCGAGCCAAGGTTGATTTGGAGGATGATTGGGACATTGCTCTAGAGGAGGCTCGTTATGCGGCGGCCGTACGGGTTCGTGACGCGACTGTGAAGGAGAACGCATCTCGCAGAACCACCTTCTCTTTCTTTGACGGCATGTTTCCCCCATTGGACGATGTGCCACAGGAGGACGACCCTTGTCCCCAGGTTCCCGCGAAGGCTGCTCAATCGACGAACTGCCCGCTTGACGGAGAGGCCACTGATGGGTCGGGCGTCCCTCCACCCAAGATCGATGAGGAGCAGGTCGATTTTGGTTCCAAATAGTTGGTCTTTTTTCGATTTCCCGCGCACTTGTTTGGCGCTTGTCTTCTCTAATGCTTTCCTTTCGGATATTCGTCGCATTCTTTTTCTTTTTGTTGGGTTGTTTCCGTATCATTGACCATTTTTATTAGAGCTTTTCCGGTTTGTGATGCGTCTTATTTTCTCAATTTACTATGTTTAGCGTAATCCATTTGCGCAATCCGGCTAGTGCGTGCCTCACGAACCTCGGTTTACTATGTCTAGCGTAACCGATCTGTACGGCTCAGCGCCATACTTGGTGGCAAGGTTTCCCGTGAACGTTGGCTAGACCAATTTCATCTGGCGGGCACGAGCCTTTGAAACCCATTGGTGACTCGCTGCCTCTCGGCGCACGAGTTGGGCGGCTAGTGGGCCTCTTTCCTGGCATATATGCTACCAGTTGGCGTGCATGTTGTGTGCTAGGATGGGCTTGAAGTAAGCGCAGTTCCCAGTGAGCGTGGTACCTATCGATACTCGTGTCGTGTTTTGGGTTTTGACTTCCGTCTTAGGGTCAGCAGTCTGGTGCGCGGATGCGACCTGTTGACGATTCGCTACCTTTCGGCGTGCGAGGCATGGAATCATGCGAGAGCGTCGCACGAAAGATGTATACCTGTTAGCCCCCCGAGTTTCTTGTGTACTCGTAGAGGAGACTAGAAATTATAACAACACATAACAAAGCTTTAAGTTGAAATGTAATCCCATTATCGTGTCAAAGAAATTAAAATTACACCCCTTGGCCAATGGCCTTATTCAAACTCGAAATTGTCACTTAACAAAATTGAAAATAAAACGAGAAAAGCATAAAGAGTTGAGAGCGAGCTTTATTGGTAGTATTGCCTCAGATGCTCGGCATTCCATGGGTGAGTGAACACGAGCCCTTCTAGGTTCTCGAGCTCGTACGTGCCACCGTGTGTGGCTCGATGCACACGATACGGGCCTTCCCAGGTAGGTCCCAGGACTCTTGCCCCTTGCACTTTGGTGTTTTGGAACACCCTTCAGAGGACAAGGCTTCCGCTGGCGAACTTCCGAAGCTTGACCTTGGAGATGTAGTACTTCTCGACCTTTCTCTTCTGGGCGGCGAGGCGGTTAGCGCGTTTGCCCTCTTCTCGTCTCTGAGGTCCAGTTCGAGCCTCATTGCTTCGCCGTTGGCAGTTTCCTCGAATTATTCGATGCGGAAAGCCGGGAGTTTGGTCTCGAGGGGTACCACGGCCTCGACGCCGAATGCGAGTACGAACGAGGTTTCACCAGTTGCGTTACGCGCGGTCGTCTGATATGCCCACAAGACCGTAGGAAGCTCTTCGGCCCACGCCGCCTTCCTTTCTTCTAGCTTCTTCTTTAGGTTTTCCTTAACCGTTTTGTTGACCGCTTTGACTTGGCCGTTGGCCTGAGGATGACGAGGGGAGGAGAAGGTTTTGCTAATTCCCAACTGCTCGCATATGTCACGGACGCGCGCATTGTCGAATTGTTTTCCATTGTCGATCACGATTGATGCGGGGATCCCGAAGCGGTAGACGATGTTCTTCCATATGAAACTAGTCGCGTTCGCCTCTATGATCTTTGCCAATGGTTCTGCCTTCACTCATTTCGTGAAGTAATCTATGGCTATGATTGCGCGCTTGTATTGTCGCAGGCCCATAGGCAGCTCACCAATAAGGTCGATTCCCCACTTCGCGAAGGGTCGAGGTACAACGATCAGGCATTGCGGCGCCGGTGCCTGACGCGGGACGTGGGCGAATCTTTTGCATTTTTCACACTTTTTGGCCCACTCATGGGAGTCCTTTTTCAAGGTTGGCCAAAAGTATCCAAGCCTTAGAAGTTTCAGAGCCAAAGATTGTTCGGCGGCATGGTTCCCGCATAGCCCCTCGTGTACCTCGCGGAGCGCGTTCTTCGCCTCGACCTCACTTAAGCATCGAAGGAAGGGCATCGAGTACCCTCTCTTGAATAGGGTGTCCCCCATCATCGTGTACTTGGGTGCCAAGCTTCTCAGCTTTCTCGCTCCCTCCTTGCTTTCGGGGACGACTCCTCGCTTGAGGTACTCCACGAGTGGCGTCATCCATGATGGGGGTGGCACTTCGTCAATCACCCATACGTCGCTTCTCGAGACGTAGGGTCGCGTCAACACTTCTATAGGGACATTGCCTTCTCCTTCTTCGTCTATCCCTTACGCAAGGCGCGCTAGGGCATCGGCCTCGATGTTTGCCTCGCGGGGAACTTGGACTATCTCGAACCATGACAGGGCTTCCAGGTTCTTCTGAGTCTTGGACAGATATGCGATCATGCTCGGCTCCTTGGCTGTGTAGTCACCCTTCACCTGGTTCACAATTAGTTGTGAGTAGCAATGGATGCCCATGTTCCGGATTTCTAACTTGTTTGCCAATTCCCAACCAACGATCAGAGCTTCGTACTCTGCCTCGTTGTTGGAGGCCTTGAACTCGAATCGCAAAGTGTATCTCAACTTTTCCCTATCGGGGTTTGTGAGTATGACGTTGGCGCCAGCCCCCCGGGCATTTGATGTGCCATCCACGTGCAAGTCCCAGATCGGCCCTATTGGGTTACTAGTCATTTTCTTCGACGACCCGTCGTGGTCGTTCCCCTTGTCTTCCTTGTCTCCGTCTATTGAGGGCGTGTCAGTGAATTCCGCCACAAAGTTGGCGAGGGCCTGGCCTTTGATAGCGGTTCTCGGTTGAAACTCGACCCCGTACTCGCCCAGATCTTGGGACCATATGGCCATTTGCGACGAGGTCCCTTTTTGTAGAGCCTTTTCGATGGGATGTCTCGTGCGCACCACGATCGGATGTGCTTGAAAGTTAGGGGCGCAATTTTCTCGCGCTTATGACAAGGGCGAGGGACAATCTCTCGATTTCCGGGTATCGAGTCTCGACGTCGAGGAGCGCCTTACTAATGTAGTAAACCGGCCACTGGACCTTGTCTTCCTCGCGTATCAAGACCGCACTCGTGGCCCTATCGGAAACCGCGAGATAGACATACAAGGTCTCACCGTCTTTTAGTTTTGCAAGGAACGGAGGGGAGCTGAAGTAGGTCTTCATTTCGCGGAACGCCTTCTCGCACTCCTCTGTCCATACGAACCCGTCAGTCTTTTTCAATGCCTTAAAGAATGGTTGGCACTTGTCGGTGGCCTTGGACACGAATCGCGTTAGGGCGGCAATTCTTCCCGTCAAACTCTGCACTTCTTTAACCTTTTGTGGCGACCTCATTTCCAAGATCGCCTTGATTTTTTCGGGAATAACCTTGATCCCACGGCGGCTCACCATGTAGCCCAGGAATTTTCTGGACTCAACCCCGAAAGCGCACTTGTTGGGATTGAGCTTCATTTTGTAGCGCCGCAGGATCGTGAACATCTCCCTAAGGTCTCGGACGTGGTTGTGGGCTTTGAGACTTTTGACCAGCATGTTGTCCACGTAGACCTCCATTGTTTTGCCAATCGGGTTGGCGAACATTCGATTTACCAACCTTTGGTACGTAACACCCGCGATTTTTAGGCCAAAAGGCATGACCTTGTAGCAATAGAGTCCGTAACAAAGGTGGTCTTGATCTGATCCGGCTCGTGCATGCGGATCTAATTGTATCTCGAATAGGCGTCCATGAAGCTTAGCAGCTCATGACCCGCCGTGGCATCCACGAGTTGTTCAATTCTTGGGAGAGGAAAGCTGTTCTTCGGGCAGGCCTTGTTGAGATCTTTGTAATCGATGCAGATCCGCCACTTCCCGTTTGGCTTCTTCACCATGACGGCATTGGACACCCACTTGGGGTATTCCGCCTCGCTAATGAAGTTGGCGGCGAGAAGCTTGTCAACTTCTTCACCAATGGCCTGGTATCTCTCCCCACTGAATGCTCATCTCGGCTGGACGCGTTCGGTCACTCTTTTGTCATCGTTGAGGCGGTGGACCATTATCTCGGGGTCGATCCCCAGTATGTCGGCGTGTGTCCACGCAAAGACGTCTTTGAACTCGTGGAGGAAGGCCGCAAGTTAGAGTCGGATCTTGGTCGGGAGCTGGGTGCTTACCTTGACTACAAGGTCAGGCTTTGCATCGTCCAGCACAATGGGAACAAGGTCATCCGGTGTCTCTACCTTCCGACGCTCGACATCGTCCCTTTGGTCCAGCTCCCCGAAGGTGCCTCCTTCCTCGAATTTGAATGGGAACTTGTCTCCGAGTTGGAAGACGGTGCTCACCATCTTTCCCTTCTTCTTTCCATCCACCCCTGGATGTAGCACATTCTCGCCATTGATTGGTCTCCCAACATTATGGTGATTCCCTTCTCAGTCGGGAACTTCATCATCAGATGGTAGGTGGAAGTTATGGCCTTCGGTCGATTGAGAGTCGGGCGACCTATGATGATGTTGTATGCGGACGGCTGATCCACAACTAGGAAAGACACAATGTGGGTGACCTCGATCCCCCAGGAGTCCCGAAGGTAATTGGGATGTCGATGGTGCCCTCCATCATGACCCTCTCCATGGAGAAGCTGAAGAGTGGGGTCGAGATCGGGGTCGGTCTCAACCCGGTCAGCTTCATCCTGTCCAAAGTTGATTTGAAGATGATGTCGGCTAAGTTGCCATTGTCAATCAAGATCTTCCAGACGAGATTGTTAATGACTGGGGCCGAGACGACTATCGCGTCATAGTGCGGGTGGAGCACTCGCACTGCCTCCTGGTTGGTGAAGAACATGGATTCAAAGGGGGCTGGAGGCGGAACCTCGTACGTGTGGTTTATATGATGTGATATCTTCCCTTGAGAGACTTCCCGCACGTACTTCTTTCTTTGTGTGCTTGAGTCCCCAAACTCTGGTCCTCCCATGATCGAGCTCACAACGTGCATTTGTGAGCTCTCCGGTTCATTGTTCGTCGTTCGGTCAGTGACGGTTACCATCATCTGACCCTTCCTTTCTTGCCGCGGGCGTTCTCCGCCCGCTGCGGCCGTCCCGATCGTTCTGAGGACGTATTCCTTCAACTTCCCGTCTTGTATAAGGGCTTCAATTTGATGTTTGAGCTGATAGCATTCAGACGTCAGGTGCCCGTGGTCCTGGTAGTATTCACAAAATTTACTTCGATCCCACTCAGTCGGTTAGAGCTTGTGGCTGTTAACCATAAGGTCGAAGGTTCGACCCCTTCCTCTAGCGCCAAAATATTGTCGCTCATTTTCGGACAACTATTTAGGAGTCCCAAACGGTTCGACCCAAGGACAGACCAAGTGGTCTCGCTCGGGCTCGAGCGTGTTGGACTTGGTATCCCAAATCGTCCCTTAGCTGTCAATGGTCCTATAGTTCGTCCAAACACTTGAAATGGGGGAAAAGACACGTGAACTACAAAGGGGAAACAGAGGGGGTGACTCTGTTTACCTCTCTGACACTCAACATTAGGAGGATTGAGGTGGAATATAGAGAGTTTGGTGTTTAGAAGGCCGAAGCTTGAGAGAAACGAGTGAAGTACGAGTTCATCAGCATTTCAGTACTCAATTTCGGATTACCTGACTCGAGGGGTCGAGCCTCGGTTTTATAAGTGACCAAGGGGTGTTTGAGGAACCCCTTGGCCAAGTGAAGTTGGGCCGGCCATTGGCCAAGTGAGGCTCGGTCGACCAACGGCCGGGTGATGGTGCTGGGTCGGCCAATGGCCGGGCGAAGACTGGGCCAGCCATTGGCCGGGCAAAGACTGGGCCAGCCATTAGCCGGATGAGAAGCTGGGCCAGCCATTGGTTGAGTGAACTCGGTCGGCCAATGGCCGGGTGAAGGGTCTGGGCTGGCCAATGGCCTAGTGAAGGCTGGGCCGGCCAATGGCCGGATGAGAAGCTGGGCCAGCCATTGGCCGAGTGAACTCGGTCGACCAATGGCCAGGTGAAGGCTCTAGGCCGGCCAATGGCCTGGTGAAGACAGGGCCGGCCATTGGCCGAGTGAAACTCGGTCGGCCGATGGCCGGGTGAAGGGTCTGGACCGGCCAATGGCCGGGTGAAGACTGGGCCGGCCATTGGCCGGGTGAGAAGTTGGGCCGGCCATTGGCCGAGTGAAACTCGGTCGGCCAATGGCCGGGTGAGAGGTTTGGGACGGCCAATGGCCGGGTGAAGGCTGGGCCGGCCATTGGCCGGGTGAAGAGTTGGGCCGGCCATTGGCCGAGTGAAACTCAGTCGGCCAATGGCCAGGTGAGAGGCTGGGCCGGCCATTGGCCAGGTGAGGACGTCCGATCGGCCAACAGGGCCGATAGCGTTGCCGGATCACGCCGGGCCGATAACACTATTCCAACCTAGAGAACACTTCTCAGATCTTCGAGCTGAAGACCCAATTGTGGCAATCTAAGCAAGGCAAACGAGACGTTACCACCTACTACAACGAGATGCTAGCTATATGAGAAGGAGCTCGATCAATGCCACAAAGATGTGTGGGAAAGTAAGAATGATCACACCTGTCAAAAAAAAGCCCAACAAGATGTTCCTCGCATGAGTCAAACAAAGCCTCAATGAAATCTAGGGCGAAATTCTCAACCGCAAACCTCTCGCATCTATCTGTGAAGTTTTCTCCAAGGTTCGACTCGAGGACAGAAGATGCCAGACCATGTTAACAATCCAAACGACAACAATGGCACAATGTTATGAACCAGAATAAATGCTCACAACAATTCAGTCAAGAACACAACTGACCACAGAGAAAAGATAGTGATGTATTGTATTGACCTTGCAAATAGTTTTTAAGAGTGGCAAAGGAAGGTACAAAGAGACCTTCCTCTCTCTTACACAACAATACTCAAAATAGCAAGATGATGACCTGTCTCTCTCCCTCACACTCTATTCTCTTCCTGATAACTAACTTTTACTCACTACCCAATAACCTAATGCCACCTCACACATAGGTCACTCCTTTGTTCTAGTACATTCTAATTGTTCTTCTGCCCTTAAAAACATGTACCCACAAGACAGGGCAATTTAAGGCATGTCCATTTCTTCTTATCCGGGGTCCGCCTGTGATAAGTTGTTGGTAGAGGCAACTTATTACATGACAACCTTGATGATTCGCAGTCACAGCAAGGTCGAGACAAGAAGAAGAAGCCATGGTGCAAATTTTGCAAGAAGTTCTAGCACACCTGAGAAAATTTCTAGAAGATTACGGAAAGTCACCAAGTAGGAAACCAAATTAAGGCTGATTGTGCACTCCATGCCAATGTTGAGGTGTATCAAGAGCAACAAATCAAATCAGGAGAGCCACCATCACTCAGGAACAAATTGTGCAAGTCCTAAAGCTACTTTACACATCTAAACCTAGTCCCAGCTACTTCGTCCAAAATGGAAACATTAGTTATGTCTTCTTATAGTTGCGCACAAACTAAAATCACTTGAATAATAGGTTCAAGTGGGTGTTTCCATGGGAAAAATTGTTCAAATATGTTTTCCCCCTATGAGCCATCTGCATGAAATAAGAAGGCAAGAGTTGCGTATGGATCCTCTACTCAGCCATAGCTAGTGGTGGATATCAAATCTCTCACTCATTAACCATATATATCTAGTAACCTTGTGTCAATAAGTAATAACTCACCAAATATCTAGAACGTATAGCCAAGTTATTATCTTCTCTATGTGAAATATTGTTGGTGATTACGCAACCATGTAACCATGCGGAAATAATTAATTATGCTACTTAGCTAATTGATTAAGGTTATATAACAAGATCTAGGTTTACTTTAATTAATATTAAGCATGAGAGCAATATCAAGCAACTGAATTAAACAGAAGATTCATTAGAAAAAACTTACGGGTTTCTCATTAGCTATAGAAACTTTAATCGAGTTCTTCAAGATCCCGTTCTAAGCTCCAATAACTCGATCTTCTAGCTTTAGCTCCCACGATCAGATCTCTCATGATGATGGACTTGATGATGACACCTTAGTCTTCCGAAACGTAATCTTCAAGAATCATGAGGACAATATCTTATTTACTTATTTAACGGAGAGAATATCTCTACCATTATTATTCTCCTAGATAGTAGAAAATTAATTATGAGAGAGAATAAATGACAATATCTTATTTCCTTATATAATGGAGAGAGAATATCTATACCATTATTATTCTTGTTGGGGACGAACGAGTGGTATCAAACACAAACAATCGCTCTGAACAAGGTCCATAGAGAACTTACGGATAGGGCTCACGAACAGAAACTTATAGCTTTCACTATACGTCTTCAAACGCCTTGATGTTCTTCTTCAAGCTTTCAGATCCTCGTACGTGAACGTTTTGATCTCTTTCTTCTAGCTTTTAGACCCTCGTACTCCTCTTGATGAGACCGTAGTCTTCCGAAATGTAATCTCCAGACAAATAAAGAAATACGGCGTGGGACCACACTCTTTAATCTCACATGATCAAGAAACAAATATTGTTTCAAGATCTCACTCTTATTTTCTAAGAACGGAATAGAGCAATTCCAACGAGAGAGAGAGAGAGAGAGAGAGAGAATTCGGCCAAGAGAGAGAGGGAGAACCTCTTGGTCGATTTTTCTGAATGAACAACTGTCTTTTTCTCTTCTCATGTGTTGTCAATGGTGCCCACAAGAAGAGTTGTAGTCTTTATTTTGAACATTTGATGTAATAAAGTCTCATAAAGACTCTTGCTTGTAATTGCCTATTCATTCATTAATAAAGTTGAAACGTTCATTCAATCTTCCTTGTCTGAAGCTTTATGATAAAACCATAGTCTTTTAGTCCATAAACAAACTTAACAACTTACGAAGAGACAAATGTAGATTTGCATGAACAAACTCTTCGTAGTTTGCTTAAAACGATATATTCGCAATCTTAGGGTCAAAGGACTATTGACCTCAGTATGATTGTTAGAAGAACCTATGATGTCTGGTTATGAGGCATTGAGAGTTAGGAACTCTATAGTTCTTCTAGGTATCTTCCGAAGGTACTGAATTGACCAGTGCACTTCTAGAGACAAGATAAGAACAAACCATTTAACCTCTTATGTCTCGAAGTCACTATGTATGAATTGCATCATGCTTACCTTAATCCTGAAATGAGACATGCCATTTCACACCTTAGTATTCTCATTTGAGAAAGTCAAAGTTCGGACTCACTATGTGATTCCGAACAAGGCCTATTGGTGAAGTACTAAGTTGTGAGTCTGTCATGAGTAACTTTGTGAAGTTCTCATAGATATGGAATTCATGTACAAGATTGCTGAAATGCAATGTATGTCACCTCATGCTTTGTTCCTTGGAGTGTGAATAAATGAACTGGCCAGTGTCCAAATTGAGTCTTGACTCTTTTGTATGAAACAATGTGACTTGTTAGCTCCTCGTCAATACATTGTTTCTAACTTATTCACAAGCGACAAAGGAGTTGAGGAAATAACAGCTAGAAGGGTAAAATGGTAATTTAGTAAATCCCGACTAGCTGATGACATTCATGAAGGGTAAACATAGATAATATTCAGTGGATCCGCTCATCATAATTAGGTCGAATTCTTGAGTAGAAAATAAATTCATTTGAACCGAGAGATTTTCAGTGTCAGCTCTTTAGTGGAGTCAGTTGGCATTAAGCTAAACTTGGAAAAGGTTTGTGAACTTTTGAGTCCAAGTGTTTAGCTAAAGCTTTGTTCATTTGGGTCCATGAGGTCACTGTCACGAATCACATCGATAGGAATAGTTAAACTGGAAGCTAAGCCAAAACAAGAACGAAAATAGTTAAAAGGGTATTTTTGTCTTTTGAGACAAAGGATGAAATGAATGTCAATAAATTTTTTGACAAGGTCATTTTGTGACATGTTTCACTCGGCCATGACTTGATCATTGGGCCTTGTGAATTAATTTCATTTCATAAGAATTTTATTGAAAATTCTTAATGGGCCTTTTTCATGTTCTCATGAATAAATGAAGAAGCTTCTAGAAGCTCCTTCTAGAGACATGTTGGGCGCCCAACATACCTAAGGAAAGAGAGTTTATTTTGTGCATAAATGTATTTAGATACTTGCCAAAAGAAAAAGAGGAAACAAATTTCCCACACAAGCATGGGGAATTTCGGCCAAGAGACTAATAGGCAAGCCAAGGAACAAAAAAGGAAACAAATCCTAGCCTTCTAGAAGGCTGCCTTGGGCGCCTAAGAGGAATGGGAAAAAAGGGTTATTTTACTCATGAATATGTGATATTCTATAGAAGAGGAAACTACCTTATTGAAGGTGAGACCTCTCCTATAAATAGGAGCCTCATTTCCTCATAATTCATTCATCCAAGTTTAAGAGATTTGAGAGACTCTCTCTCTAGAACTTGGCCGAAGTCCTCTTCTCTCTCTCTCTAGTTTATTTTCGGTTTTCTCTTGTCTTGGCACATAGGTCCTCACTCGACCTAGTCTTTAGCTCTGCGACTTCGAGACTCGTTCTCAAGTCGTAGTGTTTAAAAGTGTCCACTCACTAATTCCTTCTTTTCGAGTGATTTAGTGATAGAAACTATCGTGGTTGCTCGAGTTCCCGAGGAAAGAAAAGAGAGACGTGCTGCGAGAGGAGACGAACGTTGCCAACCTTCCAAAGGCTCATCAACGTTCAAGCATCAAAAAGGTTAGTAACTTTTATAGCTCATATTAGTTTTTATTTACATGCATATGCTCTTGTCTAGGTTAGTAAAAACTAGTTTTACTTAAAAAGAAAATTTTTAAAATTCCGCCGCTTAACGAAGCGTTAAACTTTTTCTTAAACCCTAGATCGATTCCAACAAATGGTATCAGAGCTATGGTCAAAGGAATGCATGTGCATGTTTTTAAATTATGAGCTTGAAAATCGTTTTCGAAAGTTTACTAATTTTGTGACAAGTTAGAATTGTAATCTTAGATTTTTTTTAATTTATTGCTCATGCCTTTAAATTAAAAACCATGTTGATTTTCTATGAGTTTGGGATGATGTTAAAACACATTAGAATCAGTTCTAAAAGTTTTTAATTTTTTATATTGAAAAACGTGTTTTAAAGGTTTGAGAATTATCGAGTAAATTTTGTGACTAGTTTTATTTTCTTGCTAGTTTCGTTTATTTACTTGAATCGTTTTATGCATGTTGTTATTTCTTTTATTCTATGTTATTACCCTGCTAATAAAACACAAATAAAAGCTTTAAACAATATCTTAAAACGTTCCGTTACACTCGATTCTTTTTCGCACCTAAAAGGACGAAACTTTAATTTATTTCTTTTTCTTCGAGCTGGAATGTAAACCCGCATTAAAAGCGGCATAACTCTCTGCTCAGAAATCTAAATTTAATGATTCTTGAATCAAATTAAAGCTCTGTCTGTCCTCTGTCCAATGCCACCGGTTTCGGCTCAAAAGGACATCGGAGCCGCCAGTTATGGCGATTTTACTCCGAGGTGCGCGGCTGTCTGAAACTCCAGTTTTTTAGAAATCCGGATTTTCAAACCCCACTACCATGAGTTATAGAACTCCAATGAGAAAACTTTCTTGAGCAAAAATGTTTTTCATATGATTATAAACATGATGTGTAAGATTAAAATGTTTTGATTTTTGAAAGTTTAATTGAAATTGAATTTTTACAAAACTAGTTTGAATTTTGAAAAACCGTTTTCACTTTCAAACTTGAAAATATTTTGTCATCCAAATCAAATAAGTTTTCAAAATGTTTTCAAAACTATATCTATATCACATATGTTCAAAATCTATATGCTCTTGAAAATTTGAGTGGGAGGTCTCCTTGTAGACAAGCCGAAAAATAAAAAGATGTGTAATCTCAAACTTTCAAGTGTTCGAGTGAGTTGAAGTTCACACTTCCCTCACGCACTTTCCCGAAATAGAAAATAGGAAAAGATCGAGTATGTCCCTTGTGCCTTTATGCACTAATACTGCTCTGAACATGTCGATCTAGGATTCTCTTCTAGTTGTCCGCTCTGTCGCTCTCTAACTAGGAAATCTGTTTCCGAACTTAAAAGAGTCGATGAACCAACTCCAAAAACTAAGTGGGAGGGTTATACTCGTTGTTTGTAACCCGCGATCCCCAACACTAGTGAAAGATGCAATAACGTGGGACTAAGAGCCGCTCTTGCGACCCTCACTTAAATGTGAGTACTCCAAGGCGTTGTTGCTTCGATCATTGCTCAATGAGCTACGTCCGAGAATGATGCAATGATGGCAAGGCCTCCCCTTGGGGGATTGTTTTTCAAAGCTGATCTTTTGGACTAAGTGGTTGGTTGCACACTTAGGCTCAATCCCTAGTATCCTTCCTTAAGGCTCTGCGAAAGGATATGAGTGATCAAACCAATTTACAAGGTGGCTAGTCGAAATGATGTACTGACATCTTGGCTTAGCATTAATGATGTGTCATTTACTTATAAATGGAGATTTTTTGCGGCCTTCTCTTGAGGGAGTAAATTATCGTTTGGTTTATAACACCTTTGGGTTTTACAAAAGTCTTAATGAAACTTAAATCCTAAACCAAAGACTAATCATAAACTTGTTTCAACTGTTATAGGCAATATGTCTCTCAACCCTCTCTCAACAATTCTTTCCTCGAATAAACTCGAAGGCGACAATTACGTCGACTGGAAACGTAACCTCGACATAGTCCTTACTGTCGACAAGCACAAATGGGTTCTCACCACCCCCTGTCCTCAAACGAATGATGATTCGACGCAAGAGGAGAAAGATGTCCTGGCGGCCTGGCTTCGATCCGATGAGATTGCGAGATGCTATATTTTGGCATCGATGAACAATGTGTTGCAACAACAACATCGTGATTATGAAACTGCCACCGATATGCTCTACAATCTCCATGAGATGTTTGGAGGGCAAGGACGTCAAGCTAGGCAACAAGCGGTCCGACAATTCATGAACTGTCGTATGAAGGCTGGAACTCCCGTTAGAGATCATATGATGCTGATCATTAGCTATCTCAACGAGATGGAGATTCTTGGATCTGAGATTGATGGGGAGACTAAAATAGATATGATCTTGGAAACTCTCCCCGAAACCTTTGATACCTTCAAATTGAATTATTCCATGAACAAGCTGGAGTACACTGTTACCGAGCTCATGAAGGAACTTCAAACCGCTGAGGCACTCACTAAGAAAAAGAGGGCTCAAGGAGAAGTACATGCTACTGCCTCCACCTCTGGATCTAAGAAGAGACCTCGCAACGCCGAGAAGAAGAACCAACCTAAGGTTCAAGCGAAGAAGAAGGCGCCAAAGGCTCCGAAGGTGGACAAGTCTAAAGACAAGTGCCACCACTGCAACGAGCCTGGTCACTGGCGTAGGAACTGTCCCGCCTACCTCAAAACCAAAGCTAAAGGTATTGTACTTGTTACTGAAGCCTGTTTAGTAGCTGATAATGTATCATCGTGGATTATTGACTCCGCTGCTACTAACCATATTTGCTGCTCCTTGACTGGTTTTAGGAAAAGCAAAAGCTTAGAGGATGGCGACTTCTGCTTCAAGTGGGGTGATGAGAGCGTGGTGTCTGCGAAGGCTGTGGGATCCGTGACGCTATCTTTTGAAGATCGAACTTTAAATTTGAATAATGTTTATTATGTTCCTTCCTTTGGGAAAAACCTAGTATCTGTTGCTCAACTTTTCGAGCAAGATTATTATTTAAAGTTTATAAAGAATGGAATTCGTATTTCTTTTTCTAATTCTTTCGTCACTGATGCATGTATGAAGAATGGTCTTTTTTACATCTATCCCACTCAACCTTCTCTTTTAGACACCGAAATAGATAACGATCTAATTAGGGAGCCAAAGAGGATCAAACTGTTGGAATCGATCTAGGGTTTAAGAAAAAGTTTAACGCTTCGTTAAGCGGCGGAATTTTAAAAATTTTCTTTTTAAGTAAAACTAGTTTTTACTAACCTAGACAAGAGCATGTACATGTAAATAAAAACTAATATGAGCTATTAAAGTTACTAACCTTTCTTGAAGCTTGAACCTTGTAGAAGCTTTTGGAAAGTTGCAACGCTCGTCTCCCCTCGCAGCACGTCTCTCTTTTCTTTCCTCGGCACCTCGAGCAACCACGAAAGTTTCTATCACTAAATCACTCGAAAAGAAGGAATCAGTGAGTGGGCACTTTTAAACACTACGACTTAAGAACGAGTCTCGAAGTCGCAGAGCTAAACACTAGGTCGAGTGAGGACCTAGGTGCCAAGACAAGAAAAATCGAAAATATAAACTAGAGAGAGAGAGAGGAAGGGGCGGCCAAGTCTAGAGAGAGAGGCTCTCAATCTCTAAAACTTTGCATGAATGAAATGTGAGGAATGGGGCTCCTATTTATAGGAGAGGTTTTACCTTCAATAAGGTAGTTTCCTCTTCTATAGAATATCACATATTCATGAGCAAAAATCCTTTATTTCCCATTCTATCTTGGGCGCCCAAGGCTGCCTCCTAGAGGCTTGGATTTGTTTCCTTTTTTGTTCCTTGGCTTGCCCTTTTCTCACTTGGCCGAAATTCCCCATGCTTGTGTGGGAAATTTGTTTCCTCTTTTTCTTTTGGCAAGTATCTAAATACATTTATGCACAAAATAAACTCTCCTGTTTCTCTATAGGGTAGGCGCCCATAATCTTCTAGAAAAGGCTTCTAGAATTTTCTTCACTTGTTCATGACAACATAAGAAAAGGCCCATTTAGAATTTTCAATAAAATTCTTATGAAATGAAATTAATTCACAAGGCCCAATGATCAAGTCATGGCCGAGTGACATTAAGTCATCAAATGAACTTGTCAAAAAATTTATTGACATTCATTTCATCCTTTGTCTCAAAAGACAAAAATACCCTTTTGACTATTTTCGTTCTTGTTTTGACTTAGCTTCCAGTTTAACTATTCCTATCGATGTGATTCGTGACAGTGACCTCATGGACCCAAATGAACAAAGCTTTAGCTAAACACTTGGACTCAAAAGTTCACAAACCTTTTCCAAGTTTAGCTTAATGCCAGCTGACTCCACTAAAGAGCTGACACTGAAAATCTCTCGGTTCAAATGAATTTGTTTTCTACTCAAGAATTCGACCTAATTATAATGAGCGGATCCACTGAATATTATCTATGCTACCCTTCATGAATGTCATCAGCTAGTCGGGATTTACTAAATTACCATTTTACCCTTCTAGCTGTTATTTCCTCAACTCCTTTGTCGCTTGTGAATAAGTTAGAAACAATGTATTGACGAGGAGCTAACAAGTCACATTGTTTCATCCAAAAGAGTCAAGACTCAATTTGGACACTGGCCAGTTCATTTATTCACACTCCAAGGAACAAAGCATGAGGTGACATACATTGCATTTCAGCAATCTTGTACATGAATTCCATATCTATGAGAACTTCACAAAGTTACTCATGACAGACTCACAACTTAGTACCTCACCAATAGGCCTTGTTCGGAATCACATAGTGAGTCCGAACTTTGACTTTCTCAAATGAGAATACTAAGGTGTGAAATGGCATGTCTCATTTCAGGATTAAGGTAAGCATGATGCAATTCATACATAGTGACTTCGAGACATAAGAGGTTAAATGGTTTGTTCTTATCTTGTCTCTAGAAGTGCACTGGTCAATTCAGTACCTTCGGAAGATACCTAGAAGAACTATAGAGTTCCTAACTCTCAATGCCTCATAACCAGACATCATAGATTCTTCTAACAATCATACTGAGGTCAATAGTCCTTTGACCCTAAGATTGCGAATATATCGTTTTAAGCAAACTACGAAGAGTTTGTTCATGCAAATCTACATTTGTCTCTTCGTAAGTTGTTAAGTTTGTTTATGGACTAAAAGACTATGGTTTTATCATAAAGCTTCAGACAAGGAAGATTGAATGAACGTTTCAACTTTATTAATGAATGAAAAGGCAATTACAAGCAAGAGTCTTCATGAGACTTTATTACATCAAATGTTCAAAATAAAGACTACAACTCTTCTTGTGGGCACCATTGACAACAAACTCCCACTTGACTCAAAGAAGGTGTGTGTAGTCCTTCATGCCTAATCCCTCACGATGTTGGTCGAAGACCTTGTTCGCTAGGGCCTTGGTGAATGGATCTGCGAGGTTGTCCACCGTTGAGATCTTCTTCACTTCCACGTCTCCGCGCTGCACGATCTCTCGAATCAAATGGTATTTCCTCTCAATATGCTTAGAGCGCTTATGGCTTCTAGGTTCCTTTGAGTTAGCGACAGCCCCACTATTATCACAATAAAGTGTCATGGGCTCGTCGACGTTTGGAACAATTTCCAAATACTTAAGGAACTTTCTAAGCCATACAGCCTCTTTGGATGCTTCACAAGCAGCCACATATTCTGCTTCCATTGTGGAGTCAGCAATGCAAGATTGCTTAATACTTCTCCACACAACAGCTCCACCATTAAGGATGAACACAGATCCCGAAGTGGATTTCCTGGAATCCTTATCCGCTTGAAAATCGGAGTCGGTATATCCCGTCATAGTCAGGTCAGTACCTGAGTATGTAAGCATCAAGTTCCTAGTTCTTCGAAGATACTTAAGAACATGCTTAACAGCAATCTAGTGCTCGGGTCCAGGGTTGGATTGGAAACGACTAACTACGCCAACGGCGAAACATATATCAGGTCGGGTGCAAAGCATAGCATACATGAGGCTTCCTACGGCAGAGGCGTAAGGAATTTTCCTCATGTCTTCAATCTCTTGTGCAGTCTTGGGAGACTGGTCCTTAGAGAGTGAAACTCCATGCCTAAAGGGTGTTTGACCCCTCTTGCAGTCTTGCATCGAGAAGCGATCCATCACCTTATCAATATAAGATGCTTGAGAGAGCGACAGGGTCCGGTTTTTCCTATCTCGAAAGATTTGGATTCCCAGAATGTACGCGGCTTCTCCTAGATCCTTCATATCGAATTGCTTTGCCAGCCAGACCTTGACCTCAGATAACTTACCCACGTCATTACCAATGAGTAGTATATCATCGACATATAGTACCAGAAACACAACTTTGCCTTCGTGTATTAACTTGTAAACACAAGGCTCATCTATTGACTGTTCAAAGCCGAAGCTCTTTACAGTTTCATCGAATCTAATGTTCCATGACCTAGATGCTTGCTTTAGTCCATAAATGGATTTAAGCAACTCACAAACCTTGGTCTCTTGACCTTTATCCACGAAACCGTCTGGTTGAGCCATGTAAATGCGCTCGTCAAGATTGCCATTCAGAAAAGCTGTCTTGACATCCATTTGCCAGATCTCATAGTCGAGAGCTGCAGCTATGGATAGGAGTATGCGGATGGATTTAAGCATCGCGACTGGCGAGAAGGTTTCTTCATAGTCAATCCCTTCTTGTTGGGTATAACCCTTCGCCACAAGTCGTGCTTTGAACGTCTCAACGTTCCCATCAGGACCCCTTTTCTTCTTGTATATCCACTTACACCCTACGGGTTTAATCCCTTCAGGAAGGTCTACAAGTTTCCAGACTTTGTTGACATACATCGAGTGCATCTCAACTTTCATGGCGTCAAGCCAAAGGTTTGATTCAGAACAAGCCATTGCTTGGCTATAGGAAACAGGATCATCCATGTCAGAGACGGCTACAAGAGAGTCTCCATAAGACATGTACCTGTCAGGCTTTTGAGTAGCCCTCCCACTACGTCGAAGTACTACTTGACGAGATTCTGATGAGTTAGGTTGTGTTTCAGTTGGGGTAAGAACAGTTCTTACAGATGAGGTAGAAGCTTCCTCACCCAACTTTTCTTCAAGCACAATTTTGCTTCTAGGTTTCGCATCCTTCATAAAGTCCTCCTCAAGGAAACGAGCATTCGTGCTAACGAAAGTCTTATCGTCCTCGGGACTATAGAAAGTAAAACCTTTGGTTTCCTTCGGATATCCTACAAACAGGCACAATTCTGACCTACTAGCCAACTTGCTAGTCTTTTGCCTCAGCACGTGTGCAGGGCAACCCCAAATTCGGATGCGGCCAAGATTCACTTTACGGCCAGTCCATCGTTCATAAGGAGTACCAGGAACCGTTTTGGACGGAACTTGGTTCAGAATGTAGGCGGCTGTTTCGAGGGCATATCCCCAAAAGGAAAGCGGGAGTGATGAGTAACTCATCATCGATCTAACCATCTCCATAAGAGTTCGGTTTCTTCTCTCTGACACTCCGTTTTGTTGAGGTGTGCCAGGTGCGGTAAGCTGAGAAGCGATACCTTCTTCTTTAAGAAAGTCATCGAACTCTCCAGACATATACTCACCACCTCGATCAGATCGAAGGGTTTTGATCACTTTGCCAGTTTGCTTTTCCACTAAAGCCCTAAAGACCTTAAATACGTTAAAGGTCTCGGATTTGTGTTTAAGCAAATAGACAAACCCATATCTTGAGTAATCATCAGTGAAGGTAACGAAGTATTCGTATCCTCCACGTGCCTGTTGGTTGAGCGGACCACATACATCAGAATGTATTAGTTCCAGCAACTCAGTGGCTCTTCGACCCTTATCGGAGAAAGGTCGCTTAGTCATTTTTCCTTCTATGCAGGATTCACAAGTAGGTAGTGAACCTATTGCAGAGGCTTGGAGTGGACCATCCCTCACAAGTCTCTTAATCCTATCTAGACTGATATGACCAAGTCTTAAGTGCCAGAGGTATGTTGATTTTGTTAGATCGGAGGATTCAGAAAGTTTGATCCTCTTTGGCTCCCTAATTAGATCGTTATCTATTTCGGTGTCTAAAAGAGAAGGTTGAGTGGGATAGATGTAAAAAAGACCATTCTTCATACATGCATCAGTGACGAAAGAATTAGAAAAAGAAATACGAATTCCATTCTTTATAAATTTTAAATAATAATCTTGCTCGAAAAGTTGAGCAACAGATACTAGGTTTTTCCCAAAGGAAGGAACATAATAAACATTATTCAAATTTAAAGTTCGATCTTCAAAAGATAGCGTCACGGATCCCACAGCCTTCGCAGACACCACGCTCTCATCACCCCACTTGAAGCAGAAGTCGCCATCCTCTAAGCTTTTGCTTTTCCTAAAACCAGTCAAGGAGCAGCAAATATGGTTAGTAGCAGCGGAGTCAATAATCCACGATGATACATTATCAGCTACTAAACAGGCTTTAGTAACAAGTACAATACCTTTAGCTTTGGTTTTGAGGTAGGCGGGACAGTTCCTACGCCAGTGACCAGGCTCGTTGCAGTGGTGGCACTTGTCTTTAGACTTGTCCACCTTCGGAGCCTTTGGCGCCTTCTTCTTCGTTTGAACCTTAGGTTGGTTCTTCTTCTCGGCGTTGCGAGGTCTCTTCTTAGATCCAGAGGTGGAGGCAGTAGCATGTACTTCTCCTTGAGCCCTCTTTTTCTTAGTGAGTGCCTCAGCGGTTTGAAGTTCCTTCATGAGCTCGGTAACAGTGTACTCCAGCTTGTTCATGGAATAATTCAATTTGAAGGTATCAAAGGTTTCGGGGAGAGTTTCCAAGATCATATCTATTTTGGTCTCCCCATCAATCTCAGATCCAAGAATCTCCATCTCGTTGAGATAGCTAATGATCAGCATCATATGATCTCTAACGGGAGTTCCAGCCTTCATACGACAGTTCATGAATTGTCGGACCGCTTGTTGCCTAGCTTGACGTCCTTGCCCTCCAAACATCTCATGGAGATTGTAGAGCATATCGGTGGCAGTTTCGAAATCACGATGTTGTTGTTGCAACACATTGTTCATCGATGCCAAAATATAGCATCTCGCAATCTCATCGGATCGAAGCCAGGCCGCCAGGACGTCTTTCTCCTCTTGCGTCGAATCATCATTCGTTTGAGGACAGGGGGTGGTGAGAACCCATTTGTGCTTGTCGACAGTAAGGACTATGTCGAGGTTACGTTTCCAGTCGACGTAATTGTCGCCTTCGAGTTTATTCGAGGAAAGAATTGTTGAGAGAGGGTTGAGAGACATATTGCCTATAACAGTTGAAACAAGTTTATGATTAGTCTTTGGTTTAGGATTTAAGTTTCATTAAGACTTTTGTAAAACCCAAAGGTGTTATAAACCAAACGATAATTTACTCCCTCAAGAGAAGGCCGCAAAAAATCTCCATTTATAAGTAAATGACACATCATTAATGCTAAGCCAAGATGTCAGTACATCATTTCGACTAGCCACCTTGTAAATTGGTTTGATCACTCATATCCTTTCGCAGAGCCTTAAGGAAGGATACTAGGGATTGAGCCTAAGTGTGCAACCAACCACTTAGTCCAAAAGATCAGCTTTGAAAAACAATCCCCCAAGGGGAGGCCTTGCCATCATTGCATCACTCTCGGACGTAGCTCATTGAGCAATGATCGAAGCAATAACGCCTTGGAGTACTCACATTTAAGTGAGGGTCGCAAGAGCGGCTCTTAGTCCCACGTTATTGCATCTTTCACTAGTGTTGGGGATCGCGGGTTACAAACAACGAATATAACCCTCCCACTTAGTTTTTGGAGATGGTTCATCGACTCTTTTAAGTTCGGAAACAGATTTCCTAGTTAGAGAGCGACGGAGCGGACAACTAGAAGAGAATCCTAGATCGACATGTTCAGAGCAGTATTAGTGCATAAAGGCACAAGGGACATACTCGATCTTTTCCTATTTTCTATTTCGGGAAAGTGCGTGAGGGAAGTGTGAACTTCAACTCACTCGAACACTTGAAAGTTTGAGATTACACATCTTTTTATTTTTCGGTTTTGTCTACAAAGAGACCTCCCACTCAAAATTTCAAGAGCATATAGATTTTGAACATATGTGATATAGATATAGTTTTGAAAACATTTTGAAAATTTATTTGATTTGGATGACAAAATATTTTCAAGTTTGAAAGTGAAAACGGTTTTTCAAAATTCAAACTAGTTTTGTAAAAATTCAATTTCAATTAAACTTTCAAAAATCAAAACATTTTAATCTTACACATCATGTTTATAATCATATGAAAAACATTTTTGCTCAAGAAAGTTTTCTCATTAGAGTTCTATAACTCATGGTAGTGGGGTTTGAAAATCCGGATTTCTAAAAAAACTGGAGTTTCAGACAGCCGCGCACCTTGGAGTAAAATCGCCATATCTGGCGGGTCCGATGTCCTTTTGAGCCGAAACCGGTGGCATTGGACAGAGGACAGACAGAGCTTTAATTTGATTCAAGAATCATTAAATTTCGATTTCTGAGCAGAGAGTTATGCCGCTTTTAATGCGGGTTTACATTCCAGCTCGAAGAAAAAGAAATAAATTAAAGCTTTGTCCTTTTAGATGCGAAAAAGAATCGAGTGTAACGGAACGTTTTAAGATGTTGTTTAAAGCTTTTATTTGTGTTTTATTAGCAGGGTAATAACATAGAATAAAAGAAATAACAACATGCATAAAACGATTCAAGTAAATAAACGAAACTAGCAAGAAAATAAAACTAGTCACAAAATTTACTCGAAAATTCTCAAACCTTTAAAACACGTTTTTCAATATAAAAAATTAAAAACTTTTAGAACTGATTCTAATGTGTTTTAACATCATCCCAAACTCATAGAAAATCAACATGGTTTTTAATTTAGAGACAAGAGCAATAAATTAAAAAAAAAAAAAATCTAAGATTACAATTCTAACTTGTCACAAAATTAGTAAACTTTCGAAAACGATTTTCAAGCTCATAATTTAAAAACATGCATATGCATTCCTTTGACCATAGCTCTGATACCATTTGTTGGAATCGATCTAGGGTTTAAGAAAAAGTTTAACGCTTCGTTAAGCGGCGGAATTTTAAAAATTTTCTTTTTAAGTAAAACTAGTTTTTACTAACCTAGACAAGAGCATGTACATGTAAATAAAAACTAATATGAGCTATTAAAGTTACTAACCTTTCTTGAAGCTTGAACCTTGTAGAAGCTTTTGGAAAGTTGCAACGCTCGTCTCCCCTCGCAGCACGTCTCTCTTTTCTTTCCTCGGCACCTCGAGCAACCACGAAAGTTTCTATCACTAAATCACTCGAAAAGAAGGAATCAGTGAGTGGGCACTTTTAAACACTACGACTTAAGAACGAGTCTCGAAGTCGCAGAGCTAAACACTAGGTCGAGTGAGGACCTAGGTGCCAAGACAAGAAAAATCGAAAATATAAACTAGAGAGAGAGAGAGGAAGGGGCGGCCAAGTCTAGAGAGAGAGGCTCTCAATCTCTAAAACTTTGCATGAATGAAATGTGAGGAATGGGGCTCCTATTTATAGGAGAGGTTTTACCTTCAATAAGGTAGTTTCCTCTTCTATAGAATATCACATATTCATGAGCAAAAATCCTTTATTTCCCATTCTATCTTGGGCGCCCAAGGCTGCCTCCTAGAGGCTTGGATTTGTTTCCTTTTTTGTTCCTTGGCTTGCCCTTTTCTCACTTGGCCGAAATTCCCCATGCTTGTGTGGGAAATTTGTTTCCTCTTTTTCTTTTGGCAAGTATCTAAATACATTTATGCACAAAATAAACTCTCCTGTTTCTCTATAGGGTAGGCGCCCATAATCTTCTAGAAAAGGCTTCTAGAATTTTCTTCACTTGTTCATGACAACATAAGAAAAGGCCCATTTAGAATTTTCAATAAAATTCTTATGAAATGAAATTAATTCACAAGGCCCAATGATCAAGTCATGGCCGAGTGACATTAAGTCATCAAATGAACTTGTCAAAAAATTTATTGACATTCATTTCATCCTTTGTCTCAAAAGACAAAAATACCTTTTTGACTATTTTCGTTCTTGTTTTGACTTAGCTTCCAGTTTAACTATTCCTATCGATGTGATTCGTGACAGTGACCTCATGGACCCAAATGAACAAAGCTTTAGCTAAACACTTGGACTCAAAAGTTCACAAACCTTTTCCAAGTTTAGCTTAATGCCAGCTGACTCCACTAAAGAGCTGACACTGAAAATCTCTCGGTTCAAATGAATTTGTTTTCTACTCAAGAATTCGACCTAATTATAATGAGCGGATCCACTGAATATTATCTATGCTACCCTTCATGAATGTCATCAGCTAGTCGGGATTTACTAAATTACCATTTTACCCTTCTAGCTGTTATTTCCTCAACTCCTTTGTCGCTTGTGAATAAGTTAGAAACAATGTATTGACGAGGAGCTAACAAGTCACATTGTTTCATCCAAAAGAGTCAAGACTCAATTTGGACACTGGCCAGTTCATTTATTCACACTCCAAGGAACAAAGCATGAGGTGACATACATTGCATTTCAGCAATCTTGTACATGAATTCCATATCTATGAGAACTTCACAAAGTTACTCATGACAGACTCACAACTTAGTACCTCACCAATAGGCCTTGTTCGGAATCACATAGTGAGTCCGAACTTTGACTTTCTCAAATGAGAATACTAAGGTGTGAAATGGCATGTCTCATTTCAGGATTAAGGTAAGCATGATGCAATTCATACATAGTGACTTCGAGACATAAGAGGTTAAATGGTTTGTTCTTATCTTGTCTCTAGAAGTGCACTGGTCAATTCAGTACCTTCGGAAGATACCTAGAAGAACTATAGAGTTCCTAACTCTCAATGCCTCATAACCAGACATCATAGATTCTTCTAACAATCATACTGAGGTCAATAGTCCTTTGACCCTAAGATTGCGAATATATCGTTTTAAGCAAACTACGAAGAGTTTGTTCATGCAAATCTACATTTGTCTCTTCGTAAGTTGTTAAGTTTGTTTATGGACTAAAAGACTATGGTTTTATCATAAAGCTTCAGACAAGGAAGATTGAATGAACGTTTCAACTTTATTAATGAATGAAAAGGCAATTACAAGCAAGAGTCTTCATGAGACTTTATTACATCAAATGTTCAAAATAAAGACTACAACTCTTCTTGTGGGCACCATTGACAACACAAACTTTCTGAATCCTCCGATCTAACAAAATCAACATACCTCTGGCACTTAAGACTTGGTCATATCAGTCTAGATAGGATTAAGAGACTTGTGAGGGATGGTCCACTCCAAGCCTCTGCAATAGGTTCACTACCTACTTGTGAATCCTGCATAGAAGGAAAAATGACTAAGCGACCTTTCTCCGATAAGGGTCGAAGAGCCACTGAGTTGCTGGAACTAATACATTCTGATGTATGTGGTCCGCTCAACCAACAGGCACGTGGAGGATACGAATACTTCGTTACCTTCACTGATGATTACTCAAGATATGGGTTTGTCTATTTGCTTAAACACAAATCCGAGACCTTTAACGTATTTAAGGTCTTTAGGGCTTTAGTGGAAAAGCAAACTGGCAAAGTGATCAAAACCCTTCGATCTGATCGAGGTGGTGAGTATATGTCTGGAGAGTTCGATGACTTTCTTAAAGAAGAAGGTATCGCTTCTCAGCTTACCGCACCTGGCACACCTCAACAAAACGGAGTGTCAGAGAGAAGAAACCGAACTCTTATGGAGATGGTTAGATCGATGATGAGTTACTCATCACTCCCGCTTTCCTTTTGGGGATATGCCCTCGAAACAGCCGCCTACATTCTGAACCAAGTTCCGTCCAAAACGGTTCCTGGTACTCCTTATGAACGATGGACTGGCCGTAAAGTGAATCTTGGCCGCATCCGAATTTGGGGTTGCCCTGCACACGTGCTGAGGCAAAAGACTAGCAAGTTGGCTAGTAGGTCAGAATTGTGCCTGTTTGTAGGATATCCGAAGGAAACCAAAGGTTTTACTTTCTATAGTCCCGAGGACGATAAGACTTTCGTTAGCACGAATGCTCGTTTCCTTGAGGAGGACTTTATGAAGGATGCGAAACCTAGAAGCAAAATTGTGCTTGAAGAAAAGTTGGGTGAGGAAGCTTCTACCTCATCTGTAAGAACTGTTCTTACCCCAACTGAAACACAACCTAACTCATCAGAATCTCGTCAAGTAGTACTTCGACGTAGTGGGAGGGCTACTCAAAAGCCTGACAGGTACATGTCTTATGGAGACTCTCTTGTAGCCGTCTCTGACATGGATGATCCTGTTTCCTATAGCCAAGCAATGGCTTGTTCTGAATCAAACCTTTGGCTTGACGCCATGAAAGTTGAGATGCACTCGATGTATGTCAACAAAGTCTGGAAACTTGTAGACCTTCCTGAAGGGATTAAACCCGTAGGGTGTAAGTGGATATACAAGAAGAAAAGGGGTCCTGATGGGAACGTTGAGACGTTCAAAGCACGACTTGTGGCGAAGGGTTATACCCAACAAGAAGGGATTGACTATGAAGAAACCTTCTCGCCAGTCGCGATGCTTAAATCCATCCGCATACTCCTATCCATAGCTGCAGCTCTCGACTATGAGATCTGGCAAATGGATGTCAAGACAGCCTTTCTGAATGGCAATCTTGACGAGCGCATTTACATGGCTCAACCAGACGGTTTCGTGGATAAAGGTCAAGAGACCAAGGTTTGTGAGTTGCTTAAATCCATTTATGGACTAAAGCAAGCATCTAGGTCATGGAATATTAGATTCGATGAAACTGTAAAGAGCTTCGGCTTTGAACAGTCAATAGATGAGCCTTGTGTTTACAAGTTAATACACGAAGGCAAAGTTGTGTTTCTGGTACTATATGTCGATGATATACTACTCATTGGTAATGACGTGGGTAAGATATCTGAGGTTAAGGTCTGGCTAGCAAAGCAATTCGATATGAAGGATCTAGGAGAAGCCGCGTACATTCTGGGAATCCAAATCTTTCGAGATAGGAAAAACCGGACCCTGTCGCTCTCTCAAGCATCTTATATTGATAAGGTGATGGATCGCTTCTCGATGCAAGACTGCAAGAGGGGTCAAACACCCTTTAGGCATGGAGTTTCACTCTCTAAGGACCAGTCTCCCAAGACTGCACAAGAGATTGAAGACATGAGGAAAATTCCTTACGCCTCTGCCGTAGGAAGCCTCATGTATGCTATGCTTTGCACCCGACCTGATATATGTTTCGCCGTTGGCGTAGTTAGTCGTTTCCAATCCAACCCTGGACCCGAGCACTAGATTGCTGTTAAGCATGTTCTTAAGTATCTTCGAAGAACTAGGAACTTGATGCTTACATACTCAGGTACTGACCTGACTATGACGGGATATACCGACTCCGATTTTCAAGCGGATAAGGATTCCAGGAAATCCACTTCGGGATCTGTGTTCATCCTTAATGGTGGAGCTGTTGTGTGGAGAAGTATTAAGCAATCTTGCATTGCTGACTCCACAATGGAAGCAGAATATGTGGCTGCTTGTGAAGCATCCAAAGAGGCTGTATGGCTTAGAAAGTTCCTTAAGTATTTGGAAGTTGTTCCAAACGTCGACGAGCCCATGACCCTTTATTGTGATAATAGTGGGGCTGTCGCTAACTCAAAGGAACCTAGAAGCCATAAGCGCTCTAAGCATATTGAGAGGAAATACCATTTGATTCGAGAGATCGTGCAGCGCGGAGACGTGGAAGTGAAGAAGATCTCAACGGTGGACAACCTCGCAGATCCATTCACCAAGGCCCTAGCGAACAAGGTCTTCGACCAACATCGTGAGGGATTAGGCATGAAGGACTACACACACCTTCTTTGAGTCAAGTGGGAGTTTGTTGTCAATGGTGCCCACAAGAAGAGTTGTAGTCTTTATTTTGAACATTTGATGTAATAAAGTCTCATAAAGACTCTTGCTTGTAATTGCCTATTCATTCATTAATAAAGTTGAAACGTTCATTCAATCTTCCTTGTCTGAAGCTTTATGATAAAACCATAGTCTTTTAGTCCATAAACAAACTTAACAACTTACGAAGAGACAAATGTAGATTTGCATGAACAAACTCTTCGTAGTTTGCTTAAAACGATATATTCGCAATCTTAGGGTCAAAGGACTATTGACCTCAGTATGATTGTTAGAAGAACCTATGATGTCTGGTTATGAGGCATTGAGAGTTAGGAACTCTATAGTTCTTCTAGGTATCTTCCGAAGGTACTGAATTGACCAGTGCACTTCTAGAGACAAGATAAGAACAAACCATTTAACCTCTTATGTCTCGAAGTCACTATGTATGAATTGCATCATGCTTACCTTAATCCTGAAATGAGACATGCCATTTCACACCTTAGTATTCTCATTTGAGAAAGTCAAAGTTCGGACTCACTATGTGATTCCGAACAAGGCCTATTGGTGAAGTACTAAGTTGTGAGTCTGTCATGAGTAACTTTGTGAAGTTCTCATAGATATGGAATTCATGTACAAGATTGCTGAAATGCAATGTATGTCACCTCATGCTTTGTTCCTTGGAGTGTGAATAAATGAACTGGCCAGTGTCCAAATTGAGTCTTGACTCTTTTGGATGAAACAATGTGACTTGTTAGCTCCTCGTCAATACATTGTTTCTAACTTATTCACAAGCGACAAAGGAGTTGAGGAAATAACAGCTAGAAGGGTAAAATGGTAATTTAGTAAATCCCGACTAGCTGATGACATTCATGAAGGGTAAACATAGATAATATTCAGTGGATCCGCTCATCATAATTAGGTCGAATTCTTGAGTAGAAAATAAATTCATTTGAACCGAGAGATTTTCAGTGTCAGCTCTTTAGTGGAGTCAGTTGGCATTAAGCTAAACTTGGAAAAGGTTTGTGAACTTTTGAGTCCAAGTGTTTAGCTAAAGCTTTGTTCATTTGGGTCCATGAGGTCACTGTCACGAATCACATCGATAGGAATAGTTAAACTGGAAGCTAAGCCAAAACAAGAACGAAAATAGTTAAAAGGGTATTTTTGTCTTTTGAGACAAAGGATGAAATGAATGTCAATAAATTTTTTGACAAGGTCATTTTGTGACATGTTTCACTCGGCCATGACTTGATCATTGGGCCTTGTGAATTAATTTCATTTCATAAGAATTTTATTGAAAATTCTTAATGGGCCTTTTTCATGTTCTCATGAATAAATGAAGAAGCTTCTAGAAGCTCCTTCTAGAGACATGTTGGGCGCCCAACATACCTAAGGAAAGAGAGTTTATTTTGTGCATAAATGTATTTAGATACTTGCCAAAAGAAAAAGAGGAAACAAATTTCCCACACAAGCATGGGGAATTTCGGCCAAGAGACTAATAGGCAAGCCAAGGAACAAAAAAGGAAACAAATCCTAGCCTTCTAGAAGGCTGCCTTGGGCGCCTAAGAGGAATGGGAAAAAAGGGTTATTTTACTCATGAATATGTGATATTCTATAGAAGAGGAAACTACCTTATTGAAGGTGAGACCTCTCCTATAAATAGGAGCCTCATTTCCTCATAATTCATTCATCCAAGTTTAAGAGATTTGAGAGACTCTCTCTCTAGAACTTGGCCGAAGTCCTCTTCTCTCTCTCTCTAGTTTATTTTCGGTTTTCTCTTGTCTTGGCACATAGGTCCTCACTCGACCTAGTCTTTAGCTCTGCGACTTCGAGACTCGTTCTCAAGTCGTAGTGTTTAAAAGTGCCCACTCACTAATTCCTTCTTTTCGAGTGATTTAGTGATAGAAACTATCGTGGTTGCTCGAGTTCCCGAGGAAAGAAAAGAGAGACGTGCTGCGAGGGGAGACGAACGTTGCCAACCTTCCAAAGGCTCATCAACGTTCAAGCATCAAAAAGGTTAGTAACTTTTATAGCTCATATTAGTTTTTATTTACATGCATATGCTCTTGTCTAGGTTAGTAAAAACTAGTTTTACTTAAAAAGAAAATTTTTAAAATTCCGCCGCTTAACGAAGCGTTAAACTTTTTCTTAAACCCTAGATCGATTCCAACATCATGAACCCCCTATTTATAGTAGTGGAAAAGATATATTCTTGGTAGTTTCCAAAATCTATTATTTCATTTTATTATGTTCACACTAGTGAATCTAAGCTTGGTCATTGGATCTTATCTCATGAATCATACTTTGTCTCTTAGCCATCAGATCAATATCTATGGGATTTTATTTTCTAATTAAATAGAGAATATTTATTTATGAGAAAATAAAGGAAATATCTTATTTCCTTTCAAATATTATTCTCTCATGAGAGAGAATAAAAGACAATATCTTATTTTTTTAAAAATATTATTCTCATTAATATTCATGAGAGAGAATAAAGGATAATATCTTATTTCCTTTTAAATATTATTCTCTCCTAATATTCATGAGAGAGAATAAATGACAATATCTTATTTTCTTTTAAATATTATGACTATATCTTATTTTCTTTTAAATATTATTCTCTCCTCATATTCATGAAAGAGAATAAAGGACAATATCTTATTTTCTTTTAAATATTTTTCTCTCTCCTTTATTTAAACAACTAAAGAGAAAATATTGGTAAGTACCAATAATGGGTATGGACGAAGTTTGACACACGACCAAAGAGGAAATTCGCACAAATCTTGTGCCGGGATCCTCAAAAAATCGTCCACCTCATTATGTGCAAGGCCTATTTGCTTAAAACCCAATTAATTATTTATTTACTGGGTCCAACAATAAACAAATAAGTAATTGATTAATTATTTACTTGATCAAACAATAAATAATTAATACTACTATAAATAATTATTTAATTATGCAAATACCCATATTTCAGAATTGATGTTGTCAATCACAATTACAGCTAGTGAGATTATAATAATGAAACACAATATTATTAGAGGTTCTTTATTCGTCTTATCAAAGCCGAATCCGGGACTATGGACCTAGTAATAGAAGCTTAACAAATCCGATGAAAAAGACGAAATAGTCCTTTCTCTTTTTCCATCGATTCGTTTAATCTTGGTCAAATACTCCACCTTGTAAGCCAAGACTGAACTCTCCTTTATACTATAATTATATTTACTCATCGTGACGAGTGTCCACTGATCTAGTCAGTACGTGATCAAGATCCTCCTGGTTCAACTCATATCGAGAAAGGTCAATTAATCCGTTATACCTTTCTTGATACATATATACCCTAAGCACTATTGCTTCCCCAGCGAAAGATTCTTCTGAAGGTACATACTTCGGAAGTGCCGACAATCTATCGGTTCTGGAATCAATCCTTAGGTGAGTGAACATTGACCTTCTTTCAGGAATGCTGGATTCTGTTTTGTCAACCATTTCTCACTCGAATCATGCTCCGAAACACCCAAGACATAACTTGTGATTAGCATGATAGTAGCCTTTTAGCGAATGAGTCAAAGAGTTCGATAACATGATACAGTGTCCATGATCACTTCAGGATTTAGATCAAGTCTCACTTTGAGCATCATATCGACCCTGGTTAGTGTGTCGTAACGGTACTTAAACGACACATCTACAACCAAAGTCTGTTCGGGTCGTACACTTACCACAAGTGTAGAATGCTCGAACGTCGTGATCAACCTTCACTAGTGTTCTACATATATGACTTTAGATACACATGTCCATACATGTATCAGTCATCGACCATGTTTTAGCAACACCGTCCGAACTCAGGTGCCTAGCACGTGACTCAATTTAATACGGAGTAAACCATAAGCTATGGATGATAGTTGCTATTGATTCTGATATTCAAACCTCAACTCACTAATCATATGATGCGAATAAAGTAAACCATTATTCTATTTAGTAATCATTTATTTATTATCTCTCGTGGGCAAGAATTCCTAACAATCTCCCACTTTGACCAGAGAGGATAAGACATTTCCTTTTAGTCATTTTATTCTTAGCCATGTCATACAAACAACTAGAAGTCTGATCAGGATTGATATTCCCATCATATGGAGTCTCACCTTAATCTATTTTGTCTCATCAATGCATTTCTCATTTTAACATTATTTAGTTCATGCTACTTTACAAGTGATCCTTGACTTACCTTTATATGGTCAAGTCAAGTCGTTCATTAGTAAATCAATCTACTATAGAACACATTAACACTTTGCATACAATTAGATCATACACCAGACTTTATATCTTTTTGATAATAAGTCCCATATCACATGTATACATCCCTTTGGCACCAAGACTAGTTGTACCATGGCATGTTTCAATTTCATAACCACTAACTATAGTGTGATATCATTGAACATATTCTTTAAGAACTGTTATTGACTTATTTCCATTACTTGGTTATTACATAGCAGATCCTTATTGGTTGTGTTCATATTCAATATACACAGGACTCAAGGTTCTAGTATATTCATAATAACTTAGTATCTCACTATTTCCAGAAATCATCATGTTTTGCACAATTGTTAGATTTCTCGAAAATTGAGCATTGTCAAGGGACTAATGGTAGACCTTTTAATGACAATGTCTTAAGCCTCGCCAGTCGAGCTTTATATACCTTATATCAATAAGTATATTTGACATAATATGGAAAGAGCTAGTTGTTCCTAAAAAAACTTAGGTTATAGAAATGGTCAGCTCAGTTGATTTCCTTGTGTCAGTTTTGACACGTGTTTGAGGAGTTACATATATCGATCATTCTCGAGATATCGATTTTATTCAATAAACTCTTAAGTACAATCGTACTTAGTTTATTTCATTATTGGATCAACCTTTGTGGAGATTTTAGTATTTACACTACTTTGATCCATGTCATAAGTTTTTCAGAACTTTATCCACAAGGACAGCTTAACTTCCACTTGGAAGACCCTATGAATCAATTGGTGGTATCAGAAGAGCATCATTGTTGCCAATGTCTCTAATCAAGGGCTCAAATTCCTTTTGTACCATTAAGCTTAATATAAGCTTATCATTTTGTACGACCTGAACAAACATTTTTTTAATTATAGTGATCTTCGTGATCAAATCTTTCATAGAGTGAAAGATTTTGTTGATGGTATTGAGGTGACGATGATCCTTGCAAGGACGCTCCCACTATTTCATTAACACTGTTCATAAGAAAAATATCATTTTTCCTTAAGTTCTATTTATCGATTTATCAAACCGTGTGGTAAGATAATTTAACCTTTTTCTCAAATCAATACGTCATCATTAATGATGGGCTTGATCCTGTGAAGGATGTTGCTATGCACTGAACAACAAGTGGCTGGGTTTGGAACCTCTTAAATTATATAATGATAGCAATACGTCATCATTAATGATGAGCTTGATCATGTGAAGGATGTTGCTATGTGTTGAACAACAAGTGGCTAGATTCGGAACCTCCCACTTAATCGATGAACATCAGTGACTAGGATCCAATTAAGGATGCTCCCACTTAATAATTTGAAAAAACATAGTTTCTAGGGTCCTTTAATGGATGCTCCCACTTGAACTAGAGTAGCTAGGTTCTTATTGAGAAAGCTCTCACTCATTTAGTGAACTAGAGTATCTAGGTTCCAATTAAGTAAGCTCCCACTCAATTAGAGAACTAGAGTAGCCAGGTTCCAATGAAGGAAGCTCCCACTCATTTGGTAAACTAGAGTAGCTATATTCCAATTAAGGAAGCTCCCACTCAATTAATGATGTATTAGTGACTAGGATCAAAGATGCTCCCACTAACTCATCATCATTTTTGTTGTGTTTCCTTATTACCTTTTATTCGCACAAGTCATTGTCGAAACAAGGTAACTTTTCTTTAGACGCTCTCAGAGCTCCAAAGAGTTCTTAAACATATAAACATATTCAATTATAAGAAATAAAGCAATTAATTGCTAATTAAATTTTTACCAGAGATATAACTAATAGAACATTATAACGCTCACTTATAGTGTATGAACGGATCACTAAGTCTTTCATACTCCATATCATCCATATTTTTAAGCATAAGGCATTTATGCACAAGCATTATCATAAAAACTTCAATTGCATTCCAAGAATCAGAGGGAATAATATTCATATGACACAACCATGTGTTCATAATTAAAATATAAAACATAATGTAATGTATAATAGAAAAGAAAAGATTCATCCTATCTGAAATAGCCATGAAGGCTACAGTTCAGAAAACCTCGGATGATAAAGACACATCAATATGTTCGAAATATCAATCCAAAAGTAATAAATTAGCAAGAAGTTATATCTTTAGACGGAGCATCAGCTTCTCTATAACTCAGGCTTGAATCCGACATTGTTTAACCAGCTCATCAACACTTGCGTGCCCCATCAGATCTTCTCTACAACGAGAGAAGAAGGATGCTCATTGTTATCGCTTGTTTTCGGACAACTATTCAGGAGCCCAAAGTGGTTAGACCCAAGGCCAGACCAAGTGGTCTCACTCCGGCTCGAGCGTGTCGGACTTGGTATCCCAAGTCGTCCCTTAGCTGTAGATGAAGCTCACCTCATCTCAATACCTGAAAAGAAGTAGAGGATACGTGAACTACAAAGGGGAAACAGAGGGGTTGCCTCTGTTTACCTCTCCGACGCTCAACATTAGTAGGGTTGAGGTAGAATGTAGAGGGTTTAGGTGTTTAGAGGCTGAGACTTGAGAGAAACGAGCGAGGTACGAGTTCGACAGCGTTTCAGTACTCAAATTCGGATTACCTGGACGAGGGGAGGGACCCCGGTATTTATAGGTGACCAAGGGGCGTTTTGAGCATCCCATTGGCCGAGCGCCGGCTCTGAGCCGGCCATTGGGCGAGGGCCGGCTCTGAGTCGGCCATGGGGCGAGGGTCGGCTCTGAGTCGGCCATGGGACGAGGGCCAGCTCTGAGTCGGCCATTAGAGGAGGGCCGGCTCTGAGTCGGCCATGGGACGATGGCCGGCTCTGAGTCGGCCATGGGACGAGGGCCGGCTCTGAGTCGGCCATTGGGCGAGGGCCGGCTCTGAGTCGGCTGTGGCCGGGCGCTAGCTCTGAGTCGGTCGTGGTCGGGCGCCGGCTCTGAGTCGCCCGTGGCCGGGCGCCGGCTCTGAGTCGCACGTGGCCGGGCGCCGGCTATGAGTCGCCCGTGGTCGAGCGTCGGCTCTGAGCCAGCCGTGGCCGAGCACCGGCTCTGAGCCGGCCGTGGCCGAGCACCAGCTCTGGGTCAGCCACGCGTCGGGGGAGTCCTAGGACGGCCGCTATCGCGGCCGTCACCGCTTTACCGGGCCGGGGCAGACCGGTAACATTAGCCCCCAGAGTTTATCACTGAGTGTAACTCGTGTGATAAACTCAAAGTCTGACGTCGGCCCATCGGAGTAGCCCGTCGCCGAGAGGTATGTTCCGACGTCTTTAATTATTATTTTTTTCATTTCATCGATCACTTTTCGTCTCGTTATTCGCGCTCATGGACCCCACCGACCGCCTATCGGGGTGTGGGACCATTGAAGATGATTTGCTTCACCTGTTCGGGGACAACCACGTAGACTTGGATAATTTTTTGGCCCAATTTTCGCCCCCTTCAGCGATCTCCGACACATTGCACGCGTCGAATTCAATCAACGCGGTAGAGATGACCGGGGAAGATCTCTCCTTGGTGGAGGCGTGGCTGTCCGATGAGGGAGAGGGCGCGCGTGCCAGAGACGGCCAGCGCCGACAGGTGGATGCTGGGGACGGCGCGCACGCCGGAGGAGGCGCCTCGGCTCAGGGCGGCGCCGGTGGTGCTGGACATGTCGGGGAGGCCGCGCTTGGTGCGGCCGGTGCCGGAGGAGATGCGTCGGAGGAGGACGACGTCGGGGAAGACGCCTTGACCAGGGGCGGCGCGATCTGGGGCGACCCTAGCATCGAGGAAGCCCCCACTCAGCTGGGTGGGGCCGTCTGGGTGACCACAAGGCGCGTCAGCGAGAGGGAACGCCCGGGCCGAGCGAGCGGGCCCGGGGCGATCGCGTCCGGCGAGGCCGGCGCTGGGAGGGGTGCGCCGGCCGGCGTCGACGTCTTCTGGGCCGGTCCCGATGCGGGGGATGCCTTCGTTCGGTCGGACGAGGCCGGCGGGTGGTCTGCAGATCGCGCCAAGGAGGAGAGCGCTCCGGGCATGGCCACGCCGGCGATGACCCGCGCCGCTGGAGAGCCGCCGGCGCCGGGCGACACCGCCCACGGAGGGGCCGATGCCGGGCAGGAGGTGGCCCGGCCAAGTGGCGCCAGCCAGGGGGCAGCGACCTGCCCAACCCCTGGGCAAACCCTAGTCCCGATTGGGTCGGGCCTGTGTGATCAGGACCCGGCCGGCCAGGAACCGGGCCGGGCCGCTGGTTCAAGCGCGTGCGAGGGGGGCCCAACCGGCCAGGGGCCGGACCGAGCCGCTGGGCTGAGCGCGCACGAGGAGGGCCCGACCGGTCAGGAGCCGGACTGCGACGCCGGGCCGGGCGCGCACGGGGCGAGCGCCAGGATGCCCGGGCAGGGCCCACAGGCCGAAGGCTCAGCCGACCAAGAGCTGGGCCGGCGGGCCAGACGCGCGCGTTGGAGGCAAGGGATTGCCCGGGCCGGGCCTGCGCGTGGAGGAGCCAACTATCCAGGAGATGAGCTGGGACCTCGGGCTGGACGCGCGCATAGGAGGGAGCACGGCCGGCCAGGGGCTGGGCCGGCCTGACGGAGGCAACCCGGTCGGCCGGCAGCCGGACGCGCGCCCGGGCAGCTATGACGAGACCGAGGGGAGCCGACCGGGTCGATCAGGCGGCCGGGAGGAGGTCCCCCCTTGCTCGAGCATTGCCCTAGACGCCGAGAATTCGAGCGATCTATCGTGCCGCCACGTTACACCTGCAACAACTCTTTCCTCAACCGCGCGAAAGGAATCGCCGGCCTTAACTTTCCCAATCGGAGAGTCGGCCAAACGCGGCGATCTTGACTGTTCGGGCATCGATGTCCCGAGTTCTCTCTCGATTACCAGCTTCATGAGCCTGAGGAAACGTTACAGCATCCCGGAGTCTGTGTCTATCCTAAGACCATTACCCGATGATCTTCCGACTCGTCCGCGAAAGGGGTACGCCGCGATCCACGAGGCGAGTCTTCGCGGAGGACTGAGGTTGCCTTTCCAACCGGTTATCCAGGAGTTGTTGGTTCGACTAGGGTTACATGCTTCGCAGATGTCCCCATCCTTTTATTGAGCGGTTGCGGCGTGCCACATGATACTCTATCGAGCGAAGAAGAGGGCCGTCACCGCGGACGACATTCAGGACCTCATGATGGTGCGAAGGGTGCCCGGGAAGCCGGGCTCCTACCTAGAATCACATCGGAAGCGCCTCACCATCATCACCAAGGTCACTTCGAAGCACAGATACCCTTGGGTGTGGGTGTCCGAGTCATCTTTCGGAGCCGTGCCTCTCGCCTTTGGCCCCGCGGCCGATTTTTCACCTATAGGCGACGTCGAGGGCTCTGAGCTCGACGCGGTGATCAGGGCGGTCCCAGAGTCGAGGCGACAGGGATCACTCTTCGAGTCCCCGGACCTAATGGCGAGGACTGGGTGGTTCGTGCTTGGCGACGACCCTCCTCCGTGCCCTGGTCTCGGCGCGGAGGTTGCGGAGGATCCTGAATCAGAGGCGGGGGGCTTGTCCGTCCCTCCCCCCGATGTGGGGGGTACTAGTCATACATATGCTTCTGTGCTATTGCACATTTCGTTGTCTTGTGCTTAGAGCTATGTTCTAACCGATCGCACGAGCGAGTGCTGAGAGTGGAATCTACTGTCGAAGCTGCGACCGCGGCTCGTTCCCGAGCTGAGGCTCGTCGCGGGGGGTCGCCAACGCGGGTGAGGAACGAGGCGATCTCTTCCAACAAGCGACCGTCGTCGTCGACCTCCTTCGGTTCACCCTCTGGCCACAAGCGTGCCCATACGTCGGCGGCGCCGGATAGCATGGATTCGATGCTCCTAGCGGAGGCGACGGAGTTGAGGGACCAGTGTTCCCAAGGGATTCTTGAAACCTCTCTGCGGGACTTCATGGGTCTGCTGACGACGAGCGACCTTGAGCATTTCCAACATGGGATCGGCGACGCCCGAAAGGTATGATTCGTTCGCTCGTCTCATGTGTAACCATTATGCTCGTTTCGATCATGCGCATATCACCTGCTCTTACAGATGCTCGCGCGCCAAGAACGAAGCGACCACATTCTCCGGGACTTGCTGCGGCGCATGCAGATTATGGAGAAGGACAAGGAGAGCGCGACGGCTGACCATGCTGCCGCTCTAGCGGGGGCTTGAACCGCCCAGGAGTTCCAAGCACTTGAGGAGGAGCTTAAGCGAGCTCGCGAGGAGTCGGCGGCCGAGAAATCGCTTCGCGTAGCCGAGCAGGCGTCCCGGGAGAAGGCGGAGCAGGTGGCTGACACCTTCTTAGGAGAGATGAAGAAGCTCCACGCGGCACTCTCGAGCCGAGACGAGGAGCTGAGCATCGTCTACGCTCGACTATCGGCGAGCGAGATCTCTCGGGTCAAGGCCAAGAGGGAGAGGGATTCTTTGCTTGTGGAGGTGCGGACCCTCGTCGAGGAGAAAGACGACACCGTGCGATCCAAGACGGACCTGGAGGACGATTGGGACCTCGCGTTGGAGGTGGCTCGTTACGAAGCGGCCATTCGGGTCCGAGACGCGATCGCGAAGGAGAACGCGTCTCGCGGGACCACCTTTTCCTTCTTCGATGCCATGTTCCCTCCTTTGGACGACGAGCCACCGGCGGACGACCTGCGTCCCCAAGTCCCCGCGGCGGCTGCCCAATCGACAAACTGTCTACTTGACGGAGAAGCTGCCGACGGGTCAGGCGCCCCTCGCCCCGAGGATGATGAGGAGCAGATCGACTTTGGCTCAGAGTAGCCAATTTTTCTTTGGTTTTCTGCGCACTTGTTTAGCGCTTGCATCGTGTTCCCTTTCGAATACTTGTTATGATTTCCTTGTCGGATATTTGCCGTACTTTTGCATTCTTTGAGTTGTTTTATGCGATACCGTTTGCTTTCGTATTATGCGTCTTATTTTCTCGATTTACTATGCTTAGCGTAATCGATTTGCGCAATCCGATTAGTGCGTGTCTTACGAATCCGGCTTACTATATCTAGCGTAACTGGTTTGCACGGCTTACTACCACATCTGGCGGCGAAGTTTCCCGCGGACGCTGGCTAGACCAGTTTCATCCGGCGGGTGCGACTCTCTGCCATCCATTCGTGACTCGCTGCCTGTGGGCGTATGCGAGCTGGGCGGCCGTCGCGCCCATCCTCCAGTGGGAACGCTACCTATCGGCGTGCGCATTATGCCCCGGGATGGGTTTGTTGTAAACGTAGTTCCCGGTGAGCGTGGTACCTATCTGTACGCGTGTCACGTTTTGGGTTTTGACTACCGGGATCGACGGTCCGGTGCGCAGACATGATCGGACGACGCCCAGCTACCTATTAGTACGTGGGGCATCGAATCGTGCGAGAGCGTCGCGCGAGGGTCGGAGGTCCGGTGCGCGGATCCGATTTGTTGATGTTTCGCTACCTCTCGGCGCGTAAAACGTGGAGTCGCGCGAGTGCATCGCGCGAAAAATGTGCCTGTTATCCTCATTAGCCCCCCGAGTTTCTTGTGTACTCGTAGAGGAGACTAGAAATTATGATACAATAGGATAAAGGTTTCGAAGTGAAATGTAATTCAATTATCATGTCGAAATAGTAAAAAAAATTACATTCCCAAGCCGTCGGCTTTATTTGAAACTTAAAATTGTATGTTGCTAAAATTGAAAACAAGATGCAAATAATTGAACGTCGGGAAGGCGGGAGTGGGCTTCTATTGGTAGTATTGTCGCAGGTGCTCCGCCTTCCACGGGTGCGTGAACACGAGCCCCTCCAGGTTCTCGAGCTCGTACGTGCCGTTGTGGATGGCTCGGCGCATGTGGTATGGACCCTCCCAAATGGGACCTAGGACTCCCGCCCCTTGCACTTTGGTGTTTTAGAACACCCTTCTAAGGACGAGGCTTCCGTCGGCTAACTTCCGCAGCTTGATCTTGGAATTGTAGTACTTCTCGACCTTTCTTTTTTGTGCGGCAAGGTGGGAGAGTGCGTCCGCCCTCTTCTCATCTATGAGGTCCAGCTCGAGCCTGATCGCTTCATCATTGGCGGCTTCTTCATACTCCTCGATGCGCAAGAATGGCAGCTTGGTCTCGACGGGTACCACGGCCTCGACACCGAACGCGAGAGCGAAAGGGGTTTCGCCGGTCGCATTTCGTACGGTGGTCCGGTACGCCCACAAGACCATGGGAAGCTCGTCGGCCCAAGCCCCCTTTCTTTCTTCCAGCTTTTTCTTCAGGTTTTCCTTGATCGTCTTGTTGACCGCCTCGACTTGACCGTTGGCCTATGGATGGCGGGGAGAAGAGAAAGTCTTGCTAATGCCCAGTTGTTCGCACATGTCCCGGAGGCGCACGTTGTCGAATTGCTTTCCATTGTCGATCACAATCGACGCGGGGATCCCGAAGCGGCAGACAATGTTCTTCCAGATGAAGCTTGTCGTGTTCGCCTCGGTGATCTTTGCCAGCGGTTCAGCCTCTACCCATTTCGTGAACTAGTCGACCGCCACGATCGCATGCTTGTATTGCCTCAGGGCCATAGGTAGCTCACCGATGAGGTCAATTCCCCATTTCGTGAAGGGTCGCGGCACAATCATCGGACATAACGGGGCCGGTGCTTGGCGCGGGATGTGGGCGAACCTTTGGCATTTATCGCATTTTTTGGCCCACTCGTGGGAGTTCTTTTTCAAGGTTGGCCAAAAATATCTGAGCCTTAGGAGTTTCAAGGCCAAAGATTGTCCGGCGGCATGGTTTCCGCACACCCCTTTGTGCACCTCGCGGAGCGCTTTCTTCGCCTTGACTTCAGTCAGGCAACGGAGGAGGGGCATGGAGTAGCCTCTCTTGAACAAGTTCTCTTCCCTCATTGTATATTTCGGCGCCAAGCTTCTCAGCTTTCTCGCCTCTTCTTTGTCTTCGGGGACGGCTCCTCATTTAAGAAATTCCACGAGCGGCGTCATCCATGAAGGGGCGGAGTTCCGTCAACTACCCCTACGTCGCCTCTCGAGACGTAGGGTCGAGTCAATACTTCTATCGGGACGCTGCCCTCTCCCTCCTTCTCTATCCTGGACGCGAAGCGCGCCAGGGCGTCGGCGTCGATGTTCGCCTCTCGGGGAACTTGGACTATCTCGAACCATGACAGGGCCTCTAGATTCTTTTGGGTCTTTGACAAGTACGCGATCATGTTCATCTCTTTGGCGGCGTAATCGCCCTTAACCTGGTTCACAATCAACTGCGAGTCGCATTGGATGTGCAGGTTTCGGACATCTAGCTTGTTTACCAGTTCCAAGCCAACGATCAGAGCCTCGTACTCTGCCTCGTTGTTGGAAACCTTGAACTCGAACCGCAGGGCGTATCTCAGTTTTTCCCTGTCGGGATTTGTGAGCACAACGCCGGCGCCAACCCCCCGGGCGTTTGACGCACCATCCACGTGTAAGTCCCAGACCGGCCCTATCGGGCTGTTGGTCTTCTTCTTCGACGACTCGTTGTGGTCGTTCTCCTTGTCTTCCTTGTTCTTGTTGCCTTTGTCTCCCTCGTCAGTTGAGGGTGCACTTGTGAATTCGGCTATGAAGTCGGCGAGGGCTTGGCCCTTGATGGCGGTTCTTGGTTGGAACTCGACCCTGTACTCGCCCAACTCCTGGGACCATATGGCCATTCGAGAGGAGGTCCCTTTTTGCAATGCCTTCTCGATGGGGTGTCCCGTGCGTACCACGATTGGGTGCGCTTGGAAGTAGGGCCGGAGCTTTCTCGCGCTCATGACAAGGGCGAGGGACAATCTCTCGATTTCCGGGTATCGGGTCTCAGCGTCGAGGAGCGCCTTGCTAACGTAGTAGGCCGGCCACTGTACCTTGTCTTCTTCGCGTATGAGAACTGCGCTCACGGCCCTATCGGAAACCGCGAGGTAGACATACAAGGTCTCGCCATTCTTCGGTTTTGCAAGGAACTGGGGGGAGCTGAAGTAGGTCTTCATCTCGCGGAACGCCTCCTCACATTCCTCGGTCCATACAAACCCGTCGGTCTTCTTCAATGCCTTAAAAAACGGTTGGCACCTATCGGTTGCCTTGGAAACGAATCGCGTTAGGGCGGCGATCCTTCCCGTCAAACTCTGCACTTCTTTGACTTTTTGTGGCCACCTCATCTCTAAGATCGCCTAAATCTTCTCGGGATTGGCCTCGATCCCGCGGCGGCTCACCACGTAGCCCAGGAATTTTCCGGACTCAACCCGAAAGGCGCACTTGTTGGGGTTGAGCTTCATCTTGTAGCGTCGCAGGATCGTAAACATCTCCCTAAGGTCTCGAACATGGTCGCGGGCCTTGAGGCTTTTGAGAAGCATATCATCCACGTAGACCTCCATAGTTTTTCCAATTTGATTGGCGAACATTCGGTTCACCAACCTTTGATGCGTTGCCCCCGCGTTTTTTAGGCCGAAAGGCATGACCTTGTAGCAGTAGAGTCCGCGGTTCATAACAAAGGTGGTTTTGATCTGATCCGGCTCGTGCATGCGGATCTGATTCTAGCCTGAGTAGGCGTCCATGAAGCTCAACAACTCGTGGCCTGCCGTGGCGTCCACAAGTTGCTCGATCCTCGAAGAGGGAAGCTGTCTTTCAGGCAGGCCTTGTTGAGATCTTTGTAGTCGATACAGATCCGCCACTTCCCGTTTGGCTTCTTGACCATTACCACATTGGACACCCACTTGGGGTGCTCCGCCTCCCTGATGAAGTTGGCGGCGAGAAGTTTGTCAAACTCTTCACCAATGGCTTGGTACCTCTCTCCGCTGAACGCCCATCGCGGTTGAACGCACTCGGCCACTCTCTTGTCGTCGTTGAGACGGTGAACCATTATCTCGGGGTCGATCCCCGGCATGTCGATGTGTGTCCACGCAAAGACGTCTTTGAACTCGCGGAGGAAGGCGGCGAGCTGGGTTCGGATTTCGGACGGGAGTTGGGCGCCTATCTTGACCACTTGGTCAAGCTTGGCGTCGTCCAATACGACAGGAACGAGGTCGTCCGGTGTCTCCACCTTCCGACGCTCGACATTGTCCCTCTGATCCAGTTCTCCGAAGGTGCCTCCTTCCTCTATCTTGCACGGGAACTTTTCTCCGAGTTGGAAGACGGTGCTCACCATCTTTCCTTTTTCTTTCCCGTCGACGCCCTGGATATAGCACATTCTTGCCATTGATTGGTCTCCCAACATCATGGCAATTCCCTTATCAGTCGGGAATTTCATCATTAGATGATAGGTGGACATTATGGCCTTCAACCGATTGAGAGTCGGGCGGCCGATGATGATGTTGTATACCGAGGGCTGGTCCACAACCAGGAACGACACGATATGGGTGACCTCGATTCCCCCGGTGTCCCGAAGGTGACTGGGAGGTCGATGGTGCCCTCCGTCATGACCCTCTCCCCGGGATAGCCGAAGAGTGGGGTCGAGATCGGGGTCGGTCTCATCCCGGATAGCTTCATCTTGTCCAACGCCGACTTGAAGATTATATCGGCGGAGCTCCCATTGTCGATTAGGATTCTCCGGACGAGGTTGTTGGCAACCGGGGCCGAGACGACTAACGCGTCGTTGTGTGGGTGGAGGACTCGTGCCACCTGTTGGCTAGTGAAGAACATAGACTCGAATGGGGTCGGAGGAGGAGCCTCGTATGTATGGTTGATGTAGTGCGCTATTTTCCCTTGGGAAAATTCCCGCACGTACTTCTTCCACTGTGTGCTCGAGTCTCCAAACTCTGGGCCGCCCATGATTAAGCCCACGATATGCAGTTGTGAGCTCTCCGGTTCTTCGATTGTTGCTCGGTCCGTGACGATCACCGTCGCCAGACCTTTCCTCTCTTGCCGCGGGCGCTCTCCGTGCACCGCTGCCGTCCCGATCGTTCTAAGGAGGTAATCTTTCAATTTCCCATCTTGAATCAGGGCCTCGATCTGACGCTTGAGTTGGTAACATTCGAACGTCAGATGCCCATGATCTTGGTGGTATTCGCAGAACTTGCTTCGATCCCGCTTCGCGGGATCCTTCGTGAGTGGAGCGGGGCTTCCTAGCTGTCGCGGTGCAAACCTAGGATCCGCTCTTCCGGAGTGTTCAGGGGGGTAAATGTCGAGAACTTTCGGAAGCTATCGACATGTGACGGTCTCGGCCCAGGGAGGGAGCGACCGATAGGGGCCTGGCCTCCCTTATTCCTCCTCTTTCAAGGGTCGGGGCGATCTCCATCGTGGTCGTCGCGACGGCGACAATTCTGCCCCCCTGATTTCTGGCCATCTCGACCGTTGAGGTAATCCTCGATCCCCATGTAGGTGCGGGCTCTCGACATTAGCTCCGCCATATCTCGCGGGACCTTTCCAACTATAGACTTGAGGAAGTCGCTCGTGCAAGCTCCCTCGGTGATCGCCGTGATGGCGTCCTTGTCGTCGAACCCTTCGACCTTGTGAGACTCCTCGGTGAAGCGTGCGCGGTATTGTCTCAAGGTCTCGTCCCTCCCCTGCCGAATAGACAGGAGGTAGGTCTTCGACTTCTTTTGTGCCACGAGTCTGGCGAAACGGGCAAGGAAAGCCTCTCGCAAGGCCCGGAAGGACGGGATGCTCCCCGATCTCAAGCTCCGAAACCACTCAAATCCCGACCCCGTGAGGGTCAGGCTGAAGGCTTGATAGAGTGTGGCATCCGACTGTCCTTGCATTGTCATCCATGTCTCGTAGTGCTGGATGTGGAAGTTCGGGTCCGTCCGCCCATCATAGGGAGGGATGGACGGCAGTTTGAAGTTCCCCACGCAAGGTTGCGCGAGGATTTGAGCGGCGAAGGGAGAGTATGACTCCTCAATCCCTCCGTACGGCCTTTGCCTCCCCGATTCCCTCATCTCGATGATTTGGTTTTGGAGGCTTTGAACCATCGTGACCATGTCAAGCCCGTTAGTTGGACTGACCGCTGGGAGCGCGGGAGTCGCCTGTTGGCGCTCGTTGGACGCTTGGTCCCCGGCGTTGGCCTGAGGTCGGCCGAGAGTCGTGGCGGGGAGTGCGTCCCTCCGAGAGTTGAGCCTTTGGCGGAGATCCTCCCCTCGGGAGTTTCTCTGCGCCGTCAGGCGTTCTCTAAGGTCCACGCTCGGCGCTTGGCGGGGCGAGGCCGCTCTTTGCCGAATTGTCCGCCGTGCGCTTCGGCTATCGGCCCCATCGTCCCCCAAGGTCGCTCTCTCCCCGGTGAGGGGCCGTGTCCGGCCGCCTCTTGAAACCGAGGGGGCGAGTCCTCAGGAGTGTGACCGCGCTTGTTGCCGCGCCGGGTGCAATGGTCCGGCCAAGCCGCCGTTCGTCCTCTCGGACCGCGACGGGGCGAGGCTTGGCGTCGCCTCATCGGTTCTTGACTCCCCCACGTAGTCGGGGTCGGAGTCGTCCCGGGCGAATCTATCCTTGACGTCGTAGCCGAGGAGATTGGCGATGAGCGAGTCGTCGACGCCGGGACGGTCTAGAAGCTCCGCGAGCCGCCGAGCCGTGTCCTCTCGGAGCGCGGCCTCGGGGTCGTTCACTGGGTCTTGGGGCTGGCTCTCGTTATCACGAGGTTGCCCTTCAAGACGGTGCACGAGGTTTCGGAGACCGTACCTCGAGCTCGTCGCTCGAGTACCAACGGAGGTAGTGGGAATGTGACTCATCTCTCGAGAGTTTTGTCGTCGAAGGTAGAAGAAGAGTGGTAGAGGGAATGTGTCACCAAGGTCGGGAGATCCCCTCGTTCTAGCGCCAAAATGTTGTCGCTCGTTTTCAAGCAACTATTCAGGAGCCCAAAGTGGTTAGACCCAAGGCCAGACCAAGTGGTCTCACTCCGGCTCGAGCGTGTCGGACTTGGTATCCCAAGTCGTCCCTTAGCTGTAGATGAAGCTCACCTCGTCTCGATACCTGAAAAGCAGTAGAGGATACGTGAACTACAAAGGGGAAACAAAGGGGTTGCCTCTGTTTACCTCTCTGATGCTCAACATTAGTAGGGTTGAGGTAGAATGTAGAGGGTTTAGGTGTTTAGAGGCCGAGACTTGAGAGAAACAAGCGAGGTACGAGTTCGACAGCGTTTCAGTACTCAAATTCGGATTACCTGGACCAGGGGAGGGACCCCGGTATTTATAGGCGACCAAGGGGCGTTTTGAGCATCCCCTTGGCCGAGCGCCGGCTCTGAGCCGGCCATGGGGCGAAGGCCGGCTCAGAGTCAGCCATGGGGCGAGGGCCGGCTCTGAGTCGGCCATGGGACGAGGGCCGGCTCTGAGTCGGCCGCGGGACGAGGGCCGGCTCTGAGTCGGCCGCGGGACGAGGGCCGGCTCTGAGTCGGCCATTGGGCGAGGGCCGGCTCTGAGTTGGCCATGGCCGGGCGCCGGCTCTGAGCCGGCCGTGGCCGAGCGCCGGCTCTGGGTCGGCCGTGCGTCGGGGGAGTCCTAGGATGGCCACTATCGCGGCTGTCGCCGCTTTACCGGGCCGGGGCGGACCGGTAACACTCATGAATAATTATCTTCAAAAACATTTTTAGGATATCTTTAATCATGAAGTTTAATGTGCCACACCAGCATTCTTCTTGTTTTTCTCAAGCTCGGCCAAGTACAAAGGACAGTGCCTTCGCCAATGGCCTTCAGTGCAGTGGTGACATTTACCAATGCTTTCTTGCTTCTTTTCTTTTCATTTTCCACTCTTCTTGAAGTTTTTCTGTTCCCTCTTAGCGGGAGCTTTCCCCTTTGAGGTACTAGGTGTGCCTTAGATGACTCAACCCCAGAAGTCCACTTCTTCTTGGTTATTTGAGATGAACTCTTGTCAGCATACTTTGCCGACCCTTTGTTCTTCCCATGTCGACTGATAGACTCGGAAGTCTATAATTCATTCAACATCTGAGACAGTCCAAACTCAACTTAATAATGATATAGTTTGATGTGAACTGTATGAAGTCACTCGAAAGGGAATTCAGGATTATTCCCACCTGAGTGACCTCATCCATCTGTGCCCGATGGAGTTTAGCCTCGGTGAAGTAGTTAGTCATTTTCATGACATGATCCATCAACGGGGTTCCCACAGTCATCCTAGTGCTAGTGCACTTACGGGTGAGCTCTATGCGGGCTTGCTCGCTTTGCATCTCAAACATTTCCTGCAGCGAGTCAAGGATTTCCACGGCAGTCTCCTTCCCTTCCATTTTTGTTCGCAACGCATCAGATATGCTCGCGAGCATGTAGGCCATAGCTTTGTTGTTAGCTATGACCCACTTGTCATAATCCTCCCTTAAGTTCTTGGAGGCATTAGGAGTCACTTGTCATAATCCTCCCTTAAGTTCTTGGAGGCATTAGGAGCATGAAATGGAGGTCTCTCTTCAGTGAAGATAAAGCGTATGCTTTCACTCACCTGCACGATGTTAAGGTTCGACTTCCATTTCGGGAAGTTATCACCAGTGAGAACATCTTTCGACAACAAGGCCATAATAGGGTTCGACATGATTACTACAATTTATAACAGCAATTATTAGCAATATGAAAAGAAACAACTATAAAAAAAAATTAGGATATAAAAACATAACGCACAAGCACGGGAAAAAATACTAATCTCTAAAAAGACCCAGTTTTTATATTCCATGGTAATTCACCAATAGCCACAGTCTATTTAACTAAAGTGACGTAACGGAGTGCACCTAGCGAAAATGAGGACCATCTCATATTAGTAAAGCAATTGCGGTTCATGCATATTCATAACTATGCTTTACTAACTACCAGTTTTATGGAATCGTTAGCCATATGAGACAATCACTGGTCATCTCATACTTGAGTCTACCCAACATTTCAGCAGACAATGCTTAGCCCGTGTGTGCTAGGGAAGCCTAGGTCAGACACGAGATCCACTTCTCCACCTATCGTCAGAAACACAACCTTGGTATTGGAATGCGCTTACACCTTCCGAAGGGAATGGACCACCATGTCTAAAAGACCGCCGGTCACGAGGCGAGCAAGACCACCCTCACGGTGTTGTGTTACTGTTGGAGACCTTACAGACTCAATCTAGGTGATCCACACTCTTAGTATTTTAATTTTCCTAGCATTAACATTAATCTAGGTGATCCACTTGAATTAACTAAATCGTATTAAAAACTTGAGTGTTTCTAAACTACCCTTAAAAACAAAAGTTTCGATATAGCTTAGTTATTAGAAATTTCGTGACATCTAGTCTTGATTATCCTAATAGTATTCCATCACGGAAAAGCTTCCAATTGGGAGGGAAGACATCGTCTTTTATTAATCCCCGGCTTAGCTTCTTATCGGCTTGGTGACAAAGCTTTCCGATCCGTTCAACTCATTCATTAATTAATTGTCCTAATTATATTAGATGATTTCAAATTAATAAATGAAATCCCATGATAACCCACTACACAAAATCCAAGTTATATCAAGCATGACAAAGCAATTAAATAAACAAGCATAATAAGCAAGCATGGTTTGATTCGGTTTGATCTATCCAATTTGACTCTTTATAAATAAAAAGTTATGAACCCAATATCAAATTGGTTCATAGATAGAATATGGGCCCATATCTATGTCCCAAAAATAAATCAATATCAAACCATTTAAATTAATCACATGAACGATGTTGTCAATGGTGCCCCCAAGAAGAGTTGTAGTCTTTATTTTGTACATTCGATGTAATAAAGTCTCACAAAGACTCTTGCTTGTAATTGCTTATTCATTAATAAAAAGTTGAAACGTTCATTCATTCCTCCTTGTCTGTTTGAAGCTTTATGATAAAACATTAGTCTTTAGTCCATAAATAAACTAAACAACTTACGAAGAGACAAACGTAGATTTGCATGAACAAACTCTTCGTAGTTTGCTTAAAACGATATATTCGCAATCTAAGGGTCAAAGGACTATTGACCTCATTACGATTGTTAGGAGAATCTATGATGTCTGGTTATGGGGCGTTGAGAGTTGGAGACTCTATAGTTCTTCTAGGTATCTTCCGAAGGTACTGAATTGACCAGTGCACTTCTAGAGACAAAATAAGAACAAGCCATTTAACCTCTTATGTCTCGAAGTCACTACGTATGAATTGCATCGTGCTTACCTTAATCCTGAAATGAGACATGCCATTTCACAACTTACGTATTCTCATTTGAGAAAGTCAGAGTTCGGACTCACTATGTGATTCCGAACAGGGCATATTGGTGAAGTACTAAGTTGTGAGAATGTCATGAGTAACTTTGTAAAGTTCTCATAGATATGGAATTCATGTACAAGATTGCTGAAATGCAATGTATATCACCTCATACTTTGTTCCTTTGAGTGTGAATAAATGAACTGGCCAGTGTCCAAATTGAGTCTTGACTCTTTTGGATGAAACAATGTGACTTGTTAGCTACTCGTCAATACATTGTTTCTAACTTATTCACAAGCGACAAAGGAGTTGAGGAAATAACAGCTAGAAGGGTAAAATAGTAATTTTGTAAATCCCGACTAGCTGATGATATTCATGAAGGGTAAACAGTGATAATATTCTGTGGATCCACTCATTACAATTAGGTTGAATTCTTGAGTAGAAAATAAATTCATTTGAACCGAGAGATTTTCAGTGTCAACTCTTTAGTGGAGTCAGCTGACATTAAGCTAAACTTGGAAAATGTTTGTGAACTTTTGAGTCCAAGTGTTTAGCTCAAGCTTTTTTCATTTGGATCCATGAGGTCACTGTCACGAATCACATCGAGTAGGAATAGTTAAACTAGAAGCTAAGTCAAAACAAGAACGAGACAAGTTTTACGAAAATTGTCAAAAGGGTATTTTTCTCTTTTGAGACATAGGATGAAATGAATGTCAATAAATTTTTTGACAAGGTCATTTAATGACATGTATCACTCGGCCAATATTAGTCTTATTGGGCCTTGTGGATTAATTTCATTTCATAAGAATTTTATTGAAAATTCTTAATTGGCCATTTTCATGTTGTCATGAACAAATAAAGGAGCTTCTAGAAGCCCTTTCTAGAAACCATATGGGCACCTACTACCCAAGAGAAAGAGAGAATATTTTGTGCATAAATGTATCAAGATACTTGCCAAAAGAAAAAGAGGAAACAAATTTGCATGTGGATGCATTAGGGAAATCGGCCAACCTAGAGAAGGCTTGTTTGGCTGTGTGTCTCAAGTGGGAAAGGAGGGATATTGTGCTCTTGAATATGTGATATTCTATAGAAGAGGAAACTACCGTATTGAAGGTGAGACCTCTCCTATAAATAGGAGCCTCATTTCCTCACATTTCATTCATCCAAGTTTTAGAGATTTGAGAGCTTCTCTCTCTAGACTTGGCCGAATCCTCTCTCTCTCTTTCTATTCAATTTTGTTTTTGGTTTTGGCACCTAGGTCCTCATTTGCCTAGTGTTTAGCTCTTCGAATTTAAGACTTGTTCTTAAGTCGTAGTGTTTAAAAGTGCCCACACACTAATTCCTTTTTCTCTCGAGTGATTTAGTGATAGAAACTTTCGTGGTTGCTCGAGTTGCCGAGGAAGGAAGAGAGACGTGCTGCGAGGGGAGACGAACGTTGCAAGCTTTTCCACAAGCTTCTCAACGTTCAAGCTTCTAAAAGGTTAGTAATCTTTAATGCTCATATTAGTTTTTTACATGTTCTTGCTCTTTGTCTAGGTTAGTAAAATGGTTTTACTTGTTGAAAGAAAATTTTTAAAATTTCGCCGCTTACCGAAGCGTTAAACTTTTTCTTAAACCCTAGATCAATTCCAACAAACGAATCAATTAATAAAGTAAATCATCTAGCTCTGATACCACTTGTTGGGAACGAACGCGTGGTATCAGATGTTAAGCCGTGTTTCTAGTTCAACACTTATGGACACGTGACGTGAGCGGACTTGCCCACGTGTCTTCGAATCTGTGAGATTAGTTACGAGATATTCCTCTTATCAAATGAAGAACGAGAGAATTGGTTTCTCAAGTTCTTGGACACGATCGTAAAGATAATATAATTTGGCTCGGGAGCCTTGGGTTTTGAGAGAGAGTGAACCTATCTCTCCCACTCTAGAGAGAATACAAGGAGATCGTTCCTCGTTTTTGTGTGAAAATGTATGAGTGAAGTGGCTTTGATTCTCGTTGTTCTTGATTTCGGTCTCGAAGGTCTTTCTAGTGAGAGAAATAGTTGAATAGAGGTTTTGACACAGTCTAGTTAGAGAGAGAAAAACCAACCCTTGACAAGTGTTTGTCTTAGGTATTTATAGTAGAGTTGTGAGGGTCGGGGTAGTCTCGTCATCTGGCTGTTATCGGACGGACGGTCCGGTTGGATGGGGACGGACGAGATCTACCGAAGGGTCACGGGACGTGCCCATGAGTCATGAGACCTGCCAAGGGGGTCATGAGATGTAACGAGACCTGCCAGGGGGTCGTGAGGCGTAACTCGATCTGCATGGAGTAACGAGACGCAACGAGACCTGCCAGGGGGTCAGGAGGTGTAACATGACCTGCCAGGGGTGACGAGGCGTAACGAGGCCTGCCAGGGGGTCTGGAGGTGTAACATGATCTGCCAGGGGTGACGTGGCATAACGAGGCTTGCCAGGGGGTCTGGAGGCTCGTCTCTTCCCGCCAGGGGGGTAACGAGACGCGACGCGTCCTGCTCGGCGGTTGGGAGGCTTGACTCGTCCTGCCAGGGGGTCTGGAGGCTTGTCTAGTCCTGCCAGGGGGTAACGACACGTGACGCATCCTGCTCGGCGATCGAGATGCTTGATTCGTCCTGCCAGGGGGTCTGGAGGCTTGACTCATCCTGCCAGGGGTAACGAGACATAACGCGTCCTGCCAGGGGGAACGAGATGTAACGAGGCCTGCCAGGGGGTCTCGAGGCTCTTCTCGTCCCGCCAAGGGGATAACGAGAAGCGACACATCCTGCTCGGCGGTTGGGAGGCTTGACTCGTCCTGCCAGGGGGTAACGAGACGTGACGCGTCCCGCCAGGGTCATCAGACGTGAAACTACCGATTGTTGGAATTGATCTAGGGTTTAAGAAAAAGATTAAACGCTTCGGGAAGCGGCGGAATTTTAAAAAATTTCTTTACAAGTAAAAACAGTTTTTACTAACCTAGACAAAGAGCAAGTACATGTAATTAAAACCAATATGAGCATAGAAGTTTACTAACCTTTCATGAAGCTTGAACTTTGAGAAGCTTTTGGAAAGTTGCAACGCTCGTCTCCCTCGCAGCACGTCTCTCTTCCTTTCCTCGGCACCTCGAGCAACCACGAAAGTTTCTATCACTAAATCACTCGAAATAAAAGGAATTAGTGAGTGGGCACTTTTAAACACGACGACTCGAGAACAAGTCTCAGAGTCGAAGAGCTAAAACCACTAGGTCAAATGAGGACCTAGGTGCCAAAACAAAAACCGAAAATAACTAGAGGGAGAGAGAGAGGATCGGCCACAAGGTCTAGAGAGAGAAGCTCTCGATCTCTAACTTATGTGGGATGACTAGAATGAGAGGAATGAGGCCTCTATTTATAGGGGAGGCATGAGCAAATCTTATTTCCTCTTTTCTACCCATGTTGGACGTTCATGACATGTCATGCAAGTCCTTGGATTTGTTTCCTCATTTGTTCTCTCTTAGTTGGCCGAAAATGCACTTTCCTTCTAAAGGAAATTTGTTTCCTCTTTTTCTTTTGGCAAGTATCTTCATACATCAATGCACAAAATAAACTCTCTTTCCCACTATGGCATGAACGAAATTCAGCCTTATTTTCCTTGGGTTGGACGAAATTTGAGCTTCTAGAAGGAGCTTCTAGATGTTTCTTCAATTGTTCATGACAACATAAGAAAAGCCCATTAAGAATTTTCAAGTAAAATTCTATGAAATGAAATTAATCCTCAAGGCCCAATTACACTAATATGGATGAGCAATATTTATTTCATTTGTCATCATATGACAATGTCAAAAATAATTTATTGACATTCATTTCGTCCTACGTCCCAAAAGACAAAAATACCCTTTTTGACAATTTTCGAAAAACTTGTCTCGTTTTTGTTTTGGCTTAGCTTCCAGTTTAACTATTCCTACTCGATGTGATTCGTGACAGTGACCTCATGGACCCAAATGAACAAAGCTTGAGCTAAACACTTGGACTCAAAAGTTCACAAACCTTTTCCAAGTTTAGCTTAATGTCAACTGACTCCACTAAAGAGTTGACACTGAAAATCTCTCGGTTCAAATGAATTTATTTTCTACTCAAGAATTCACCTAATTATAATGAGCGGATCCACTAAATATTATCTATGCTACCCTTCATGAATGTCATCAGCTAGTCGGGATTTACTAAATTACCATTTTACCCTTCTAGCTGTTATTTCCTCAACTCCTTTGTCGCTTGTGAATAAGTTAGAAACAATGTATTGACGAGGAGCTAACAAGTCACATTGTTTCATCCAAAAGAGTCAGGACTCAATTTGGACACTGGCCAGTTCATTTATTCACACTCCAAGGAACAAAGCATGAGGTGACATACATTGCATTTCAGCAATCTTGTACATGAATTCCATATCTATGAGAACTTCACAAAGTTACGCATGACATACTCACAACTTAGTACTTCACCAATAGGCCTTGTTCGGAATCACATAGTGAGTCTGAACTTTGACTTTCTCAAATGAGAATACTAAGGTGTGAAATGGCATGTCTCATTTCAGGATTAAGGTAAGCATGATGCAATTCATACATAGTGACTTCGAGACACAAGAGGTTAAATGGTTTGTTCTTATATTGTCTCTAGAAGTGCACTGGTCAATTCAGTACCTTCGGAAGATACCTAGAAGAACTATAGAGTCCCAAACTCTCAATGCCTCATAACCAGACATCATAGATTCTTCTAACAATCATACTGAGGTCAATAGTCCTTTGACCCTAAGATTGCGAATATATCGTTTTAAGCAAACTACGGAGAGTTTGTTCATGCAAATCTACATTTGTCTCTTCGTAAGTTGTTAAGTTTGTTTATGGACTAAAAGACTAAGGTTTTATCATAAAGCTTCAGACAAGGAAGATTGAATGAACGTTTCAACTTTTTATTAATGAATAAGCAATTACAAGCAAGAGTCTTCGTAAGACTATATGACATCAAATGTACATAAATAGACACTACTACTCTTCTTGTGGGCACCATTGACAACAAACTCCCACTTGACTCAAAGAAGATGTGAGTAGTCCTACATGCCTAATCCCTCTCGAAGTTGGTCGAAGACCTGGTTCGCTAGGGGCCTTGGTGAATGGATCTGCCAGAGATCTATTTCACCTCCATGTCTCCGCGCTGCGCGATCTCTCGAATCAAATGGTATTTCCTCTCAATATGCTTAGAGCGCTTATGGCTTCTAGGTTCCTTTGAGTTTGCGACAGCCCCACTATTATCACAATAAAGGGTCATGGGCTCGTCGACGTTTGGAACAACTTCCAAATACTTAAGGAACTTTCTAAGCCATACAGCCTCTTTGGATGCTTCACAAGCAGCCACATATTCTGCTTCCATTGTGGAGTCAGCAATGCAAGATTGCTTAATACTTCTCCACACAACAGCTCCACCATTAAGGATGAACATAGATCCCGAAGTGGATTTCCTGGAATCCTTATCCGCTTGAAAATCGGAGTCGGTATATCCCGTCATAGTCAGGTCAGTACCTGAGTATGTAAGCATCAAGTTCCTAGTTCTTCGAAGATACTTAAGAACATGCTTAACAGCAATCCAGTGCTCGGGTCCAGGGTTGGATTGGAAATGACTAACTACGCCAACGGCGAAACAGATGTCAGGTCTAGTGCAAAGCATAACATACATGAGGCTTCCTACGGCAGAGGCGTAAGGAATCTTCCTCATGTCTTCAATCTCTTGTGCAGTCTTGGGAGACTGGTCCTTAGAGAGTGAAACTCCATGCCTAAAGGGTGTTTGACCCCTCTTGCAGTCTTGCATCGAGAAGCGATCCATCACCTTATCAATATAAGATGCTTGAGAGAGCGACAGGGTCCGGTTTTTCCTATCTCGAAAGATTTGGATTCCCAGAATGTATGCGGCTTCTCCTAGATCCTTCATATCGAATTGCTTTGCCAGCCAGACCTTAACCTCAGATAACTTACCCACGTCATTACCAATGAGTAGTATATCATCGACATATAGTACCAGAAACACAACCTTGCCTTCGTGTATTAACTTGTAAACACAAGGCTCATCTATTGACTGTTCAAAGCCAAAGCTCTTTACAGTTTCATCGAATCTAATATTCCATGACCTAGATGCTTGCTTTAGTCCATAAATGGATTTAAGCAACTCATAAACCTTGGTCTCTTGACCTTTCTCCACGAAACCGTCTGGTTGAGCCATGTAAATGCGCTCGTCAAGATTGCCATTCAGAAAGGCTGTCTTGACATCCATTTGCCAGATCTCATAGTCGAGAGCTGCAACTATGGATAGGAGTATGCAGATGGATTTAAGCATCGCGACTGGCGAGAAGGTTTCTTCATAGTCAATCCCTTCTTGTTGGGTATAACCCTTCGCCACAAGTCGTGCTTTGAACGTCTCGACGTTCCCATCAGGACCCCTTTTCTTCTTGTATATCCACTTACACCCTACGGGTTTAATCCCTTCAGGAAGGTCTACAAGTTTCTAGACATTGTTGACATACATCGAGTGCATTTCAACTTTCATGGCGTCAAGCCAAAGGTTTGATTCAGAACAAGCCATCGCTTGGCTATAGGAAACAGGGTCATCCATGTCGGAGACGGCTACAAGAGAGTCTCCATAAGACATGTACCTGTCAGGCTTTTGAGTAGCCCTCCCACTACGTCTAAGTGCTACTTGACGAGATTCTGATGAGTTAGGTTGTGTTTCAGTTGGGGTAAGAACAGTTCTTACAGATGAGGTAGAAGCTTCCTCACCCAACTTTTCTTCAAGCACAATTTTGCTTCTAGGTTTCGCATCATTCATAAAGTCCTCCTCAAGGAAACGAGCATTCGTGCTAACGAAAGTCTTATCGTCCTCGGGACTATAGAAAATGAAACCTTTGGTTTCCTTTGGATATCCTACAAACAGGCACAATTCTGACCTACTAGCCAACTTGCTAGTCTTTTGCCTTAGCACATGTGCAGGGCAACCCCAAATTCGGATGTGGCCCAAACTTACTTTACGGCCAGTCCATCTTTCATAAGGAGTACCAGGAACCGTTTTAGACGGAACTTGGTTCAGAATGTAAGCGGCTGTTTCGAGGGCATATCCCCAAAAGGAAAGCGGGAGTGATGAGTAACTCATCATCGATCTAACCATCTCCATAAGAGTTCGGTTTCTTCTCTCTGACACTCCGTTTTGTTGAGGTGTGCCAGGTGCGGTAAGCTGAGAAGCAATACCTTCTTCTTTAAGAAAGTCGTCGAACTCTCCAGACATATACTCACCACCTCGATCAGATCGAAGGGTTTTGATCACTTTGCCAGTTTGCTTTTCCACTAAAGCCTTAAAGACCTTAAATACGTTAAAGGTCTCGGATTTGTGTTTGAGCAAATAGACAAACCCATATCGTGAGTAATCATCAGTGAAGGTAACGAAGTATTCGTATCCTCCACGTGCCTGTTGGCTGAGCGGACCACATACATCAGAATGTATTAGTTCCAGCAACTCAGTGGCTCTTCGACCTTTATCAGAGAAAGGTCGCTTAGTCATTTTTCTTTCTATGCAGGATTCACAAGTAGGTAGTGAACCTATTGCAGAGGCTTGGAGTGGACCATCCCTCACAAGTCTCTTAATCCTTTCTAGACTGATATGACCAAGTCTTAAGTGCCATAGGTGTGTTGATTTTGTTAGATCGGAGGATTCAGAAAGTTTGATCCTCTTTGGCTCCCTAATAAGATCATTATCTATTTCGGTGTCTAAAAGAGAAGGTTGAGTGGGATAGATGTAGAAAAGAGCATTCTTCATACATGCGTCAGTGACAAAAGAATTATCAGGAAACGAAATACGAATTCCATTCTTAATGAACTTTAAACAATAATCTTGCTCACGAAGACGAGCAACGGATATTAAGTTCTTCCCAAAGGTAGGAACAAAATAAACATTATTCAAGTTTAAAGTGCGGTCTTCAAAAGACAGCGTCACGGATCCCACAGCCTTTGCAGACACCAGGCTCCCATCACCCCATTTGAAACAGAACTCGCCTTCCTCTAAGCTTTTGGTTTTCTTGAAACCATTCAAGGAACAGCAAATATGGTTAGTAGCAGCGGAGTCAAGAATCCACGTTGATACATTATCAGCTACTAAGCATGCTTCGGTAACTAGTACAATACTATGTTCCTTTGCTTTGAGATAGGCGGGACAGTTCTTTTTATCGGCCTTGTAAGGTCTCTTCACAGTTTCAGAGGCGGAGGCTTTTTGCTCAGTAGCATGTGCCTCTCCTTGATTCCTCTTTCTCTTAGTGAAACCTACAGCAGTGTGAAGTTCCTCCATAAGCTTGGTAGCAGTGTACTCTAGCTTGTTTATGGAGTAGTTCATCTTGGAGGTATCAAGAGACGCGGGGAGAGTTTCTAAGATCATATCTATGAGATTCTTCCCTTCAGTCTCAGATCCTAGGATTTCCATTTTATTTAGAAAACTAATGATCAGTATCATAAAGTCTCTAACAGGAGTCCTAGCCTTCATATGACAGTTCATAAACTGTCGGACTGCTTTTTGCCTTGCTTGACGCCTTTGCCCTCCAAAACTCTCAAGGAGATTGTAGAGCATGTCAGCGGCAGTCTCGATGTCACGATGTTGCTTGTTCAGCATATTGTTCATAGATGCTAAGATATAGCACCTCACAATCTCATCGGATCGAAGCCAGGCCGCTAAGGCGTCATTGTCCTCTTGAGTTGAATCATCATTCGTCAGAGGAGGACACGGGGCGGTGAGTACCCATTTGTGCTTGTTAACGGTAGGTATTATGTCGAGGTTATGTTTCGAATCTATGTAGTTTTCGTTTTCGAGTTTGATCGAGGAAAGAAAGATTGAGAGATGTTTGCGGGACATAAAGCCTATTGAAGTTGAAACAAGTTTATGATTAGTCTTTGGTTTAGGATTTAAGTTTCATTAAGACTTTTGTAAAATCCAAAGGTGTTATGAACGAAATGACACTTTACTCCTTCGAGGGAAGGCCGCAACGAGTCTCCTTTCATAAGTAAATGACTCATCATTAATGCATAGCCAAGATGTCAATACATCAATTTTGACTAGCCACCTTGTAAATTGGTTTGATCACTCACATCCTTTCGCAGGGCCTCGAGGGAGGATTACTAGGGATTGAGTCTAAGTGTGTAACCAACCACTTAGTCCAAAAGATTGACTTTGAAAAACAATCCGCCGAGGGGAGGTCTTGTCATCATCGTCTCACTCTCGAACGTAGCTCATTGAGCAATGATCAGAGCAAAGCGCCCTTGAGTACTCTCATTTAAGAGAGGGCCACGAGGGTGACTCTTAGTCCGGCGACACTTGCACTTTTCATTAGTGTTGGGGATCGTGGGTTACAAACAACAAGTATAACCCTCCCACTTAGTTTTTGGAGATGGTTCATCGACTCTTTTAAGTTCGGAAACAAATTTCCTAGTTAGAGAGCGACAGAGCGGACAACTAGAAGAGAATCCTAGATCGACATGTTCAGAGCAGTATTAGTGCATTAAAGGCACAAGGGACATACTCGATCTTTTCCTATTTTCTATTTCGGGAAAGTGCGTGAGGGAAGTGTGAACTTTAACTCACTCGAACACTTGAAAGTTTGAGATTACACATCTTTTTATTTTTCGGCTTTGTCTACAAAGAGACCTCCCACTCAAAATTTCAAGAGCATATAGATTTTGAACATATGTGATATAGATATAGTTTTGAAAACATTTTGAAAACTTATTTGATTTGGATGACAAAATATTTTCAAGTTTGAAAGTGAAAACGGTTTTTCAAAATTCAAACTAGTTTTGTAAAAATTCAATTTCAATTAATCTTTCAAAAATCAAAACTTTTAATCTTTACACATCATGTTTATAATCATATGAAAAACATTTTTGCTCAAGAAAATTTTCTCATTAGAGTTCTATAACTCATGGTAGTGGGGTTTGAAAATCCGGATTTCTAAAAACTGGAGTTTCAGACAGCCGCGCACCTCGGAGTAAAATCACCATATCTGGCGGCTCCGATGTCCTTTTGAGTCGAAACCGGTGGCATTGGACAGAGGACAGACAGAGCTTTAATTTGATTCAAGAATCATTAAATTTCGATTTCTGAGCAGAGAGTTATGCCGCTTTTAATGCGGGTTTACATTCCAGCTCGAAGAAAAAGAAATAAATTAAAGCTTCGTCCTTTTAGGTGCGAAAAAGAATCGAGTGTAAAGGAACGTTTTAAGATGTTGTTTAAAGCTTTTATTTGTGTTTTATTAGCAGGGTAATAACATAGAATAAAAGAAATAACAACATGCATAAAACGATTCAAGTAAATAAACGAAACTAGCAAGAAAATAAAACTAGTCACAAAATTTACTCGAAAATTCTCAAACCTTTAAAACACGTTTTTCAATATAAAAAATTAAAAACTTTTAGAACTGATTCTAATGTGTTTTAAAAACATCCCAAAATCATAGAAAAACAACATGGTTTTTAATTTAAAGGCATGAGCAATAAATTAAAAAAAATCTAAGATTACAATTCTAACTTGTCACAAAATTAGTAAACTTTCGAAAACGATTTTCAAGCTCATAATTTTAAAAACATGCACATGCATTCCTTTGACCATAGCTCTGATACCATTTGTTGGAATTGATCTAGGGTTTAAGAAAAAGATTAAACGCTTCGGGAAGCGGCGGAATTTTAAAAAATTTCTTTACAAGTAAAAACAGTTTTTACTAACCTAGACAAAGAGCAAGTACATGTAATTAAAACCAATATGAGCATAGAAGTTTACTAACCTTTCATGAAGCTTGAACTTTGAGAAGCTTTTGGAAAGTTGCAACGCTCGTCTCCCTCGCAGCACGTCTCTCTTCCTTTCCTCGGCACCTCGAGCAACCACGAAAGTTTCTATCACTAAATCACTCGAAATAAAAGGAATTAGTGAGTGGGCACTTTTAAACACGACGACTCGAGAACAAGTCTCAGAGTCGAAGAGCTAAAACCACTAGGTCAAATGAGGACCTAGGTGCCAAAACAAAAACCGAAAATAACTAGAGGGAGAGAGAGAGGATCGGCCACAAGGTCTAGAGAGAGAAGCTCTCGATCTCTAACTTATGTGGGATGACTAGAATGAGAGGAATGAGGCCTCTATTTATAGGGGAGGCATGAGCAAATCTTATTTCCTCTTTTCTACCCATGTTGGACGTTCATGACATGTCATGCAAGTCCTTGGATTTGTTTCCTCATTTGTTCTCTCTTAGTTGGCCGAAAATGCACTTTCCTTCTAAAGGAAATTTGTTTCCTCTTTTTCTTTTGGCAAGTATCTTCATACATCAATGCACAAAATAAACTCTCTTTCCCACTATGGCATGAACGAAATTCAGCCTTATTTTCCTTGGGTTGGACGAAATTTGAGCTTCTAGAAGGAGCTTCTAGATGTTTCTTCAATTGTTCATAACAACATAAGAAAAGCCCATTAAGAATTTTCAAGTAAAATTCTATGAAATGAAATTAATCCTCAAGGCCCAATTACACTAATATGGATGAGCAATATTTATTTCATTTGTCATCATATGACAATGTCAAAAATAATTTATTGACATTCATTTCGTCCTACGTCCCAAAAGACAAAAATACCCTTTTTGACAATTTTCGAAAAACTTGTCTCGTTTTTGTTTTGGCTTAGCTTCCAGTTTAACTATTCCTACTCGATGTGATTCGTGACAGTGACCTCATGGACCCAAATGAACAAAGCTTGAGCTAAACACTTGGACTCAAAAGTTCACAAACCTTTTCCAAGTTTAGCTTAATGTCAACTGACTCCACTAAAGAGTTGACACTGAAAATCTCTCGGTTCAAATGAATTTATTTTCTACTCAAGAATTCACCTAATTATAATGAGCGGATCCACTAAATATTATCTATGCTACCCTTCATGAATGTCATCAGCTAGTCGGGATTTACTAAATTACCATTTTACCCTTCTAGCTGTTATTTCCTCAACTCCTTTGTCGCTTGTGAATAAGTTAGAAACAATGTATTGACGAGGAGCTAACAAGTCACATTGTTTCATCCAAAAGAGTCAGGACTCAATTTGGACACTGGCCAGTTCATTTATTCACACTCCAAGGAACAAAGCATGAGGTGACATACATTGCATTTCAGCAATCTTGTACATGAATTCCATATCTATGAGAACTTCACAAAGTTACTCATGACATACTCACAACTTAGTACTTCACCAATAGGCCTTGTTCGGAATCACATAGTGAGTCTGAACTTTGACTTTCTCAAATGAGAATACTAAGGTGTGAAATGGCATGTCTCATTTCAGGATTAAGGTAAGCATGATGCAATTCATACATAGTGACTTCGAGACACAAGAGGTTAAATGGTTTGTTCTTATATTGTCTCTAGAAGTGCACTGGTCAATTCAGTACCTTCGGAAGATACCTAGAAGAACTATAGAGTCCCAAACTCTCAATGCCTCATAACCAGACATCATAGATTCTTCTAACAATCATACTGAGGTCAATAGTCCTTTGACCCTAAGATTGCGAATATATCGTTTTAAGCAAACTACGGAGAGTTTGTTCATGCAAATCTACATTTGTCTCTTCGTAAGTTGTTAAGTTTGTTTATGGACTAAAAGACTAAGGTTTTATCATAAAGCTTCAGACAAGGAAGATTGAATGAACGTTTCAACTTTTTATTAATGAATAAGCAATTACAAGCAAGAGTCTTCGTAAGACTATATGACATCAAATGTACATAAATAGACACTACTACTCTTCTTGTGGGCACCATTGACAACAAACTCCCACTTGACTCAAAGAAGATGTGAGTAGTCCTACATGCCTAATCCCTCTCGAAGTTGGTCGAAGACCTGGTTCGCTAGGGGCCTTGGCGAATGGATCTGCCAGAGATCTATTTCACCTCCATGTCTCCGCGCTGCGCGATCTCTCGAATCAAATGGTATTTCCTCTCAATATGCTTAGAGCGCTTATGGCTTCTAGGTTCCTTTGAGTTTGCGACAGCCCCACTATTATCACAATAAAGGGTCATGGGCTCGTCGACGTTTGGAACAACTTCCAAATACTTAAGGAACTTTCTAAGCCATACAGCCTCTTTGGATGCTTCACAAGCAGCCACATATTCTGCTTCCATTGTGGAGTCAGCAATGCAAGATTGCTTAATACTTCTCCACACAACAGCTCCACCATTAAGGATGAACATAGATCCCGAAGTGGATTTCCTGGAATCCTTATCCGCTTGAAAATCGGAGTCGGTATATCCCGTCATAGTCAGGTCAGTACCTGAGTATGTAAGCATCAAGTTCCTAGTTCTTCGAAGATACTTAAGAACATGCTTAACAGCAATCCAGTGCTCGGGTCCAGGGTTGGATTGGAAATGACTAACTACGCCAACGGCGAAACAGATGTCAGGTCTAGTGCAAAGCATAACATACATGAGGCTTCCTACGGCAGAGGCGTAAGGAATCTTCCTCATGTCTTCAATCTCTTGTGCAGTCTTGGGAGACTGGTCCTTAGAGAGTGAAACTCCATGCCTAAAGGGTGTTTGACCCCTCTTGCAGTCTTGCATCGAGAAGCGATCCATCACCTTATCAATATAAGATGCTTGAGAGAGCGACAGGGTCCGGTTTTTCCTATCTCGAAAGATTTGGATTCCCAGAATGTATGCGGCTTCTCCTAGATCCTTCATATCGAATTGCTTTGCCAGCCAGACCTTAACCTCAGATAACTTACCCACGTCATTACCAATGAGTAGTATATCATCGACATATAGTACCAGAAACACAACCTTGCCTTCGTGTATTAACTTGTAAACACAAGGCTCATCTATTGACTGTTCAAAGCCAAAGCTCTTTACAGTTTCATCGAATCTAATATTCCATGACCTAGATGCTTGCTTTAGTCCATAAATGGATTTAAGCAACTCATAAACCTTGGTCTCTTGACCTTTCTCCACGAAACCGTCTGGTTGAGCCATGTAAATGCGCTCGTCAAGATTGCCATTCAGAAAGGCTGTCTTGACATCCATTTGCCAGATCTCATAGTCGAGAGTTGCAACTATGGATAGGAGTATGCAGATGGATTTAAGCATCGCGACTGGCGAGAAGGTTTCTTCATAGTCAATCCCTTCTTGTTGGGTATAACCCTTCGCCACAAGTCGTGCTTTGAACGTCTCGACGTTCCCATCAGGACCCCTTTTCTTCTTGTATATCCACTTACACCCTACGGGTTTAATCCCTTCAGGAAGGTCTACAAGTTTCTAGACATTGTTGACATACATCGAGTGCATTTCAACTTTCATGGCGTCAAGCCAAAGGTTTGATTCAGAACAAGCCATCGCTTGGCTATAGGAAACAGGGTCATCCATGTCGGAGACGGCTACAAGAGAGTCTCCATAAGACATGTACCTGTCAGGCTTTTGAGTAGCCCTCCCACTACGTCTAAGTGCTACTTGACGAGATTCTGATGAGTTAGGTTGTGTTTCAGTTGGGGTAAGAACAGTTCTTACAGATGAGGTAGAAGCTTCCTCACCCAACTTTTCTTCAAGCACAATTTTGCTTCTAGGTTTCGCATCATTCATAAAGTCCTCCTCAAGGAAACGAGCATTCGTGCTAACGAAAGTCTTATCGTCCTCGGGACTATAGAAAATGAAACCTTTGGTTTCCTTTGGATATCCTACAAACAGGCACAATTCTGACCTACTAGCCAACTTGCTAGTCTTTTGCCTTAGCACATGTGCAGGGCAACCCCAAATTCGGATGTGGCCCAAACTTACTTTACGGCCAGTCCATCTTTCATAAGGAGTACCAGGAACCGTTTTAGACGGAACTTGGTTCAGAATGTAAGCGGCTGTTTCGAGGGCATATCCCCAAAAGGAAAGCGGGAGTGATGAGTAACTCATCATCGATCTAACCATCTCCATAAGAGTTCGGTTTCTTCTCTCTGACACTCCGTTTTGTTGAGGTGTGCCAGGTGCGGTAAGCTGAGAAGCAATACCTTCTTCTTTAAGAAAGTCGTCGAACTCTCCAGACATATACTCACCACCTCGATCAGATCGAAGGGTTTTGATCACTTTGCCAGTTTGCTTTTCCACTAAAGCCTTAAAGACCTTAAATACGTTAAAGGTCTCGGATTTGTGTTTGAGCAAATAGACAAACCCATATCGTGAGTAATCATCAGTGAAGGTAACGAAGTATTCGTATCCTCCACGTGCCTGTTGGCTGAGCGGACCACATACATCAGAATGTATTAGTTCCAGCAACTCAGTGGCTCTTCGACCTTTATCAGAGAAAGGTCGCTTAGTCATTTTTCTTTCTATGCAGGATTCACAAGTAGGTAGTGAACCTATTGCAGAGGCTTGGAGTGGACCATCCCTCACAAGTCTCTTAATCCTTTCTAGACTGATATGACCAAGTCTTAAGTGCCATAGGTGTGTTGATTTTGTTAGATCGGAGGATTCAGAAAGTTTGATCCTCTTTGGCTCCCTAATAAGATCATTATCTATTTCGGTGTCTAAAAGAGAAGGTTGAGTGGGATAGATGTAGAAAAGAGCATTCTTCATACATGCGTCAGTGACAAAAGAATTATCAGGAAACGAAATACGAATTCCATTCTTAATGAACTTTAAACAATAATCTTGCTCACGAAGACGAGCAACGGATATTAAGTTCTTCCCAAAGGTAGGAACAAAATAAACATTATTCAAGTTTAAAGTGCGGTCTTCAAAAGACAGCGTCACGGATCCCACAGCCTTTGCAGACACCAGGCTCCCATCACCCCATTTGAAACAGAACTCGCCTTCCTCTAAGCTTTTGGTTTTCTTGAAACCATTCAAGGAACAGCAAATATGGTTAGTAGCAGCGGAGTCAAGAATCCACGTTGATACATTATCAGCTACTAAGCATGCTTCGGTAACTAGTACAATACTATGTTCCTTTGCTTTGAGATAGGCGGGACAGTTCTTTTTATCGGCCTTGTAAGGTCTCTTCACAGTTTCAGAGGCGGAGGCTTTTTGCTCAGTAGCATGTGCCTCTCCTTGATTCCTCTTTCTCTTAGTGAAACCTACAGCAGTGTGAAGTTCCTCCATAAGCTTGGTAGCAGTGTACTCTAGCTTGTTTATGGAGTAGTTCATCTTGGAGGTATCAAGAGACGCGGGGAGAGTTTCTAAGATCATATCTATGAGATTCTTCCCTTCAGTCTCAGATCCTAGGATTTCCATTTTATTTAGAAAACTAATGATCAGTATCATAAAGTCTCTAACAGGAGTCCTAGCCTTCATATGACAGTTCATAAACTGTCGGACTGCTTTTTGCCTTGCTTGACGCCTTTGCCCTCCAAAACTCTCAAGGAGATTGTAGAGCATGTCAGCGGCAGTCTCGATGTCACGATGTTGCTTGTTCAGCATATTGTTCATAGATGCTAAGATATAGCACCTCACAATCTCATCGGATCGAAGCCAGGCCGCTAAGGCGTCATTGTCCTCTTGAGTTGAATCATCATTCGTCAGAGGAGGACACGGGGCGGTGAGTACCCATTTGTGCTTGTTAACGGTAGGTATTATGTCGAGGTTATGTTTCGAATCTATGTAGTTTTCGTTTTCGAGTTTGATCGAGGAAAGAAAGATTGAGAGATGTTTGCGGGACATAAAGCCTATTGAAGTTGAAACAAGTTTATGATTAGTCTTTGGTTTAGGATTTAAGTTTCATTAAGACTTTTGTAAAATCCAAAGGTGTTATGAACGAAATGACACTTTACTCCTTCGAGGGAAGGCCGCAACGAGTCTCCTTTCATAAGTAAATGACTCATCATTAATGCATAGCCAAGATGTCAATACATCAATTTTGACTAGCCACCTTGTAAATTGGTTTGATCACTCACATCCTTTCGCAGGGCCTCGAGGGAGGATTACTAGGGATTGAGTCTAAGTGTGTAACCAACCACTTAGTCCAAAAGATTGACTTTGAAAAACAATCCGCCGAGGGGAGGTCTTGTCATCATCGTCTCACTCTCGAACGTAGCTCATTGAGCAATGATCAGAGCAAAGCGCCCTTGAGTACTCTCATTTAAGAGAGGGCCACGAGGGTGACTCTTAGTCCGGCGACACTTGCACTTTTCATTAGTGTTGGGGATCGTGGGTTACAAACAACAAGTATAACCCTCCCACTTAGTTTTTGGAGATGGTTCATCGACTCTTTTAAGTTCGGAAACAAATTTCCTAGTTAGAGAGCGACAGAGCGGACAACTAGAAGAGAATCCTAGATCGACATGTTCAGAGCAGTATTAGTGCATTAAAGGCACAAGGGACATACTCGATCTTTTCCTATTTTCTATTTCGGGAAAGTGCGTGAGGGAAGTGTGAACTTCAACTCACTCGAACACTTGAAAGTTTGAGATTACACATCTTTTTATTTTTCGGCTTTGTCTACAAAGAGACCTCCCACTCAAAATTTCAAGAGCATATAGATTTTGAACATATGTGATATAGATATAGTTTTGAAAACATTTTGAAAACTTATTTGATTTGGATGACAAAATATTTTCAAGTTTGAAAGTGAAAACGGTTTTTCAAAATTCAAACTAGTTTTGTAAAAATTCAATTTCAATTAATCTTTCAAAAATCAAAACTTTTAATCTTTACACATCATGTTTATAATCATATGAAAAACATTTTTGCTCAAGAAAATTTTCTCATTAGAGTTCTATAACTCATGGTAGTGGGGTTTGAAAATCCGGATTTCTAAAAACTGGAGTTTCAGACAGCCGCGCACCTCGGAGTAAAATCACCATATCTGGCGGCTCCGATGTCCTTTTGAGTCGAAACCGGTGGCATTGGACAGAGGACAGACAGAGCTTTAATTTGATTCAAGAATCATTAAATTTCGATTTCTGAGCAGAGAGTTATGCCGCTTTTAATGCGGGTTTACATTCCAGCTCGAAGAAAAAGAAATAAATTAAAGCTTCGTCCTTTTAGGTGCGAAAAAGAATCGAGTGTAACGGAACGTTTTAAGATGTTGTTTAAAGCTTTTATTTGTGTTTTATTAGCAGGGTAATAACATAGAATAAAAGAAATAACAACATGCATAAAACGATTCAAGTAAATAAACGAAACTAGCAAGAAAATAAAACTAGTCACAAAATTTACTCGAAAATTCTCAAACCTTTAAAACACGTTTTTCAATATAAAAAATTAAAAACTTTTAGAACTGATTCTAATGTGTTTTAAAAACATCCCAAAATCATAGAAAAACAACATGGTTTTTAATTTAAAGGCATGAGCAATAAATTAAAAAAAATCTAAGATTACAATTCTAACTTGTCACAAAATTAGTAAACTTTCGAAAACGATTTTCAAGCTCATAATTTTAAAAACATGCACATGCATTCCTTTGACCATAGCTCTGATACCATTTGTTGGAATTGATCTAGGGTTTAAGAAAAAGATTAAACGCTTCGGGAAGCGGCGGAATTTTAAAAAATTTCTTTACAAGTAAAAACAGTTTTTACTAACCTAGACAAAGAGCAAGTACATGTAATTAAAACCAATATGAGCATAGAAGTTTACTAACCTTTCATGAAGCTTGAACTTTGAGAAGCTTTTGGAAAGTTGCAACGCTCGTCTCCCTCGCAGCACGTCTCTCTTCCTTTCCTCGGCACCTCGAGCAACCACGAAAGTTTCTATCACTAAATCACTCGAAATAAAAGGAATTAGTGAGTGGGCACTTTTAAACACGACGACTCGAGAACAAGTCTCAGAGTCGAAGAGCTAAAACCACTAGGTCAAATGAGGACCTAGGTGCCAAAACAAAAACCGAAAATAACTAGAGGGAGAGAGAGAGGATCGGCCACAAGGTCTAGAGAGAGAAGCTCTCGATCTCTAACTTATGTGGGATGACTAGAATGAGAGGAATGAGGCCTCTATTTATAGGGGAGGCATGAGCAAATCTTATTTCCTCTTTTCTACCCATGTTGGACGTTCATGACATGTCATGCAAGTCCTTGGATTTGTTTCCTCATTTGTTCTCTCTTAGTTGGCCGAAAATGCACTTTCCTTCTAAAGGAAATTTGTTTCCTCTTTTTCTTTTGGCAAGTATCTTCATACATCAATGCACAAAATAAACTCTCTTTCCCACTATGGCATGAACGAAATTCAGCCTTATTTTCCTTGGGTTGGACGAAATTTGAGCTTCTAGAAGGAGCTTCTAGATGTTTCTTCAATTGTTCATGACAACATAAGAAAAGCCCATTAAGAATTTTCAAGTAAAATTCTATGAAATGAAATTAATCCTCAAGGCCCAATTACACTAATATGGATGAGCAATATTTATTTCATTTGTCATCATATGACAATGTCAAAAATAATTTATTGACATTCATTTCGTCCTACGTCCCAAAAGACAAAAATACCCTTTTTGACAATTTTCGAAAAACTTGTCTCGTTTTTGTTTTGGCTTAGCTTCCAGTTTAACTATTCCTACTCGATGTGATTCGTGACAGTGACCTCATGGACCCAAATGAACAAAGCTTGAGCTAAACACTTGGACTCAAAAGTTCACAAACCTTTTCCAAGTTTAGCTTAATGTCAACTGACTCCACTAAAGAGTTGACACTGAAAATCTCTCGGTTCAAATGAATTTATTTTCTACTCAAGAATTCACCTAATTATAATGAGCGGATCCACTAAATATTATCTATGCTACCCTTCATGAATGTCATCAGCTAGTCGGGATTTACTAAATTACCATTTTACCCTTCTAGCTGTTATTTCCTCAACTCCTTTGTCGCTTGTGAATAAGTTAGAAACAATGTATTGACGAGGAGCTAACAAGTCACATTGTTTCATCCAAAAGAGTCAGGACTCAATTTGGACACTGGCCAGTTCATTTATTCACACTCCAAGGAACAAAGCATGAGGTGACATACATTGCATTTCAGCAATCTTGTACATGAATTCCATATCTATGAGAACTTCACAAAGTTACTCATGACATACTCACAACTTAGTACTTCACCAATAGGCCTTGTTCGGAATCACATAGTGAGTCTGAACTTTGACTTTCTCAAATGAGAATACTAAGGTGTGAAATGGCATGTCTCATTTCAGGATTAAGGTAAGCATGATGCAATTCATACATAGTGACTTCGAGACACAAGAGGTTAAATGGTTTGTTCTTATATTGTCTCTAGAAGTGCACTGGTCAATTCAGTACCTTCGGAAGATACCTAGAAGAACTATAGAGTCCCAAACTCTCAATGCCTCATAACCAGACATCATAGATTCTTCTAACAATCATACTGAGGTCAATAGTCCTTTGACCCTAAGATTGCGAATATATCGTTTTAAGCAAACTACGGAGAGTTTGTTCATGCAAATCTACATTTGTCTCTTCGTAAGTTGTTAAGTTTGTTTATGGACTAAAAGACTAAGGTTTTATCATAAAGCTTCAGACAAGGAAGATTGAATGAACGTTTCAACTTTTTATTAATGAATAAGCAATTACAAGCAAGAGTCTTCGTAAGACTATATGACATCAAATGTACATAAATAGACACTACTACTCTTCTTGTGGGCACCATTGACAACACCGATGACGTGGACCCTTGTCTTGTTATGATTCTCTTTGGGACGAGCCTCACGTACATGTCTTTTGGGTTGGGCTGTAACTTTTCTCGTGAAGGGAAAACGACCCATAACATCAGACACGAACAATCACTCTGATACCACTTGTTGGTGAAACACGTATGATATCAGACACGAACAATCACTCTAATATCTCTTGTTGGAGAATACATGGTTGGTATCAGACACGAACAATCGCTCTAATACCACTTGTTGTAATTACGGAGGTGGTATCAGACACGAACAGTCACTTCAATACCACTTGTAAGGAAACGAGGGGGTATCAGACACAAACGATTGCTCCGATACAACTCGTAGGGATTATGTGCTCACCTTGATAACCATATAAGTTGCGAAATAAATTAATTACACTAACAAGAGCTAATTAAAAGGATGGTTATCTAACAAGATCTAGATTTACTTTATTAATTAAATAATGAAAGCATTCAAACATGTCAAGAAACCAATAAGAACAAAGAATAAGGTCCATAGAGAACTTACGGATTGGGCTCACAAACAGAAACTTCTAGCTTTCACAATCCATCTTCAAACGCCTTGATCTTCTTCTTCAAGCTTTCAGATCCTCGTACTTAAATGCCTTGATCACCTTCTTCAAGCTTTTAGATCCTCGTACTCCTCTTGATGACACCGTAGTCTTCCGAAATGTAATCTCCGGACAAATAAAGAAATACGGCGTGGGACCACACTCTTTAATCTCACATGATCAAGAAACAAATACTGTTTCAAGATCTCACTCTTATTTTCTAAGAACGGAATGGAGCAATTCCAAGGGGGGGGGGGGGGGGGGGGGGAGAGAGAGAGAGAGAGAGAGAGAGAGAGAGAGAGAGAATTCGGCCAAGAGAGAGGGGGAGAGCCTCTTGGTCGATTTTTCTGAATGCACAAGTGTCTTTTTCTCTTCTCATGAACCCTTTATTTATAGTAGTGGAAATGATATATTATTGGTAGTTTCCAAAATATATTATTTCATTTTATTCTGTTCACACTAGTGAATCTAAGCTTGGCCATTGGATCTTATCTTATGAATCATACATTCTCTATTAGCAATCAGATCAATATTTATGAGATTTTATTTCCTGTTTAAATAGAGAATATTTATTAATGAGAGAATAAATGAAATATTTTATTTCGTTTTAAATAGTATTCTATCATGAGAGAGAATAAAAGACAATATCTTATTTCCTTTTAAATATTATTCTCATTAATATTCATGAGAGAGAATAAAAGACAATATCTTATTTCTTTTTAAATATTATTCTCTCCTAATATTCATGAGAGAGAATAAAAGACAATATCTTATTTCCTTTTAAATGTTAGTCTCTCCTCATATTCATGAAATAGAATAAAGGACAATATCTTATTTCATTTTAAATATTTTTCTCTCTCCTTTATTTAAACAACCAAAAAGAAAATATTGGTAAGTAACAATAATGGGTATGGACGAATTTTGGCACACGGCCAAAGAGGAAATTCGCACAAATCTTGTGCCGGGATCCTCAAAAAATCATCCATCTCATTATGTGCAAGGCTCATTTGCTTAAAACCCAATTAATTATTTATTTACTTGGTCCAACAATAAACTAATAAGTAATTAATTAATTATTTGCTTGATCAAACAATAAATAATTAATACTACCATAAATAATTATTTAATTATGCAAATACCCATATTTCATAATTGATGTTGTCAATCATAATTACGGCTAGTGATATTATAATAATGAAACACATTATTATTAGAGGTTATTTATTCGTCTTATCAAAGCCGAATCGGGGACTATGGATCTGGTAGTAGAAGCTTAACAAATCCGATGAAAAGACGAAAAAGTCCTTTCTGTTTTCCACATCGATTTGTCTAATCTTTGTCAGACTCCACCTAGGTAAACCAAGATTGAACTCTCCTTTATACTAAAATTATATTTACTCATCGTTACGAGTGTCCACTGATCTAGTCAATATGTGATCAAGATCCTCGATGTTCAACTCGTATCAAGAAAGGTCAATAATCCCTTATACCTTTCTTGATACGCACTGATCTAGTACCAACAATCTATCGGTTCTGGAATCAACTCTTAGGTGAGTGAACATTGACCTTATTTTAGGAAGGCTGGATTTTGTATCTGTCAATCACCTCCCACTCAAATCATGCTCCGAAACTCCCAAGACATAAGTTGTGGTTAGCATGATAGTAGCCTTTTAGCGAATGAGTCAAAGAGTTCGGTAACATGATACAGTGCTCATGATCACTTCAGGATTTAGATCAAGTCTCACATTGAGCATCATATCGACCCCGGTTAGTGTGTCGTAACGGTACTTAAACGACACATCTACAACCAAAGTCTGTTTGGGTTGTACACTTACCACAAGTGTAGAATGCTCGCACGTCGTGATCAACCTTCACTAGTGTTCCGCATATATGACTTTAGATACAGCTGTCCAGAAATGTATCAGTCATCGACCATGTTTTAGCAACACCGCCCGAACTCAGGTGCCCAGCACGTGACTCAGTTTAATACGGAGGCTATGGATGATAGCTGCTATTGATTCTGATATTCAGACCTCAACCCACTAATCATATGATGCTAATGAAGTAAACCATTATTCTATTTAGTAATCATTTATTTATTATCTATCGTGGGCAAGAATTCCTAATGTACAATTGTCTCTCTTATTTAATTAGTTACCTAATTTCTTTTCCATAAATCTAGCAACTAATTAAAGAGAGAATATTGAATATTATCTACCCAAAGTAGGTGCTCAACATGACCAGTACTGGGCCAAGGAATTTTGAATTTTATAGTGTCCATAAGGCCCAACTTAAAATTCAATTAATTATTTACTTAATCAAACAATAAATAATTAATTCCACAATAAATATTTAATTCGGCAAATAGACAAATTTTCGAATGAATGTTGCTAAACAATTTATAGTTGGGAGATTGTAATAATAATATTCATTATTACCAGAGAGTTCTTATCCGTCTTTATCATAGCCGACTTGGGAACTATGAACCTAGTAATAGGAGCTTAACAAATCCGATGAAAAAACGAAATAGTCTTTTCTCTTTTTCCATCGAATCATTTAATTTTGGTCAATTACTCCATTATGTAAGCCAAGAATGAACACTCCTTTATACTAGAATTATATTTACTCATCATGACGAGTGTCCACTGATATAGTCAGTTTGTGATCAAGATCCTCCAGGTACAACCCGTATCGAGAAAGGTCAATTATTCCGTTATTCCTTTCTTGATACTTATATTCCCTAAGCACCATTGCTTTCCCAACGAAAGATTCTTCCGAACGTTACTTACTTCGGAAGTGCGCGTAATCTATTGGTTCTGGAATCAACCATTAAGTGAGTGAATATTTACCTTCTTTCACGAAGGCTAGATTCCGTATCTATGAATCATTTTTCACTCAGATCATATTCCGGATTACCGAGACATAAGTTTAGCGTCTCAGTAGCCTTTAACGAAATGAGTCAAAGAACCCGGCGATATGACCTAGAAGTCCATGATCACTTCAGGATTTAGATCAAGTGTCACTGTGACCATCATAAGTGACCCCGGCTAGTGTGACGTAACGGTACATGAACGACACATGTACAACCAAAGTTTGTTCAGGTCGTACACTTACCACAAGTGCACAATGCTCTCAGTAGCCTTTAACGAAATGAGTCAAAGAACCCGGCGATATGACCTAGAAGTCCATGATCACTTCAGGATTTAGATCAAGTGTCACTGTGACCATCATAAGTGACCCCCGCTAGTGTGACATAATGGTACATAAACGACACATCTACAACCAAAGTCTGTCCAGGTCGTACACTTACCATAAGTGCACAATGCTTCCACTAAGTGATCAACCTTCACTTGTGTTCCACATATATGATTTTAGATTTAGCTATCCATGCATGAATCAATCATCGACCATGTTTTAGTTCACCGCCTGAACTCGGATGCCCAGCATGCGATTCAGTTTAATACGGAGACTACAAATTGATGAATGTTTGATAAATCTTTTATAAGAAATAACCACTTTCAATTCAAATAGATAATAAATTTCGAACTTTATTTTACTAATAATTTCAACGAAAATTACAAATAAAATCTTCTCGTGGGCAAAAATTCCTAACAAATATATGAACCGATTTCGGGGAGGACGTTTGGCAGTGTTAGAGCAAGTGATAGTCTCTATTTTCTCAACGAGGGGTAGACCTCAAATAATGAAGATCAAGGATATTGTTGCCTGCAAACGTCTTCTATCTTCCGTAATGATGAAATTATTTATGGCATTTTAGACTAGGACATCCAGGTTTTCACTATTTGATAAAATTGTTTCTATTTAATGGGAAATTTGTGCTCTTCCTAAAACATCATTGATACATCTACACTCCAAAAGCATATAAGTCATCTAAATCATTTTCACTAATTCACATTGACATATGAGGTCCTTCACGTGTAACAACTTATAATATTTAAAGGGTTTATAACCATGATTGATTGTGAGACTAGAGTATGTTGGGTATATCTATTCGATAGAAAAGCTGAAGTTGAGCAAGTTTTTATAACCTTTTATCGCATGATACAAACACAATTTGATACTAAAATACAAAATGGTAAGGAGCGATAATAATGGTAGGAAGTATTTTCACATGTTCTAGAACAGATTCTTAAAGAAAAGTTAATACTTCAACAAAGCTCATATATTGATACCCCGTAACAAAAAGCTAGAGCCGAAAGAAAAAAAATCGCACCGTTTATAGGTAACTCGTGCTCTTATGTTTTGGGCAAGGATTCACCTTAGTGTTACCGTTATCGTATCGGGACTTCAATTTTGGGAGTAAACCGGTTACCGGAGGGGAAACCGAGGGGTATTCAAACAAAAAAAACAAAAGGAAATCGGTACTGGCAAGAAACCGATAAAAAAATGTAGGAAATCGAGGAGTATTCTGACAAATATTTTATAAAAATAAACATATTTTTCATAGTTCAAACTTCATAGTTCATACGACGAATACATGATATCAATTTATCATCACAAATCATCATATTCAACTAAAGAACATCATTAATCTTCATTAAACATCATAAGCATCATATTCATCTCAAGAACATCCACTCAAGAAATCATAATCATCATATTCATCATCAAATCATCATCTACAACATCAAAAAACTCAGATTCGGATTAAAAATCAACATTTTAATTCAGATTAAACCTAAAAATACATAGAAAGCTATATAAAACAACCAATTAATTCATTGCCTAAACCCTTGAAATCATGGATTAAAGTAAAAAATGATAAATAGATAAATAAAAAAAAAGAAAAAATCCCAAAATTTGAGAAACCCCTGAAACTTACCTACCGAAAACCAAGAAAAGTTGACAAAAAAAGCCTGCGACGAACGAAAACCGTTGAAAGCACCGGAAACCACAGGAAAGCACCGGTAAATTGGAACGAAAACTGTAAATATCGAACCGGTACCAGTCCTCTCCGATAAAGCGGTTTCCGGCCAGTTTCCGGTCGATTTCCGTGAAAAGTCAATCCTTACTTTCAACGCATGCAAAAGTATATGTGAGGTGATGCTATTTATATGTAACTTATCTTATATATCGCGATCTTATCTAAATTCTTCAATTAAATTTCCAAAATCTATAATAATAAATTCCATGTCATTGAAAAATGTTGGGTGCACGATTTTTATTGAAAATCTTGATAGGAATGCACCCAAACTAGAACCAAAATCTAGAAAATCTGTCTATGTAAGAGTAGCACCTAACTAAAAAAGGTATAAATGTTTTGATCCCTCAACAAGAAAACTTTTTACAACTATGGACGCACCATTTTTGAACATCAACCTTTTTTGAAAGCATATTCACGGAGAGACTCAAATAAGATAAACAAATCTAAATTTTCAATATCCTCACCAAAATTTAGAAAATCTAGCTCAAAACTTTAATAATGCCCCTATAATTTCTACACTAGACTTCCTACGATTTTAAAGAGGTACAGTAGGTGGGGAAATAATAGAGGCAACTCAAAACGCATTTAAAAATTCTCATGATCAAATCAAATGGAACTTGAACCTGAAATTGAATTAGTTTGTGATCAAGGAGAAAAACTTGTTTATAATCTAGTTTATGGAATAAATCTACATAATATACCTCATTGTTATACCCTTGAAGATTTAATAGGTTTGAAATACGTGACCTTAATTTTCCATATTTGCCTCCAAAGTATTTCAAAAATCCCGCCAATACTTATTTATTTATTATGGGCATCATTAGAGACTTAAAGCCAACTTCGGAGTCTAACATTAAATTTTACTTTTGAATTTTGATTTATAAAATTCTTTAACAATATTTTTCTTGCGTTATATATTTAATTTCATGGCGCTAGTGTTATGAAAACACTACATACTAATTAAGGGAAAATATCAATAGTATCCCTTGTGTTTAATCGAAATGCGAGATTTATCCCCTCCATTTCTAAAAATATCAGACATATCCCTCCAGTTTAATATAAATGACATGTACATCCCCTACAAAAATGTTATATTACAAATATCACCATATTTCGTTTATTTTTTACAAAAAAATAATTTGAAATCCCCTAAATACCCTTAATGAAATCATTTTTATCTTCTATTCTATATACAAAAAAATTAAATTAAAAAATTTCTTTATAAAAAGTTAAGGGTTTTTTTTTATAAAGAGAGATTTTGATTTTTTTTAATAAAATAGTAAATAAATATTTATTCTATTAAGGGTATTTTGAGGAGTTCAAATTATTTTTTTGTAAAAAAATAAACGAAAAGGGTGATATTTGTAATATAACATTTTTTTAGGGGAGGTATATGTCATTTATATTAAACTGAAGGGATATGTCTGATATTTCTAGAAATAGATGGGATAAATCTCGCATTTTGATTAAACACGAGGGATACTCTAGATATTTTCCCACTAATTAATTTAGTAATTAAAAATAACTAATGTGACATTATGTATATATTTGATTTAGTAATTGAAATAACTAATTCAAAAGTTGTTATATCGTTTACATAAATTTGCCATTTGATGACAATACGGCTAAAGGATTCAAAGGTTATGGCTCGAAGTCAATTGGTTATGACTATTTAAGTTAAATAAAATCGAATATCATTCTTTAGATTTTAATAAAATTCATTATACCTTTTCAAAGATATAACATTTGATGCTAAAACTACATAACATTTATTTAATATAATAACTATGTATTAATAATAGATAAAAACATAGTAATGTCAAAACTAATTGACAATCTTGGTATGTATCTATGATATTTTCGATTTCAAAATTAATTTATGATTAACAAAAAACAACTATATGATTAAAAGGTTATTCCTCTTGAATTGTGATTATTTCTAATTGTTCGGATTATTGGTTAGCTATTTGTTGTTCTACATGAATAGTTTAACTATTTACATCACTTTTATGTATAGTTAGAATTTTACATAATAATGTTAATCGTGTTTAAATTGAGTCGTAATCATGCTATTACTCGTAATCGTTTTAGTTGGTTCATATTATGTGGGTCGTAATCATGTTTCATGTCAACCATTTAATAATCGTGTAAATGGATTTTAATCACGTTACCGTAACGTGTCTTTTTTACTAATTATTTAATCGTGTTAGCGTGTTCGCCCTGATCAAGATCTGACCCATTTATTGATATCCAAATCTTCTTTAAATCGTGTCGTACCCGCTTCGTATTTTTGTGTCCGGACCTAATTGCCATCCCTAGTAGTAATACGTGTAAATATCGTAGGTATATATATTTTAGGATCTAATATTGTATGATAGTTAATAATAGACCAAATCTTTTAGGAATAGTTAGCAGTTTCTTAGTTTATCTCATATTCTTTGGCTAGTGATTATTGTTTGTACGTGTAAAATGCCTTATGGGGCAGATTAATAAAAGTCAAGCTTGTCATTTATTAAAAGATTTATATATCGGCACTCATTTAGTTTAAAAGAAGGGTAATTAAGCTAAATAGCCTCCTGAAAATAGGAAATTTATTTTTAGCCCACGTTTTGTTAATAAGTGGTAAATAGCCAGGAGGATTTATTTACAGCTAATATAGGACGAGACTACCCTTATATTTTCCCGCTCATTAACCTCACGAAATTTAATATCATTAAACGCAATATCTTCGGATAATAACTGCCGTGTAATTATAACCACAGATCACGTAATCTTCTCTCTCATAGAAACAGAAATTTCAAACACGAAATCCCACTCCTTCTCCTTCTTCTCTTCTGCGCGCGGCCACCAGCACCAGCCCGAGTCCGAGCTTCTCTTCCTCGCGCGCGCCATCCCGCTGAGACCGAGCGCCGCCGTCTTCTTCTCCTTCTTCTCTTCTGCGCGCGGCCACCAGCACCAACCCAAGTCCGAGCTTCTCTTCCTTGCGCGCGCCATCCCGCTGAGACCGAGCGCCGCCGTCTTCTTCTCCTTCTTCTCTTCTGCGCGCGGCCACCAGCACCAGCCCGAGTCCGATCTTCTCTTCCTCGCGCGCGCCATCCAGCTGAGACCGAGAGCCGCCGTCTTCTTCTCCTCCTTCTCTTCTGCGCGCGGCCACCAGCACCAGCCCGATGCCGAGCTTTTCTTCCTCGCGCGCACCATCCCGCCGACGAAGAGACACCGGAGAATAGGTGGAAGTGCGCTGGATAGTTCAATTCCAGCAGTATCTTTGAATGTGGGTTGTGGCTTCATGAAAGTGTTTGGCCGTGTCGTTGATTTTGAGTTTAGGCCGAGTGGTGAATACGAAGCTTATTTACAAGCTTATTTACAGTATATATACTGTAAATACGAAGCTTATTTACAATATATTCATTGTAAATACGAAGTTTATTAACGAAATATTCATTGTAAATACGAAACTTATTTACAGTATATTCGTGTAAACTAATAATACGAAGTTCAACAAATATCAACTATTAATATTTTCAATAAATATAATTATTATGAACATATTTCCAGGGAATAATTTGTAACAAAATTAGAAACTAATAACCTAAAAATATGCGCTCATAATAACTACCTGCACGATTTCAAAATTAAAATTTTGAATTTTGATTTTCAAAATTCTCGTCCTAATTGAATATTGTTTAATTAAAACTTGCCGAAAATTAAACTTTCCGGAATTGTTTTCAAATTTCAAACAAAAAAACTGCCTAATACGAAACTGATTTACAGTATATTCATTGTAAATACGAAACTTATTTACAGTATATTCGTGTAAACTAATAACACGAAGTTCAACAAATATCAACTATTAATATTTTCAATAAATATAATTATTATTAACAGATTTCCAGTGAATAATTTGTAACAAAATTAGAAACTAATAACCTAAAAATATGCGCTCATAATAACTACCTGCACGAAAATTAAACTTGCCGGAATTGTTTTCAAATTTCAAACAAAAAAACTGCCTAAAAAAGAAGTTACTAAATCGGTCAAACAAGGGCAAATCAGTAAAAAAAATCCTTCTTAAATGAGCTGCCACGTAAGCATCTAGGCTATTTACGGATTATTAACAAAACGTTGGCCAATTTTAAATTGCAACACTTTTCGTGGCTTAAGCAGCCAATTTGTATGAAGCTAAGTATAGTATTAAAGGTTTCTAATTTCTGTATATTTTCACTCAATTTTCACATTTTTTGGGTTACTTAGTGATTGTATAGTTTATTTTGCTCAAATTTTAATTTGTTTCCACAATTCTAGTTAGTTATTTTGTCCTAATTTGTAGGTTTTCGCACTTTTTTTTTTTGGTGTTTTTCGAACAATTTATAAGTTGTTTCTGAATTTTTAAAAAGTTTTGACCGATACTTGAATTTTCCCCCAATTTTAATAAAAAACGGTTTGACTGATATATGAATTTTTGCCCATATCTATGGGAATATATCATATTGATCGAAAATCTCCAATATTGGTAAAAATAATAAATTGTAGAAAAATACGGAAAACATATAGAAACGGTGAAAAATAAATAAAAATAAAAAAATTGGTCAAAAAGCAACGATAAAGTTGAAAATTAAAAAAAAAAAATTCTGGTAAAAAAGTGAAAAAATAATTTGACGAAGAACCCACGATATTTCATGAACATCTGAAAAACAAAGTCTATGAATAAGTGAAATATTTTTACAAATATATGAACGAATAACAAAATTTGGAGAGCAAATTTAAATCTTCAAATTTACAACAATGATATTTTTCTAAGCATAGAGAATGAGATAGAAAACGTAGAAAGAGAATAATGCAAAGAGAAAGATTATAGAGAATTATGTATCGGATTTGATATCATGTATATAAATTAAAAATGAAGAGTATTTTTTTACTTTTCATCTGAAAATGTATAGTTGTTTAGATAGTTGTAACATACTATAATGTTTTGTCTCTAAGCTGTATCATTTTGAAAGCATCTCTAATAGAATCTAATCCCTCAAATAGCAAAAAAATAAATAATAAATAAATAAATAAAAAATAAAAAAGGTGAAAGTGACATTAAAATCTTTGAAAAAACTCGAAGAAACACTCATAATATGCCTTCACTTTTCAGCTGAAAACAAATAAATTAAAATAATTCCTTTAATGTCTTCTTTTTATAACGATGAGTTCAGGAAATTGTCGAGTGCTGTGTCCTCCTATGACTTGTGAGATTCTTATCCAACTGCCACATTAGTATCAGGCCAAGCAGAATATAAAATAAAATAATAAAATGAGGTATGTTTAACATACTTAATATGCACGCGGCCATAAGAGATTGATCTTAAATTCTGCCTGCAGTATTTAAAAATTTATTCAATTTAAATCCAGCTCATGCCTGGATCTTATCCGTAATGTCAGTTTTACTGGCCCCCATTTAAGAACTCCCAATATGATTAATAAGAATTCTGAACTAATTAACCAAATTTACAAATTGTGTTTTTAAGCTAAAATTTCTTCACTTAAAATTCCTCATATTTCAATCTTAATTCCAAGATTTAAATATAGTCGATATGTCTTGAGTATCTTGACATCAAATCGGTATGAAAATGAAATCCTTTTCAGGGTAAAAAAATTCTACAATACCAATATTTAAGTCATATATAACTTTTTTTTAATATACGAAACATTTATAGATTTTTTTTAATTTTGATTATAAAAATAATATTTAGTTATTAATAAAGTCTTCAATGTTTCTATATAGATCTATTTAAAATTAAAAAAAAATCATTAAATATGAATCAACATCATTATGATTTGAATTTTGATAGTTATAATTTTTTTTATTAAATAAAATACTGGTCTACGAACTCGTGGATAGTCAATTTTTAATTTTGTCGATAACATTAATATCAATCTTGAAATAATTATTAAAAAAAAAAAAAAAAAAAAAAAAAAAAAAAAACTTGAGCTGTATAACAGCTGGTATCACACTAAAGTTAGAGAAGAGAGTTTTATTCCCCACTTCTCTTTCTCGTCCTTTTCCTTCTAGTTTATTTCTTTCTACTTCCATAACTAACATAGTCAATGAAAATATACTATTTATAAGCCTCCAATAAACCGCTTTTAGAATGTAAATTAATTTTCAATGAGTCCCACTTACACATTAGCCAATGAAAATGAGGTCCCCTTTTGCCAACTTTGGCCGAACTAAAGAGAGACCATCCTCAGACCCAAGTCAAACATCTTGTACACACTGCTACACACACCGCCTAATAAAATCATAAAACATAAATATATATATATATCATTAAATGAATTATCGCATTCACACACAATGCATCATCAATGGTTCTCATGGTATTTTTATTATTAACCTTTTATGTTCTGTAGTTGTCCCTAACTCGGCTTTCCAACCATCATTTCCATGTCTCAGTCATCAAGCTCCGAAATCCTTTGACGAGGTCTGTTCTTTCTCCGCAACTTTTCCCATTTTTCAAACTTAATAGCTAAGTAACAAAAATTATGGTGTGTGGTTTGTTCAATTCCTTGTCGCTATTGCTGTTTCTGTCGCTGTGTTTCTCTCTCAACGCACGCAATGCCTCTTCTCTGAGCTCCGACGGCGTGGCTCTATTGGCTCTGTCGAGGCACTGGAATTCCGTGCCTTCGTCGTGGAATCCCTCCGATTCCACTCCTTGCTCTTGGATGGGTGTAGAATGCGACGACGAAACCCATTCCGTGCTGTCCCTGAATCTCACTGGTTATGAAGTCTCGGGTCCGATCGGGTCCGAAATCGGCCGATTGTCCCGTCTGCAAGCTCTGTCCTTGATCTCAAACGAACTCACCGGGACAATTCCCGACGCTCTGGGGGACTTGAAGAGCCTGACGATCATTGAGTTGGACTACAATTCGCTTGCCGGGGAAATACCGGAATCTCTGTTCCGGATTCCAAGCTTGGAAGCACTGTACTTGAGCTACAACGCTTTGAATGGCTCTATCCCCGGGAATGTCGGGAATTTGAGCAATCTCGCGGTGCTGTCTCTACAAGGCAACGTGTTATCCGGCTCGGTTCCTTCCTCGATCGCAAACTGCGGTCAGTTAGCCGAACTTTATCTGGACGATAATAAGCTCTCCGGGGTTTTTCCGGAGAGCCTGGGAAGGCTTGAGAATCTCGAATTTTTGAACTTAGCCATGAACGGTTTCTCGGGCCGAATTCCGTCGGCACTTGGCAGTCTGAAGAGGTTGAGTTTCTTGGATCTATCTAAAAACAGTTTTAGTGGAAGCCTTCCTTCTAGCCTCGGAAACTGTACTAGTTTATCCAAATTTTCGGCGGCGGTGAACAATTTAGTCGGGAACATTCCGGCGTCTTTCGGAAGACTACGGAAGCTTGAATCGCTCTATCTTGCGGAGAATCGTTTGACCGGAAAAATACCGCCCGAGCTCGGAAGCTGCGAATCCCTGAGAGAATTGCAATTGTACACAAACCTACTCGAGGGGGAAATTCCCGACGAGTTAGGGTTTTTGGCGAAGCTTGAAGATCTCGAGCTGTTCAATAACCGGTTGAGCGGTGAAATACCCCTCGGCGTCTGGAAGATTCCGGGCCTTTCGCAGATCCTCGTCTACAATAACACTCTCTCCGGAAAGCTTCCCGTGGAGATTGCCGAGCTGAAGCAACTCAAAAACGTTTCGCTGTTTAACAATCGGTTCTTCGAGAGCTTGCCTCAGAACTTGGGGGCTAATTCCAGCTTGGTGCTGTTGGATTTCACCAACAACGAGTTCACCGGGGAAATCCCTCCGAATCTTTGCTCGGGAAAGAAGCTGAGGATCCTGAATTTGGGTCTCAATCAGTTTTCCGGTGGTGTCCCTCGGCAAGTGGGAAGGTGCTCAACCCTCGAGAGGCTGATCCTGAAGCAAAATAATCTGACCGGGTCTTTTCCTGAGTTTTCGGAGAATCCGAATCTTCTGTACATGAACGCGAGGATGAACAGATTATCGGGAGCGATCCCACCGAGCTTAGGAAACTTGACTAACATCACTTATATCAATTTGTCCGGTAACAACTTCACCGAAAACATTCCGATAGAGCTGGGAAGGCTTACGAATCTTCAGTCTCTGATTCTCTCTCGCAATAGCCTGGTGAATTCTCTGCCGTCCGAGCTTTCGAATTGCAAGAAGCTAGCCGTGTTTGATGTCGGGTTCAACGCGTTAAACGGTTCAATCCCGTCGAGTTATAGAAACTGGACGGAATTATCCGAATTGATTCTGAGTGAGAACAAGTTCACAGGCGGTATTCCGTCGTACCTGCCGTATTTCGGGAAACTCTTGGTGCTAGAACTCGGTGGGAATCCCTTGGGAGGAGAGATTCCTCGATCTATCGGGGCGCTTCGGAATCCTTTTAACCTGTTGAATTTAAGCAACAACGGTTTGACCGGGAATCTCCCTGGTGAAATAAGCACGGCCACGCTCGAGCGCTTAGATCTCTCCCACAACAACCTGACTGGGAATCTGAGAGCTCTCGAGCCAATTTCCACGTTGCTTTCCGTGAATATCTCCTTCAATGGCTTCTCCGGCGCAGTGCCCGAATCGTTGATGAAATTTCTCCGCTCGTCTCCGGCGTCTTTCCTAGGGAACTCCGATATCTGTCTCAGCTGTAACCCATCGAGCGCCTCGCCAACTTGCACCCCCGACAAGGTTCTGAAGCCGTGCGGTACTTCATCGCGGAAAAAAAGAGACGGCTTGAACAGAGCCGAGATCGCAATGATATCCCTCGGATCGGTCGCTTTCATCGTTCTATCCGCGATACTTTTCCTCTTCCTGTCTCCGAGAAGGTCGGCGGAGAAAGCATCGATACCCGCAGAGCAAGGACCGTCGTCGTTGCTCAAGGAAGTAATGGATGCCACAGAGAATCTGAGCAGCCGCCACATCATCGGCCGCGGGGCCCACGGAACGGTCTACAGAGCTGCGATCGGCCACGGAGAGGTCTACGCCGTGAAGAAGCTCGCGAACGTCGCGCACGCCACCATGGCGCGGGAAATCGAGACGCTCGGGAAGATCAGGCATCGGAACGTGGTGAGGCTCGAGGACTTCTGGGTGAGGAAAGACTACGGGTTGATCTTGTACGAGTACATGGAGAACGGAAGCCTGTACGATGTGCTGCACGGGAAGAGTCCTGCGCCGGCAATGCAGTGGAGTGTCCGGTTCAACATAGCCGTTGGAAGCGCCCACGGGCTGGCCTATCTCCACTTCGACTGCGAGCCTTGTGTTGTTCATCGAGATATCAAGCCCAACAACATACTTTTGGATTCCGATATGGAGCCACACATTGCTGATTTCGGCATCGCTAAGCTTCTGGATCTGAATTTTCCTTCCACGGTCTCCAGCTCCGTCATCGGCACCATTGGATACATTGCACCAGGTGATGACCTTTTTTTTTATTTAGTTACATATGTTCAATGTATTAGATGTGGAGAGTTGGGATTTAGGTTAGCTTAGGTTAACCATAATCTTGAATGTTTAATGAAGATCAAGCTTTAGTCAAAATCCCTTCTGATTAGTTAAATTTTTCGATAAATACCGCCCAACGTTCTTCATTTTAACAAAAGAAATTAGTTGAAATTAACGTATTATTTTTATTTTTACATGTTCAATGAATTAGGTGAGATTTGATTTCAGTTAGCTTAGGTTAACCTTGATCTTGGAATATGAATTAAGATCACCCTTTGGTCGAAATCGCTTTTAAAACGGTTTACCTTTTAGTTAACCTTTCTTTTTAACCTGAAAATTCTAGATTTTAAAATAAAATTGAAATTTTCGGTTAGAATTAATTTTCAAATGGATCAAGAGCCTGTCTAATAAAATGTTTATATTTGACATCACCAGAAAATGCATTTTCGACAACGCAGAGCAAGGAATCCGACGTGTACAGTTACGGCATTGTTTTGCTGGAGCTGATAACAAGAAAGATGCCTTCAAAGAGCGATATCGTGAGATGGGTTAGAAGCCACGCAGCAGCAGATATCGATCAGATTGTGGATCCCGGGCTGGCAACTGAGCTCCTGGATTCGAGCATTAGGGATCAAGTCGTTGATGTGCTTGATGTTGCCTTGAAATGCACGGAAGAAGATCCCAGGAAAAGACCGACCATGAGAGAGGTGGTTAATCAACTCTCAGATTCTCACACTCACCAAGCCCAACGTCAAAAGCAGCCAAGTTTCTGAGCTCTTTTTGTCAATTTTATACATTATAACTAATCTAATACAATGTGAAGGGACTCAAGGGCAGTTTAGTAATTTGAGTTAAGTAGTCATTTACGTAGTATAAATAAAATAAGAGGTGAAGGAAGAGAATGGGGATCGGAAAATAGAATGAAAAGACTTGGTTAGGGAAGATTGTTCAATTTGGAGAGCACGGACCTCTCGAACATCCGATATCTTTTGTAATTCCCGTTCAATCAAGAAAAGCAATTGCAGTTCGTATCAAAATGAGGTATGTTATAGCTAATCTCCATGCAATCATTATGGCTTAATTACAGTAATAAACCTCGTGGCCGTTGAATTATTGAATGTTTACTCGATTTTCAATGAACAATGTAGTCCAGTTTTCATAGAACAAAAGAACAAAAATTCAAACTCTTTGCTTGCGTCAGAAGTTAAGACTGATAAAAGTTTATATACATCAGTTAGTGCTACTAAAACTAACTAACAGGCTAATAAAGCGCTACCAAAGTTTGCCGCTAAAACCTCAAGAGCAACATTTACAAACACCACGAAATACAACCGGAGAAGAAAAAACCCATTTCAAGCCCATGTCCCTTTGAAAAGAGGCTTGGTTGAGGCGGTCTCGCTGAAACTCCGGACCAAATCCGAACAAGCCCTCTCGTCAGATCTGAGATCGAACCCGAGCTCTTCCTCCACATCGTCGGAGGCGGCAATGAGCAGGAACTCGCAGCCCTCGTAGTTCAAGAAGTCTGGAGGGTCGGCGGGCTCGTACTGCCTCGGCCCAAACCGGCCCTGGAGATGGGCTGGGAACGCGGCCCGTCTCTTGCTCTGCAGCCCCTGGAAACGGTTCCCGGCCTTGTCGGGGTTCTTGATTTGGATAAGGAACGAGGCCTAGCGCTCGATGTGGAGTTCGTCTCTGTTCTGCGGGGAAGGGAGTTCGAGCCCCGGACCGTGTCGGTGGCCTCGTGTTTTTCGTGTCGTACTCATCTGCATTTCATCACCTGATTCCCATTTACATTAAAAAAAAAATAAAAAAAAAAGTTTATTGGAGTATTGCAAGGCTCAACTTCATAAAATGTTATTAAAAATACAAAAAATATTTGTGATTGTAAAGAGCAAAGCGGCTAAGATCTGTTCAATGTTTATAGAGAATAGTAACACATTTCAACTTCTTCCTTTTTTTCTATATTTATAATGATTTTTCCAAAATGCTTGTGACTTCACATGTACAGTAATGACAAGCCAAGGTAGTTCTTTCAAAAACCATGGCAACAAGTTACGCATAAAATTAATCAAATCAGAAAAGAGTAGAGAAGGAAAGTACCTGGTTTGAGAGCAGTCTTGATATTCTCTCAAGTCAGTGGTCACAAGCTCTACAAAGCCCCAGAATGGCAGGATTTTCTTTGTTGGATCAGGAAGGCTTTTTTCTTACCCATCACAATCAACCTCAATAGAGCCTGTTTCTCAATGCTCACTCCCTAATATATATGACCATGATAAAAATTAAATTTCTTTGTTATTTTTTAAAAAGAACACATATTTCATGTCATTTTCATGTTTTGATTTATTTTTAATCTAACATATGGGATTTAAGTGACCTTAATTTCCGCTTGGGGTTCAGGTCTTGTCTTCACTTCTTGGCCTTGTCCCATTCCTATTGTTCTTCTTTTTCTTTTCCCCCTCTAGACTTGGCACACAATTTTGAGCGGCGTCAATTTTCTAATTTAACGTGGAATTGGAAATGTTCAGGCAACGGTGGGGATGAGAAACCGCCTATGTGGCAGGTTGCTCATGAACACGACACTTATTTCGTTCTTATGAATGACACGTGTTTTCTCCCGGGCATGAAATGTTTTGTTCCCAATCTCAATTTTCCAAAGATCAATATGTTCCCTGGAGTTTAAACATGATATAAAGACTAAATCGAATGCATGTTGTTTTTAATTTTTGGCCAACGTAAATTAGGTAAAAGATTATGGCGTTGTATGAAAGAGCCGACATGTCATCGTCAAAGCGAATTGAACAAAAGAACCAGAAAAGTTCCTTCAAATACTTCAAACTATCATATACTTTTGTGTGGAAAAACAAGTAGACGAGGTTTGATGGTTAAGCAGTTCCTAGTAAAAAAATATAGTGGAATCACCTTTCTTTTTCACCGATCCCGCCATTCATTTTCAATTAGGTCTTGCTCTAGCAAATGATTCTACAAAATTTTATCTGACCAATTAATATTCAAGTCTGTTTTTTTTATTATAAAACATTTCAAAGATTCTCTCTCTCTGATCACCGTAACTGTCGCCTCTCCTTCAACGTCTCTCCACCGTCGCTGTCACCATCACAGTAACTGTTGCCGTCACCTTCAACATCGCCAACCCCGCCGCCATTGTCCCTCCACGGATAGTTAGACTAGGAAAAAGAGTAATTATGACAGTAACTGTAAGTATCTATGATGTTTACAGGTCTTTTGTTTTCTTTCGGTGGATCTTTTTAAGTATTTCTCTTCAGCTTTTATTTTATTTGTACATAAAGCTTTAAGAACTAGTTTTGTGTTGAATGTTATGCATTTTCGTTCCATTCTTTGCATCATACATCTCATCACCGCAAAATTCGTCGCCACGACCTTCTCCGTGTTCATTAAGAGTTTGAGAGAAAGAGAGAGAGTGAGCATGAGCCATGTCCAAATGAAGTTTAACCCAACCAAATCTTCATTCAAAGTGTCATCCGGCAAGTTCCTCGGGTACTTAGTAACCCAACAAGGAATTGAAGCGAACCCGGATCATTTACATGCCCTACGAGAAATGCCATCACCTCGCAACAGGTGCGAAATGTAGAGATTGACAAGCCGAATCGCCGCTCTCAATCGCTTCATTTCTCGGTCCACGGACAAATGCCTCCCATTCTACCGACTCCTCAAAGGAAATAAAAACTCGAATGGGACGAAAAATGCGAAAATGCATTCAAAGAATTGAAAACATAGTTGTCAACACCCCTTATTCTTGCAAAGCCCGTAGAGGGAGAGCCATTATACCTGTACGTCGCCATATCCCAAGCGGCGGTCAGTGGAGTGCTCATCAGAGAAGATCAAGGGGATCAACGACTAATCTTTTACATTAGTAAATCGTTAGTCGACGCCAAAACACGATACCCTATTATGGAGAATTTGAACCTAGCAGTCGTTTCCGCCGTACGAAAACTGCGACCTTACTTCCAATCTCATACCATAATAGTAATGATCGACGACCCAACCACTGAGAAGTTTTCTACATAGTCCCAACCAATCAGGAAGATTGATCAAATGGGCCGTAGAACCAAGCGAATATGACATCGGTTGTTGAACTAGAAGATCCGCAAAATCGCAAGTTTTGGCGGATTTTCTAGTCGAGCTCCCCAGAGATGATCCCGCCGTGATAGCAGTTGGGGCACCTGGACATTGAAAGTAGATGGGGCGTCATCAAAACAAGGGGTAGGGGTAGGAATTCAACCTCCCCCCACGGCGAGATAATCAATCAATCATTCAGACTCAATTTCGTCGCATCTAACAACGAAGTCGAGTACGAAGCGCTAATTGTTGTCAATGGTGCCCACAAGAAGAGTAGTAGTGTCCATTTATGTACATTTGATGTCATATAGTCTTACAAAGACTCTTGCTTGTAATTGCTTATTCATTAATAAAAAGTTGAAACGTTCATTCAATCTTCCTTGTCTGAAGCTTTATGATAAAACCATAGTCTTTTACTAAACAACTTACGAAGAGACAAATGTAGATTTGCATGAACAAACTCTTCGTAGTTTGCTTAAAACGATATATTCGCAATCTTAGGGTCAAAGGACTATTGACCTCAGTATGATTGTTAGAAGAATCTATGATGTCTGGTTATGCGGCATTGAGAGTTGGAGACTCTATAGTTCTTCTAGGTATCTTCCGAAGGTACTGAATTGACCAGTGCACTTCTAGAGACAATATAAGAACAAACCATTTAACCTCTTATGTCTCGAAGTCACTATGTATGAATTGCATCATGCTTACCTTAATCCTGAAATGAGACATGCCATTTCACACCTTAGTATTCTCATTTGAGAAAGTCAAATTTCGGACTCACTATGTGATTCCGAACAAGGCCTATTGGTGAGGTACTAAGTTGTGAGTCTGTCATGAGTAACTTTGTGAAGCTCTCATAGATATGGAATTCATGTACAAGATTGCTGAAATGCAATGTATGTCACCTCATGCTTTGTTCCTTGGAGTGTGAATAAATGAACTGGCCAGTGTCCAAATTGAGTCCTGACTCTTTTGGATGAAACAATGTGACTTGTTAGCTCCTCGTCAATACATTGTTTCTAACTTATTCACAAGCGACAAAGGAGTTGAGGAAATAACAGCTAGAAGGGTAAAATGGTAATTTAGTAAATCCCGACTAGGTGATGACATTCATGAAGGGTAAACATAGATAATATTCAGTGGATCCGCTCATCATAATTAGGTCGAATTCTTGAGTAGAAAATAAATTCATTTGAACCGAGAGATTTTCAGTGTCAGCTCTTTAGTAGAGTCAGTTGACATTAAGCTAAACTTGGAAAAGGTTTGTGAACTTTTGAGTCCAAGTGTTTAGCTCAAGCTTTGTTCATTTGGGTCCATGAGGTCACTGTCACGAATCACATCGATAGGAATAGTTAAACTGGAAGCTAAGTCAAAACAAGAACGAAAATTGTCGAAAGGGTATTTTTGTCTTTTGAGACATAAAGATGAAATGGATGTCAATAAATTTTGACAAGTTCATTTGATGACTTAATGTCACTCGGCCATAATATGATTAACTGGGCCTTGTGAATTAATTTCATTTCATGAGAATTTTATTGAAAATTCTTAATGGGCCTTTCTCATGTTGTCATGAACAAATGAAGAAGCTTCTAGAAGCTCCTTCTAGAGAGACTTGGGCGCCTACCCTAATAGAGAAATAGGAGAGTTTATTTTGTGCATAAATGTATCTAGATACTTGCCAAAAGAAAAAGAGGAAACAAATTTCCTCCAAGAGGAAAGTGGGAATCGGCCAAGTGAGAGACAAGGCAAGGCCTTGAACAAAATTGGAAACAAATCAAGGCTTCTAGAAGCCTTGAGTTGGCCGAGTGTCTCAAAGGGAAAAAAGAGGAAATTGCTCATGAATATGTGATATTCTATAGAAGAGGAAACTACCTTATTGAAGGTGAGACCTCTCCTATAAATAGGAGCCTCATTTCCTCACATTTGATTCATCCAAGTTTAAGAGATTTGAGAGACTCTCTCTCTAGAACTTGGCCGAAGTCCTCTTCTCTCTCTCTCTAGTTTATTTTCGATTTTCTCTTGTCTTGGCACCTAGGTCCTCACTCGACCTAGTCTTTAGCTCTGCGACTTTGAGACTCGTTCTTAAGTCGTAGTGTTTAAAAGTGCCCACTCACTAATTCCTTCTTTTCGAGTGATTTAGTGATAGAAACTTTCGTGGTTGCTCGAGGTGCCGAGGAAAGAAAGAGAGACGTGCTGCGAGGGGAGACGAGCGTTGCAACTTTCCAAAAGCTTCTACAAGGTTCAAGCTTCAAGAAAGGTTAGTAACTTTAATAGCTCATATTAGTTTTTATTTACATGTACATGCTCTTGTCTAGGTTAGTAAAAACTAGTTTTACTTAAAAAGAAAATTTTTAAAATTCCGCCGCTTAACGAAGCGTTAAACTTTTTCTTAAACCCTAGATCGATTCCAACACTAATAGCCGGGCTAGGATTAGTTGCAGCTGGAGCAAAGCAAGTTCAAGCTTTCTATGACTCGTAACTCATAGCAAATCAATATTCTAGTTAGTATGAAACGCAAGACGAGCAAATGGAAACCTACCTCAAGGTCGTCAAAGACTTCACGGCGCAATTCGACCAATTTACTTTGACGCGAATCCCTCGGGGCGAAAACACTTCCGCAGATGCTCTTGCCACTTTATCATCCACTTCGGATTCAAACCTGAAGAGAATTATACAAGTCGAGACAATCAAGCAACCCTCTATAGCCATTACTGATACTGCAGTAATAACTATAGAAAATGTGGGGGGGGGGGGGGGGGGGGGGGGGGGGGGGGTTGGAGAGATGAAATCATACATTACATCACCACTAGTACAGTCCTGACTGAAAAATTGGCAAAACATAAACTTATACTGAGAAGTGCGAGATTTCGCATAATAAGTGGAAGCCTATTCAAAAGAAGCTTCGCAGGACCATATCTCAGATGCGTCGGATTGGCCGAGTCTAAGCAAATCCTCGAAGACGTACATGAGGGGGATGCGGAAGCCACGCAGGTGGGAGAGCACTCGCCATTAAGATAAAAAGACAGGGCTACTTCTAGCCTACAATGTTAGCCGATTGCGAGGTGCACTTGCGCCACTACGACCGGATAAAAAGACCCACAAAAGAGTTGTCTTCCATTTTGGCGCTATACCTTTCATGAAGTAGTCTGTGGACATTGTGGGACCAATGCCAGCCGCCCCAGGCGGATTAAGATTTCTCTTAATCTTAACATATTATTTTTCCAAATGGGTTGAGGCAGGCGCCTTTGTCTTGGTTAAAAACATCGACGTGGAGGCCTTTATCTAGCAAAATATAATCTGTCGGCACGAGACACCTCACAAAATCGAGGCAGACAACGGCTCGCAGTTCATATCCAAGAGATTAAGAAACTTTTGCTACAACAACGTGGAACAAAGGATGTCGACACCACGATACCCGCAGGGAAACGAACATGCTAAGGCAGCAAAGACAATCATAAACTCCATCAAGAAAAGGCTTACAGCTAAAAAAGGACATTGGACAGAAGAGCTATCGGGTGTGCTCTTGGCCTATCGGACTAGCCCACGGAGGCCCACCGGGGAAACCCCATTTTCTCTAATACATGGAGTTGAATCTGTCATCTCGATCGAACACCAGGTGCAAACTCTTAGGACAATGCACGCCCACGAGAATGAACAAAAGAATGAGCAATCATTATGCGACGCTCTAGATTTCATAGACAAAAAATGGGAATTAGAGTTAATACGACTATCGCTATACAAACACTCTATTGTCAGGTTCTATAATAAGAACTTTAATTCATGAAAGTTTGAAATAGGAGACCTAGTCCTCCGAAAAGTCTTTCAAAACACCGCCGAGGCAAACGCCGGAAAACTAGGTGCGAATTGGGAAGACCCTTACAGGTCAACGAAGTTACACATCATGGTATCTATGAACTCGAGACGCTCAATGGAGTCCCCGTTTTGAGGTCATGAAACGTGATAAACTTGAAGTAATACTACTGCTAGCCCAGTAAGAATCGAACTACGTCCGACTTGATCCCTACTTAAGGGTACGTAATTAAGAAGCCTTTGTTTTTTTTCTCATAGGCACAATCCCCCCTTTTTCACAAAAACGATACATCCCCTCTGTGATGTAAACGTTGTGTCATGTACCAACTGAGCTTCGGCACTCGCACTTCGACCAACAGTCCCGAGACTAGACTAGGTCGGCAGTACAAATATCTCGCGATGATTATGACGAGATCCGACATCTCACTGCGTCATAACATTTGAGATAGAGGTCTCTCTCCGTCCAGCTTGACCTCGCCCAAGAGCGTTAATGGAAATATTTTAGATTTCCGACGATCTAACGGACTTAGTAAATTATTAGTAAAACTCATCTGTTGACTTTGGCTTAAAATCTTAAGGGAAATGTTTCAAATCGTCAGAGAACCTGAAACACTTGTCAGATTTTATAAATAAATAAAATACGCCAATCAATGACTTCGACCTAGGGGAAACATTTTAGATCTCCGACGATCTAAAAGACTTAGCAAATTTCATTGGAAAACATCTCTATACGATTCCGGCCTAAAATATTGAGGGAAACTTTTGGATCTCGGCGATCTAAAAGACTTAGCAGATTTTATAAGTTAAAGTTGTTAAGACTTCGACTTAATAATATTAAGTGTTAGATTTTCAGATCGATTGGGCGGCCTGAATGACTTAGTCAAAATCTACAAATACATTCATGCATACATAAAGGATATGCGATATGAAAGACTTAGCAAAATTCAGAAATAAATCGAGAGTATGGAATTGAAATAAACGAGATTCAAATAAATATTGAAAGAGGGGTACCGAAGCACCCAAAATTGTCACATAAAAATAATTATTTCGCCAAAAATAAATGGGCCCAAAAATAAGAAAAATTACTTTACAAAAAAAATAAAAACATAATACTTATCAAAATAGAACAAAAAACTCCCTCGCCGAGGCCTGGTCTCGACATCTCTTCACTTGGGAGTCGGAGTGAACAACGCCATGTTCTCATTCCCCTCTGGAATCGAGTAGAGGACCTCGTCAGTCTAACCGAGCATCGAGCCGTGCTCATCAATGACAGTGGGCTCGACTTCGGTCGCGGGGACGTCGGCGGGAGATCGGTCCGAGTAGGGTAGGAATCAGATTTCAATAATTGTTTACTAAATTTTTGAAATATTAGAATATACGAAGTAGCCAATTCAAACTATGACTTTTGCAAAATAGTCATAGTTTCATTAGGTATAGTAAAATAGCCAATTGAGAGTACTATGACTTTTAATCCTGTCTCGATTAATTTTAATCAAACTTTCATAAAGCTTATATTATGTCTTTATAGTTCGTTGTAATTAAATTTAATCCAGCCTATATTAATCTTACTTGGGCTAATTTGCTTATAGTTGACAAATTATGGCTATTTTACAAAAGCTAAGTTCTATTGGGCTATATAACCGTTGGACCTATATATATATATGTTAAGAGAAAAATGATTATTAGTGAAATATTTTGAAAATATGAGTTAAATATGAAAAGCTACATATTTTCAGTCAGTTATGAAATTTTCCCTTCGTAATTTAAGTCTCTCGGGTGGGTTGGGCCGTTGAAGGGTTAAGTGGAAACAGGAAGGAGAAAATCGAATTCAGAAACTCGGTCTTAGAAAATGGGTCCGCCGTTGCAAGCAGTCGCGATCCAGAAGCTTCTGAGCACCGGCGCCCACATCGGGCAACGCACCGTGGCGGACCATCTCAAGCAGTTCATCTCCGGCACCCGAAATGACGTCGCCGTAATCGACGCCGACAAGACCCTGGTCTGTCTCCGCAGCGCCGCCGCCTTCGTCGCCGCCGTGGCCCGCCAAAAAGGGCGAGTGGCGTTCGCCGGCGCCGGGCCCGAGTCGGAGGAAATCGTGGAGCACACGGCGAAGGCCATCGGGTGCCCTAGCCCCTCCCTGTGGCGCGCCGGCGGCTCCCTCACCAACCGCTTCAGTCCGAAGAAGTTTCGCTCCCGCGGCAAGAGGCTCCGCTTCGCCCCCTCTCAGCTGCCGGAGTGCGTCGTCGTGGTCGGCCCGGGGGAGTCCTCCGGTCTGGTCAACGAGGCTCACCGTCTCCGGATTCCGGTCGTGTCGCTCGTGGATTCCGATACTCCGCCGGAGCTTTTCCGGAAGATCAGCTATCCTATCCCCGCTGGAGGCTCTCAGGACTTTGTTTACCTCTTCTGTAACCTTATTACTAAGACCTACTTGCTTCACTCCAACCACACGCCAACTGTTTGATCAATTTTCCCCAAGGGGGACTCGTAGGTATACATCGCTTTCTTGGTCTGTTGATCATGATTATTGTTTTGCAGTTTTAATTCAAGAGATGCTTTAGTTTGGGTGCATTGCACAGCACACAATAAAATTCACTTTTATGATCATTGCTTTGAATGATATGAAACTGCTTATATCAATCTACATCAGGTATACGCCAACTGTTTGATCAATTTCCCTTTGGAAAGAGATTGATGATTCTTGTTTTACAGTTTTAATCCAAAAAAATTGGGCTCGTTTGATGTGTTTGGTTAGCGTTTTGTTGCATCTCGTGATCATCTTCACTTTGAAGGAAACAAATTATGGCGATCTTCGTGAGGCGATTGATGTGATGTCACTAGATCTTTGGAATTTCAACTGTTTTTCTTGATGGTGGTTAGGATTTATGACTATGAGCACCATCTATAAGATCAATTTTGCATGAGAGAGAGTCACAGTCAAGTATACACTGTTTTCTTACTTGTCTGCTGTTATTTTAGGTTGCATTGCATTGCACACAATAAAATTGGCGGCTTGCTTGATGTGTTTGGTTTGTCCTGGTGCATCTCTTGAACGCCTCTGTTTTGAATCAAACTAGTTACATAAGGCAATTGTTGTGATGTCTCACTAGATCTTGAATTTGTGAAGTGTTGGAAGTTTCTACTGTTTTTCTTGATTTTGTTGGGATTTTTATGACTATGAGCACTGACAATATAGCGTGAGTTTCTTTTGTATGGCAAGTGTAGATTTTATTAAGAATGTAGTTCCCAACAAGTGTTGATGATTCTTCTGCAATATTACTTGCAATTGATCAGGATATATGAGTATTGAGAATATGAACATGACTATGACCTATTTTGGGTTGTAACAGTGGAATATATATATATATTCCTAGTCTCCACTTCTAGTGAGAGTGTTGGTGATTCTTCCACTGGCTTACATGATATTGGTCAAGTATATGAGCTCATATGATTAGAAGCTCTCGTGGGTTACAGCAATGTAATAGTCTGCTTACGTTGCATGGGCTTTGTGTTCGGAGTTTGCTCGAGTATCCAAAGAGAGTTTGTGACTTATATTTTTTTTTATATCTTATGAAGATATTGAACATAGTGTGTACTTTTAAGCAAGGATTGAACTATCTGGGTTACCGGATGATTCCCGCACGGGAACTCGCAAACTGATGATTCAAGTAGCGAATCGACCAAAACTGTTTGGTTTCAGGAATATCAAGTCTTCGCACGAGATGGGTCGCATTTCCCGGGAACCGCCGAATCCCACGATTTCTTACCATGTCTCAACGTCAGCGCATTAATTTCTTCTGCCCTCCGCGGAAAATCGCTCAAAAATTTACATACGGTCAATAGTGATGTAAAAGTATAATTTTAAGAAGAGAAAGAGTTGGATCCACCACTTGTAATTTGAATGTGCTGAACACACATTTTATATTATTTTTTTAATTATGTAACCATGAGTAGGTCTTTCCATATCTAACTAGTTTTTGATCCATGCCCCGCATGGCCCATATATATGCCAGTAAAATTATTTTCTCTAGTTGAAAAATAGCGTTTTCTATGGGGTAGAATGAAAACTAAGAGTTGATTTTAGTCAAATACAAAACAAACTTGTATCTTTGGTTCCATGATCAAACGCTTTGTTAATTTAGTTAAATGCATACACATAATCAGAAGAAATCGAGACTTTGACAGTTTATATATACATAATATTAGAGAAATTGATTTTCTAGTACTGATAGATCCAGGTATGTAGGGGATAAAACCACCAAGTAACAAAACGTTGATTAATAATTAAGAGAAGAAGAAAAAAACAATAAGTTTGTACATTTTTTTAGTAACACAATAACTACGTAGTTAGCACACTCAAATCGTCTCTGACCATCTTGAGAACGGCTTGGAAGGCTAATGTGTCAGTTCGGAAAACAAAATGAAGGAGTTGTGAGAGTAATCAAAGAGTTGAGGAGGATTGTAAGAAGGGTTGGCATCTAGATCGAGAAGGAGTCAAGGATCACGACAAACGCGTTTAGGACGATGTTGCTGAGAGAAGGACTTCCGTGTAGGTATTTCAATAATCCTTCCGAGTTTTTTGAATTCATGGCCCCACGTTATGAAGTCATTATTAAGTAGAATGTAATTTGTTATGATTGGCTTACACATTTCATAATTAATCAGATACGATATGACTTATAATTAATAATTTAATCGTAGTTGGAGGATTAGATCCGTTCCAACCACACAACATAAGGTCTTAGTGCTAGGTTAGACTTAGCTCGATTACCATCCGATAGGTATCCGAGTTAGGTTTATTTAAGCATAATTCCAAATAGCACTCTCTGATGCTTGGCATTAGTATTGCTATTATTAAGAGGTAGAGCTTTTCTAAGTTCATAAAAACTTACATCAACCTTGTGAGGGGTGAGGTATTTCTACGAGCCAAGGTGGATGATGACAGCTTTGGCCGATGACTCGGGCCAAGGTGGCCAAAAGGGTTTGACTGATGATTCGACCAAGGTGGTTGAGGACTCTGGTCAAGATGGCCGAGGATCGCTCGGCCAAGGACTTGAACTAAGGTGGCTGAAAACTTTGGTGTCGAGCACCTGGGCCAAGCATAGTCGAGCATCCGAGATAGGGTTGTCGAGCCAAACATGTGGAAAACTTGGGTCCCAAAGATTATGGAAAAATGGCTTGGCCGATGAATGCTTGGTCGAGGACTCGGGCCAAAGTGACCAAGGATGGCTTGATCAAGGAATCGGGTAAAAATGGCCGATGACTTGAGCTTAGGTAACCAGTGACTTGAGTCAAGGGAACCTAGGACTTTGGCCAAAGAGGTCGAGGACCCGAGCCTGGCATGACTGAGGACTCAGGTCCAGATGGACGAGCAATTGGGTGACGAAAACTTGAGCTATGCATGGTCAAGGATCCGGGCCAATAGCCAACGATCTAGGTCAAGGTGGCTGAGAAATTAGGTGTTGAGGACCCAATCCATGCGTGACCGAGGATCCGAGTTAGTGCCTGAGTTGCTGGGTGCCAAGGACCTAAGCCATGGCCAAGGTGGGCCATCATGACCGATGATTTGGTCGTCCATGACTTGGGCCAGCCACGACCGAGGACTAGGCATCATGGACATGAGCCATGCATAGCCTAGGATCAAGGCCATTGTGATTGAGGACTTTAGCCAAGTACCTTGACCTTGAGGTATATTTTGCACGATTGAGGCAAAGTCTTCATAGAAATATTGGTTCAAGTTAGTGACTTTACTTTTGTCGTTTTCCCACAGTAAAAAATGAGTAGGCTATAAGAATGACAAATATATGGTTACTTCATTAAATTAAAAGACTAATAGGGTTTCTTGACATATTGTTCTTCACTTACATAATAATTGCTCGGAGAAAAACGTTTATTTTATTAAAAAAAATGTATTAAAAATCTACTTCTATAAGTCTAGAATACGTGTGAAGTCACATAACGTCGGTTCTCTCTCCTCTCTCTCTCCTTAACCCTCGATTTTTTTTTCCAGATTTAGTTCTCTTTCTCTCCCTTAGACCCGGTTCTGACGGATACTCTGGTCACAGTTGGGTGTCTTTAGGTCTTGGGAGAGGTTGTACGGCGAAAAGTAACCAGAGGTAGAGAGGCAACAACAAGCTTGGTGCTACGGCTTTGCGGCTTGTTCCTCGGCGACGGCGACAATGCAACGTGGTTCTTCGACGGCAAAGGCGCTACGTGGCTCTCTGGCGATGGCGCTGTGTGGCTCCTTTACGACGGAGACGGTGCTGCAGCATTCGGGCGATGGCGACGACGCTTCGTGGCTCTTCGGAGACTCAACGGCGCTGCGTAGTTCTCCGGCGATGGCAATGACGCTGTTGGCTCTCTGGTGATGGCGACGACGATGGCGTGGCAACGGTGACGGGGGTTGAGCGACGTGGTTCCTTGGTAGATCTGTGGCGTGGCTGCGGCGGTCCGGTGGCATGGCTGCTCCGCGATGGGAGCATTGTGACATGGTTCATCGGTGTTGTCTATCAAATTCTGGTGGCGAGATTTAATTTAATTTTGTTTTTTTTTCTTTTTCTTTTATTTTGTTACTGCGTTTTATTTGGTTTTATGGAGTCGGATTAGCCGTCATACACTATCTCAGTATGGATTTTCTGTTAGGTTTTGATCTATACAGGCTGAAGAATCATCTTCTTCGCGGTCATCAGACCAAAGTTGTTTAGATTTGTTCATCAACCATCATAGGTTTATTGAAAGAGCCTCGTGCGTGCTCGAATTTTATTGTACTTGTTGTTCTTCCGTTTGTTGGAAGCATGCACAAAATGCACAATCATCGAAACTTTGTGTTAGATTCACTTTGGTTTAGGTTTGTAGTGTTCCTTGTACTAATATGTTATTCTCCTATATTGATGAGTGTTTTACCCAATTTCTAATAGAAAATCCATACGATTTCAAAAAAAAAAATTTAGAATACGTCTCATTCTCGTGGACACATTTGACATTGTATATAGAAAGATATATCACACTAATTTCTTTCATCTACTTTTTTTTTTCCTCTCCTTTTCTTTTCTTTTGCTTCTATTTATTTATGTTCATGAAAATCTAAACGAGTTTTGCCTCGAATAAAATAGAGAATTAAATTAGTAACCCAATAACTCGTGTTTTTAAAAAATAATCAAAATTTCATTTAATTAAGAAAATAGCTCACAAAGCCGAAGTAAATTAATTAACTGATTAAATTAATTTAATTTACTTAGGAAAATAGTTCATCGGGCCGAAAAAAAATTAAATTAACCTAAACTGTTAATTAATTTACTTCGATCTGGTGAATTATTTTCTTAACAAAATAAAATGAAACTTCGACTAAAAATTTAAACAAATTTAAGGAATTGGCTAACAAATTCTTCAATAAAATTACCTCTTTTATCGATGAAAATTGATACTAAAAGCTTTACTAAGCACCCAAACTGTTGATACGTCTCTACAACATTTGCATAAAACTTGAAAATACGGTAAGACATTTTACAACAATATTTACACGTAAAAGATGTGACTATCAATATAACTTGCGAAAGAAAACGTGCCACAAGAAATGTCTTATATACATTTGCCAATCTCTGATTCCCCTCTACGCAACTTCAGGTTCTGAGGTCTGACTCTCTGCATCAACAAGCGTAAAATCCAGAGAAATAGATTATCAGAGCGCAGAAAAATAAAAAATAAAAACCGAAAATTGAAAAATGCACAGTAGAATATTGCGGATGTTTACCTTCACCAGAAAGCTGTTCGAAACGAGCAACGATGTGTTTGCCATAGGTGTACTTGCGCAGGGCTTGAAAATGGACTCTGATCCGATTCAGCAGTAATTCCCTCTGCCTATCGTTGCTTGTCTCGAAAATCTTTTGGACGACATAGTTTGCGTACTGGTCTTTCATCATTGCCTAGACATACGGAAGTCAATACTCATATAAGATTATTGCTTCAAATATACTTGAACGATGAAGAGAAACACAAGTACTGAGCAATGAAACAAACGATAGCTTATTGTAGGCATACCAGTAGATTATCATTTCCTTCGGTCGCTTTCAAAATCTCTTGAATCAAGACTTCCTGTTCTGTAGCATTAGCATACTCCAAACACTTCTCGACGACATTCGACGCAAACTTATGCTGACTCATTTGTACAATTCTCTCTGTTACCTTGCTAATAATTTGACACCGTTCATGGGGCTTTCCTCGCTGCAGAACATGCTGAAGAACAAAGTGGAATGAACAGAAACACATTGTTTTCTTATTAAAAAAAATCAATAATAAAAAGAAAAAGAAAGCTTAGGGAAAGCCAAAACAAAGTACAAGCTAGAGAGCGCTGAGGAAAGAAGTAAAATTCAAAGCTGGTGTAGAAAGCCACATGTTAACACACCTATTAAATCTATTCCAAACGCCCTTGAACATAATATTGATCTTTGAAAATGCGCTAGTTCAGGTTATTCCATATCCCCCAGAAAGAGGATAGAAAGACTTATCTTAAGAGCTTGATGCCATTTGGAGCTTCGGGAAAATAACTTATATTCTCTGGGTTATTTAAAAATTCACCTTTCGTTGTGGTTTTCAATATTATATATATAACCTCGTGTATATATTGATACAAAGATATCCAACAGGTCAACCTTTCCTTTTTTTTTTCATTATTTTTAGCTTTGCTGCATGCTATTATGTAACCATATGACTAAACCACAAATGTTGGAGAAAATATTATTTATTTATCCACAGCTCGAAGAGATTTCACAAATTCCATGGTTTAGATGTGATTATTATACTCCTAAAACTTTGAAAAACTATGTTCATGGTATATATTTGTTGTAACAAACTCGCAAGGATAAAACGTGAATTCTGACGAACTCATGGGATGTCTTGATATATTTCCCTTAATGTATGGCATTTCAGAAAGCAAAGTAAGATTAAGTACAAAAAGCAAACCTGGGTGACATAATTGCCATACTGATCTTGCGCAAGGAAACAAGCAGATTCCAGTATTTCGTCTACTAAGCATTGACATTGAGCATCATTTGAACAATGCTCCAGAACTCTCTACCACATGCCGAAGAAAAATTGATTAAAGAAACACAACAAATGGAAATTGATCTGGGGCACTAAAAATCTCTGGACTGCTTGCCTTACCTGTATAACACGGCAACCATATGGGTGTGTCGCAAGTGCTGGAACATGGCCTTTGAAAGAAGATAATATGAATCCAACATTTTCTGTTGGAAGGGTTTCTATACATTTCTGGATTACATGATTTCCATTCTGATCATGTACGCATTTCATAACGTGCCCATCAAGCTCTTTTACAAGTAGTGTTTTCTGATCGACCTCAATCGCTTCCAGTGCCTAAAGATAGATAAACAAAACTATTAGAACACTGAATGCAAAATATTAACATTAGTACACCACATGCCACATTAATTATATGACTATAACAAATAAATGAATAAAAACAACTTTTCTTCTATACTTCCAAAATCCTTGAAGTATTCTGTCAAGTGATCATCAACATGTTCAGAGGGATAAGTAAGAAATTCAATAGCCTTCTAGTATTGTACTTGAAAAAACTATATAAAGGAAAAACCTATTTCTTATTTTCTGTCAGCATTACACAAAATACAATAGCTCAGCTACAGCTTGATATCCAGCTAAAGGTAATTCACGTTTACATTACGTTAACAGAATGATATCTTGCTTAACTGATCATTTGATATTTACCACATAAAACCGAACAAGTTTTGAACCATTCTACGCAAAATCTCTCTCATTAACTTGGCATTATTTGTGACCCAGATTTCAGATTAATGTCAGGAAATCAACTGTGCAGTTGTTAGCTTCTAAATGCAAAGCAGATAAAAGAAATAATAATAATCATATATTGGAAATTTAGTATCACATTCAACAAAGGACGCTTAACTTCCACACCTTTTGTATCACTCGACAGCCGTACATCTGCACACTCAAAGACAGCATCTGCCCACAAAGTTTATTTGCTAACTCTTTCTTTTGTTCAGCACTTCCGTACTCAAAAAACTGAAACAGAAAGGTAAATAATCACACAAAGAAAACACCAACACTTAATCATATAAAAAATTGAGACAAGATTTTGAGAACATGCCTTTTGAATCACATAATTCCCAAAAACATCAACCATTAACCTTGAAGCATGAGGAAGAACTTCTTTGAAAACCGACATCTTTTCTTCTTCACTGCAGTTTTCCAGCTTCTGCTGAATAAACCGACTTCCATGTTGATCAACGCTGCAGTCAACAGGAGAATGAAGTTAATTTTCCAGAAAGAAAAAAAAAATCAGGTTAGTGTATGATACGTTGCAGGAATTGGAATATAAAGTTTTAGGCAGAACCTAAACTCAGCAACACGCCCATTGATACATGAGAGTTTGAGCATTTGAGCATTGCCAGACTTTAGCTCTTCAAGAAAAGAAAACTTGTTTGAGTCCTCACTGTTGTTGAAGCTGCTCTTTCCTTGTTTACATGTTTCTGGATTCTTTAATAAACCTTGAGATATTCGATGACCAGGATAATTAGGTCCACCGATCGGAGAAGACGGCGTAAGTGGACTAGCAAGTGGAGAAGCTGGTAATTGTGTCATTACATTCACAAAAGAAGAATTTCCATAGCCACTGATTTCCATGTTTCTCCGAGCTGAAACGTCCAAACTCCCAAGACCGAACTTCTGATCACCCATATAGGCTGGAAAAGTGGACTCTTGTTGAACAAACTGACTCCCAGTTGAGCCTCGGGGTGATACTTGACCATACTGTACAAAACTACCATAAATGTGCTGTGAAGGCTGTGGATAGTATTGCATGTGAATATGGTTCGCAGGAGAAGGTTGTGGTACTGAACCATGCTGCCCATGAAATCTACCTTGATGTTGCATGTCACCCACACGAGGAATTCCTTCCCACGTCGAAATGCCAGTGTTCACACCAATGTAGCTCGGACTAGATGGAAAAGGAATCAAATTGTGTGAAGGATATCCAGCCATCGCCGGTGGAAAAAAAGGAGATCCAGAGCCATATCCCGGAAAACTATATTGTGGAGCATATACACTAGGTGGCTGAATATTGGGAAAAAATTGGTTTCCTGAGTTAGCATATGCAGCCTCAGCAGCATAGAGACGAGGCATGAACCCAGGCGATTGCAGCACTCCTCGAGAAATTGTATGACCCTGGAAATCCTGAAGCTTCGTTGGAATATCTTCTTGTACCGATACGCGGAGTTTCGACACATTCTTTACATAGGCTTGTTGCCTCTCTTGATTCTTCCTGGTTTCTAAATTAGTTCTCGAATCCATCATGGGAATCTCTGACTGTGAAGTGTCATGCAGACCAGCATATGTATCATCACTTGACTTGTCTTTCATTTGTCTTTTTGATTCACCAAGATCCAATGGTTGCGTTGAAAAAGAAGTCGCCGAACGAGGATTGCTCGGTTTCGATTCATCATCTTGTGAATCCACGGAAGTTCTCTTGGGACAGTCCACAAAGCGTGAATTGGGTTCAGTTATCTTATTTCCAGATGGCAGACTGGATGATGTTTGAGTGGAGTCGTGATCCGCCAGTTCATCAGTTGTTGCAACAGGTGAGGAACGAGATTGATTATATACAGGAGACGGGGTTCGAGGGAAGTCTGCCTACAAAGCCACCATTAATTTAAAACGGGATATGGATATGAAATATGAAATAGAGCATAGTATCCAAATATAAAAAAAAGAAAATGATTGTAGCATTCCATGGGAACATTCTATCATAAACATGTATTCTTAGATGCTCTATAAGAAACAATTGCCATAAAAGACCATGTAGGGACCTATTTTCCATTTCCAGATAAGAAAAATGAGGATAAATGGTCCCAGACCAATTTTCTCGTTAGTTCTTTATTTTTTATTATTGTCCGGAAAAGATCTTGAAAGAAGATATGTGGCCTCAAACACATTTTCAGGAAAACACTATGATTTAACTAACCAAAATTCCGTCTAAAATAAGCTTAGTGAAAAAAAAAAAATTACTTAGGTTATTATTCCCACCTAAGGAAATATAGTTACGTTAAAGCATGAATTCCTAAGCCAAGCTTTACCCATTATCATATAATGTCGAGCTACTACTCAAACTAAATGACTCTGTTTGAGGCATGGATTACCAAGCCTTGTTTCTTCCATTATTAAGCAATATGGAACAACTACATAAACCATAACACTCCATTTAAGCCACAAAACAGTACACACTCCGATAAACATACGACAAGACTAAATGAAAGTCAAAACATTTACAAATTACACTGAACTGTACAAACGAACTAGAGTACTTACTTCATAATTCAAACAAAAGACGTAGCCTTCTTATATCCGTACCTGTATCAGGTCAACAGCACTTTTGTGATGACTTGCTGAAGAAAATTTGTTCTTTCCAAGGCTCGAAGCACCACTATATTCCGCTATGTCTTGTGAAGCGACCTCCGGTGGGCTATCATCTTCATAGTCTTCCTTGTGACTAGAAAGAGAGCCCTGAAAAAATTAGAGAGTTCATTTCCAGTGTCTTCAATATAACCAAATATTTTGACAGTTCAACTGAATATAAGCATAACTGTATACCATATACGCAGGATCGGACTGCATTTGTTCCCCAAACTCGGGATCTTCTTGGGCGTTTTGAATGGCGTCCAAGCTTGAATTCGCACTGAATTTCTGTTCAATAGATAGGTTCTTAAAGGCTGCTACTGAACCCTCCATACTTGGTGGAGCGCTACCACTTCGGTTAGGGACCGAGACTGCTTTATGTCTACGTGAACCGTGTTCCTCTGTTGCCAAACAATTAAGTGGAGATCCATAAGGTGCGGCGTCCTTCAAAGAAGAACGCCACTTAGCACCTCTGCTTCCTTCAACAACCCTCATGGGGCTCTCTGTTGCCATCGTCGCCCAGAGTTTCTAACCAACAAAAATGCACAGAAAAAAATGTGACATTTGATAAACTCGGTGAGTGAGACATATGTACCCAGCCATTTATAAGGATATATACAATATAAGAAGTGGTTGTCACAGTCACACTTAAGTTTACCACAGCATTTTTTTTTATTAATTTCACCAAAATACAGTAAACTGGCATAAAATAGAAAACAAAATATCATTATGCAGTATGGTAAGTAATATTCCATACATGTAGATGGGAAGTTATGTAGTCTGGCGCTGACAAAAAAAATCCTAAATCTTGGGAGTTGATAATCATATGGAAATCTACAGGAAGCTGGTGACATGGCTCATGAGGTTCCAACTACAAACTACTGAATGCTCCGATGTTAAAGCTGTTTCTCTAAGAATAAGTAAATAACAAGAATCGATGTTGCATAACACAGATATTAGCTTTCCCATTGCACCAAATTGGAACTGTGGCTTTATCTAGATCATAAACGACAAATCGTGATAAGCATAATTATGACAAGCTAAAAGTAGCTCATGAAAAGACAAAATTTCAATGCAAACATGTCAAATTTGGGAACCTTTACAGCAAATAGTGCACGATTCAAGTTTGGCAAGAATTTTTTCTGGAAGTTTTGATTGTAATCTGGGCCACCTTTATCCAAAGACTGCCAATACCAAAAGGAAAGTCATGTTTATCATTAACAAATATTGACAATCAGATATTCTTTTCCGTTGGTTGCCTTGAGCATATATTTATAAATTTTACAGACTTGACTATAAAACAACTCAATTCAGCATATATCAAAGTTACAGTTATTATGTACGTTCAATATCGATGAACTTCAAAATTATTAAGACTTCTCTATGTCTAAGATCATAACAAGCTTATTTAGCAGAGCCTTAGCTTCTTCTTTCACTAGTGTAAGAGTAAAATTTGTGACTTTTTAGTAGAAGTTCGGCACTGTATTATAAATAGTGTTTTAAAAGTATTATATTGGTATTTCATATCACTATTCAGCTATAATATCACTGGTGTATGATTAATAATATTTATAAAACTCTTACACAAAATTAAAGTTGCACAAAGTAAAACATTGTACAAAAGCCATGTTTTTAGGCTTATCAAAAAGCTCTTTCACGATCTGAACATTCATTTATTCAAACGCCATATCTTTTAACCTGTCAAAGCTAATATCATGCTGTAACCGTACGATTTCCTATACATGTATATAGAAAAACTCGTTTGTGTTTATCATATAACAACTGCTTGACAGTTGATCCTTAAACTTGTAATAAAACAATATCAATACTGCATATACAAGTGCAATTTAATTCGCAATTGAAATTTCGTAACTTAAAACGTTGTATGATCAAACAAGCAAAGTCCTAAACATCTTATAATACATATGATCGAATTTTAGTCAATAACTCATTTAGCAAACAGACTAACAAGTCAAATAAAACCCAAACGCGAACTCGAAAAAGAAAAGAAAAACAAGAGCTAGAGCCAGAAAATAAAATATCGAAGGGATTACCTTTCTTTTAAATTCACTTGTCTCGAGAACTTGAACGACCGAGAGGTGAGTTTCACCGAGTAAGCCCTGCGAGAGATAATAAGAGACCAAGTCTTCAGGAAAGGAAATGAAGCTTGAGAGAGAGCGAGAGACAAGGGAAAAGAGAGTGAGAATTAGAGACAAACTGTTGAGTTTACAGGCACAGAAGATACAAATGTTGTATCTTCTTGTAGTTTAGCCCTAAGTTTCTAAGCTATTTCTTCGTCTCTGTCTTTCGTTTTAATATATTAAAATAAAGTGTGCTATTATGTGCTCAGGCCTCAGGGTGATATAAGCTTGAAAATTGGATAACATATTATAGACTTTTTACGATTATATAATATAATATACAAACTACAGACAAACTTGAATTTCTATGAACTAATATACTTTGCGTTTTTTATTATTTTTAAACGTACAAACTAAAACATTATTAAAATCCACATATCTCTTTGTTTTAGAAAAAAAAAAAATACCCTTAAAACATCAAAATTTTCAACATGAAAAATATATTGAATATTTTTGAAATACATCTAATTTTTTTAGAAAAAAATAGTAAGGGATTTTCAGAAAACCATTTAAAATAAAAGAGAGTCAAATTTTGTAATTGATTACATGTGTGCCCTCCCAAAATTACCCCTTAATTTGATTTATTTAATTAAAAAAAAATTAGGTTTAGCAATCAATTCTGCGATTTTAATTTGGTCACTCCAACGGTTTCGTGCAATTTTTTTTTGCTGAGCATATAATTCTGCGATTCAAAAGCCTAAATTAGGCGTCTAACTTAAAAAAAAAAATACAACGATTTAATATTGAAAATCCAAACGTTTTTTATACTGTTAAAGTGGTATTTTCTTCTCCTATTTATACCTTCCTAATTCAATTTATTTTACAATATTCAAAATAAAAAAATATATATATTAAAGTTCAAGGGAGAAAAAAATAGAGATCAGAGAGATTTATATACAAAAAATCGGTATACTTTTTATTACTTGTACTTTCAGGACCAGGTTTATAAAAGTGATTAAGAAATCAAATCATCAAATTGTTATTTCCATCAACTATTTCCAATTTCATGTTTATTCGTTCTTGAATTCTTATTAATTTTAGGGCGATACGGTTATTTAGCCATTTAAAACCTTGTGGGTTTAGCAAAATTTCTCAACTTTACAAAGTTGAGGTAAGCTAGCCCAAAATTACGAGAATCACAAAAATACCCCTTGACTCCAAAAACTAAGCCGTGACCCCAAACACTGATTCGAGCAAAAAAAAAAACCCTAAAAAGCTTTCGATCTCCGCCGTTTGAACTCGCTGTCGCCATCGTCGTTCTCATCTCCATCTACGTCATTCTCTGTCTCCATCACCGTAGCCATCTCTGTCGTTCTCTATCTCCATCTCGAAAACGTTTCGGTGTTTCTCGGGACTCCTCTGCGGTCCATCTTGACGAGAGCTGATTCGGCCTCGCGGTCGATGCATAATAGCTCTATGGTGATGCAGAGCTATTACGCATTCAATTGAGCATGGCGTTGAACGCCGATGTACGAATCTCGAATCCTTCGCGGCGCATCTCTCCGACAAGCCTCTTTGACGAGAGCTGATTCGGCCTCGCGGTCGATGCATAATAGCTCTATGGTGATGCAGAGCTATTACGCATTCAATTGAGCATGGCGTTGAACGCCGATGTACGAATCTCGAATCCTTCGCGGCGCATCTCTCCGACAAGCCTCTTAGCCTTGTCCAACTATCTGACGGCGCATCAGCTTCGGATGAGGACGATGTAGATCTACTCGTCAGGGAAGATGAGGTGAGGCCTTCACCATCTTCTCGGCGTGCCTCGGGAAGCCATTGTCGTAGAGATTCCAGATGACGAGCTTCGGGGAGGCTATGTTTCTCTTGAGGCCGTATTCGCGCTCAATATCGTCATCTATCATCATCACCACCACTGTCTTCTTCTTCTTCTTCTTCTTCGTCTTCTTCTTCTTCTTCTTCTTCTTCCGTTTTCGGTTTTTAGGGTGTTTGTTATCGAACCGTGGGTTAGATTTTTTGAAAGCAAGATTAAATATTTTGACAAGAATTTTCTTCGTCTTCTTCTTCTTCTGTTTTCGGTTTTGAGTGTTTTTGTTATCGAACAGTGGATTGAAGTTTTTGAAAGCAGGATTATTATTTTGACATCTTCTTCATCTTTTTCTACTTCTGGTTTATGGAAGAGTGGATTAAATATTTTGAAAGCACGATTAAATTTCTTGACATCTTCTTCTTCTTGCTTACCGAATAGTGGATTAATGCAGAAAGTGCAATGGATTATATTTTTTTTTGGAAACTTAGATTAATTATTTTAAAAATAATTAAGGGTATATTAGTACTTTTACGTTATAAGTGGCTAAAATTTACTTACTTATGAAACTTTAGCTAATTTGCTTAACAATAAGTTTGAAATGACTAGTTTATACAAAAAATCCTTAATTTTATTATTATCTTGCTTTCTATTTGTTTTGTTATTTTTTATTTTATTAGTTTTGTGTGGTTGTTGTTGTTGTTTTTTTTTTTTTTTTTTTTGTCAACATATTAGTAAGTAGTGTTACATATATCGAATAGAATATCCATCAGAGTATTAAAAAAAAGAAACTAGAAGGTTTGTTAAATCACAAAAATGAGCGATTGAAAAATTTGTTTTATGCAATAAAAATGATTAAGCAAATTCAAGCAAAGAAACGAATGAGATCATCCATGTGCCAAGCAAATTCAAGCGATTGATTCTTTTCTTAATGCTTATATTGCTTCTGCAGAGAGAATTTTTTCAAGTTGAAGTTGATGAAGTCTTATTTGAGGTTATTTATGTGTCAAGAAAGACTTAGTGGGCTTGCTATATTGTCATTTGAAAATGAGTTGTTAGATAAACTTGATTATGAGGATTTAATTTCCGAATTTTCATCTCAGAAAGCAAGAAAAATAGACAGTGTAACTTTCTTACTCTCTATTTTGTAATATGATTTTTTTTATTAATCATGATGGCCCATTTTTTGCCTCTCATTCATGCTCCCGAATTTCTTGAGCTGGCTCTGGAAATATGACTAGTAGGCTTAATGGTTTCATGATTTAACTTTGATTAAAGAGTTGAATCCAAGCATTCTGAATTTGTTCTTGTTAAATTTGAAGTGTTTAAAAAAAACATAACTGATAGGGTTCTTCCTAATCAATTGCGACATTTTTTCCCATGTCGACTATTTCCATGAGATTTGGACACTTATAGGAGTACAAAAAGGCTAGTGGGCTTTTTTGGACTTTTTTTTTTTAAAAGGTCATCTATAGGACCTCTGAATTAAATTTAATTGATGTAATTACCATTATACCCTTATTAATTTTAATTATTTTTTTGTAATGAAAAAAAAAAACAAAACCCTACGAACTCTCTCTCCTCCTTTTTTTCGTTTCTCCTTCTGATATTTCCCTCGTCTCTCTCTCTCACTTTGCCTCCGCCCCATGAAAATGTGAAATGGTGTTCCGTCTCACTTCCCTGCGTTGTGACAATAGTGTTCTGTCTCACTTCCGCGACAAGCACAAGTTTTCTGCCGTCGTCTCCCTCGGTCCATCCTGTCATGATCTCCACCACCTATTCTGACGCAACAAACACCCACATTGACACTCTTTCGCTCTTTATTACGGAAGTTGTTCAAATGCTTTGTAGGTTTTTGTTAGTTGAAGTTGTTTTTAGCCATTTTTTTTACAGTGTTTGTGACCAACATTGTCATGAAATCTTTACTTTGACTCCATATTTCGTGATAATGTTGGCAAGAGTAACCTTTTTTATACTACGTTGTCCTATAATCTTGACATAAAATTTGTGACAACATGGTCATGAAACTAAACAATGCAGTGAAAGCATGGTCACAAAATACTGAATATAGTGACAACACTATCACGAAATCAAGGAATGTAATGACAACATTGTCACAAAACCAAGGACAATAATTACAATATAGTCATGATAAACTAAATTCTTGACAACATTTCTACTATACTTTGGTACAAATTTTTATATATTTTTTTATATGTTCTGTTTATTTGCACTATGTGCAGTTATGAAAGACATTCATATATTTGTCAAGCATAGCTATAGATGGGTGAAACATGAATGATACGACGATAGTCCTGGTTGTGGAGTGGGAATCTTAATACCAGCAAAGGCAACGTATAACGAGTTCATGCAGCTATTATATGCCACGCTCAATCGATCACCTAAATCTCAGGTCCTCCGTGTTACTTACGAGACAGAATGGTCTGTACCCCCAGTAAGTATTGACTCCGACCTAAATTTGAAATGTTATTTGCATCTTCAGAAGGAGAAATCGAACAAATCCAAATTGAGTTTGGTAATAGAGATGGAGCCATTGAAGCCAGAGCCTTCTGTTTACGACTCTGCATGCACTGGTTCAACTCCGAACACCGGTCAACCTGCATCACAACCTCAAAAGCTAGTTCTTCTGAGATTTCTGACCCAAGTCAGAGTCCTTGCAGCACACCAGGCCTGTGATGTATGCCTTGCTCGGGAACGAGGCAGATGAGTCAATGCCCTATCCCTTCCACTGATAACCAAAACATGCATTCTGACATTGATGTGTTGGACATTCATTCTCTTATGAAAATAGTCAAAGGAGGATTGTATGCCAATAAAGTAACTTTGAAGAAACATTTATGCATGCTAGCAATCACCAAACATTTTATATTCAAGACAAAGACTTCTAACAAATGGCATACCATGTTGTTTGTCGAGATGGCTCATGCGTGTAGTCTGTTCGTGGAGTAAAAAAGACTACATATGAGATCTTTGAAGTTATGAGGTAATTTATTACTTGTTTCTATATATTTTCCACTACATTATTCTAACTTTTTTTTATATGTGGTGACAATGTTGTCACCATAATCTCTTTTTTTTTGTGACAATGGTTGTTAGAAAAAGTATTTGTCTGCCATGACCATATTGTCACGAAATCCAGGGATTTCGAGACAGAATAGTCACAAAAGACAACTTTTGTATCACATAAATTAACATTATTAGAACTTGTTGCAGGAATGATTCTGAGCACACGTGTGCAACACAATTCAGACAAGGAGAACATCATCAGGCTACGTCCATATTCTTAGGCAAGACTATGAAACACAGGTACATCAATCCCTCATGTTCACCACGCAAACCCAAAGACATCATGTTCTACATGCAACAAGATTTTGGAGTGGGCATGTCGTACTAAAAAGTATGGAGGTCTAGACAGGCGACGCTATCATCCTTATTTGACACCAAGGATGCATCGTATAAATTTTATGCCTAAATTCATGTACATGGTATCGACTAACAATCCAAGTTCATCATTCGACCTTGTCACTACTCATCGATCCCACTGTTTCAAATACTTCTTTATGTCACTTAGCGCTTGGAAAATTGGGTGGAATTACTATAATGGCACATTATTTTCAGCATGTGGTATGAATACAAATGAACAAGTTTACCCTCTCGGATTTGGTGTTGGTGATTCAAAATCTACTAAATCGTGGGTTTTCTTCTTGGAAAAGTTAAAGGAAGCAATCGGGGAGAGGAAACATCAGGTCATTGTGTCCGGCAGGAATGCGAGAATCATAAAAGAGTGTAAAAATGTTTTCACAACCTCGTAACATGGTTACTGCATGTTTCATCTTTTGAAGAATGTGAAGAACCAATTCAAAGGTCTAACACTGCGACAAAGGCATACACGATGCAAAGTTTGAAAAATATATGCTTATGATTGATGAGAATGATCCATGAGTCCGATCATTTCTTCAGAACGACGTAGGCCACGAGAAGTGGGCTCGTTGTTTCTACATGGAGAAGAGGTACTCAATAATGACATCAAACAATGTCGAGTCATCGAATGCTATGATTATTAAACCGAGAGAGTTCCTAATTATCAAGTTATTTGATTTTCTCCGAGAGAGAATGACAAAATGATTTTACGAACATAGAGAAAAAGCGTTGGGAACGTTGACGATCCTTAGTGTTGATGCGAATAAAAAATTGACAAGTACCATGTTTGTCTACTGGAATGTGGGTATGTGATGAGCATTCAATTTTAAACTTTTTTAATTTTTTTTTGCAATACGTTGTTTTATATATCCATGTATTTGCGATAACATTGTAGTACTTCAAAGATTTCGTGGCTACCTCTTTGGCCCGAAAACCTATGATGTCGTGACAACAAAGTCATCGGTGTTGTTTCTAAAGTATTTCCCCTGTTATTGTAGCCCGTGAAAAATCTAATTGGGTGTGGAGCAAGTGCATTCATCATCTGTGTACGAGTTTGAAGTCGTTTATAGAGAGGAGCAAAAGTGGGATGTAAATTTGATAGAGAAGACATGTAGTTTCCGTGTCTTTCAAACTGATAAATTTATCTGTCCCGATGGCATTGCAGCTTGTCGGTTTCAAAACTTTCATGTTGAGAAGTACATTTCAAATGACTATACCACATAAATATTGGAGAAGTTGTTATGTAGGTGTATTTCATCCAATTGGCATCGAAGAGTCACATATGTTTCTAGAGAATACATCCAAAGAATAGTAAAGCCATCTCAAGTAGCCGCTCGTGCTGTCAGACGACCAAAAATTGAAAAGAATACCCTCTCAATGGGAAAGGGATTAAGATAGAAGGAATAAATGTCGTCGGTGCGGTGGGGTAGGACATAATCAGGCGACTTGTTGTGATGCAATCTGACCAACCATAGACAACTCCGAACATGATTTTCATATTTTTAAGACTTTATATTGATGTCTAGAATTTGTGTTGTACTTTATTCGTATTTAATTATGGATGTTTGTTATGATTTTACTATTAGTTATGTTTGTTATGGATGCTTGTTCCAATTCGTGACAAAAGCAGCCATGTTTTGTGATTAATTTGTCACATTACGTGACCAAATGCGTCACGAAAGTCCATAATTTCGGGACAAAGTGACTTTGTAGTCACGAAAGTCCAAATGTTCGTGACACATTGGTCACGGAGGTCTCAAATATCATGACATTGTAGTCACGAAAAAGTCCTACATAGGTTATATATAATAGCAGTCACGAACGTCCATAATTTCGTGACGCATAAGTCACGAAAATCTAAAATTTTGTGACACACTGGTCACGAAAACGCAACTACATGCTATTGGATGCACTTGGATCACAAGACAACGACATGGAGTCACGTTTACAGCATTTTTTTAAAAATACCTAAATTACTATCTTTATAAGTTTAGACTATATCATGTTCATTAAATTTTAAAATTATAACATTAGACAAAATAAATATATTTTAACAAAACATTGCAAGACATTACGTCAGGATATTCTATGTAGAGGTTGACTTTCATTTTTTTTTTATAACAATCACTTATCATCTACTAAGTATTTAATCAAACGAAAAAGTGATTTCTCCCTAAATTCCCTAAAACTACCCCATTTTGCTACTCTGAAGTCACGAAATAGTCTTATTTCGTGATTGTAATAGTTATGTTTTATTATAGAGTTTTCACGTTTCGTGACCAAAGTTTTCATGAATGTCCATAATTTTGTGACACGGTAGTCATGAACGTCCACAATTTCGTGACATAGCAGTCACGAATGTCCATAATTTCGTGACGCATCAGTCACAAAAGTCCAAAATTTTGTGATGCTCTAGTCACGAAAACGACCCCAATTTCACGAAACAAGCTTTCGTTCACTTCTTTTATTTAATTTATGACATAAATACATCCTTCCAGACTGTTAAATTAGTGGATTTTAAAATAACCACCCTAAATTTTATGATATTAACCTAACTCAAGATTTAAGAGAAGTTAATTGCGCTTAAATGATGCAATTGGATCACGAGACAATGACATGGATTCATGTTTACAACGTTTTAAAATACCTAATTACAATGTTTATAAGTCTAGACTATACTATGTGTATTAAATTTTAAAACTATAACATTAGACAAAATAATGTATTTGAATAAAACTTTGCAAGACATTACCTCATGATAATCTATGTAGAGGTTGACCTACCTATTTTATTTTCTTTTATTTTTACAATAGTCATTAGTTCCCTACTAAATATTTAATCAAATAAACAAGTGGGTTTTTTTCCTAAATTCCCTAAAAATACCCCATTTCGCGACTCCGAGTCATGAACCAGTCATATTTCGTGACTGTAACAGTTATGTTTCGTGACAGAGTATTCACGTTTCATGACCAAAGTTGTCACAAATTTCCATAATTTTGTGACACGGCACTCACGAACGTCCACAATTTCACGACACAAAAGTCCCGAATTGAGTGTTTGCAAAACCCATTTTTTCGGCTGTTATGTAGTCCAACACGCTAATACGGTCCGTCCAATTGAACACGTCCTTGTTCTTCTCTTTTAACCAAGCATCATGGCATCGGTTGAGTATTGGTAGAAAGTAGGAGTTGGTTGTCGCAAATCGCTTTCGTAGATTACTTCTCCTTCTTTCGCAAGTAGTAGAAAATGATATCAATATGCTACGGACAATATTGACTATATATATAAGTCATAAACAACGAACAACAAAGAACAAACAACAAACAGTAGAGTATTATTTTCTAATTACATGGAGTTCAGAAATACAAGTCAATACAGCTAACCCAAGGAACTATTGTCACGAAATACATAAATTAATAAAAAAAACTCCTAATATTAATGCCCATAATTCACAAAAATCAGTGATAATGCCATCAAGAATTCCAATTGAATCTGTGAAATTATGCTCACAAAGTTCTGATGTTCACTTCGTGACAATTGTCACCAGAAACTGATTGTCTTGGAACCTAAAAACACATCTGATTTTCTTATATTCACTTCTTGACAACATTGTCACCAGAAATTGTGTTGTTAAATAATTATGACTATATATATCAATCATATACAACGAACAACAAACAGTAAAGTATTATTGTCTAATTACATGTTGCATAGGTGTGATATTGATGTTCAGTGCAAGATCGGGGTAAAACAAGGAGAGGAGTTTTTGGTTCTTGGTGGGCTTGAATCCATATCCACTGGGGATAACCATTGAAGAGAGGTGTTAGCAAAGAGGAATTTTGTCTAACTTAATATTCCTATAATCGTGGTTGATTGCGATAGTGGTTTGCTTTTACCCGGATGTCACAGTCCCCCTGAATAGGTCGTTATATCGAACAAGGTTACCAATTTGCCCGTGTCATTTACTGTTTTCTGTCTAATTGTTTTGTCTCCATATCATTGCATCTAATCTTCTCAAACAAGCAGTTGTTTGACAAGTTGCTTAACCTAAAACTTGAACAACCATCTTAACCGCGTTAGTTAATTTCAATTTGTATCAGAGCAGGTCACTCTATCATATTGAGTGTTTTTCCTGAAATTTGACTAACCTGTGTTGCTTTATAAGAACGAAATTGTTGCTCTGCCTCTTGACAAGTGGACAGATGTGCATCGCAGAGACACCAACGAAAACTCTAAGGTAATGAATGCTTTTTCTCTGCTCTGGATGAAAATGTCTTCAAACTGATCTCTAACTGTGACATTGCTAAGGAAGCATGGGAAATCCTCATTATTGCTCACCAAGGTACCAAAAAGGTTAGAGATGAATGCATTCGTCAACTTACTACTTTGCTTGAGAATATCTCTATGAAAGATGAGGAGACTATAGCAGAATACAGTGCTAGAATTTATGATATCTCCAATGAATCTCATTCTATTGGAGAGACAATTGACAATGCCAGGTTGGTAAGCAAAGTTCTTAGTACTCTTCAAAGGTTCTCAATGAAGGTGTTTACTATAGGCGAAACTCATGATCTGACTATCATGAAGCTTGATGAGCTGTTGGATCTCTCAGAACTTATGAGATGAACCTCAAGTAGAAAGAGCAAAATTCAGAAAATAAGACTAAAAACATTGCGTTGAAGGCCGAAACTGGTTCAGGAGAGAAGGTAAACCATATAAAAAGTGATCAAGGCAACAATACTCTCCAAACTTCCAGAATAGAAGGGAAGGAAACTCTCAAAAGAAGAATCGCTCATGTGAAGACAACAATAATAACAAGGGAGATAATCATAAGAGAGTTCAGTGCTATGAATGTGAAGGGTTCGGTCATAGTGCTGCTGAATACGCAAACACTTTGAAGAAGAATAACAAGTCCCTGGTGGCCAGCTAGAGCGCTAATGATTCTGAATCCAGTAAAGCAGAAGACGAAGTAAATATCTTAACATTTAATGTTGTGACAAAAGAGAAGAAGGAGCGTAAATCTAACATGGAGTCTCCTAATGATGACTCTGACGATTATAGCAGTGATGATGATGCAGAAATCTCAAGAGAAGAGATTGTGAAGAACTACTGTCTCCTGAATGATAAGTGTGGCTGGATGTGATAGACCACAACAATATCCTGAATCAGAGGATCATTAGTGTATAGCTCGAAATGGATGATACGCAGAAGAAGATCAGTGAGCTCACGTCTATAAAATGCCAAGCTCGTAAGCACAGTTGAAGCCTTGAAGAAACAAGCGAAGAATAAGCAAAAGGCACAATTAGAGCTGAACCAACTAAAGAAGAATGTGAAAATGCTGAATTCTACAACGGGCACTCTAGATTCCATTCTGGCCTCTCAGAGAAGAAGTGGGAACAACAGAGGTATAAGGTTTCATGGAGAGACCTCACAGTCTGGTAAAAGTTTATTAAATCCAGTGGAAGATAGCCTGATCATGGTCGAAGAAGATGTTTAATCAAGCTCTTGCCTCAAAGGATCACAACGGCTCTAGATGAAAGAAGAAGTGGATCTTTCACTATCGCAACAAAGAAGGTCACATTAAAGCTCGCTGCTTCAAGTATCTAGTTGATCTCAGGGGAAACATAATTCAGAGGTTTCCACCTTCAAGACCTCGTGTTCCTATTCGTCAGGCATGGGGAATCAAGGAGAAAAATGTCTGTTTTATGGCATGTGATTTCACGTGCAATAATGAGAAAAGATAGTTGGTACTTCGACAGTGGATGCTCTGGGTGTTGGAATAGATCTAGGATTAAGAATAATTTATCGCTTCTAGCAAGCGGCGGAATATAAAAAAATTCTTTAAAACACATAAAACGATTATACTACCTAGACAAAGTGCATGAGCGTATAATTTAAAAATTAAAACTACTTTGAGTTTTCACTCGGTACCAACCTCGTTAGAAGCTTGAGCATTGAGAAGCCTTTGGAAAGGTTGAATCGCTTGTCTCCCCACTAAGCTTGCCTCCCTCGAGTCTTCTTGAACCTGTGATTAATCATGAATGTTTCTACCACTAGAGTCTTTCGAGTTAGGTTAGAATTTAGTGTGTGGGCACTTTTAAACACTATGACTCAAGAACTGGTCCTTGAGCCAAAGAGCTAAAATAAAACGCTAGGTCTAATGAGGACCTAGGTGTCAAAACAAAAGAACAAGAAGAGAGAGAGAGAGAGAGAGAGAGGCGGCAAGGCTAGAGAGAGAAGCTCTCAATCTCTAAAACTTGTGTGTTGTGAATTGTGAACGAGGTAGGGTATTTATAGGAGGAAGGTTTGCCTTGAAAAGGTAGTTTCCTCTTTTCTATTGAATATCACATATTCATGAGCAAATCCTTGTTTCATCTTCTCCCTCTTTGGACGTGCAACATATGCCATTCAAGTCCTTGGATTTGTTTCCTCATTTGTTTTCCTCTTTCTTGGCCGCCCACTTTCATTCCTCATGGAGCAAATTTGTTTCATCTTTTTCTTTTGGAAAGTATCTTCATACATCAATGCACAAAATAAACTCTCTTTCTCTCTTGAGATGGACAGTTTTGAGGCTTCTAGAACATGCTTCTAGATGTTTCTTTATTTGCTCATGACAATATAAGAAAAACCCATGTAGAATTTTCACATAAAATTCCATGAAATGAAAATCAATCCTTAAGGCCCAATTTCTTTAAGTTGGCCGTATACGGACTAATTCATTATCATCATATGACAATGTAAAAAAACTTATTTATTGACATTCATACCATCCTATGTCCAAAATGACAAAATTACCCCTAAGACAATGTTCGTAAAACTTGTCTAGTTCAACATTTGAACTTGTTTTGACTTAGCTTTCTTGTTAACTAATCCTACTCTAATGACTTGTGGTAGTGACCTCATGAATTCAAATGAACAAAGCTTGAGCTAGCATACTTGGACTCAAAAGTTCACAAACCTTTTGCAAGTTCTTGCTTAATGTCAACTGACTCCATTAAAGAGTTGACACTGAAATCTCTCAGTTAAAATGAATATATTTCCTACTCAAGAATTCTTCTTAATTGTAATGCGTGGATCTATTGAATATTATCTATGCTTACCCTTCATGAATATCATCAACTAGATGAGATTTACAAAATTACCATTTTACCCTTCTAGTTGTTATTTCCTCAACTCCTTTGTCGCTTGTGAATAAGTTAGAAACAATGTATTGACAAAGAGCTAACAAGTCACATTGATTCATCCAAAAGAGTCACGACTGAATTTGGACACTGGCCAATTCATTTATTCACATTCCAAGGAACAAAGCATGAGGTGATGTACATTGCATTTCAGCAATCTTGTACATGAATTCCACATCTATGAGATCTTCACAAAGTTGTTCATGACATCTTCATAACTTAGTATTTCACCAATAGGTCTTGTCTACATCACATAGTGAATATAGAACTCTGACTTTCTCAAATGAGAATACTTAAGCTATGAAATGACATATCTCATTTCAGGATTGAGGTAAGCATGATGCAATTCATACATAGTGACTCTGAGACAGAAGAGGTTAAATGGTTTGTTCTTACAATGTCTCTAGAAGTGCACTGGTCTATTCAATACCTTCAGAAGATACCTAGGAAGAACTATAGAGTCTTCAACTCTCTATGTCTCATAATCAGACATCATAGATTCTCCTAACAATCATACTGAGATCAATAGCCCTTTGATCCTTAGATTGTGAATATGTTGTTTTAAGCAAACCATGAAGAGTTTGTTCATGCAAACTTTATTCGACTCTTCATTTGTTGTTAGGTTTGTTTAAGGACTAAAGACTATATTTTATCATAAAGCTTCAAACAGACAAGGAAGAATGAATAAAAGTTTCAACTTTTATTAATTATTCAGCAGTTACAAGCAAGAGTCTTCGTGAGACTTTATTACATCAAATGTATATAAGTAATGACTACTACTCTTCTTGTGGGCACCAATGCGAACACTGGGCATATGACCGGTGATGAAGCCTCTCTTATGTATGTGAAGGAAAGTTGGTACTTCGACAGTTGGTACTTCAACACTATAAGTCAATTATGCGACAAGTATCATAGTATGGTGTTCATTAGCGAAGGATGTCAAGTCTTTGACAAGCAACACACATGTGCCATGATTGGGATGAGAATGCTCAACAACTTCTATCGCATAGAAGGTTGCGAATCTAGTCTCATCGCATCAGAGTACAACATGGATACTTACTCCGTAATGGAGTCAGTAAAAATGAACGTGAATGAAGAAACTAAGATCAAGACTCTGGATGGTGAATCTGACCTGGAACTGAATCACAAGCAAGTGTCTGTGACAAACAGTGAGTATATGCTTAGACCCAGTACCTGGTATGCACGTTTGTCAATATTGTTTTTCGACCATGGATATGTTGGAAGGGGAGAAAACATTGCCAAAGTGGTCAAACTTATGGGGTTTGACTTAAAAATGGTGGGGCTCGAATGGAATACAAGTGTGGTAGAAATGTACGAAGTGGATTTCACTACAAGTAAATCAGAATCCTATCATGTTGATGCAAACACTACATTAAGACATCTCAGTACTGAAGATAGTAAAAGCATGCTCATCTCTGCCGAGGAAGAACAGTGGGCGATGAAGATAAGTTATGATCAACTAATGAACAGGCTTGATGTTCAACGAGTTGTTATGACACCTTACTACAACAACACTTGTGACACGGTATTTATGAAGAACTCGCTGTTTTATTCAAGAATGCATCTCAAAGTAGCCAAGACACAATCCATTGGGGGACAGTCAGAGGAAGTGAAGATTGGGTTAAAACGTATGGAGATCATCACCTACCATTGTCATTACGCTCAGATGGAACGTGACAATCCCTTGCGAAATGACCTTCCAAGCCACACCAGTAGCAGCTTGAGGTTCCCATGCGACACTCGCCTAGGTGCTTCCTGCCACACTTGTTGCATGTGGGGAAATCATCAACCCTTTGCCTCTTGTACTTTTTCTCGTTTTGATTTCCCCTATAATTCTGTTCATTCCTCTGTGTCCTAGACCTGGAGTTTCTATCCCAACTCTTCTTACTTCTTATCTATAAAATTCTTCTTCTCGACTCCCGCTACAAACTCCTGTGGAGTGGTCACATTCTCGTCAGCTGGATCAACTTGTGCTACACGCCAACCATCAATCCTTAACGCCCTTTGAACATGATTCGCATAAGTTTGCGGCCCAATGTCACCATTATCAACCTGACGCACAATTTTGACATTGAGCATGTATAAACTTCATCTTGCGCGACTGATCCGTCGATACCATAGAGGACGAGAACTTTTCAAATTCATCAAGCTTGGCCACATCACTACTACAAATGTTGGATTATACAACCCACTTTCTACAACGCTTATGACAAGCGTTGTAGAAACTAGTGATTCTACAACGCTTATGACAAGCGTTGTAGAAACTTGGTGTTTCTACAACGCATATGGATAAGCGTTGTAGAAACTTGGTGTTTCTACAACGCATATGGTTAAGCGTTGTAGAAACTTGGAGATTCTACAACGCATATAGTTAAGCGTTGTAGAAACCTGGTGTTTCAGATTTCCCACAACGCTTTAAAAATTCGTTGTAGAATTCACGCAGCGGCGTCATGTGTTTTATGCCGCGGCGAGAACTTACTACAACGCACAGTGAAAGCGTTGTAGAAAAATGTAATCCGCCGTGGCGAAATTCATACCTCGCCGCGGCGGGTGGTTTCTACAACACTAAAGAAAGGCGTTGTAGAAACTCATCGCCGCGGCGAGGTATATATCTCGCTGCGGCGAAGATATCTCGCCGCGGCTAGAAATATTCTCCGCCGCGGCGAGGTGGATACCGTGGCCAAGCAGTTTTTTAAGAAACTGTCTCGCCGCGGCGAGTGAGGAATCTCGCCGCGGTGAGACGTTCCTACAACGGTTATAATATCCGTTGTAGGAACACCTCGCCGCGGCGAAGACATATTTTCGCCGCGGCGAGGTTTTTTACGTTTTCACTATAAAAGGCCGTTTTCAGTTTTTTTTCTCATTTTTTCCAATACCCACACACGAGACAACCATTTTCGGCCGCATCTCTCCAGTTTTTTTCTTCCAAAATCCCTCGCCACGTCCTCGCCGCCCCAAAATCTCGCCGTCGCGTTGTCCTCGCCGCCAACTCTCTCTCGCCTTGTCCCGCCGCCATTTTTCTTTCGCCGAGTCCTCGCCGTGCTTCCTCTCGCGCCTCTCTCTCTCTCTTGCCGCCTCATTGTAAGGTATGATTTTAAAAGTTTTTTTAAGGTAGTTATTGATTTAATTTCGTGTTGTTGATATGGATTTCTTGTTGTTTACCCGAATTGCATATAGTTTGATTTTTTTAATTCACAAATTTAGGGTTTTGTTTGATTTTCTCTTTTTAGAACAAGAAATTAGGGTTTAGGTTAGTGGAATTTGAATGAGTGAATTTAGGTTAGTGGAATTTGAATGAGTGAATTTAGTTAAATTAGGGTTTTGTTGATATGAATGAATTTGAATGAGAATTTGAGTTAAATTGAAATGTCCGGATTGTGTTTGACATATTGTTACATAGGTTAGTGGTTAAAATGGTCATGTATATTAATGTTGAGATTGAATTGTTTATGAATTTGTGATTGATCGAATTGTTCATGAATTTGTGATTGGTCGAATTGTTTATGAATTATTTGTGATTGTTGGAATTGTTTTAATTTGTCATGTTTAAATATATATTGTTGGAATTGATATATAATTTGTTATATGTTAATTGTAGAATTGTTTATGATTATGTTTTGTAGGAGCTTGAAAATGCGTCGAACTAAAAACACGGCGGGCTCCAAGGCTCCGAGCTCTTCCAGATGTCAGAGTAAAGGAAAAAGCATGCGACCTCGTCAACAGTCTCCCGAAGAGGAATACAACTCGAGTATCTTTACTAGCAAGGTCGCGGAGGAACGCTACGACAAAATCTTGCCGCGTAACATTATCCATGAGAGAGGATTCAATGTAAGCAATACGTCGGATATAGGAAAGCAAATCCGCAACAGCATAGTTGGTCATGATTGGGGGAGGTACTGTGCTGTACTCGTGTACGAATTCTACGCAGACTTGCCGGACTCCCAAGGTGATGTTGTGACGGTCCGTGGGAAACCGGTCGATATGAGTGTCGAAGCTATCAACGATCTTCTTGAGACCCCAGATGTGCATTTCGAGAATGAGGGCTATCGAGAATGGCTAAGAAGTTGCAGCCATCAAGAGATGTCGCAGGTGTTGTGCATTTCGGGAGAGGATTGGGTCACTGAAAAAGGAAAAAGGGTACTCGAGCGTGACCAACTCACCAGGATCGCTAAAGCGTGGATTTACTTTGTTTGTGCTCGTCTCTATCCGATCAAGCACTTCACCACTCTCGACGAAGATCGTATCCAGGTATTGTTCTGCATTGTTAAAGGCCTTTCCATTAACGTCGGTCGATTCATCTATACTTGGATGAAAAAACTCGACTATACTAATGAACGACACGGTTTGCCATATCCGTCGATCATTACCGGCTTTTGTACAAATGCGAGGGTACCACGCTCGAAAAGGGATACGATCAACAGTCCAATGGGGCCTATTACGGATTCCATTATCGAGCGGTACAAGATTAGGGAGGATCCACAAGCGGAGGAAGCGGAGGAAGAGGGGGAAGATGGGGAAGCGGAGCCCCTATTGCGCTTACCAGCACCTCCGATAATCGACCCCGCGACCATCGACTACATTGCTCATTGCTCCAACTATCTCGTCGGCGGGTTCCAACACACGCAACAGTACATGCACCAACGAGCGGAGTATGGCGCCTCTCACATCAATCAATTGAACGATCTCTACTCTCGGTGGGACATCAACCAAGAGAATCAGGTGTTATTTCCTCCATATCCTCAGTACTCCGACTATCCGTACGCACCACCACAGTGCCCACCGCATATGGCACCTCCTCAATATCCGGCGAACCCACCACCACCACCACCGAATGACGAGTAAATTTCAAGAACCAACAACACCAACTCTTCCATATAAATTTCAAACTCTTTTTAAATTTAAGTTTCAGTTTAAGACTCGCTTGGTTTGTTTATGTTTATGACTAGATTACTTTGTTTTATTTGTGTGTTTGAGACTTCAGTCTTTGTTTGAGACTCGTTTGGTGTGTTTTATTTCATATATGTTTGAAACTTGATGTTATATATTTAAGACTAGTTTGGTTTGTTTTATTGATTGTAGAAATTTTAATTGAGTGATCATTTTTAGTTGGAGAACAGGTTAAATATTGGAAAAAAAAGTGAATGATTAGGTGGTAGAGTGCTTTTTCGCCGCGGCTAGGTACCTTTCTCGCTGCGGCGTGACTATTCTCTCCGCGGCACCGTATAGTCCCCGCCGCGGCGAGTGCTCTACGCCGCGGCTAAAATATTACTTCGCCGCGGAGAGATTATGATTTTTTTAATACTGAGAGTCTGTGTTTTTTAAGAACTTGTCTCGCCGCGGCGAGGTGATATTCCCGCCGCGGCGAACTAACCTCGCCGCGGCATGGACTATACGTTGCCGCGGCGAGGTTTCTACAACGCTTAAACAAGCGTTGTAGAAAGGTTCTCGCCGCGGCAGAATTTGTATACTGCCGCGGAAAGATTTTGTTTTTTTTATACCGAGAGTCTGGGGTTTTTAAGAAGATATCTCGCCGCGGTGAAGTGATATTCCCGCCGCGGCGAAATAACCTCGCCGCGGCATGGAATATACGTTGCCGCGGCGAGGTTTCTACAACGCTTGTTTAAGCGTTTTAGAAAGGTTCTCGCCGCGGCAGGATTTGTATACTGCCGCTGCGAAATTTTGTTTTTTTTTATACTGAGAGTCTGGGGTTTTTAAGAAGATATCTCGCCGCGGCGAGGTGATATTCCCGCCGCGGCGAAATAACCTTGCCGCGGCATGGAATGTACGTTGCCGCGGCGAGGTTTCTACAACGCTTGTTTAAGCGTTGTAGAAAGGTTCTCGCCGCGGCAGGATTTGTATACTGCCACAACGAGATTATCCTGCCGCGGCGAGAGTTGTACTCAGCCGCGGCGATGTCGGAGAAATGTAATTTTAATGTAAATGACATTGTATAGAGAAATTTTGAATGAAAAATAACGTTGTCCACAGGAGAATAACATAAAATCCAAAATGAAAATACATTATCTAAATGTTCAATATCAAACAAAAATAGGATTTATATCCTTACAAAGTAGATGTGAAACATCGTCATCATCAAAATCATCCATCTCTTGATCAATTGGCGGTAATCCTGATGTGAACGGAGGAATGCTAGGCATGTCTTCGTCTTCTTCTTCGTTACCGTTTATCGCTTTCATATGAACCACTAACGATAACTCAGGATTTGCTGGATCCGAAACATAAAACACTTGACTTGCTTGCGAAGCCAAAATAAATGAATCATTCTCGTAGCCAATCCGTCTAAAGTCGACAATTGTAACTCCTTCATTATCAACTTTAACGTGATTATTGTCTGCCCATTTGCACTTGAATAATGCGACTCGCAATCCGCAATAATCAAGTTCCCAAATATCTTCAATGTATCCGTAATACTTCATAAAAGCATGTTTTGGATTCTTATATTTTGCCGACGAAACATGTAAAGCTTCGGCAAACAATGTAACACCACTATTTTGTACGGGATGCTTGTTGTCTCGTTCTGTTGTGTAAAATGTAAAACCATTAACAGACCAAGCAGTGTACCTTGTAACCATTGAGGAAGGCCCGCCAGATAGTTTACTCAACGTAGATGAATGTCCTGCCTCTTTAAATAAGCGTTTTCCAAGCCAGTTTTGAAACAAACGGTTGTGCTCTTCTTGCAACCATTTTTCATTTCTACCCTTCTTTGGATTATTCACTCTCAACTCATTCAAATGAATATCCACAAATGGCGTGACCTCGGAAACGTTGTGTAGCACATGGAGACTTGCTTGCTCCCATTCTTTTCGGTTGACGATCGAATAAGTACCTATAATGAAACATATACTTAAAAATAATGTTCATATATAATTTAAATAAATAAATAAAGTGTTAAAAAAATCAGTAATAAATAATGAATATGAGCTACATGTATTTCCTAATCAAGTGATGAAAATGTACGTACCTTAACTGGAACTCCTTTAACCTCGTTACATGGAATTTTACCCTTCTTCCACCGTGACTCTTTGCACGTCGGACATTCATCTAGATCATCATACTCGTGTCTATATAAAACACAATCATTTGGGCACGCATGGAATTTCTCGTACTTCATGCCTAATGTACCAAAAGTCTTCTTTGCTTCATACATACTTAAAGGTACTTTATTGTCTTTCGGAAATGCTTCTTTCAGTGTTTCCAACAATAGAGTAAAACTAGTGTTTGTCCAACCCCCCGACGCCTTCAAATGAAATAATGTAACTAAAAATGACAACTTCGAATAGCTTGTACACCCTTCATATAATGGTGTCTCCGCATCATTCATCATGGACTCAAACAATTCCGGTCGCTCAACAAAATCGTCCTCCAAATCATTCATCATTCCGCACATATCATCAATATCATCTTCAACATCATCCTCATTTGCCGTAGAACGAAAAACCTCACCATGGTAGAACCATCTTTGATACGAGGTCATTATTCCATATGCAAACAAATGGGTCCGAACGACATCAATCGAAAAATGTCTATGATTTCCACATTTAATACAAGGACAACGAATAGATTTCACATCTACCATGTTCTCTCTAGCAAAATCACAAAACTCATCTACACCTTTCCGATATATCTCATTCAATCTATTCTCCCACATCCACTTTCTCATCTTCATAGAAAAACCCTAATTATACAAAAAATTGCCCATTCTAATTAGTAAACTATCAAGAGAACAACAATTAGAACAACTTAAAGAAGAACTTACAAGATTTGAATGTGTAGATGAGACTAGTAAACGAGGACGCTCTAGAATGAGTAGGAAAGGTATTGGAAATATTTTTTCGAGTGAGGTTATGAGAGAGTTCAAAGTGAAAAAGACGAGAAATGAGAATTTATATCACCAGTCTCGTGTCACTCGCCGCGGCGACATTTCTACTTCGCCGCGGCGAGAACATTCTACAACGCTTCCATAAGCGTTGTAGAATGTCCTCGCCGCGGAAAAAATATGCGTTTTCCGCGGTGACAAAATCACGCCGCGGCGAGGTACAAATCTCGCCGCGGCAGGAGTCTTGCGCCGCGGCGGGAACGCGTCGTCGCCGCGGCGAAATCTTACCGAGAGCACCATGTTCCAGACATATAGTCTCGCCGCGGCATCATACATTTTACGCCGCGGCGAATGTATTCCTCGCCGCGGCGAGGATTCTACAACGCTTGTTTAAGCGTTGTAGAAAGGTGTCGCCGCGGCGAAAATTGTATACTGCCGCGGCGAGGACATCTAGGGTTACCTCGCTGCGGCGATGACACATTTTCGCCGCGGCGAGAATTTTCTGGGTAACTCTCGCTGCAGCGAGAATTTGGTTTCACCGCGGCAAGGCTCCTACAACGCTTATTATAAGCGTTGTAGAAGCAGCTCGCCGCGGCGAGAAATATACATCGCCGCGGCGAGCTCCTACAACGCTTAGAATAAGCGTTGTAGGAGCGTTTTAAAATATGAAAATTTCAAATTTTTTTAACTACCCGCCCATTTCATTTTCTATACTTAGCGTTTTTTTTTTAATTTTCCCTCATTCTCATTCCTTATTCTACTTCATTTCTTCTCATCTCTCTCGTCCCTCTCTCTCTCTCCGCCACTCTCTTGCCGCCTCGCCCCTCTCTCGCCACCACTCTCTCTCTCTCTCGCCACCACTCTCTCTCTCTACTCCTCTTTCTCGCCGTCGCTCTCTCTCCGCCCCTCTCTCTTCTCGCCGTCGCTCTCTCTCCGGCCACCACCCTTTCTTCTCGCCGCCCCTCTCTCTCCGGCCCTCATACTCTCTTTTCCCCACCCCTCTCTCTCCTGTCTTCACCCTCACTCATTGCCTCCGCCTTGACCCCGCCCAGCCTCCACCTCGCCCCTGCCCCGCCTCCACATCGCCCAGCCCGACCTCCACCTCGCCCAGCCCCGCCTCCACCTCGCCCCTGCCCCGCCTCCGCCTCGCCCAGCCCCGCCTCCACATCGCCCAGCCCCGCCTCCACCTCGCCCCCTGCCCCGCCTCCACATCGCCCAGCCCCGCCTCCACCTTGCCCCTGCCCCCGCCTCCACCTCACCCCCTGCCCCGCCTCCACCTCACCCCTGCCCCGCCTCCACATCGCCCAGCCCCGCCTCCACCTCGCCCCTGCCCCGCCTCCACATCGCCCAGCCCCGCCTCCACATCGCCCAGCCCCGCCTCCACCTCGCCCAGCCCCGCCTCCACCTCGCCCCCTGCCCCGCCTCCACATCGCCCAGCCCGGCCTCCACCTCGCCCAGCCCCGCCTCCACCTCGCCCCTGCCCCCGCCTCCACCTCGCCCAGCCCCGCCTCTAACTCGCCCCTGCCCCGCCTCCACCTCGCTTCTCGCTCTCCACGTCCTCGCCTTCACCGGGTATGTTATTTCCCAACTTGTTTTGAATTTAATTTGATTTATGTTATTATTTAGTTAGAATTTGGTATTTATTTGAAGTTAGGAAGAATTTGTATTGGATTTTAGTATATTGGATTTGAATTCGTTGTATTTGAGTTTGATATTGATTTGAAGTTGTATTTAAGTTGGAATCGGATTGGATTTGAGTTAGAAATTGAGATTATGTTTTGAATTTTGTATATTAGATTCCATGTCGTCCACTACTACTACTTCTAGCGGTAGTGGTAAAAGAAAAATTAGAAGAAAACTAGCGCTTAACTCCGATGAACAAGGAAAACGAAGAAACACTCTTATGGGTCGGGTTAATAAGGCTAAAACACTTGGTAAAAAAATCCCAGTACAATTTGATGATAAAGGGCAACCAATCGGTAAAGAGGGTGATGAGTTGTCGAGTTACTTTGGCGTGTTAGCAAGAGAACACGTTCCACTTTCGATGCATGATTGGAGATGTAAAGACAACGCCCAAATTAAAGAACGGATTTGGAACGAAATGCAAGAAGGATTTACGATTCCTATCGAACAAAAACACGATTGCCTTATGAGAGTCGGAGAAGTGGCAAGGTTATTTCGTCATGAGATATACAACGATCTACTCAAAGGCATAATCAACGAACCAATCGCCTTAAAGAGACCGGCTTGTATTTTGAAATTCTATACAAGTATTACCGAAGAAGATTGGATAGCATTTGTTGAGTATAGACGAACCGAAATGTTCAAACAAACATCGGAACATGGGAAATCAAATATCGGAAAAAGTGTGTACAAATCTCGAACGGGCCGAAATGGATATCGAAAGCTTGATCAAGAAAAGGTTAGATTCATTTTTTTCTTTTAGTTATTCCAAATGTTGCAATTATTTTTTAATTTATTATATAATTACTTCTTACTAGCATGACGAAACGGGGGAATGGCCTACGAAAGAGGAACTTTGGATTGACTCGCGAATGAAAGACGTAGATAACTACAAGGATGAGAAAGACAAATTGATGGGAGAAAAAATCGTAAGTTCTTTACCTTTGTTATAACAATTAACCTTGTAATTTTATTTTCAAATAATTTTATGTGTAGAAAACGTTATCACAACAAGCATCGCAAGGGACATGGTTGCCGGAATCGGGAAAGAGCGTTTTGCAAGAAGCTTTGGGAACGTCGCGAGTTTGCGGTCAATCCAAACACATGTCGCGTTTTAAGTACTTTGTTCCTCCAACGCCCAACGAAGAAGTAATGAAGATCCGTCGGGAAATGAGCGAGTTAAAGTCTTTGGTGATGAAGGCCTTCGGTGGAAATGGTAGCATTAATGTCGAGTGGCCTAGTGTCGAGCGTGTGGAAGAGAATCTCAACGTGAAGGTTGTTGATGATAAAGAGATGGCAAATGTTGAAGAACACGTCAATGAAGCGGTCTCTTTAGGTATGTTTAATTTTTTTTTATCTATTTATTAATAAAGATAAATGTTTTGGTATTAAATTATTGATAATATTCTTGATTCGCTTAGAACACGACGATGTCGATGATCGTCCGAAGATCGATCCTATTGTTGTGGAAAAACCCAATAGTGTTCGTGCTAGTTGCTCATTGAATCCAACCACCCCGGTGACACCGACTTCGGATGAAAGCGTCGAGTGTCTTCTTTTCATAGATGATGTTATGAAAGGAGGCATGATTCATGTTGCAAATGGGCGAGCATACTTAAATGGGAGCGTAGTTCACTCTTTACCTTTGGAGGAAGGGAATGTACGTGTGACCGTTTTGGGGGTTTTGATTAAAAAATCAAAATTTCCAATTCCCACCGAAGAAGCTCAAACCATTGAAGATGCCATAGGAGGATTTGTCTCGTGGCCGAAGAGATTGATCGAAATGGACACGAGAATAGAGAGTCGCGGTCCGGTTGTCAAACAACTCTCAAAGCTCGGTTTTGAGAGTGAACCTAGCATCGATGATGCTAAGAAGATTCCGTACAAGATGATTAATCCAAAGTTTCGATTGCTCGCTCAACATGCCAACAAAGTAATGTTACCGAAAGGGGATGTGATTATGGTCAATGTTAGTCCAAGTCTCGCGGCTATCCCGATTCCGGTGTCATTTGAAGATGTTTCCGACTTTTTGCAATACTTGGAAATTGGCGCGGGGAGCATAACGGTCTATATGGAGTAAGTGTTTTCTTTATATGCGTTTTTAATATAAATATTCAATATTTAGTGTTTTGATCAATCAAATACTTGTTTGTCATAGCTATCTACGCTCGAGGCTAGAAAAGGCGAAGAAGAGTCGAGACTATTGTTTTATAAATCCGGGCTTAAGTTCGTACATCGAAAACAACGACGAGGATGCTTATTTGTCAAAACGAGTCAAGGACGTTGGAAACATAGTACGAAAATGCAAATTTGGTGAACTAGCTTTGATGCCGTACAATAAAGGTGCGCATTGGATGCTCGTTGTCCTCGACCCTTGGAGAGATAGTGCTATGTTCTTCGACCCGTTAAGAAATAAAATTCCAATCGATTTAACTCGATTGATAAAAAGGTAATATTTTGATTTTTTAAACTATTTTTATTATAAATCATTGTAGAGGTTTTTTCTCTTATGATTTCCGTGTTATAGGGTTTTTGTGGATTTCAAGTTCGAGCACCAAAACGCCAATAATAACGGACAGTCAACGTACATCAAGGCTTGGAACGCTCCGAGACAAACCGGAAACACGGAATGCGGGTATTTTATTATTTCGTATATGCGCGATATAGTCGTAGGAGGTGTAGGAAAATTAGAAAGTAAGAAAAACTATACAAAAGAGGATTTAGAGAGAGTTAGGGAAGAATGGGTAACTTATGTACAAACATTTATTCATTGTGATGATTAGTTAGTTTTTGTATTCAATTTTGGATGTAAATATTTCTTTTGAATGTTTTGAATATGTAGATATTATTTTTTGGATTGAAGGTTATTTTCAGGTGCCATATTTTTTACACCGGGTTTTAGTACGTGTAAAAAATGATTTCGGCTTCAAAATGAAGCCTTCGCCGCGGCGACTTAGACATTTCGCCGCGGCGAATAACGTTTGCCGTGGAGAAAAATAAGAGTCGCCGCGGCAAAAAAGATACCGAGAGCACATTATCCATACATCAAAACCTTGCCGCAGCGATGTTTTGGTTTCGCCGCGGCGATATACAACACGCCGCGGTTAAGATACAATGTCGCCGCGGCGGGTTTTTTAAAAAATAATCAGAAAGCTTCTACAACGGATTGTCAAACCGTTGTAGAATCCCCTCGGCGCGGCGCAAAACTTACGTCGTCGCGGCGTGAATCTCGCCGTGGCTCAGTATAATTCCCGCCGCGGCGACGTGAATCTACAACGGTTTGACCACGTAATCTTACCCGGATATTGTAGGTGCCTAAAATCCACTTACCCGGATAACGATTCTTTGGAATCCTGAAATCTTCTCTTTCGGAAAAAAGGGTTCTTCTTAACTTCACGTATAACCCAGTCCACGTAATCTCTTCCTGCTCGCTGCTAATCCTTATAGCAATCTAGACTTATCCATGGAAGAGAAAGTTCGAACATCCTGCGTACTTAGTATCTCATCCATCAATACACTCTTACTAAAAAGTGTTGTCGCATGAAAATGAACAACTATTATATACCTCGGGCGGTTCGATCCAAGGCCGGACCAAGTGATCGCACCCGGGCCAAAAGTGTGAACTCGAAAGTCTCGAGCTAGGTTTTCTCCGATCAAACCACCTCCCGGAGGAGAGAATGGGTGAGGAGGGGGAGTGACCGTGCCTTGTGTGTTGGCTGCCTACGTACTCGTGTGTGGGATCAGGTCATAACGTAGTTCAAGCGTATGTAACGCAGTGTGAGGCGCGGAGCCTTGGTGGAGAAGCGTACTCGACGAAGGAGACGGTGCACGGAGGAGTCCTCGGCGGCGTCTGAGAACTTCGGAGATCGTGAGTGCGAGAGAGAATCTGTGTTTTCTCTCTTTTCGAGACGTGGAAGACTCTAAGTCAAGAGTTCCTTGTTGTGGCGGAGATTCCGGACGCGTAGGCGATTTCTAGTCGGAAATGCCGGACGCGTAGGCGATTTCTTGTCAGAAATGGTGGACGCGTCTAGGGTGCTAGACGCGTAGGCGATTTTCAGTCGAAAACTGTTAGAGCACTCGTGGGCTCAAGATTAATCATTCGATCAAGAGAGGCAGCACTCGGGAGTCTCCGGAAAGCACTTCAACATCTCTGAGAATGAGAAATCGAAGAAAATCTACTTCAGGCCAAGGATGGCATCCAGAGAAGCAGAGAGAAGTCTCAAGTTCCTTGAGAATGAATGGGATGGCTTTCCCCTAAATGAGAGGGGGAATTTATAGGTGTTTGAGGGCCTTAAGAGGCTTCTTTTTCGTCCATGTGGGACTAGGAGGCGTTCACCCTTCAAGTGGAGGCGCACGGCGCGCGCGACGCATGGGGCGCGCGGCGCGGCGCGCGGTCTGTCTGGCGCGGCGTGTGGCCTGCCCGGCGCGGCGCGCGGCTTGCTGTGCGTGGCTGGCCGACGCGGCGTGCTGCGCGCGCGGTGCATGGCCCGTCTCGTCGGACTCTTGTGGGCCTTAGGGGTCTTCGGATACCACGCTTGTCACGCAAAATATGAAGGTCTCTACTTGACGAGAGTGACTCGAGGCTCGACTCAAGGAGAACGACTCGATGCTCGAATCGAGGAGAACGACTCGAGGCTCGACTCGGGGAGGACGACTCAAGGCTCGACTTGAGGAGAACGACTCGAGGCTCGACTCGGGGAGAACGACTCGAGGCTCGACTCGAGGCGAACGACTCGAGGCTTGACTCGAGGAACGAAGCTCGACTCGATGAGAATGACTCGAGGCTTGACTCGAGGAGAATGACTCAAGGCTTGACTCGAGGAGAATGACCCAACTCAAGGAGCGAGGCTCGACTCAAGGAGAATTACTCAACTCAAGGAGCGAGGCTCGACTTGAGGAGCTGAGAGTTTGGCACGAGGGCTTGCCAGTCGACTTGTGATGGAAGGCTTGCCGCTCTTCAGGACCTCCGGCCTGAACATTGGCCCTTTGAGCGGCACGTCTTTCCGGCGTTCCGGGTTTTCCGAAAACGACCGACAACATTAGCCCCCCAAGTGCAGCGCTGGGGAGGCCCCGGGCGGTGAACTTTTAGTTGTTTCTGCCGGGTGTTTGAGGAAAATTTATTTCCCAGGGCTTCGCCGTCGCGAAGCCTTTGTGGTTACAAAGTATGTTCTCATAATTGCAAGTATGCTCTCTCGCTTTTCCGTCTCTCTCAACACGATCGTGTGATCAATAGTGGAGGATGGTCTAAGCGGATACGAGGCGTGGCTCAAAGTGGGCGAGGTGGATGCGATTTCATCCATCGCTCTAGCCCTAGAGCGTCGGGGACATGCATGCGCAAGTAGGGCGTGCATTCTTGCAGAGGCGTGCCGGCGTGTCGTGGCTTGTTGATCTTTTGGTGAAGTCACACCAAAGTCTTTCTTCGATGGCGTTTTGTTTGATGATATCATCAACGCAGAGTCCATGGGACTCGACGGTGACTAGCAGGGCGACGATTGTGTAATCGTGACCTATTAGGGGAAGATCATGGCTTCCGTCTCGGCCAGCTTGGAAGGCGACTGCACTTTTTCATTTTGCAAATGAGTGCTCATTCCGAGGTCTCAGAGATGGAGGTTGATGCTGCGGGCAGATGTTTCGAGAAGGTGGAGTGGTACCTGGTGGAAGGCTCTGCCGCACCGGAGGGCTTCAACTGCTCGGGGATCAACGCTCAAAGTTCGATCACGTATCAAGCATAAGTCGGTCTCACGGGGCATCCGTCATTCTAGCTTTGGTGACGCTTCTCCGTCTGCATCCGGAAGATCGGCCCGTATTCCCCAGGCGTGAGTGCGAGTCTCTGTTAAAGACGCGAAGGAACATCGTAACGAGTAGTGATGTGGACTTCTTCTGTCATGGTATTTTTGATGCCCAGAGGGTAAGTTTCGCTCTGTTTGTTTGTTTCGTTTTGCAATAGTCTCGCTTTGGCTAGCCTGTTCTTCAAATCGTTACAAGTGCTTGCTCGAGGAGCGGGACTCGACTCGAGGAGAATGCCTCGACTCAAGGAGCAAGGCTCACCTTGAGGAGACTGACTCGACTTGAGGAGTGAGGCTCGATTCGAGGAAAATGACTCGACTCGTGGAGCAAGGCTCGACTCGGGGAGAATGACTCGACTCGAGGAGCGAGGCTCGATTCGAGGAGATTGACTCGAGGAGAGTGACTCGACTCGAGGAGCAAGGCTCGACTCGAGGAGCAAGGCTCGACTCGAGGAGCAAGGCTCGACTCGAGGAGCAAGGCTCGACTCGAGGAGGGTGACTCGACTCGAGGAGCAAGGCTCGACTCGAGGAGGATGACTCGACTCGAGGAGCAAGGCTCGAATCGAGGAGAATGACTCGACCCGAGGAGCGAGGCTCGACTTGAGGAGAATGACTTGACTCGAGGAGCAAGGCTCGACTCAAGGAGAATGACTCGACTCGAGGAGCAAGGCTCGACTCGAGGAGAATGACTCGACTCGAGGAGCGAGGCTCGACTCGAGGAGAATGACTCGACTCGAGGAGCGAGGCTCGACTCGAGGAGAATGACCCAACTCGATGAGCAAGGCTTGACTCGAGGAGAGTGACTCGACTCGAGGAGCAAGGCTTGACTCGAGGAGAATGACTCGACTCGAGGAGCGAAGCTCGACTCGAGGAGAAAGGCTCGACTCGAGGAGAATGACTCGACTTGAGGAGCAAGGCTCGACTCGAGGAGAAAGACTCGACTCGAGGAGTGAGGTTCGACTCGAGGAGAATGACTCGACTCGTGGAGTGAGGCTCGACTCGAGGAGAATGACCCGACTTAAGGAGCAAGGCTTGACTCAAGGAGAGTGACTCGACTCGAGGAGCAAGGCTTGACTCGAGGAGAATGACTCGACTCGAGGAGCGAAGCTCGACTCGAGGAGCGAGGCTCGACTCAATTAGAATGACTCGACTCAAGGAGCAAGGCTTGACTCGAGGAGAATGACTTGACTCGGGGAGCGAAGCTCGACTCAAGGAGAATGATTTGACTCGGGGAGCAAGGCTCGACTCAAGAAAAATGACTCAACTCGAGGAGCAAGACTCGACTCGGGAGGGTGACACGACCCGAGGAGCGATGCTCGACTCGAGGAGAATGACTCGACTCGAGGAGCAAGGCTCGGCTCGAGAAGATTCTACATGACCTCACTCGTCACCTGGGACTCTTCCAGGAGGAGCTTGCTCGAGCGAAGTCTTAGCAAGCTCAGGCTGAGCAAAGTTGTTGCTCAGAGGCGGAGTTCGCGAGTCTTTGCGAGAAGCTTCAATTAGCTCGCGTGGAATGGGGAGTCTCCCAAGGCGAGTGTGATCGTGCTCAGTTGGTGGTGGCGAGGATGGCAGGACCTACGCCTTGTATGGCAGTTCAGGTGCGCCTTGTGGCGGCTTCAAGTGTATTGCGATTAGTCATCACATGCAACGCCTTGTGGTGACTCAGAGCGCATCGTGAGAGACAGTCCTGTGCATCGTTTAGGCGTCTTAGGCACATCGCGAGGGATGGCCTAGATGTGCCATGTAGGCTTCCTAGGTGTGCCGTATAGGCGATTTAGATGTGCCATGTAGGCATGTTAAGTGCGCCATGTAGGCGTCTTAGGTGCGTCGCGAGGGACGACTTGGTTGCGCCATGTAGGCGTCTTAGGTGCGTCGCGAGGGACGACTTGGTTGCGCTATGTAGGCGTCTTAGGTGCGCCATGTAGGCGTCTTGTGTGCGCCATGTAGGCGGCTTAGGTGCGCCATGTAGGCGTCTTCGGTGCGCCATGTAGGCGTCTTAAGCGCGTCGCGAGGGACGACTTTAGCCTTCATCTCTGGGATGTTTTATGGCGGGCCGCAGAGGCGTCTTCAGCCTGCATCTCTGGGATGTCTTATGGCGCGCCGCGGAGGCGTCTTGAGCCTGCATCTCTGGGATGTCTTATGGCGTGCCGCGGAGGCATCTTGTGTGCGCCATGTAGGCGTCTTAAGTGCGTCGCGAGGGACGAATTTAGCCTGCATCTCTGGGATGTCTTATGGCGCACCGCGGAGGAGTCTTGAGCCTACATCTCTGGGATGTCTTATGGCGCGCCGCAGAGGCGTCTTCAGCCTGTATCTCTAGGATGTCTTATGGCGCGCCACAGAGGCGTCTTTAGCCTGCATCTCTGGGATATCTTATGGTGCGCCGCGGAGGCGTCTTCAGCCTGCATCTCTGGGATGTCTTATGGCGCGCCGCGGAGGCGTCTTCAACCTGCATCTCTGGGATGTCTTATGGCGCGCCGCAGAGGCGTCTTTAGCCTGCATCTCATGGATGTCTTATGGCGCGCCGCGGAGGCGTCTTAGTTGAACGCTCGTTCCCATTTATGCTTGGGTGTTTTGTTTTGGTGGAGCGTACTTTCTTTGGGTGGAGCGTACTTTCTTGAGGATTTTGAGTGTACTTACCATTGCCTATGTCACTAGCCCCCCGAGTTTTTGGGTTTACAATCGTATTTTGATGACCGAAAAAACTTCGACAAAGTGGATTTTGAAAGAAAAAATCTCGAACTTTATTAATATTGCAAAAATTTGAAATCCTAAAACATTGGCTCGTAGGCCTTATTGAATGTTGGAAAGCAAAGAAATAAAATGGGGGAAGCGCTGGCTACTAGTAGTACTGTCTCAAGTGTTCCGCATTCCACTAGCGACGGATCGGCGTCTCGTTCGTGTATTTGATGTAGTAGGTCCCGTCATGTATGACTTGGAGGACTCTGAAGGGTCTCTCCCTGTTCGGGATGAGGACGCCAGCACCTTGCACTTGGGTGTCATGCAGATGTCTTCGTGGATTTCGCGGAGGACCTTGGTCGACTCGACGCTATATCTGAGTTGGGAGATCGTGTTAACCGTCTTTCTAGCGGTTTTTCCATCGATTCCTTGGATGTAGCATATTCTGGCTTGGGATTGATCTCCAGCCATGATGCCGATTCCATCCTTGGTAGGGAACTTCACCAATAGGTGGTATGTAGAAGTAATAGCCCTTACTCGGTTCAGTGTGGGCCGCCCAATGATGACATTATATGGCGACTCCTGATCAACCACTAGGAATGGGACCATGTGAACGACTTCAATGCCTCCGGGAGTTCCGAAGGTGACTGGCAGATCGATGATGCCTTCGGTCATGACTCTCTCCCCAGTGAACCCGAATAGAGGCGTTTGGGTCGGAGTTGGGCGTAGCCCCCCGAGCTTCATGCGCTCTAAGGTGGACTTGAAAATTATGTCGGCAGCGCTGCCGTTGTCGATGAGAACTCTTTTTACCAAGTTATTAGCCACTTGGGCTTTGAGCACTATCGCGTCATTGTGCGGATGCACAACTCGCTTGGCCTCTTCGTTGGTGAAGTACATCGTCTCGTGAGGCACGGACGGACGTTCTTCATAGGTGAGGTTCACGTGCATAGCAACGCCTTCTTGAGCCACGGCCCTTAGGAATTTTTTCCGTTGTCGGGCTGAATCTCCATCTTGTAGGCCACCCAGTATGGTGGTTACAACGTGGAGCTGCATATTGGCGTCGGCAGTAGCCGTGGTTCGGTCGGCAGAAGCGGCTATTCCTCCTCCCTTGCCAGACTGTGGTCTGTTTGTGGTGGGGCCCACAACGCTGATCATGCGCAACACGAACTCTTTCAACTCACCCCGTTGGATCAATGCCTCGATCTGCCTTTTAAGACTATAGCATTCGGAGGTCAAGTGACCGTATTCCTGATGGAACTCGCAATATCTAGATCGATCGCGAGTCGCGGGATCTTTGCTCATTGGAGCCGGGGGAGTGAATTTGTCACGTGCCAAAGCTAGGATTTGATCCGGCGTCGTGTTCAATGGCGTGAACGACGAGTAGCCCTTAAAGTCTTCCGCAAGTCGTGACTTTTGGGGCACCGGAGGTCGGCTATTAGAAGTCTGACCCCCTCTATTTCGTCTTTTACGGGAGTTGCCATGCTCGTTGCTAGATTCGTCTCGGTGGTGAGAGCTTTGGTAATTGCCCTTGCGGCCATCGAGGTAATCTTCGACTCCCATGAAGGTCTTGGCTCGAGTCATTAACTCGGCCATGGTAGAAGGGACACGGCCGACGATAGACTTAAGGAAGTCACTTGTGCGCAAGCCTTCAATGATGGCAGTGATTGCGCCTTTGTCGTCAAAGCGGTCGACCTTATTCGATTCTTCAGTGAATCGGGCGAGGTATCGTCTAAGAGACTCGCCATTCTCTTGCCTGATTGACCACGGATACATCTTGGTCTTCTGTTGGACCATAGATGTAGTGAAGCGTGCTAGGAACATGTCCTTCAGGTCTTTGAACGATCGGATGCTTCCCGGCCTTAAGTTCTTGAACCACTCGAAGCCGGGTCCGGCGAGGGTAAGACTAAAAGCTTGGCACATGGCGCCGGGAGCGACACCCTGCATCGTCATCCAGGTTTCATAATGCTAGATGTGGTAAGCGAGATCTGCTTTCCCATCATATGGAGCAAGGTTCGGGAGTTTGAAATTTCCCGTGCATACCTCGACCAATATCTGAGCCGTGAAAGGCGATGGATTCTCCTCGACGATCCCATAGGCACTTCCGCCTATTCCGTGTTCTCGGAGATCTCGTACTTCGTTTTGAAGATTGTGGATCATAGTGATCACATCGAGGTCGGTAGTCGGAGTAACTCCCTGTTCGGGAGGAGTTACCTGCCGCCTCTCATTAGACCCTTGACCCGTGCGGCGGTTCCCGTTAGTTGAGCAGTGAGGTGGTCCCTAAGATCAGGGCTGGTCGTACGGAGGCGCAGGCTTCGTCTGCGACGGCGCGCTCTCCGCGTGCCCTGACTTTCCGCAACATTCTCTCTTTGACCTAGTCGGTCGAGGGCTGAACGTCGAAAATTCCCCTCTTAAGAAGCTGTCGGCGCGTCGCCTGTCCGGGGTAGGGGATTCGACCGACCGGCTTCAAACACGGTGGGGAGTCCCCCGTCCTTCGTGAGAGAAGTCTTGATATCCTCTGAATCACCAGTACCCTCGTAATCAGGGTCTAGGTCGCGGCTTTCCTCATTGAGGTTATCGGGATCTCCGTTGGGGATCACCGCGTTATGTGCAGGTTGGTTCGCAGCTAGTCGGCTGTGGTACCTCGCGTTCTTCGCCTTTAGTTGGCGGATATTCTCCTCCAATACCATGATGCGGTTGTCCCTGCTATCTGGAGATGGAGATGGTGAGCGGGTCAAACTCTCTTCGTGGAGTGACTCTTCGTCACCATGCGCGTGAGAGCGCAAGAAATATTTTTTGGTCCCAGTGACGTTATCGGGGTTGTTAACGCCCTCAGAACATACGGGTGGCTGACTACTCATCTTTTCTCATGTCCGAGAAAGTCGAGTTTTCAAAAGAAAAGAAGAAGATGAATAGAAGGAATTTCGGGTTGAATAGGTCGGGAAGTCCCCTCCTTCTAGCGCCAAAATGTTGTCGCACGAAAAATGAACAACTATTATATACCTCGGGCGGTTCGATCCAAGGCCGGACCAAGTGATCGCACCCGGGCCAAAAGTGTGAACTCGAAAGTCTCGACCTAGGTTTTCTCCGATCAACCCACCTCCAGGAGGAGAGAATGGGTGAGGAGGGAGAGTGACCGTGCCTTGTGTGTCGGCTGCCTACGTACCCGTTTGTGGGATCAGGTCATAACGTAGTTAAAGCGTATGTAACGCAGTGTGAGGCGCGGAGCCTTGGTGGAGAAGCGTACTCGACGAAGGAGACGGTGCGCGGAGGAGTCCTCGGCGGCGTCTCAGAACATCGGAGATCGCGAGCGCGAGAGAGAATGTGTGTTTTCTCTCTTTTGGAGACGTGGAAGACTCTAAGTCAAGAGTTCCTTGTTGTGGCGGAGATTCCGGACGCGTACGTGATTTCTAGTCGGAAATGCCGGACGCGTAGGCGATTTCTTGTCAGAAATGGTGGACGCGTCTAGGGTGCTAGACGCGTAGGCGATTTTCAGTCGAAAACTGTTAGAGCACTCGTGGGCTCAAGATTAATCATTCGATCAAGAGAGGCGGCACTCGGAGTCCCCAGAAAGCACTTAAACATCTCTGAGAATGAGAAATCGAAGAAAATCTACTTCAGGCCAAGGATGGCATCCAGAGAAGCAGAGAGAAGTCTCAAGTTCCTTGAGAATGAATGGGATGGCTTTCCCCTCAATGAGAGGGGGTATTTATAGGTGTTTGAGGGCCTTAAGAGGCTTCTTTTTCGTCCATGTGGGACTAGGGGGCATTCACCCTTCAAGTGGAGGCGCACGGCGCGGCGCGTGGCCTGCCCGGCGCGGCGCGCGGCTTGCTATGCGTGGCTGGCCGACGCGGCGTGCTGCGCGTGCGGTGCATGGCCCGTCTCGTCGGACTCTTGTGGACCTTAGGGGTCTTCGGATACCACGCTTGTCACGCAAAATATGAAGGTCTCTACTTGACGAGAGTGACTCGAGGCTCGACTCAAGGAGAACGACTCGATGCTCGACTCGAGGAGAACGACTCGAGGGTCGACTCGGGGAGGACGACTCAAGGCTCGACTTGAGGAGAACGACTCGAGGCTCGACTCGGGGAGAATGACTCGAGGCTCGACTCGAGGAGAACGACTCGAGGAACGAAGCTCGACTCGAGGAGAATGACTCGAGGTTTGACTCGAGGAGAATGACTCAAGGCCTGAGTCGAGGAGAATGACCCAACTCAAGGAGCGAGGCTCGACTCGAGGAGAATTACTCAACTCAAGGAGCGAGGCTCGACTTGAGGAGCTGAGAGTTTGGCACGAGGGCTTGCCAGTCGACTTGTGATGGAAGGCTTGCCGCTCTTCAGGACCTCCGGCCTGACCATTGGCCCTTTGAGCAGCACGTCTTTCCGGCGTTCCGGGTTTTCCGAAAACGACCGACAACATTAGCCCCCCAAGTGCAGCGCTCGGGAGGCCCCGGGCGGTGAACTTTTAGTTGTTTCTGCCGGGTGTTTGAGGAAAATTTATTTCCCAGGGCTTCGCCGTCGCGAAGCCTTTGTGGTTACAAAGTATGTTCTCACAATTGCAAGTATGCTCTCTCGCTTTTCCGTCTCTCTCAACACGATCGTGTGATCAATAGTGGAGGATGGTCTAAGCGGATACGAGGCGTGGCTCAAAGTGGGCGAGGTGGATGCGATTGCATCCATCGCTCTAGCCCTAGAGCGTCGGGGACATGCATACGCAAGTAGGGCGTGCATTCTTGCAGAGGCGTGCCGGCGTGTCGTGGCTTGTTGATCTTTTGGTGAAGTCACACCAAAGTCTTTCTTCGATGGCGTTTTGTTTGATGATATCATCAACGCAGAGTCCATGGGACTCGACGGTGACTAGCAGGGCGACGATTGTGTAATCGTGACCTATTAGGGGAAGATCATGGCTTCCGTCTCGGCCAGCTTGGAAGGCGACTGCACTTTTGCATTTTGCAAAGGAGTGCTCATTCCGAGGTCTCAGAGATGGAGGTTGATGCCGCGGGCCGATGTTTCGAGAAGGCGGAGTGGTACCTGGTGGAAGGCTCTGCCGCACCGGAGGGCTTCAACTGCTCGGGGATCAACGCTTAAAGTTCGATCACGTATCAAGCATAAGTCGGTCTCACGGGGCATCCGTCATTCCAGCTTTGGTGACGCTTCTCCGTCTGCATCCGGAAGATCGGCCCATATTCCCCAGGCATGAGTACGAGTCTCTGTTAAAGACGCGAAGGAACATCGTAACGAGTAGTGATGTGGACTTCTTCTGTCATGGTATTTTTGATGCCCAGAGGGTAAGTTTCGCTCTGTTTGTTTGTTTCGTTTTGCAATAGTCTCGCTTTGGCTAGCCTGTTCTTCAAATCGTTACAAGTGCTTGCTCGAGGAGCGGGACTCGACTCGAGGAGAATGCCTCGACTCAAGGAGCAAGGCTCACCTTGAGGAGAGTGACTCGACTTGAGGAGTGAGGCTCGATTCGATGAAAATGACTCGACTCGGGGTGAATGACTCGACTCGAGGAGCGAGGCTCGATTTGAGGAGGATGACTCGACTCGAGGAGCAAGGCTCGAATCGAGGAGAATGACTCGACCCGAGGAGCGAGGCTCGACTTGAGGAGAATGACTTGACTTGAGGAGCAAGGCTCGACTCAAGGAGAATGACTCGACTCGAGGAGCAAGGCTCGACTCGAGGAGAATGACTCGACTCGAGGAGCAAGGCTCGACTCGAGGAGCAAGGCTCGACTAGAGGAGGGTGACTCGACTCTAGGAGCAAGGCTCGACTCGAGGAGGATGACTCGACTCGAGGAGCAAGGCTCGAATCGAGGAGAATGACTCGACCCGAGGAGCGAGGCTCGACTTGAGGAGAATGACTTGACTCGAGGAGCAAGGCTCGACTCAAGGAGAATAACTCGACTCGAGGAGCAAGGCTCGATCGAGGAGAATGACTCGACTCGAGGAGCGAGGCTCGATTTGAGGAGAATGACTCGACTCGAGGAGCGAGGCTCGACTCGAGGAGAATGACCCCACTGCATGTGGGACTAGGGGGCGTTCACCCTTCAAGTGGAGGCACACGGCTCGCGCGGCGCACAAGGTACGGTGCATGGGGCGCGCGGCGCGGGCTTGTTTGTCTGGCGCGTCGAGCGGCCTGCCCGGTGCGGCGCGTGGCTTGCTGTGCGTGGCTGGCCGGCGCGGCGTGCTGCGCGCGCATTGCATGGCCCGTCTCGTCGGACTCTTGTGGGCCTTAGGGGTCTTCGGATACCACGCTTGTCACGCAAAATATGAAGGTCTCTACTTGACGAGAGTAACTCGAGGAGAACGACTCGAGGCTCGACTCGGGGAGGACGACTCGAGGCTCGACTCGAGGAGAACGACTCGAGGCTCGACTCGAGGAGAACAACTCGAGGCTCGACTCGAGGAGAACGACTCGAGGCTCGACTCGAGGAATGAAGCTTGACTCGAGGCTTGACTCGAGGAGAATGACTCAAGGCCTGACTCGAGGAGAATGACCCAACTCAAGGAGCGAGGCTCAACTCGAGGAGAATTACTCAACTCAAGGAGCAAGGCTCGACTTGAGGAGCTGAGAGTTTGGCACGAGGGCTTGCCAGTCGACTCGTGATGGAAGGCTTGCCGCTCTTCAGGACCTCCGGCCTGACCATTGGCCCTTTGAGCGGCGCGTCTTTCCGTCGTTCCGGGTTTTCCGAAAACGACCGACAACAAAAAGAAAGCTCATAAGGAAAGTATTCAAAACGTCCTCCTAGTCGCGTTACTCAGAGCGTCTCAAACACGAGCAACAAAGAACACACATTACAGAACAGAGATACAGAAAAGAATCTATGCCTAAAAAATGAGGCCTTGACACTATTTCTATGATCTAACCTAAGAAACGTCCCCTACTATTCGACCACCTATTCTTTTGACTAGGCAAAGCCCACTGCTTAGAATAGGTTCCCGAGGGTTGAAACTAAAAGAAAGAACGTATAAGAAATTCTCACTAAAAATCTATAGCGTACATAAGTTATTGTTGCGAGTTTTACACGCGCAAGTGCACGTGTCGCTCAAGTAATATAGTGAATTAAGTACGAGTGTCGATCCCACGAGGAAAAAGCTTAATTAACAATCAAATCAACTAGCACGAATTGAACTTGAAGGGAAGATGGAAAGATTTCATAAATTATTGACAAGTTCTAAAACAATTAAATAACAAAACACTAAGATAACAATTGTATGCAGAAAGAGAGGCTAAGGACCAAGGCTTCACGGGTTTATTCAATGGTTTGGATACACGAATTTCACGCATAACCAATAATCAACTCACTGCTCTTTGCTTATCATGCTCATAAAGTAATATTGCTAAATCTCTCTCGAGCATCTAACAGCCTATGTCAAAATTAGGAAAATCTTCTCTCGATCTCAATCCCCAACAACAACATGCATTAATATTAGGAGCACTCACACGATTCTATAACAACCTAACTATCTCTAGCCTAGGAATGCATCATAGTAACCAAAAAACTAACAAACTAATCTTTCTCAAGCATCGACTCGAAGTATAAAATCATGAACAAGGTAGCTAATCTTGATCAAGCATTAAAACGGATTTGAATTAAGCAAAGTAGTAGAGAATGAAAATTGAACTTCAATATATTAAATCATATCCATAACAGAATCCTAAACCCGCTACGCCATAGTCCTTAATGGAATTAGTTCATGGCGTGATGAAAAAACTAAAAGAGAATAAGAGAAGATGAAGAATAAGAAACCATAATTAAAAACTCAATTGTGAATTAAAATATGGGAGTTCAAGAGTAAGAGAAAAGAAGAAAACTGTAATTGACGAGAATTGACGAATAACGGCTCTCCTCTTTTTCTCTATCTCTCCCAATCACTAAGTGAAAACAATAAAAAAAGAACTAAGATGCCTAAACAAGAGGTTGAGAGGTGTATTTTATAGGCCTAGGTTGAAATTTTTGGGTTTCTCTTAATTTTCGGAGCAGACTGGGTAATTAATAGTGATCCAACAACTCAGATTGACTTCAAATCCACGTTTCCTCTTTTTGTCTCGGCACACCTCGCGGCGCATGGTGTAAGGGTCGCGGTGTGAGGTTGATATCTTCGGGACTTCGCGTTCCGCACCTCACGCTTGGAGATTTTCGGCACCTAAATTCCTTTACCTCGCGACACGCAGTATGAAGGTCGCGGCGCGAGGTAGACATTTCTAGAGCATCCCGGAACGCACAAGACGCTCGGAGATTGACTTGGGATGAATCTCCAGACCTCGCGGCATGCAATAGGCACATCGTAGCGTGAGGTTGCCCTGTTTCTTGACTCCTCCTCCGTTTTTTACTCATTTTCGATCCCGGATGCTCGTTTTGTACAGATTTGCCCAGAGTATCGTAAAAATCCCATCTTAACCTGAAAGCCCTCAAAAGACACGAAAAACCTCAAAAATACTCAAGAACAAGCTCGGATTTAGTAGGGATGATATGAGTTTGTTGTCAATGGTGCCCACAAGAAGAGTTGTAGTCTTTATTTTGTACATTTGATGTAATAAAGTCTCATGAAGACTCTTGCTTGTAATTGCCTATCTATTCATTAATAAAGTTGAAACGTTCATTCATTCTTTCTTTGTTTGAAGCTTTATGATAAAACCTTAGTCTTTTAGTCCATAAAGAAACTTAACGACTTACGAAGAGACAAATGTAGATTTGCATGAACAAACTCTTCGTAGTTTGCTTAAAACGATATATTCGCAATCTTAGGGTCAAAGGACTATTGACCTCAGTATGATTGTTAGAAGAATCTATGATGTCTGGTTATGAGGCATTGAGAGTTGGGGACTCTATAGTTCTTCTAGGTATCTTCCGAAGGTACTGAATTGACCAGTGCACTTCTAGAGACAATATAAGAACAAACCATTTAACCTCTTATGTCTCGAAGTCACTATGTATGAATTGCATCATGCTTACCTTAATCCTGAAATGAGACATGCCATTTCACACCTTAGTATTCTCATTTGAGAAAGTCAAAGTTCGGACTCACTATGTGATTCCGAACAAGGCCTATTGGTGAAGTACTAAGTTGTGAGTCTGTAATGAGTAACTTTGTGAAGTTCTCATAGATATGGAATTCATGTACAAGATTGCTGAAATGCAATGTATGTCACATCATGCTTTGTTCCTTGGAGTGTGAATAAATGAACTGGCCAGTGTCCAAATTGAGTCCTGACTCTTTTGGATGAAACAATGTGACTTGTTAGCTCCTCGTCAATACATTGTTTCTAACTTATTCACAAGCGACAAAGGAGTTGAGGAAATAACAGCTAGAAGGGTAAAATGGTAATTTAGTAAATCCCGACTAGTTGATGACATTCATGAAGGGTAAACATAGATAATATTCAGTGGATCCGCTCATCATAATTAGGTCGAATTCTTGAGTAGAAAATAAATTCATTTGAACCGAGAGATTTTCAGTGTCAGCTCTTTAGTGGAGTCAGTTGGCATTAAGCTAAACTTGGAAAAGGTTTGTGAACTTTTGAGTCCAAGTGTTTAGCTCAAGCTTTGTTCATTTGGGTCCATGAGGTCACTGTCACGAATCACATCGATAGGAATAGTTAAATTGGAAGCTAAGTCAAAACAAGAACGAAAATAGTTAAAAGGGTATTTTTGTCTTTTGAGACAAAGGATGAAATGAATGTCAATAAATTTTTTTGACAAGGTCATTTTATGACATGTTTCACTCGGCCATGACTTGATCATTGGGCCTTGTGAATTAATTTCATTTCATAAGAATTTTATTGAAAATTCTAAATGGGCCTTTTCTTATGTTGTCTTGAACAAGTGAAGAAAATTCTAGAAGCCTTTTTCTAGACATAATGGGCGCCCAAATACCTAAGAGAAAGAGAGTTTATTTTGTGCATAAATGTATTTAGATACTTGCCAAAAGAAAAAGAGGAAACATATTTCCTCCAAGAGGAAAGTGGGAATCGGCCAAGTGAGAGACAAGGCAAGGCCTTGAACAAAATAGGAAACAAATCAAGGCTTCTAGAAGCCTTGTGTTGGCCGAGTGTCTCAAAGGGAAAAAGAGGAAATTGCTCATGAATATGTGATATTCTATAGAAGAGGAAACTACCTTATTGAAGGTGAGACCTCTCCTATAAATAGGAGCCTCATTTCCTCACATTTCATTCATCCAAGTTTAAGAGATTTGAGAGACTCTCTCTCTAGAACTTTGGCCGAAAATCCTCTCTCTCTCTCTAGTTTATTTTCGATTTTTTCTTGTCTTGGCACCTAGGTCCTCACTCGACCTAGTGTTTAGCTCTGCGACTTCGAGACTCGTTCTTAAGTCGTAGTGTTTAAAAGTGCCCACTCACTGATTCCTTCTTTTCGAGTGATTTAGTGATAGAAACTTTCGTGGTTGCTCGAGGTGCCGAGGAAAGGAAGAGAGACGTGCTGCGAGGGGAGACGAGCGTTGCAAACTTTCCAAAAGCTTCTTCAAAGTTCAAGCTTCAAGAAAGGTTAGTAAACTCTTAGCTCATATTGGTTTTTAATTACACGTACTTGCTTCTTTGTCTAGGTTAGTAAAAACTGTTTTTACTTGAAAAGAAATTTTTTAAAATTCCGCCGCTTCCCGAAGCGTTTAATCTTTTTCTTAAACCCTAGATCAATTCCAACAAATGGTATCAGAGCTATTGTCAAAGATTAGCATGTACATGTTTTTAAAATTATGAGCTTGAAAATCGTTTTCGAAAATTTACTAATTTTGTGACAAGTTAGAATTGTAATCTTAGATATTTTTTTAATTTAATGCTCTTGTCTTTAAATTAAAAAGCATGTTGATTTTCTATGAGTTTGGGATGTTTTTAAAACACATTAGAATCAGTTCTAAAAGTTTTTAATTTTTTATATTGAAAAATGTGTTTTAAAGGTTTGAGAAATTTCGAGTAAAATTTTGTGACTAGTTTTGATATCTTGCTAGTTTCTTATTTTTACTTGAATCGTTTTATGCTTGTTGTTATTTCTTTTATTCTATGTTATTACCCTGCTAATAAAACACAAATAAAAGCTTTAAACAACATCTTAAAACGTTCCGTTACACTTGATTCTTTTTCGCACCTAAAAAGGACCAAACTTTAATTTATTTCTTTTTCTTCGAGCTGGAGTAAACCCGCATTAAAAGTGGCATAACTCTCTGCTCAGAAATCGAAATTTAATTATTCTTGAATCAAATTAAAGCTCTGTCTGTCCTCTGTTCAATGCCACCGGTTTCGGCTCAAACGGACATCGGAGCCGTCAGATATGGCGATTTTACTCCGAGGTGCGCGGCTGTCTGAAACTCCAGTTTTTTTTTTTAAAATCCGGATTTTCAAACCCCACTACCATGAGTTATAGAACTCTAATGAGAAAATTTTCTTGAGCAAAAATGTTTTTCATATGATTATAAACATGATGTATAAGATTAAAATGTTTTGATTTTTGAAAGTTTAATTGAAATTGAATTTTTACAAAACTAGTATGAATTTTGAAAAACCGTTTTCACTTTCAAACTTGAAAATATTTTGTCATCCAAATCAAATAAATTTTCAAAATGTTTTCAAAACTATATCTATATCACATATGTTCAAAATCTATATGCTCTTGAAAATTTGAGTGGGAGGTCTCCTTGTAGACAAGCCGAAAAATAAAAAGATGTGTAATCTCAAACTTTCAAGTGTTCGAGTGAGTTGAAGTTCACACTTCCCTCACGCACTTTCCCGAAATAGAAAATAGGAAAAGATCGAGTATGTACCTTGTGCCTTTATGCACTAATACTGCTCTGAACATGTCGATCTAGGATTCTCTTCTAGTTGTCCGCTCTGTCGCTCTCTAACTAGGAAATTTGTTTCCGAACTTATAAGAGTCGATGAACCAACTCCAAAAACTAAGTGGGAGGGTTATATTCGTTGTTTGTAACCCACGATCCCCAACACTAATAAAAGATGCAATAACGTGGGACTAAGAGCCGCTCTTGCTACCCTCACTTAAATGTGAGTACTCCAAGGTGTTATTGCCTCGATCATTGCTCAATGAGCTACGTCCGAGAGTGATGCAATGATGACAAGGCCTCCCCTTGGGGGATTGTTTTTCAAAGCTGATCTTTTGGACTAAGTGGTTGGTTACACACTTAGGCTCAATCCCTAGTAATCCTCCCTTGAGGCTCTGCGAAAGGATATGAGTGATCAAACCAATTTACAAGGTGGCTAGTCAAAGCTGATGTATTGACATCTTGGCTAAGCATTAATGATGTGTCATTTACTTATAAAAGGAGATTTTTTGCGGCCTTCTCTTGAGGGAGTAAATTATCGTTTGGTTTATAACACCTTTGGATTTTATAAAAGTCTTAATAAAACTTAAATCCTAAACCAAAGACTAATCATATACTTGTTTCAACTTTTATAGGCAATATGTCTCTCAACCCTCTCTCTACAATTCTTTCCTCGAATAAACTCGATGGCGACAATTACGTCGACTGGAAACGTAACCTCGACATAGTCCTTACTGTCGACAAGCACAAATGGGTTCTCACCACCCCCTGTCCTCAAACGAATGATGATTCGACGCAAGAGGAGAAAGACGCCCTGGCGGCCTGGCTTCGATCCGATGAGATTGTGAGATGCTATATTTTGGCATCAATGAACAATGTGTTGCAACAACAACATCGTGATTACGAAACTGCCACCGATATGCTCTACAATCTCCATGAGATGTTTGGAGGGCAAGGACGTCAAGCTAGGCAACAAGCGGTCCGACAATTCATGAACTGTCGTATGAAGGCTGGAACTCCCGTTAGAGATCATATGATGCTGATCATTAGCTATCTCAACGAGATGGAGATCCTTGGATCTGAGATTGATGGGGAGACTAAAATAGATATGATCTTGGAAACTCTCCCCGAAACCTTTGATACCTTCAAGTTGAATTATTCCATGAACAAGCTAGAGTACACTATTACCGAGTTCATGAAGGAACTTCAAACCGCTAAGGCACTCACTAAGAAAAAGAGGGCTCAAGGAGAAGTACATGCTACTGCCTCCACCTCTGGATCTAAGAAGAGACCTCGCAATGCCGAGAAGAAGAACCAACCTAAGGTTCAAATGAAGAAGAAGGCGCCAAATGCTCCGAAGGTGGACAAGTCTAAAGACAAGTGCCACCACTGCAACGAGCCTGGTCACTGGCGTAGGAACTGTCCCGCCTACCTCAAAACCAAAGCAAAAGGTATTGTACTTGTTACTGAAGCCTGATTAGTAGCTGATAATGTATCATCGTGGATAATTGACTCCGCTGCTACTAACCATATTTGCTGCTCCTTGACTGGTTTTAGGAAAAGCAAAAGCTTAGAGGATGGCGACTTCTGCTTCAAGTGGGGTGATGAGAGCGTGGTGTCTGCGAAGGCTGTGGGATCCGTGACGCTATCTTCTGAAGATCGAACTTTAAATTTGAATAATGTTTATTATGTTCCTTTCTTTGGGAAAAACCTAGTATCTGTTGCTCAACTTTTCGAGCAAGATTATTATTTAAAGTTTATAAAGAATGGAATTCGTATTTCTTTTTCTAATTCTTTTGTCACTGATGCATGTATGAAGAATGGTCTTTTTTACATCTATCCCACTCAACCTTCTCTTTAAGACACCGAAATAGATAACGATCTAATTAGGGAGCCAAAGAGGATCAAACTTTCTGAATCCTCCGATCTAACAAAATCAACATACCTCTGGCACTTAAGACTTGGTCATATCAGTCTAGATAGGATTAAGAGACTTGTGAGGGATGGTCCACTCCAAGCCTCTGCAATAGGTTCACTACCTACTTGTGAATCCTGCATAGAAGGAAAAATGACTAAGCGACCTTTCTCCGATAAGGGTCGAAGAGCCACTGAGTTGCTGGAACTAATACATTCTGATGTATGTGGTCCGCTCAACCAACAGGCACGTGGAGGATACGAATACTTCATTACCTTCACTGATGATTACTCAAGATATGGGTTTGTCTATTTGCTTAAACACAAATCCGAGACCTTTAACGTATTTAAGGTCTTTAGGGCTTTAGTGGAAAAGCAAACTGACAAAGTGATCAAAACCCTTCGATCTGATCGAGGTGGTGAGTATATGTCTGGAGAGTTCGATGACTTTCTTAAAGAAGAAGGTATCGCTTCTCAGCTTACCGCACCTGGCACACCTCAACAAAACGGAGTGTCAGAGAGAAGAAACCGAACTCTTATGGAGATGGTTAGATCAATGATGAGTTACTCATCACTCCCGCTTTCCTTTTGGGGATATGCCCTCGAAACAGCCGCTTACATTCTGAACCAAGTTCCGTCTAAAACGGTTCCTGGTACTCCTTATGAACGATGGACTGGCCGTAAAGTGAATCTTGGCCGCATCCGAATTTGGGGTTGCCCTGCACACGTGCTGAGGCAAAAGACTAGCAAGTTGGCTAGTAGGTCAGAATTGTGCCTGTTTGTAGGATATCCGAAGGAAACCAAAGGTTTTACTTTCTATAGTCCCGAGGACGATAAGACTTTCGTTAGCACGAATGCTCGTTTCCTTGAGGAGGACTTTATGAAGGATGCGAAACCTAGAAGCAAAATTGTGCTTGAAGAAAAGTTGGGTGAGGAAGCTTCTACCTCATCTGTAAGAACTGTTCTTACCCCAACTGAAACACAACCTAACTCATCAGAATCTCGTCAAGTAGTACTTCGACGTAGTGGGAGGGCTACTCAAAAGCCTGACAGGTACATGTCTTATGGAGACTCTCTTGTAGCCGTCTCCGACATGGATGACCCTGTTTCCTATAGCCAAGCGATGGCTTGTTCTGAATCAAACCTTTGGCTTGACGCCATGAAAGTTGAAATGCACTCGATGTATGTCAACAATGTCGGGAAACTTGTAGACCTTCCTGAAGGGATTAAACCCGTAGGGTGTAAGTGGATATACAAGAAGAAAAGGGTTCCTGATGGGAACGTTGAGACGTTCAAAGCACGACTTGTGGCGAAGGGTTATACCCAACAAGAAGGGATTGACTATGAAGAAACCTTCTCGCCAGTAGCGATGCTTAAATCCATCCGCATACTCCTATCCATAGCTGCAGCTCTCGACTATGAGATCTGGCAAATGGATGTCAAGACAGCCTTTCTGAATGGCAATCTTGACGAGCGCATTTACATGGCTCAACCAGACGGTTTCGTGGATAAAGGTCAAGAGACCAAGGTTTGTGAGTTGCTTAAATCCATTTATGGACTAAAGCAAGCATCTAGGTCATGGAATATTAGATTCGATGAAACTGTAAAGAGCTTTGGCTTTGAACAGTCAATAGATGAGCCTTGTGTTTACAAGTTAATACACAAAGGCAAGGTTGTGTTTCTAGTACTATATGTCGATGATATACTACTCATTGGTAATGACGTGGGTAAGTTATCTGAGGTTAAGGTCTGGCTGGCAAAGCAATTCGATATGAAGGATCTAGGAGAAGCCGCATACATTCTGGGAATCCAAATCTTTCGAGATAGGAAAAACCGGACCCTGCTGCTCTCTCAATGGTGCCCACAAGAAGAGTTGTAGTCTTTATTTTGTACATTTGATGTAATAAAGTCTCATGAAGACTCTTGCTTGTAATTGCCTATCTATTCATTAATAAAGTTGAAACGTTCATTCATTCTTTCTTTGTTTGAAGCTTTATGATAAAACCTTAGTCTTTTAGTCCATAAAGAAACTTAACGACTTACGAAGAGACAAATGTAGATTTGCATGAACAAACTCTTCGTAGTTTGCTTAAAACGATATATTCGCAATCTTAGGGTCAAAGGACTATTGACCTCAGTATGATTGTTAGAAGAATCTATGATGTCTGGTTATGAGGCATTGAGAGTTGGGGACTCTATAGTTCTTCTAGGTATCTTCCGAAGGTACTGAATTGACCAGTGCACTTCTAGAGACAATATAAGAACAAACCATTTAACCTCTTATGTCTCGAAGTCACTATGTATGAATTGCATCATGCTTACCTTAATCCTGAAATGAGACATGCCATTTCACACCTTAGTATTCTCATTTGAGAAAGTCAAAGTTCGGACTCACTATGTGATTCCGAACAAGGCCTATTGGTGAAGTACTAAGTTGTGAGTCTGTAATGAGTAACTTTGTGAAGTTCTCATAGATATGGAATTCATGTACAAGATTGCTGAAATGCAATGTATGTCACCTCATGCTTTGTTCCTTGGAGTGTGAATAAATGAACTGGCCAGTGTCCAAATTGAGTCCTGACTCTTTTGGATGAAACAATGTGACTTGTTAGCTCCTCGTCAATACATTGTTTCTAACTTATTCACAAGCGACAAAGGAGTTGAGGAAATAACAGCTAGAAGGGTAAAATGGTAATTTAGTAAATCCCGACTAGTTGATGACATTCATGAAGGGTAAACATAGATAATATTCAGTGGATCCGCTCATCATAATTAGGTCGAATTCTTGAGTAGAAAATAAATTCATTTGAACCGAGAGATTTTCAGTGTCAGCTCTTTAGTGGAGTCAGTTGGCATTAAGCTAAACTTGGAAAAGGTTTGTGAACTTTTGAGTCCAAGTGTTTAGCTCAAGCTTTGTTCATTTGGGTCCATGAGGTCACTGTCACGAATCACATCGATAGGAATAGTTAAACTGGAAGCTAAGTCAAAACAAGAACGAAAATAGTTAAAAGGGTATTTTTGTCTTTTGAGACAAAGGATGAAATGAATGTCAATAAATTTTTTTGACAAGGTCATTTTATGACATGTTTCACTCGGCCATGACTTGATCATTGGGCCTTGTGAATTAATTTCATTTCATAAGAATTTTATTGAAAATTCTAAATGGGCCTTTTCTTATGTTGTCTTGAACAAGTGAAGAAAATTCTAGAAGCCTTTTTCTAGACATAATGGGCGCCCAAATACCTAAGAGAAAGAGAGTTTATTTTGTGCATAAATGTATTTAGATACTTGCCAAAAGAAAAAGAGGAAACATATTTCCTCCAAGAGGAAAGTGGGAATCGGCCAAGTGAGAGACAAGGCAAGGCCTTGAACAAAATAGGAAACAAATCAAGGCTTCTAGAAGCCTTGTGTTGGCCGAGTGTCTCAAAGGGAAAAAGAGGAAATTGCTCATGAATATGTGATATTCTATAGAAGAGGAAACTACCTTATTGAAGGTGAGACCTCTCCTATAAATAGGAGCCTCATTTCCTCACATTTCATTCATCCAAGTTTAAGAGATTTGAGAGACTCTCTCTCTAGAACTTTGGCCGAAAATCCTCTCTCTCTCTCTAGTTTATTTTCGATTTTTTCTTGTCTTGGCACCTAGGTCCTCACTCGACCTAGTGTTTAGCTCTGCGACTTCGAGACTCGTTCTTAAGTCGTAGTGTTTAAAAGTGCCCACTCACTGATTCCTTCTTTTCGAGTGATTTAGTGATAGAAACTTTCGTGGTTGCTCGAGGTGCCGAGGAAAGGAAGAGAGACGTGCTGCGAGGGGAGACGAGCGTTGCAAACTTTCCAAAAGCTTCTTCAAAGTTCAAGCTTCAAGAAAGGTTAGTAAACTCTTAGCTCATATTGGTTTTTAATTACACGTACTTGCTTCTTTGTCTAGGTTAGTAAAAACTGTTTTTACTTGAAAAGAAATTTTTTAAAATTCCGCCGCTTCCCGAAGCGTTTAATCTTTTTCTTAAACCCTAGATCAATTCCAACAAATGGTATCAGAGCTATTGTCAAAGATTAGCATGTACATGTTTTTAAAATTATGAGCTTGAAAATCGTTTTCGAAAATTTACTAATTTTGTGACAAGTTAGAATTGTAATCTTAGATATTTTTTTAATTTAATGCTCTTGTCTTTAAATTAAAAAGCATGTTGATTTTCTATGAGTTTGGGATGTTTTTAAAACACATTAGAATCAGTTCTAAAAGTTTTTAATTTTTTATATTGAAAAATGTGTTTTAAAGGTTTGAGAAATTTCGAGTAAAATTTTGTGACTAGTTTTGATATCTTGCTAGTTTCTTATTTTTACTTGAATCGTTTTATGCTTGTTGTTATTTCTTTTATTCTATGTTATTACCCTGCTAATAAAACACAAATAAAAGCTTTAAACAACATCTTAAAACGTTCCGTTACACTTGATTCTTTTTCGCACCTAAAAAGGACCAAACTTTAATTTATTTCTTTTTCTTCGAGCTGGAGTAAACCCGCATTAAAAGTGGCATAACTCTCTGCTCAGAAATCGAAATTTAATTATTCTTGAATCAAATTAAAGCTCTGTCTGTCCTCTGTTCAATGCCACCGGTTTCGGCTCAAACGGACATCAGAGCCGTCAGATATGGCGATTTTACTCCGAGGTGCGCGGCTGTCTGAAACTCCAGTTTTTTTTTTTAAAATCCGGATTTTCAAACCCCACTACCATGAGTTATAGAACTCTAATGAGAAAATTTTCTTGAGCAAAAATGTTTTTCATATGATTATAAACATGATGTATAAGATTAAAATGTTTTGATTTTTGAAAGTTTAATTGAAATTGAATTTTTACAAAACTAGTATGAATTTTGAAAAACCGTTTTCACTTTCAAACTTGAAAATATTTTGTCATCCAAATCAAATAAATTTTCAAAATGTTTTCAAAACTATATCTATATCACATATGTTCAAAATCTATATGCTCTTGAAAATTTGAGTGGGAGGTCTCCTTGTAGACAAGCCGAAAAATAAAAAGATGTGTAATCTCAAACTTTCAAGTGTTCGAGTGAGTTGAAGTTCACACTTCCCTCACGCACTTTCCCGAAATAGAAAATAGGAAAAGATCGAGTATGTACCTTGTGCCTTTATGCACTAATACTGCTCTGAACATGTCGATCTAGGATTCTCTTCTAGTTGTCCGCTCTGTCGCTCTCTAACTAGGAAATTTGTTTCCGAACTTATAAGAGTCGATGAACCAACTCCAAAAACTAAGTGGGAGGGTTATATTCGTTGTTTGTAACCCACGATCCCCAACACTAATAAAAGATGCAATAACGTGGGACTAAGAGCCGCTCTTGCTACCCTCACTTAAATGTGAGTACTCCAAGGTGTTATTGCCTCGATCATTGCTCAATGAGCTACGTCCGAGAGTGATGCAATGATGACAAGGCCTCCCCTTGGGGGATTGTTTTTCAAAGCTGATCTTTTGGACTAAGTGGTTGGTTACACACTTAGGCTCAATCCCTAGTAATCCTCCCTTGAGGCTCTGCGAAAGGATATGAGTGATCAAACCAATTTACAAGGTGGCTAGTCAAAGCTGATGTATTGACATCTTGGCTAAGCATTAATGATGTGTCATTTACTTATAAAAGGAGATTTTTTGCGGCCTTCTCTTGAGGGAGTAAATTATCGTTTGGTTTATAACACCTTTGGATTTTATAAAAGTCTTAATAAAACTTAAATCCTAAACCAAAGACTAATCATATACTTGTTTCAACTTTTATAGGCAATATGTCTCTCAACCCTCTCTCTACAATTCTTTCCTCGAATAAACTCGATGGCGACAATTACGTCGACTGGAAACGTAACCTCGACATAGTCCTTACTGTCGACAAGCACAAATGGGTTCTCACCACCCCCTGTCCTCAAACGAATGATGATTCGACGCAAGAGGAGAAAGACGCCCTGGCGGCCTGGCTTCGATCCGATGAGATTGTGAGATGCTATATTTTGGCATCAATGAACAATGTGTTGCAACAACAACATCGTGATTACGAAACTGCCACCGATATGCTCTACAATCTCCATGAGATGTTTGGAGGGCAAGGACGTCAAGCTAGGCAACAAGCGGTCCGACAATTCATGAACTGTCGTATGAAGGCTGGAACTCCCGTTAGAGATCATATGATGCTGATCATTAGCTATCTCAACGAGATGGAGATCCTTGGATCTGAGATTGATGGGGAGACTAAAATAGATATGATCTTGGAAACTCTCCCCGAAACCTTTGATACCTTCAAGTTGAATTATTCCATGAACAAGCTAGAGTACACTATTACCGAGTTCATGAAGGAACTTCAAACCGCTAAGGCACTCACTAAGAAAAAGAGGGCTCAAGGAGAAGTACATGCTACTGCCTCCACCTCTGGATCTAAGAAGAGACCTCGCAATGCCGAGAAGAAGAACCAACCTAAGGTTCAAATGAAGAAGAAGGCGCCAAATGCTCCGAAGGTGGACAAGTCTAAAGACAAGTGCCACCACTGCAACGAGCCTGGTCACTGGCGTAGGAACTGTCCCGCCTACCTCAAAACCAAAGCAAAAGGTATTGTACTTGTTACTGAAGCCTGATTAGTAGCTGATAATGTATCATCGTGGATAATTGACTCCGCTGCTACTAACCATATTTGCTGCTCCTTGACTGGTTTTAGGAAAAGCAAAAGCTTAGAGGATGGCGACTTCTGCTTCAAGTGGGGTGATGAGAGCGTGGTGTCTGCGAAGGCTGTGGGATCCGTGACGCTATCTTCTGAAGATCGAACTTTAAATTTGAATAATGTTTATTATGTTCCTTTCTTTGGGAAAAACCTAGTATCTGTTGCTCAACTTTTCGAGCAAGATTATTATTTAAAGTTTATAAAGAATGGAATTCGTATTTCTTTTTCTAATTCTTTTGTCACTGATGCATGTATGAAGAATGGTCTTTTTTACATCTATCCCACTCAACCTTCTCTTTAAGACACCGAAATAGATAACGATCTAATTAGGGAGCCAAAGAGGATCAAACTTTCTGAATCCTCCGATCTAACAAAATCAACATACCTCTGGCACTTAAGACTTGGTCATATCAGTCTAGATAGGATTAAGAGACTTGTGAGGGATGGTCCACTCCAAGCCTCTGCAATAGGTTCACTACCTACTTGTGAATCCTGCATAGAAGGAAAAATGACTAAGCGACCTTTCTCCGATAAGGGTCGAAGAGCCACTGAGTTGCTGGAACTAATACATTCTGATGTATGTGGTCCGCTCAACCAACAGGCACGTGGAGGATACGAATACTTCATTACCTTCACTGATGATTACTCAAGATATGGGTTTGTCTATTTGCTTAAACACAAATCCGAGACCTTTAACGTATTTAAGGTCTTTAGGGCTTTAGTGGAAAAGCAAACTGACAAAGTGATCAAAACCCTTCGATCTGATCGAGGTGGTGAGTATATGTCTGGAGAGTTCGATGACTTTCTTAAAGAAGAAGGTATCGCTTCTCAGCTTACCGCACCTGGCACACCTCAACAAAACGGAGTGTCAGAGAGAAGAAACCGAACTCTTATGGAGATGGTTAGATCAATGATGAGTTACTCATCACTCCCGCTTTCCTTTTGGGGATATGCCCTCGAAACAGCCGCTTACATTCTGAACCAAGTTCCGTCTAAAACGGTTCCTGGTACTCCTTATGAACGATGGACTGGCCGTAAAGTGAATCTTGGCCGCATCCGAATTTGGGGTTGCCCTGCACACGTGCTGAGGCAAAAGACTAGCAAGTTGGCTAGTAGGTCAGAATTGTGCCTGTTTGTAGGATATCCGAAGGAAACCAAAGGTTTTACTTTCTATAGTCCCGAGGACGATAAGACTTTCGTTAGCACGAATGCTCGTTTCCTTGAGGAGGACTTTATGAAGGATGCGAAACCTAGAAGCAAAATTGTGCTTGAAGAAAAGTTGGGTGAGGAAGCTTCTACCTCATCTGTAAGAACTGTTCTTACCCCAACTGAAACACAACCTAACTCATCAGAATCTCGTCAAGTAGTACTTCGACGTAGTGGGAGGGCTACTCAAAAGCCTGACAGGTACATGTCTTATGGAGACTCTCTTGTAGCCGTCTCCGACATGGATGACCCTGTTTCCTATAGCCAAGCGATGGCTTGTTCTGAATCAAACCTTTGGCTTGACGCCATGAAAGTTGAAATGCACTCGATGTATGTCAACAATGTCGGGAAACTTGTAGACCTTCCTGAAGGGATTAAACCCGTAGGGTGTAAGTGGATATACAAGAAGAAAAGGGTTCCTGATGGGAACGTTGAGACGTTCAAAGCACGACTTGTGGCGAAGGGTTATACCCAACAAGAAGGGATTGACTATGAAGAAACCTTCTCGCCAGTAGCGATGCTTAAATCCATCCGCATACTCCTATCCATAGCTGCAGCTCTCGACTATGAGATCTGGCAAATGGATGTCAAGACAGCCTTTCTGAATGGCAATCTTGACGAGCGCATTTACATGGCTCAACCAGACGGTTTCGTGGATAAAGGTCAAGAGACCAAGGTTTGTGAGTTGCTTAAATCCATTTATGGACTAAAGCAAGCATCTAGGTCATGGAATATTAGATTCGATGAAACTGTAAAGAGCTTTGGCTTTGAACAGTCAATAGATGAGCCTTGTGTTTACAAGTTAATACACAAAGGCAAGGTTGTGTTTCTAGTACTATATGTCGATGATATACTACTCATTGGTAATGACGTGGGTAAGTTATCTGAGGTTAAGGTCTGGCTGGCAAAGCAATTCGATATGAAGGATCTAGGAGAAGCCGCATACATTCTGGGAATCCAAATCTTTCGAGATAGGAAAAACCGGACCCTGCTGCTCTCTCAATGGTGCCCACAAGAAGAGTTGTAGTCTTTATTTTGTACATTTGATGTAATAAAGTCTCATGAAGACTCTTGCTTGTAATTGCCTATCTATTCATTAATAAAGTTGAAACGTTCATTCATTCTTTCTTTGTTTGAAGCTTTATGATAAAACCTTAGTCTTTTAGTCCATAAAGAAACTTAACGACTTACGAAGAGACAAATGTAGATTTGCATGAACAAACTCTTCGTAGTTTGCTTAAAACGATATATTCGCAATCTTAGGGTCAAAGGACTATTGACCTCAGTATGATTGTTAGAAGAATCTATGATGTCTGGTTATGAGGCATTGAGAGTTGGGGACTCTATAGTTCTTCTAGGTATCTTCCGAAGGTACTGAATTGACCAGTGCACTTCTAGAGACAATATAAGAACAAACCATTTAACCTCTTATGTCTCGAAGTCACTATGTATGAATTGCATCATGCTTACCTTAATCCTGAAATGAGACATGCCATTTCACACCTTAGTATTCTCATTTGAGAAAGTCAAAGTTCGGACTCACTATGTGATTCCGAACAAGGCCTATTGGTGAAGTACTAAGTTGTGAGTCTGTAATGAGTAACTTTGTGAAGTTCTCATAGATATGGAATTCATGTACAAGATTGCTGAAATGCAATGTATGTCACCTCATGCTTTGTTCCTTGGAGTGTGAATAAATGAACTGGCCAGTGTCCAAATTGAGTCCTGACTCTTTTGGATGAAACAATGTGACTTGTTAGCTCCTCGTCAATACATTGTTTCTAACTTATTCACAAGCGACAAAGGAGTTGAGGAAATAACAGCTAGAAGGGTAAAATGGTAATTTAGTAAATCCCGACTAGTTGATGACATTCATGAAGGGTAAACATAGATAATATTCAGTGGATCCGCTCATCATAATTAGGTCGAATTCTTGAGTAGAAAATAAATTCATTTGAACCGAGAGATTTTCAGTGTCAGCTCTTTAGTGGAGTCAGTTGGCATTAAGCTAAACTTGGAAAAGGTTTGTGAACTTTTGAGTCCAAGTGTTTAGCTCAAGCTTTGTTCATTTGGGTCCATGAGGTCACTGTCACGAATCACATCGATAGGAATAGTTAAACTGGAAGCTAAGTCAAAACAAGAACGAAAATAGTTAAAAGGGTATTTTTGTCTTTTGAGACAAAGGATGAAATGAATGTCAATAAATTTTTTTGACAAGGTCATTTTATGACATGTTTCACTCGGCCATGACTTGATCATTGGGCCTTGTGAATTAATTTCATTTCATAAGAATTTTATTGAAAATTCTAAATGGGCCTTTTCTTATGTTGTCTTGAACAAGTGAAGAAAATTCTAGAAGCCTTTTTCTAGACATAATGGGCGCCCAAATACCTAAGAGAAAGAGAGTTTATTTTGTGCATAAATGTATTTAGATACTTGCCAAAAGAAAAAGAGGAAACATATTTCCTCCAAGAGGAAAGTGGGAATCGGCCAAGTGAGAGACAAGGCAAGGCCTTGAACAAAATAGGAAACAAATCAAGGCTTCTAGAAGCCTTGTGTTGGCCGAGTGTCTCAAAGGGAAAAAGAGGAAATTGCTCATGAATATGTGATATTCTATAGAAGAGGAAACTACCTTATTGAAGGTGAGACCTCTCCTATAAATAGGAGCCTCATTTCCTCACATTTCATTCATCCAAGTTTAAGAGATTTGAGAGACTCTCTCTCTAGAACTTTGGCCGAAAATCCTCTCTCTCTCTCTAGTTTATTTTCGATTTTTTCTTGTCTTGGCACCTAGGTCCTCACTCGACCTAGTGTTTAGCTCTGCGACTTCGAGACTCGTTCTTAAGTCGTAGTGTTTAAAAGTGCCCACTCACTGATTCCTTCTTTTCGAGTGATTTAGTGATAGAAACTTTCGTGGTTGCTCGAGGTGCCGAGGAAAGGAAGAGAGACGTGCTGCGAGGGGAGACGAGCGTTGCAAACTTTCCAAAAGCTTCTTCAAAGTTCAAGCTTCAAGAAAGGTTAGTAAACTCTTAGCTCATATTGGTTTTTAATTACACGTACTTGCTTCTTTGTCTAGGTTAGTAAAAACTGTTTTTACTTGAAAATAAATTTTTTAAAATTCCGCCGCTTCCCGAAGCGTTTAATCTTTTTCTTAAACCCTAGATCAATTCCAACAGAGTTTTCTACATACGACATGCACCTATCAAATACCCCAAACTTAAACCGATGCTTGTCCTCAAGCGACAAAACAATAAACACAAAATAAAACACAAAAAAGAATTTACCTACACTACAATGGTTAATCTCAATGCTTTAACTGACTCATATTTGCCTCAATTTCAAAACTCTTGACTTTCATTGACACGGAAATCCATGGTTTTAAACTCTAAGTCAGCTACCAAATGTAAAAGAATCCATACAAGTTTGTGTTAGCTAAAGCCATTTGCAATGTTCTTTTGTCTCGATTAGCTTTCGATTCCCAAATCTCGTAGCCTTTCCAATCTTAATACGCCACAAGAATCGATTCCTTTGAATGATAATTTATTCGATTCGACACACCGTAAGCCTTCTCTTCACCCTTGATCTCCACTAATGCACACACGTTATTCCTAGCTCGTCAATAGGTCTTAAAGACTTGTAATATGTAGGCTTAGGTTCGGGTGTGGAAAAGAATTTTTTTAGTGGCTTCGACATTAACCTTAGCGACTCAATCCTCACCAATGCACCACCCTCTCATTCCTGCACTCACTCATTTTGCAATGTTCTTGGCCTTGAATACGCCTTTTGAGAACGTCTTACTTCTTTAGTCTATCTTTCCCATATCCCCCAAACTTTGACTCAACTACAATCAATCTCTCCAAATAAACATAGAACACCACACCAGGACTACAAACACCTCAATTAAGCACACATTATTATTATTATTATTATTATTATTATTATTATTATTATTATTATTATTATTATTATTACTATTATTATTATTATTTTCTTTTTATTTTCTTTTTTTTCATAATAGATTCGAGATACAGACGGATAAATCACCGGCGTGGTGTCTAAAAATCTAACAAGCACATAGAGACTGGTCGAAGTACATATCAGAAAATTGGGAGAATTCACTCAAATACGTCACTCAAGAGTCGCTAAAGTTAATAGGGTTCTTTGTGGGATTTCAAACTTATTGGCTCAGCTTTTTCAGACTAAGTATCGAGAAAGGTAAATCGTTCGGCTTTTTGTGAGTGGGTTCTAATTGATACATATTCTCGGGTTGGCTTTTTGGCTCAACGGGTTATTCCTAATGCCTATATCATTCTTACTAGATCAATGTGCGCTCAATTTCGCCTCGACTAGGGATCCGAAAAGGTTCTTAGTGTGTTCGGTGGTCACTTTTCATAACTTAGTTAGACTACTACTCAAGGTCGTCTAAGTATCGAGACAAACATTATTCGGGTTAAGTAATAACACAAGACTCAACAAGATTCCTTTTCACTCAGTAATTCACATATTTTTACCCATATCTACGGCTTAAGACTATCCATATCATCGGCAAACATTTATTGAATCAGTTAAAGCACACAAAACACCAATTTCTACCAATTATCCTAAAATAAAACAAAAACAACCTAGAAAATTAACTACTAATGTACAAAAATCCCCCGCAAGACAAACAATTATCCCCCCCAACTGAAAACTTACATTGACCCCAATGTAATTGTGCAATAGAGGGACTTACCTTGTGGGGTGGTCGAACGCCCCTACTCAAGACAGCGGTGGTGGATCTTCATTTTCGTTCCGATGCTCCGTTTTCTTCCACACCTCTTTGGACGGTGTTGGCCATTGTCCTCGCGTCAGTTTAATTGGTGATTTCGGCGTCGCATTCTTTCTCTTGCCTTTCATAGTTTTGTCCGGAGGAGTACGTGGCGGTGATGGGAGCGGCAGAGGTTTAACTTCGTCTGTCTTGAGGAAGAAAAGATTTATCGCTTCTAGCAAGCGGCAAACTATAAAAAAATTCTTTAAAAACTCGTAAAACGTTTTTACAACCTAGACAAAGTGCATGACCATATAATTTAAAATTTTAAAACTACATTTAGTTTTTACTCGGTACCAACCTCGAATGGAGCTTGAACGTTGAAGAAGCTTTAGGAAGGTTGAAACGTTCGTCTCCCCACGCAGTTCACCTCTCCCACTAGTCTTCTTGAACCTGTGAGCAACCACGAATGTTTCTACCACTAGAGTCTTAAGAGAATGGTTGGATTTAGTGTGTGGGCACTTTTAAACACGATGACTCAAGAACAAGTCTTTGAGCCAAAGAGCTAAAACAAATCCTAGGTCTAATGATGACCTAGGTGCCAAAATAAAGAACAAGTAGGGATTCGAGAGAGAGAGAGGGGGGGGGGGGGGGGGGGGGGGGGGGGGGGGCTACAATGCTAGAGAGAGAGGCTCTCAATCTCTAAAATTGTGTGTTGTGAATTGTGAATGAGGTGGGGTATTTATAGGAGGAGGATTACCTTCAAAAGGTAGTTTCCTCTTTTCTATTGAATATCACATATTCATGAGCAAATATTTGGTTTCCCCTTCCTTGCCTTGGACGTGCAACATGATGCACCAAGTTCTTGGATTTGTTAAATCATTTGTTTTCTCCCTCTTTGGTTGCCGCCCATCTATTTCCTTGTAGAGGAAATTTGTTTCCTCTTTTTCTTTTGGCAAGTATCTTCATATATCAATGCACAAAATAATCTCTCTTTCTTCTATGATGGTGCACAAAATTAAGGGCTTCTAGAACATGCTTCTAGATGTTTCTTTACTTGTTCATGACAACATAAGAAAAGCCCATTAAGAATTTTCATATAAAATTCCATGAAATGAAATTAATCCTCAAGGCCCAATCCAAGGATGTTGGCCGTGTGACTTAATATCATTGTCATCATATGATAATGTCAAAAAACTTATTTACTAACATTCATACCATCCCATGTCAAAAAATTACCCTTTATACAATTTTCGTAAAACTTGCCTAGTTCAACATTTGAACTTGTTTTGACTTAGCTTTCATGTTTAACTAATCCTACTCTATATAGTGACCTCATGGATCCAAATGAAAAAAACTTGACCTAACATACTTGGACTCAAAAGTTCACAAACTTTTTCCAAGTTCTAGCTTAATGTCAATTGACTCCACTAAATAGTTGACACTGAAATCTCTCGATTCAAATGAATATATTTTCTACTCAAGAATTCTACTTAATTGTAATGAGTGGATCCATTGAATATTATCTATGTTTACCCTTCATGAATATCATCAATTAGACGGGATTTACAAAATTACCATTTTACTCTTCTAGTTGTTATTTCTTCAACTCCTTTGTCGCTTGTGAATAAGTTAGAAACAACGTATTGACGAAGAGCTAACAAGTCACATTGATTCATCCAAAAGAGTCACCACTCAATTTGGACACTGGCCAGTTCATTTATTCACATTCCAAGGAACAAAGCATGAGGTGATATACATTGCATTTCAGCAATCTTGTGCATGAATTCCATATCTATGAGATCTTCACAAAGTTACTCATGAAATCTTCATAACTTAATACTTCACCAATAGGTCTTGTCTATATCACATAGTGAATCTAGAACTCTGACTTTCTCAAATAAGAATACGTAAGCTATGAAATGACATGTCTCATTTCAGGATTGAGGTAAGCATGATTCAATTCATACATAGTGAATATGAGACTAAGAGGTTAAATGGTTTGTTCTTATTATGTCTCTAGAAGTGCACTAGTCAATTCAGTACCTTCAGAAGATACCTAGAAAGAACTATAGAGTCTCCAACTCTCAATATCCCATAACCAGACATCATAGATTCTCCTAACAATCATACAGAGATCAATAGCTCTTAGACCTTTAGATTGTGAATATACTGTTTTAAGCAAACCAAGAAGAGTTTGTTCATGCAAATCTATATTAGACTCTTCATTTGTTGTTTAGTTTGTTTAAGGACTAAAGACTATTGTTTATGATAAAGCTTCAAACAGACAAGGAAGAATGAATGAATTTTTCAAATTTTATTATTATTCAGCAGTTACAAGCAAGAGTCTTCGTGAGACTTTATTACATCAAATGTACATAAGTAAAGACTACTACTCTTCTTGTAAGCACCATTGACAACATCTTCCTCATTCTTCACTTGCGTCTTCAGTTCACCTTTCGTCACGTCGATGAGAGCACCACATGTGGCTAAGAAACCTCTTCCTAAGAGTATAGGGATGTTGTCGATGATGTAGAAATCAGCAAGGAAAGTGAATTTTCCGACTTTGACGAGGATGTCTTCCGTGAAGCCGTGGGATACCTTACGGACTGGTCCGCCAGTTGGAGAATGGGGCGCTTTAGTTTTAGTTCACCCACTTCCAGCTTGTTGAAGATGGCCACAGGCATGAGGTTGATGCCCGAACCTAGTATTTCACCAATAGGACTTGTCTACATCACATAGTATTTCAATAGCCCTTTGACCCTTAGATTGTGAATATACTATTTTAAGCAAACCATGAAGAGTTTTTTCATGCAAATCTATATTTGACTCTTCATTTGTTGTTAGGTTTGTTGAAGGACTAAAGACTATAGTTTATCATAAAGCTTCAAACAGACAAGGAAGAATGAATGAATGTTTCAACTTTTATTATAACTCAGCAGTTATAAGCAAGAGTCTTCGTGAGACTTTATTACATCAAATGTACGTAAGTAAAGATTACTACTCTTTTTTAGGCACCATTGACAACAAAGTCCCACTTGACTCAAAGAAGATGTGAGTAGTCCTTCATGCCTAATCCATCCCGATGTTGGTCGAAGACCTTGTTGGCTAGGGCCTTGGTGAATGGATCTGTCAGGTTGTCCACCGTTTAGATCTTCTTCACCACCACGTCTCCGCGCTGCACGATCTCTCGAGTCAAATGGTATTTCCTCTCAATATGCTTAGAGCGCTTATGGCTTCGAGGTTCTTTGAGTTAGCGACAGCCCCACTATTATCACAATAAAGGGTCATGGGCTCGTCGACGTTTGGAACGAATTCTGCTTCCATTGTGGAGTCATCACCCACATATTATGCTTCCATTGTGGAGTCTGCAATGCAAGATTGCTTGATACTCCTCCAAACAACAGATCCACCATTGAGGATGAATACAGATCCTGAACTGGATTTCCTGAAATCCTTATCTGCTTGAAAATTGGAGTCGGTATATCCCGTCATAGTCAGTCAGTACCTGAATATGTAAGCATCCAGTTCCTAGTTCTCCAAGATACTTAAGAACATGCTTAACAACAATTCAGTGCTCGGGTCCAGGGTTGGATTGAAAACGGCTTACTACACCAACTGCAAAGCAGATATCTGGTCTAGTACAAAGCATTGCATACATGAGACTTCCTACGTGTTGTCGGCCCGTCCCGGGTCGACAGCGCCCGTGGGGGCCCGAGGGAACCCCCCCCCCCCCGGTCAACGGCCGGGCCATGGCCGAGAGGCCCAAGACCGGTCCACCCTCCCGGGCTCGGCCTCCACTCGCCCCCCTCAACCTCTACTCGGCCCAAGGGGTCCTCAAACCACGCCTATAAATACAAGGGCCCCTCCCTTGGTCCAGGTAATCCGAATTTGAGTACTGAAATGCTGTCGAACTCGTACCTCGCTCATTTCTCTCAAGTCTCGGCCTCTAAACACTCAAACCCTCTACATTCTACCTCAACCCTACTAATGTTGAGCGTCGGAGAGGTAAACGGAGGCAACCCCTCTGTTTCCCCCTTGTAGTTCACATATTCTCTACTGTTTTTCAGGTACCGAGATGAGGTGAACTTCATCCACAGCTAAGGGACGACTTAGGACACCAAGTCCGACACGCTCGAGCCAAAGTGAGACCACTTGATCCGGCCTTGGGTCTAACCACTTTGGGCTCCTAAATAGTTGTCCGAAAATGAGCGACAACATTTTGGCACTAGAAGGAGGGGATCTCCCGACCTTGGCGACACATTCCCTCTACCACTCTTCTTCTACCTTCGACGACAAAACTCTCGAGAGATGAGTCACATTCCCACTACCTCCGTTGGTACTCGAGCAATGAGCTCGAGGTACGGTCTCCGAAACCTCGCGCACCGTCTTGAAGGGCAACCTCGTGATAACGAGAGCCAGCCCCAAGACCCGGTGAATGACCCCGAGGCCGCGCTCCGAGAGGACACGACTCGGCGGCTCGTGGAGCTTCTAGACCGTCCCGACGTTGACGGCTCGCTCATCGCCAATCTCCTCGGCTACGACGTCGAGGATAGATCCGCCCGGGACGACTCCGACCCCGACTACGTGGAGGAGTCAAGAACCGACGAGGCGATGCCAAGCCTCGCCCTGTCGCGGTCCGAGAGGACGAACGGGGGTTTGGCAGGACCATTGCACCCGGTGCGGCAACAAGCGCGGTCACACTCCCGAGGACTCGCCCCCTCGGTTTCAAGAGGCGGCCGGACACGGCCCCTCGCCGGGGAGAGAGCGACCTTGGGGGACGACGGGGCCGATAGCCGAAGCGCCCGCCGGACAATCCGGCAAAGAGTGGCCTCGCCTCACCAAGCGCCGAGCGTGGACCTTAGAGAACGCCTGACGGCGCAGAGAAACTCCCAAGGGGAGGATCTCGGCCAAAGGCTCAATTCTCGAAGAGACGCTCTCCCCGCCATGACTCTCGGCCGACCTCAGGCCAACGCCGGGGTCCAAGCATCCAACGAGCGCCAACAGGCGACTCACGCGGTCCCGGCAGTCAGCCCAACTAATGGGCTAGACATGGTCACGATGATTCAAAGCCTCCAAAACCAAATCATCGAGATGAGGGAATCGGGGAGGCAAAGGCCGTACGGAGGGATTGAGGAGTCATACTCTCCCCTCGCCGCTCAAATCCTCGCGTAGCCTTGCGTGGGGAACTTCAAGTTGCCGTCCATTCCCCCTACGATGGCGGACGGACCCGAACTTCCACATCCAACACTACGAGACGTGGATGACGATGCAAGGACAGTCGGATGCGACCCTTTGCCAAGCCTTCAGTCTAACCCTCACGGGGTCGGGATTCGAATGGTTCCGAAGTTTGAGACCGGGGAGCATCTCATCTTTCCGGGCTCTGCGAGAGGCTTTCCTTGCATGATTCGCCACTCTCGTGGCGCAAAAGAAATCAAAGACCCACCTCCTCTCCATCCGGCAAGGGAGAGACGAGACGTTGAGACAATACCTCGCTCGCTTCACCGAGGAATCTCACAAGGTCGAAGGGTTCGATGACAAGGATGCCATCACGGCAATCACCGAGGGAGTTTGCATGAGCGACTTCCTCAAGTCTATTTATGGAAAAGTCCCGCGAGACATGGCGGAGCTAATGTCAAGAGCCCGCACGTATATGGGAATCGAGGACTATCTCGACGGCCGAGACGGCCGAAAGTCAGGGGGACAGGGTAGTCGCCGCCGCGACGACCAGGATAGAGATCGCCCCGACCCTCGAAAGAGGAGGAACAAGGGAGGCCATGCCCTTAACGGTCGATCCCTCCCCGGGCCGAGACCACCGCATGTCGATAGCTTTCGAAAGTTTTCGACATTTACCCCCCTGAATACCCCGCAAGAGCGGATCCTGGCTCTGCACTGTGACAAGCTAGGAAGTCCAACTCCTCTCATGAAGGATCCCGCAAAGAGGGATCGAAGCAAGTTCTGTGAATACCATCAAGATCACGGGCATCTGACGTCCGAATGTTACCAACTCAAGCGTCAGATCGAGGCCCTGATTCAAGATGGAAAATTGAAGGAATATGTCCTGAGAACGATCGGGACGGCCGCGGCACACGGAGAACGCTCGCGGCAAGAAAGGAAGGGTCCGGCGACGGTGACCGTCACGGACCGAGCTGCAATTGAAGAACCGGAGAGCTCACAACTGCATGTCGTGGGCTCGATCATGGACGGCCCGGAGTTCGGATACTCGGCCTCACAGAGGAAGAAGTACGTGCGTGAAGTTTCCCAAGGGAAAATAGCCCACTACATCAACCATACGTACGAGGCTCCTCCTCCGACCCCCATTCGAATCCATGTTCTTCACGGGCCATGAGGCGGCACGAGTCCTCCACCCACACAACGACGCAATAGTCGTCTCAGCCCCGGTCGCCAACAACCTCGTCCGGAGAATCCTAATCGACAATGAAAGCTCCGCCGATATAATCATCAAGTCGGCGCTGGACAGGATGAAGCTATCCGAGATGAGACCGACCCCGATCTCGACTCCACTCTTCGGCTTCTCCGGGGAGAGGGTCATGAAGGAGGGAACCATCGACCTCCCGGTAACCTTCGGGACACCGGGGGAGGGGGGGGGGGCTCGAGGTCACCCACATCGTGTCGTTCCTGGTCGTGGACTAACCCTCCGCTTACAACATCATAATCGGCCGCCCGACCCTCAATCGATTGAAGGCCATTACGTCCATTTACCACCTGATGATGAAATTCCCGACTGATAAGGGAATAGCCATAATGTTGGGAGACCAATCGATGGCAAGAATGTGCTACATCCAGGGCGTGGACGGGAAAGAAAAGGGAAAGATGAGCACCGTCTTCCAGCTCGGGGACAAGCTCCCATGCAAGATAGAGGAAGGAGGCACCTTCGGAGAACTGGACCAAAGGGACGATGTCGAGCATTGAAAGGTGGAGACACCGGACAACCTCGTTCTCGTCGTGTTGGACGACGCCAAGCCTGACCAAGTAGTCAAGGTGGCGCCCAACTCCCGTCCGAGGACCGAACCCAGCTCGCCGCCTTCCTCCGCGAGTTCAAAGATGTCTTTGCGTGGACACACGCCGACATGCCAGGGATCGACCCCGAGATAATGGTTCATCGTCTCAACGACGACAAGAGAGTGGCTGAGCGCGTTCAACCGCGACGGGCATTCAGCGGAGAGAGGTACCAAGCCATTGGTGAAGAGGTTGACAAACTTCTCTCCGCCGACTTCATCAGGGAGGCGGAGCACCCCAAGTGGGTGTCCAATGTGGTGATGGTCAAGAAGCCAAACGAGAAGTGGCAGATCTGTATCGATTACAAAGATCTCAACAAAGCCTGCCCAAAAGACAGCTTCCCTCTCCCGAGGATCGAGCAGCTTGTGGACGCCACGGCGGGCCACGAGTTGTTGAGCTTCATGGACGCCTACTCAGGCTACAATCAGATCCGCATGCACGAGCCGGATCAGATCAAGACCACCTTTGTTACGAACCGCGGACTCTACTGCTACAAGGTCATGCCCTTCGGCCTCAAAAACGCGGGAGCGACGTATCAAAGGCTGGTGAACCGAATGTTCGCCAATCAAATTGGAAAAACTATGGAGGTCTACTGGACGATATGCTCGTCAAAAGCCTCAAAGCCCGCGACCACGTTCGAGACCTTAGAGAGATGTTCACAATCCTGCGACGCTACAAGATGAAGCTCAACCCCAACAAGTGCGCTTTTGGGGTTGAGTCTGGAAAATTCTTGGGATACATGGTGAGCCGTCGCGGGATTGAAGCCAACCCTGAGAAGATTAGGGCGGTCTTAGAGATGAGGTCGCCGCAAAAGGTGAAAGAAGTACAAAGTTTGACGGGAAGGATCGCCGCCCTGGCGCGATTCGTCTTCAAGGCAACCGATAGGTGCCAACCGTTTTTCAAGGCGTTGAAGAAAACCAACGGATTTGTGTGGACTGAGGAGTGCGAGGAGGCGTTCCGCGAAATGAAAGCCTACTTCAACTCCCCCCGTTCCTCGCAAAAGCGAAGGATGGCAAGACCTTGTATGTCTACCTCGCGGTTTCCGATAGGGCCGTGAGCGCAGTTCTCATACGCGAAGAAGACAAGGTGCAGTTGCCAGTCTATTACGTTAGCAAGGCGCTCCTCGACGCCGAGACCCGATACCCGGAAATCGAGAGATTGTCCCTCGCCCTTGTCATGAGCGTGAGAAAACTCCGACCCTACTTCCAAGCGCACCCCATCGTGGTACGCACGGGACATCCCATCGAGAAGGCCCTGCAAAAAGGAACCTCCTCTCGAATGGCCATATAGTCCCAGGAATTGGGCGAGTACGGGGTCGAGTTCCAACCGAGAACCGCCATCAAGGGCCAAGCCCTCGCCGACTTCATAGCCGAATTCACAAGCGCACCCCTCAACTGACGAGGGCGACAAAGGCAACGAGAACAAGGAAGACAAGGAGAACGACCACAACGAGTCGTCGAAGAAGAGGACCAACAACCCGATAGGGCCGGTCTGGGACTTGCATGTAGATGGCGCGTCAAACGGCCGGGGGGCTGGCGCCGGCGTTGTGCTCACAAATCCCGATAGGGAAAAACTGAGATACGCCCTGCGGTTCGAGTTCAAGGCTTCCAACAACGAGGCGGAGTACGAGGCTCTGATCGTTGGCTTGGAGCTGGCGAACAAGCTAGGCGTTCGAAACCTACGCATCCACTGCGACTCGCAGTTGATCGTGAACCAGGTTAAGGGCGACTACGCCGCTAAAGAGCCAAACATGATCGCGTACTTGTCAAAGACCCAAAGGAATCTAGAGGCCCTGTCATGGTTCGAGATCGTCCAAGTTCCCCGAGAGGCGAACATCGACGCTGACGCCCTGGCACGCCTCGCGTCCGGGATAGACGAGGAGGGAGAAGGCAGCGTCCTGATAGAAGTGTTGACTCGACCCTACGTCTCGAGAGGCGACGTAGGGGTAGTTGACGGAACTCCGCCCCCCTCATGGATGACACCGCTCGTGGAATTTCTTAAACGAGGAGTCGTCCCCGAAGACAAAGAAGAGGCCAGAAAGCTGAGAAGCTTGGCGCCGAAATACACAATGAGGGAAGATAACTTGTTCAAGAGAGGCTACTCCATGCCCCTTCTCCGTTGCTTGACCGAAGTCGAGGCGAAGAAAGTGCTCCGCGAAGTGCACGAAGGGGTGTGCGGAAACCATGCCGCCGGACAATCTTTGGCACTGAAGCTCCTAAGGCTCGGATATTTTTGGCCTACCTTGAAAAAGGACTCCCACGAGTGGGCCAAAAAATACGACAAGTGCCAAAGGTTCGCCCACATCCCGTGCCAAGCGCCGATCGCGTTATGTCCGATCATTGTGCCGCGACCCTTCGCAAAATGGGGAATCGACCTCATCGGTGAGCTACCTATGGCCCCGAGACAATACAAGCATGCGATTGTGGCGATCGACTACTTCACGAAATGGGTAGAGGCCGAACCGCTGGCAAAGATCACCGAGGCGAACACGACGAGCTTCATCTGGAAGAACATTGTCTGCCGCTTCAGGATCCCCGCGTCGATTGTGACTGACAATGGAAAGCAATTCGACAACGCGCGCCTCCGAGACATGTGCGAACAATTGGGCATCTGCAAGACTTTCTCTTCTCCCCGTCATCCGCAGGCCAACGGTCAAGTCGAGGCGGTCAACAAAACGATCAAGGAGAACCTGAAGAAGAAGCTGGAAGAAAGAAAGGGGGCTTGGGCCGACAAGCTCCCCATGGTCTTGTGGGCATACCGAACCACAGCACGAAATGCGACCGGCGAAACCCCTTTCGCTCTCGCATTCGGCGTCGAGGCCGTGGTACCCATCGAGACCAAGCTGCCAACTTTGCACATAGAGGAGTATGAAGAAGCCGCCAACGACGATGCAATCAGGCTCGAGCTAGACCTCATAGACGAGAAGAGGGCGGACGCACTCTCCCACCTCGCCGCACAAAAGAGAAAGGTCGAGAAGTACTACAATTCCAAGATCAAGTTGCGGAAGTTCGCCGACGGGAGCCTCGTCCTTAGAAGGGTGTTCCAAAACACCAAAGTGCAAGGGGCGGGAGTCTTGGGCCCCACCTGGGAAGGTCCATACCGCGTGCGCCGAGCCATCAGCAATGGCACGTACGAGCTCAAGAACCTAGAAGGACTCGTATTCACGCACCCATGGAACGCGGAGCACCTGCGGCAATACTACCAATAGAAGCACGTTCTCGCCTTCCCAACCTTCAATTATTTTCGTCGTGTTTTCAATTTTAGCAAAAAACAATTTTAGGTTTCAATTATTTTCGTCTTGGGAATGTAATTTTTGACTTTTTCGACATGATAATTGAATTACATTTCATCTCAAAGCCTTTATCCTATGATGTTATAATTTCTAGTCTCCTCTATGAGTACACAAGAAACTCAGGGGGCTAATAAGGGTAACAGGTACACATTTTTCGCGCGCCGCACTCACGCAATTCCACGTTTCGCGCACCGAGAGGTAGCGAAATGTCGGCAAGTCGGATCCACACCCCGGACCTCCAACCACACATATCCCTCGTGTGACGTCCTCGCACGGCATGACACATCGCGCACCGAGAGGTAGCGAAATGTCGGCAAGTCAGATCCGCGCCCCGGACCTCCGACCCCACATGCACGACCCAATATTCCACGCGCCAAGAGGTAGCGAAATGTCGGCAAGTCGGATCTGTGCACCGGACCTCCGACCCTACATGTATCCCGCGCGGTGCTCCCGCGCGATTCCACGCCTTGCACACCGGCGTTGGTTGATCACGTCCGCACACCGGATCGCTGATCTAGGTAGCCCACCCATAACGCGATGTGCGTACCGACAGGTATCACACTCGCTGGGAACCGCGCTCGCCTCAGGCCCGTTCTGGCGCACAACACGCACGCCGATAGGTAGCGTACGCGCCGGCAATTGGGCGCGATAGACGTTCAGCTCGCACACGCCGATAGGCAGCGAGTCACAAATTAACGGCGAAGACTCGCATCCGCCCGACGAAACTGGTCTAGCCAGCGTCCGTGGAAAACCTCGCCGCCAGGTACGGCGCTGAGCCGTGCAAACCGGTTACGCTAGATATAGTAAGCCAGGTTCATAAGACACGCACTAATCGGATCGCGCGAATCGATTACGCTAAGCATAGCAAATCGAGAAAATAAGACGCATAATAGATCAAAAAAGCTTCAACCAAAGCAAACAATGTCGTACGAACAACTCAATGAGAAAATACGGCAAATATCCAACGAAAGAAATCATAAGCGAGTGCCTGAAAGGAAAAATAAAGCGAGCGCTAAACAAGTGCGCAGAAAACCGAAATAAAACTAGTCGGAACCAAAGTCAATGTGCTCTTCATCGTTCTCAGGAAAAGGGATGCCCGACCAACTAGGGGCCCTTCCGTCGGCCGGGTGATTCGCCGACTGAGCCGCCTTGGGAGGCACCTGGGGATAAGAGTCGTCCACTGGTGCACATCATCCAAAGGAGGAAACATGCCGTCGAAAAAAAGAAAAAGTGATCCCGCGAGACGCATTCTCCCTCGCGGTCGCATCGCGAACCCGTACGGCCGCAGCGTGACGAGCCTCCTCTAGAGAGATGTCCCAGTCGTCCTCTAAGTCTGTCTTGGTCCGCACACCATCGTCCTTCTCCTCGACAAGGGCTTGCATCTCCGCCTCCAGAGAGTCCCTCTCCCTCTCCGCCTTGACGCGAGAGATCTCGCTCGCCGAAAGTCGGGCTTGGACAATCTTCAACTCCTCGTCTCGACCAGAGAGTGACGCCTGGAGCTTCCTCGTTTCCCATAGGAAAGTGTCGGCTGACTGCTCTGCTTTCTCTCGGGACGCCTGTTCGGCCGCCCACAACGACTTCTCGACGGCCAGCTCTGCGCTCAAGCGAGCTACCTCCTCACGGGTCCGCCTCGACTCCTCTTCAAGCGCTTGAAACTCCTGGGTGGTCCGGACCCCTGCTAAAGCGGCAGCATGGCCGACAGCCGCGCTCTCCATGTCCGTTTTCACGATGTGCATCCGCGGCAGCAAGTCCCGAAGGATGCGATCACCCCGCTCTTGGCGCGCAAGCATCTACAAGAACGAGCGACACGCACACGATCAGAGTAAAACATCGCAATTAACAAACAACAACAAAACGTACCTTCCGAGCATCGCTGATCCCGTTCTGGAAGTAGTCAACGTCACTTGTCGTCAGTAAACCCTTGCAATCTCTCACGGGAGTCTCGAGGATTCCTTGGGAGCATCGGCCCCTCAACTCCGCCCTTCCGCTAGAAGCATCGAGTCCATGCTTGTTGTCAATGGTGCCCACAAGAAGAGTAGTAGTGTCTATTTATGTACATTTGATGTCATATAGTCTTACGAAGACTCTTGCTTGTAATTGCTTATTCATTAATAAAGTTGAAACGTTCATTCATTCTTTCTTTGTTTGAAGCTTTATGATAAAACCTTAGTCTTTTAGTCCGTAAACAAACTTAACAACTTACGAAGAGACAAATGTAGATTTGCATGAACAAACTCTTCGTAGTTTGCTTAAAACGATATATTCGCAATCTTAGGGTCAAAGGACTATTGACCTCAGTATGATTGTTAGAAGAATCTATGATGTCTGGTTATGAGGCATTGAGAGTTGGGGACTCTATATTTCTTCTAGGTATCTTCCGAAGGTACTGAATTGACCAGTGCACTTCTAGAGACAATATAAGAACAAACCATTTAACCTCTTATGTCTCGAAGTCACTATGTATGAATTGCATCATGCTTACCTTAATCCTGAAATGAGACATGCCATTTCACACCTTAGTATTCTCATTTGAGAAAGTCAAAGTTCGGACTCACTATGTGATTCCGAACAAGGCCTATTGGTGAAGTACTAAGTTGTGAGTCTGTCATGAGTAACTTTGTGAAGTTCTCATAGATATGGAATTCATGTACAAGATTGCTGAAATGCAATGTATGTCACCTCATGCTTTGTTCCTTGGAGTGTGAATAAATGAACTGGCCAGTGTCCAAATTGAGTCCTGACTCTTTTGGATGAAACAATGTGACTTGTTAGCTCCTCGTCAATACATTGTTTCTAACTTATTCACAAGTGACAAAGGAGTTGAGGAAATAACAGCTAGAAGGGTAAAATGGTAATTTAGTAAATCCCGACTAGCTGATGACATTCATGAAGGGTAAACATAGATAATATTCAGTGGATCCGCTCATTATAATTAGGTGAATTCTTGAGTATAAAATAAATTCATTTGAACCGAGAGATTTTCAGTGTCAGCTCTTTAGTGGAGTCAGTTGGCATTAAGCTAAACTTGGAAAAGGTTTGTGAACTTTTGAGTCCAAGTGTTTAGCTCAAGCTTTGTTCATTTGGGTCCATGAGGTCACTGTCACGAATCACATCGATAGGAATAGTTAAACTGGAAGCTAAGTCAAAACAAGAACGAAAATTGTCGAAAGGGTATTTTTGTCTTTTGAGACATAAGGATGAAATGGATGTCAATAAATTTTGACAAGTTCATTTGATGACTTAATGTCACTCGGCCATAATATGATTAATTGGGCCTTGTGAATTAATTTCGTTTCATAAGAATTTTATTGAAAATTCTTAATGGGCTTTTCTCATGTTGTTATGAACAAATGAAGAAGCTTCTAGAAGCTCCTTCTAGAGACATGTTGGGCGCCCATAATACCCAAAGAAAGAGAGTTTATTTTGTGCATAAATGTATATAGATACTTGCCAAAAGAAAAAGAGGAAACAAATTTGCATAAGGATGCTTAAGAATTTCGGCCAAGTAAGAAAAAGGCAAGGCAAGGCACATGAAAGGAAACAAATCCAAGCCTTCTAGAAGGCTGCCTTGGCCGTGTGGAATAAGAGGGAAATGGGCAATATTTGCTCATGAATATGTGATATTCTATAGAAGAGGAAACTACCTTATTGAAGGTGAGACCTCTCCTATAAATAGGAGCCTCATTCCACACATTTCATTCATCCAAAGTTTTAGAGATTGAGAGCTTCTCTCTCTAGACTTGGCCGCCCCTTCCTCTCTCTCTCTCTAGTTTATATTTTCGATTTTTCTTGTCTTGGCACCTAGGTCCTCACTCGACCTAGTGTTTAGCTCTGCGACTTCGAGACTCGTTCTTAAGTCGTAGCGTTTAAAAGTGCCAACTCACTGATTCCTTCTTTTCGAGTGATTTAGTGATAGAAACTTTCGTGGTTGCTCGAGGTGCCGAGGAAAGAAAGAGAGACGTGCTGCGAGGGGAGACGAGCGTTGCAAACTTTCCACAAGCTTCTACAAAGTTCAAGCTTCAAGAAAGGTTAGTAAACTTCTAGCTCATATTGGTTTTTAATTACATGTACTTGCACTTGTCTAGGTTAGTAAAAACTGTTTTACTTGTAAAAGAATTTTTTAAAATTCCGCCGCTTACCGAAGCGTTAATTATTTTCTTAAACCCTAGATCGATTCCAACAAATGGTATCAGAGCTATGGTCAAAGGAATGCATGTGCATGTTTTTAAAATTATGAGCTTGAAAATCGTTTTCGAAAGTTTACTAATTTTGTGACAAGTTAGAATTGTTATCTTAGATTTTTTTTAATTTATTGCTCATGTCTTTAAATTAAAAAGCATGTTGATTTTCTATGAGTTTGGGATGTTTTTAAAACACATTAGAATCAGTTATAAAAGTTTTTAATTTTTTATATTGAAAAACGTGTTTTAAAGGTTTGAGAAATTTCGAGTAAAATTTTGTGACTAGTTTTGATATCTTGCTAGTTTCTTATTTTTACTTGAATCGTTTTATGCATGTTGTTATTTCTTTTATTCTATGTTATTACCCTGCTAATAAAACACAAATAAAAGCTTTAAACAACATCTTAAAACGTTCCGTTACACTTGATTCTTTTTCGCACCTAAATAGGACCAAGCTTTAATTTATTTCTTTTTCTTCGAGCTGGAGTAAACCCGCATTAAAAGTGGCATAACTCTCTGCTCAGAAATCTAAATTTAATGATTCTTGAATCAAATTAAAGATCTGTCTGTCCTCTGTCCAATGCCACCGGTTTCGGCTCAAAAGGACATAGGAACCGCCAGATATGGCAATTTTACTCCGAGGTGCGCGGCTGTCTGAAACTCCAGTTTTTTAGAAATCCGGATTTTCAAACCCCACTACCATGAGTTATAGAACTCTAATGAGAAAATTTTCTTGAGCAAAAATGTTTTTCATATGATTATAAACATGATGTGTAAGATTAAAATGTTTTGATTTTTGAAAGTTTAATTGAAATTGAATTTTTACAAAACTAGTTTGAATTTTGAAAAACCGTTTTCACTTTCAAACTTGAAAAATATTTTGTCATCCAAATCAAATAAATTTTCAAAATGTTTTCAAAACTATATCTATATCATATATGTTCAAAATCTATATGCTCTTGAAAATTTGAGTGGGAGGTCTCCTTGTAGACAAGCCGAAAAATAAAAAGATGTGTAATCTCAAACTTTCAAGTGTTCGAGTGAGTTGAAGTTCACACTTCCCTCACGCACTTTCCCGAAATAGAAAATAGGAAAAGATCGAGTATGTACCTTGTGCCTTTATGCACTAATACTGTTCTGAACATGTCGATCTAGGATTCTCTTCTAGTTGTCCGCTCTGTCGCTCTCTAACTAGGAAATCTGTTTCCGAACTTAAAAGAGTCGATGAACCAACTCCAAAAACTAAGTGGGAGGGTTATATTCGTTGTTTGTAACCCGCGATCACCAACACTAGTGAAAGATGCAATAACGTGGGACTAAGAGCCGCTCTTGCGACCCTCACTTAAATGTGAGTACTCCAAGGCGTTATTGCTTCGATCATTGCTCAATGAGCTACGTCCGAGAGTGATGCAATGATGGCAAGGCCTCCCCTTGGGGGATTGTTTTTCAAAGCTGATCTTTTGGACTAAGTGGTTGGTTGCACACTTAGGCTCAATCCCTAGTATCCTCCCTTGAGGCTCTGCGAAAGGATGTGAGTGATCAAACCAATTTAAAAGGTGGCTAGTCAAAATAGATGTATTGACATCTTGGCTTAGCATTAATGATGTGTCATTTACTTATAAATGGAGATTTTTTGCGGCCTTCTCTTGAGGGAGTAAATTATCGTTTGGTTTATAACACCTTTGGATTTTACAAAAGTCTTAATAAAACTTAAATCCTAAACCAAAGACTAATCATAAACTTGTTTCAACTTTTATAGGCAATATGTCTCTCAAACATCTATCAATCTTTCTTTCCTCGAATAAACTCGAAAACGAAAACTACGTTGATTCGAAACGTAACCTCGACATAATACCTACCGTTAACAAGCACAAATGGGTACTCACCACCCCGTGTCCTCCTCTGACGAATGATGATTCAACTCAAGAGGACAATGACGCCTTAGCGGCCTGGCTTCGATCCGATGAGATTGTGAGGTGCTATATCTTGGCATCTATGAACAATGTGCTGAAAGAGCAACATCGTGACATCGAGACTGCCGCTGACATGCTCTACAATCTCCTTGAGATGTTTGGAGGGCAAAGGCGTCAAACAAGGCTACAAGCAGTCCGACAGTTTATGAACTGTCGCATGAAGGCTGGGACTCCTGTTAGGGACCATATGATGCTGATCATTAGTTACCTAAATGAAGTGGAAATCCTAGGATCTGAGATTGATGGGAAGAATATCATAGATATGATCTTAGAAACTCTCCCCGAGTCTCTTGATACCTTCATGCTGAACTACTCCATTACAAAGCTAAAGTACACTGTTACCGAGCTTATGAAGGAGCTTCACACTGCTGTAGGTCTCAATAAGAGAAAGAGGAATCAAGGAGAGGCACATGCTACTGAGCAAAAAGCCTCCGCCTCTGGAACTAAGAACAGACCTTACAAAGCGGATAAAAAGAACTGTCCTGCCTATCTCAAAACAAAGGAACATAGTATTGTACTAGTTACCGAAGCATGCTTAGTAGCTGATAATGTATCAACGTGGATTCTTGACTCCGCTGCTACTAACCATATTTGTTGTTCCTTGAATGGTTTCAAGAAAACCAAAAGCTTAGAGAAAGGCGAGTTATGTTTCAAATGGGGTGATGGGAGCCTAGTGTCTGCGAAGGCTGTGGGATCCGTGACGCTGTCTTTTGAAGACCGCACTTTAAACTTGAATAATGTTTATTTTGTTCCTACCTTTGGGAAGAACTTAATATCCGTTGCAAGATTATTGTTTAAAGTTCATTAAGAATGGAATTCGTATTTCGTTTCCTGATAATTCTTTTGTCACTGATGCATGTATGAAGAATGCTCTTTTCTACATCTATCCCACTCAACCTTCTCTTTTAGACACCGAAATAGATAACGATCTAATTAGGGAGCCAAAGAGGATAAAACTTTATGAATCCTCCGATCTAACAAAATCAATATACCTATGGCACTTAAGACTTGGTCATATCAGTCTAGATAGGATTAAGAGACTTGTGAGGGATGGTCCACTCCAAGCCTCTGCAATAGGTTCACTACCTACTTGTGAATCCTGCATAGAAGGAAAAATGACTAAGCGACCTTTCTCTGATAAGGGTCGAAGAGCCACTGAGTTGCTGGAACTAGTACATTCTGATGTATGTGGTCCGCTCAACCAACAGGCACGTGGGGGTTACGAATACTTCGTTACCTTCACCGATGATTACTCGCGATAAGGGTTTGTCTATTTTCTTAAACACAAATCCGAGACCTTTAACGTATTTAAGGTCTTTAGGGCTTTAGTGGAAAAGCAAACTGGCAAAGTGATCAAAACCCTTCGATCTGATCGAGGTGGTGAGTATATGTCTGGAGAGTTCGATGACTTTCTTAAAGAAGAAGGTATCGCTTCTCAGCTTACCGCACCTGGCACACCTCAACAAAACGGAGTGTCGGAGAGAAGAAACCGAACTCTTATGGAGATGGTTAGATCAATGATGAGTTACTCATCACTCCCGCTTTCCTTTTGGGGATATGCCCTCGAAACAGCCGCCTACATTCTGAACCAAGTTCCGTCTAAAACGGTTCCTGGTACTCCTTATGAGGGATGGATTGGCCGTAAAGTGAATCTTGGCCGCATCCGAATTTGGGGTTGCCCTGCACACGTGCTGAGGCAAAAGACTAGCAAGTTGGCTAGTAGGTCAGAATTGTGCCTGTTTGTGGGATATCCAAAGGAAACTAAAGGTTTCATTTTCTATAGTCCCGAGGACGATAAGACTTTCGTTAGCACGAATGCTCGTTTCCTCGAGGAGGACTTTATGAAGGATGCGAAACCTAGAAGCAAAATTGTGCTTGAAGAAAAGTTGGGTGAGGAAGCTTCTACCTCATCTGTAAGAACTGTTCTTACCCCAACTGAAACACAACTTAACTCATCAGAATCTCGTCAAGTAGTACTTCGACGTAGTGGGAGGGCTACTCAAAAGCCTGACAGGTACATGTCTTATGGAGACTCTCTTGTAGCCGTCTCTGACATGGTTGATCCTGTTTCCTATAGCCAAGCGATGGCTTGTTCTGAATCAAACCTTTGGCTTGACGCCATGAAAGTTGAAATGCACTCGATGTATGTCAACAAAGTCTGGAAACTTGTAGACCTTCCTGAAGGGATTAAACCCGTAGGGTGTAAGTGGATATACAAGAAGAAAAGGGGTCCTGATGGGAACGTCGAGACGTTCAAAGCACGACTTGTGGCAAAGGGTTATACCCAACAAGTAGGGATTGACTATGAAGAAACCTTCTCGCCACTCGCAATGCTTAAATCCATCCGCATACTCCTATCCATAGCTGCAGCTCTCGACTATGAGATCTGGCAAATGGATGTCAAGACAGCCTTTCTGAATGGCAATCTTGACGAGCGCATTTACATGGCTCAACCAGACGGTTACGTGGAAAAAGGTCAAGAGACCAAGGTTTGTGAGTTGCTTAAATCCATTTATGGACTAAAGCAAGCATCTAGGTCATGGAATATTAGATTCGATGAAACTGTAAGAGCTTCGGCTTTGAACAGTCAATAGATGAGCCTTGTGTTTACAAGTTAATACACGAAGGCAAAGTTGTGTTTCTGGTACTATATGTCGATGATATACTTCTCATTGGTAATGACGTGGGTAAGTTATCTGAGGTTAAGGTCTAGCTAGCAAAGCAATTCGATATGAAGGATCTAGGAGAAGCCGCGTACATTCTGGGAATCCAAATCCTTCGAGATAGGAAAAACCGGACCCTGTCGCTCTCTCAAGCATCTTATATTGATAAGGTGATGGATCGCTTCTCGATGCAAGACTGCAAGAGGGGTCAACACCCTTTAGGCATGGAGTTTCACTCTCTAAGGACCAGTCTCCCAAGACTGCACAAGAGATTGAAGACATGAGGAAAATTCCTTACGCCTCTGCCGTAGGAAGCCTCATGTATGCTATGATTTGCACAAGACCTGATATATGTTTCGCCGTTGGCGTAGTTAGTCGTTTCCAATCCAACCCTGGCCCCGAGCACTGGATTGCTATTAAGCATGTTCTTAAGTATCTTCGAAGAACTAGGAACTTGATGCTTACATACTCAGGTACTGACCTGACTATGACGGGATATACCGACTCCGATTTTCAAGCGGATAAGGATTCCAAGAAATCCACTTCGGGATCTGTGTTCATCCTTAATGGTGGAGCTGTTGTGTGGAGAAGTATTAAGCAATCTTGCATTGCTGACTCCACAATGGAAGCAGAATATGTGGCTGCTTGTGAAGCATCCAAAGAGGCTGTATGGCTTAAAAAGTTCCTTAAGTATTTGGAAGTTGTTCCAAACGTCGACGAGCCCATGACCCTTTATTGTGATAATAATGGGGCTGTCGCTAACTCGAAGGAACCTCGAAGCCATAAGCGCTCTAAGCATATTGAGAGGAAATACCATTTGATTCGAGAGATTGCGCAACGCGGAGACGTGGAGGTGAAGTAAATCTCTGGTAGATCTATTCACCAAGGCCCTAGCGAACATGGTCTTCGACCAACTTCGAGAGGGATTAGGCATGTAGGACTACTCACATCTTCTTTGAGTCAAGTGGGAGTTTGTTGTCAATGGTGCCCACAAGAAGAGAAGTAGTGTCTATTTATGTACATTTGATGTCATATAGTCTTACGAAGACTCTTGCTTGTAATTGCTTATTCATTAATAAAGTTGAAACGTTCATTCATTCTTTCTTTGTTTGAAGCTTTATGATAAAACCTTAGTCTTTTAGTCCGTAAACAAACTTAACAACTTACGAAGAGACAAATGTAGATTTGCATGAACAAACTCTTCGTAGTTTGCTTAAAACGATATATTCGCAATCTTAGGGTCAAAGGACTATTGACCTCAGTATGATTGTTAGAAGAATCTATGATGTCTGGTTATGAGGCATTGAGAGTTGGAGACTCTATAGTTCTTCTAGGTATCTTCCGAAGGTACTGAATTGACCAGTGCACTTCTAGAGACAATATAAGAACAAACCATTTAACCTCTTATGTCTCGAAGTCACTATGTATGAATTGCATCATGCTTACCTTAATCCTGAAATGAGACATGCCATTTCACACCTTAGTATTCTCATTTGAGAAAGTCAAATTTCGGACTCACTATGTGATTCCGAACAAGGCCTATTGGTGAGGTACTAAGTTGTGAGTCTGTCATGAGTAACTTTGTGAAGTTCTCATAGATATGGAATTCATGTACAAGATTGCTGAAATGCAATGTATGTCACCTCATGCTTTGTTCCTTGGAGTGTGAATAAATGAACTGGCCAGTGTCCAAATTGAGTCCTGACTCTTTTGGATGAAACAATGTGACTTGTTAGCTCCTCGTCAATACATTGTTTCTAACTTATTCACAAGCGACAAAGGAGTTGAGAAAATAACAGCTAGAAGGGTAAAATGGTAATTTAGTAAATCCCGACTAGCTGATGACATTCATGAAGGGTAAACATAGATAATATTCAGTGGATCCGCACATAATAATTAGGTGAATTCTTGAGTAGAAAATAAATTCATTTGAACCGAGAGATTTTCAGTGTCAGCTCTTTAGTGGAGTCAGTTGGCATTAAGCTAAACTTGGAAAAGGTTTGTGAACTTTTGAGTCCAAGTGTTTAGCTCAAGCTTTGTTCATTTGGGTCCATGAGGTCACTGTCACGAATCACATCGATAGGAATAGTTAAACTGGAAGCTAAGTCAAAACAAGAACGAAAATTGTCGAAAGGGTATTTTTGTCTTTTGAGACATAAGGATGAAATGGATGTCAATAAATTTTGACAAGTTCATTTGATGACTTAATGTCACTCGGCCATAATATGATTAATTGGGCCTTGTGAATTAATTTCGTTTCATAAGAATTTTATTGAAAATTCTTAATGGGCTTTTCTCATGTTGTTATGAACAAATGAAGAAGCTTCTAGAAGCTCCTTCTAGAGACATGTTGGGCGCCCATAATACCCAAAGAAAGAGAGTTTATTTTGTGCATAAATGTATATAGATACTTGCCAAAAGAAAAAGAGGAAACAAATTTGCATAAGGATGCTTAAGAATTTCGGCCAAGTAAGAAAAAGGCAAGGCAAGGCACATAAAAGGAAACAAATCCAAGCCTTCTAGAAGGCTGCCTTGGCCGTGTGGAATAAGAGGGAAATGGGCAATATTTGCTCATGAATATGTGATATTCTATAGAAGAGGAAACTACCTTATTGAAGGTGAGACCTCTCCTATAAATAGGAGCCTCATTCCACACATTTCATTCATCCAAAGTTTTAGAGATTGAGAGCTTCTCTCTCTAGACTTGGCCGCCCCTTCCTCTCTCTCTCTCTAGTTTATATTTTCGATTTTTCTTGTCTTGGCACCTAGGTCCTCACTCGACCTAGTGTTTAGCTCTGCGACTTCGAGACTCGTTCTTAAGTCGTAGCGTTTAAAAGTGCCAACTCACTGATTCCTTCTTTTCGAGTGATTTAGTGATAGAAACTTTCGTGGTTGCTCGAGGTGCCGAGGAAAGAAAGAGAGACGTGCTGCGAGGGGAGACGAGCGTTGCAAACTTTCCACAAGCTTCTACAAAGTTCAAGCTTCAAGAAAGGTTAGTAAACTTCTAGCTCATATTGGTTTTTAATTACATGTACTTACACTTGTCTAGGTTAGTAAAAACTGTTTTACTTGTAAAAGAATTTTTTAAAATTCCGCCGCTTACCGAAGCGTTAATTATTTTCTTAAACCCTAGATCGATTCCAACAATGCCATCCTGCGCCGTCGACGCGTAGACACGCTTCGCACGAGGAGACGCCCCAGCATATGTCGAGGACGACGGTCGTTTGCCGAACGAGATCACCTCCTGTCGAGCGCGCCCGGGCGACCTTGTGAGGCGGGCCGAGCCAAGCGAACGGGCCGCGGTCGCAACTTTGCCTGATGATTGCGACCTGGAGAGCCTCGCATGGGATCCATCCCTCGCCATGGTATCTGCCACAAGAAACATGAAACGGTTAGAGCAAGATCGTAAGATGTAGCAAAAACACAAGTAACACTAAGACGTGAGAATGTTCGGTACCCCCCGTGGCAAGCATAGGGGCAGAGGAATCCCCCGCCTCGGACCCAAGGTCCGGTGGGGTCCCTTCGTCAAGAGAGGAGCAATAGTACCCCTCCTTGCTCGCCGCGAACCACCCAGTGGTCGCCATCAGATCCCGGGATTCAAAGAGCGTCCCGTGTCGCCTGGAATCTGGCACCGCCGCAATCACGCACGCGAGTTCGGAATCACGAATGGCGTAGTCGGCCAGAAATTCGGCCACGGGCCCGAAGACGAGGGAGGCCGCCCCGAAGGCGGACTCCGACACCCACACCCAAGGGTATCGATACTTCTGGGTCACCCGGGTGAGTACGGTAAAACGCTCGCGATGAAGGACCTTGTAAAGGCCCGGTTTCCCCGGGAAGTTGTGAACGGACACGAGATTTCGAACGTCGTCAGCAGTGATAGCTCTTTTCTTCGCCCTGTAGAACATCATGTGACAAGCTGCCACCAAACGATAGAAAGACGGAGACATCTAAGATGCGTGCACGCCCAACCGAACCAGGAGGTCCTGGATCACTGGTGGAAAAGGTAGTCTTAGGCCACCGCGAAGGCTCTCCTCATGGATAGCGGCGTATCCTTTCCGCGGGCGAGTTGGAAGATCCCCGGGCAAGGGCCGCAAAAGTGAGACGGACGCCGGGATGTCATAACGCTTCCTCAGGCTCCCGAAACTGGCAATGGAGAGAGAACTCGGGATGTCGAGACCCGAGCAATCAAAGCTACCAAGGATTGCCGATTCACCAACGGGAAAAGTTAAAGCCTGACTCTCCTCATGGGCGGTCGCACTAAGCATCTCGGTTGCCGAAAGACAAGGGTAAACGGACGTACCTCGACCCCCTCCTCGGGGGGTGCTCTCTAGCATCGGTAGTCGGACCGCGTCGCACTTCTTGGTGGCCGAAGGGCCGGCCTCGTGTGCACCTGGGGCGGCCGGAGAACTCTCCCCGTGATCCGGCTCACCTGGTTCGGGCCCAACACCCGTCGCGCGCACGCCACTCGACCAAGGCTTGCTCCTCGCACCCACTCAGCCGGGCCCATCACCTACGTCACGCGCGCCAAGACCGGCCGGAGGGCCCGCTCCGCGTCTAGGCTTGCTCGGGTTGGGCTGGGCCTCAGCCACACGCGTAGCCCGCTCGGCCGGGACCAGCTCCCCGCGCATGCGTGGCCTGGGCCCGTGGCCCCCTTCGCATGGGCCGGACCCTAGGGCACCCTCGCGCGCGCCCAGCCCTAGGGTTTGCTGGGCGCCGCCCCTCTCCCCTGGGCGGTCGGCGCCTCCTACGCGCGTGTTGCAGAGGCTCGCCTCGTCAAGACCGCCTGGGCCGGAGCTTGTCTCGGCCGGATCGCCTCGCCCGGAGTACCCCCCGCTCGGGTCGCCTCGGCCGCAGCTCGCTTCGCCGAGGACATCTCGCCCGGTGCTTGCGTCCCCAAGGGAGCCTCACCCGGGGCTCGCCTGGTCGAGAAGGTCTCGCCTGGAGCTCGTCCGGTCGAAGGGGTCTCGCCCGGTGCTCGCCTGGTTAAGGAGGTCTCGCCCGGAGCTCGTCCGGTCGAGGGGGTCTCACCCGGTGCTCGTGTCTCCGAGGGAGTCTCACCCGGAGCTCGTCCGGTCGAGAGGGTCTCGCCCGGCACTCACGTCCCCAAAAGAGTCTCACCCGGGGCCCGCGTGGTCGAGGAGATCTCGCCCGGAGCTCGGCCGGTCGAGGGAACCTCGCCCGGGGCTCACGCTATCGAGGCCGCCCCGCCCGGAGATGACGCAGACGGGGTCGACTGGCCCGGGACCCACCTCGGCCGACGGCCCCTCGCCCGGCGATGGTCCTCCAGGGCCCGGGGCCTTTCCCTCGGGCGAAGTCCCCCAGGCGGCGCGTTGTGTTCACTGGGGACCTCCCCCTAACGCACCTCACCCAGCGCCGGATTCTCACAGCCGGGGACGCCCTCGGCCGGCTCCGCCATCCCGGCCGGGACACCTTGGCCATCCTCACTCGACAGCCATGCCTCCATCAGTCCAAGGTCGTCGCCGGCGATGTTGGTCGTCATACCCCCGGAAAAATCCAATCCCGCTGTTGGAGGAGCTCGTGAATTAGGGGGCGACAGGTGGAATTGGTTCCAAAAGGAGTCCAAGTTTTCGTGAGAATCATGAAAGTAGATGAAGAAGTCATTTTTAGGGGACCCACTCGCTGACGGTTGGATGGGGGACCTCATTGACACGTGGAACAAAACAGAAGGGGAAGGAACAAAATATAATAATAAAAAAAGAGAGGGGAGAGAGAAGCCGTAGATCCATACCTATTCAAAAGGTGGCGCGTTGGCAATTCGGGAAGGTCGCAGGAATACGATTGAGTTTGTCACACGGGCTTCGTCCGGTGACAAACTCGGGGGGCTAATGTTGTCGGCCCGTCCCGGGTCGACAGCGCCCGTGGGGGCCCGAGGGAACCCTCCCCCCCCCCCCCCGGCCAACGGCCGGGCCATGGCCGAGAGGCCCAAGACCGGTCCACCCTCTCAGCCTCGGCCTCCACTCGCCCTCTCGGGCTCGGCCTCGACTCACCCTCCCGGGCTCGGCCTCCACTCGCCCTCCCGGGCTCGGCCTCCACTCGTCCTCCCGGGCTCGGCCTCCACTCGCCCTCCCGGGCTCGACCTCCACTCGCCCCCCTAAACCTCTACTCGGCCAAAGGGGTCCTCAAACCACGCCTATAAATACAAGGGCCCCTCCCTTGGTCCAGGTAATCCGAATTTGAGTACTGAAACGCTGTCGAACTCGTACCTCGCTCGTTTCTCTCAAGTCTCGGCCTCTAAACACTCAAACCCTCTACATTCTACCTCAACCCTACTAATGTTGAGCGTCGGAGAGGTAAACGGAGGTAACCCCTCTGTTTCCCCCTTGTAGTTCACATATTCTCTACTGTTTTTCAGGTACCGAGACGAGGTGAACTTCATCCACAGCTAAGGGACGACTTGGGATACCAAGTCCGACACACTAGAGCCAAAGTGAGACCACTTGGTCCGGCCTTGGGTCTAACCACTTTGGACTCCTAAATAGTTGTCCGAAAACGAGCGACAACACTACGGCTGAGGCTTAAGGAATCTTTCTCATATCCTCAATCTCTTGTGCAGTCTTGGGAGACTGGTCCTTAGAGAGTGAGATTCCATGCCTAAAGGGTGTTTGGCCCTTCTTGGAATCTTGCATCGAGAAGCAATCCATCACCTTATCAATATAAGGATCTTGAGAGAGCGACAAAGTCCGGTTCTTCCGATCTTGAAAGTTTTGGATCCCCGGAATGTACGTGGCTTCTCCTAGATCCTTCATGACGAATTGCTTTGCCAACCAGATTTTAACCTCACATAATTTACCCACTATTGTCAATGGTGCCCACAAGAAGAGTTGTAGTCTTTATATTGTGCATTTGATGTAATAAAGTCTCATGAAGACTCTTGCTTGTAATTGCTTATTCATTAATAAAAGGTTGAAACGTTCATTCATTCCTCCTTGCCTGTTTGAAGCTTTATGATAAAACATTAGTCTTTAGTCCATAAACAAACTAAACAACTTACGAAGAGACAAATGTAGATTTGCATGAACAAACTCTTCGTAGTTTGCTTAAAACGATATATTCGCAATCTAAGGGTCAAAGGCTATTGACCTCAGTATGATTGTTAGGAGAATCTATGATGTCTGGTTATGGGGCATTGAGAGTTGGAGACTCTATAGTTCTTCTAGGTATCTTCCGAAGGTACTGAATTGACCAGTGCACTTCTAGAGACAAAATAAGAACAAACCATTTAACCTCTTATGTCTCGAAGTCACTACATATGAATTGCATCATGCTTACCTTAATCCTGAAATGAGACATGCCATTTCACAGCTTACGTATTCTCATTTGACAAAGTCAGAGTTCGGACTCACTATGTGATTCCGAATAGGGCCTATTGGTGAAGTACTAAGTTGTGAGAATGTCATGAGTAACTTTGTGAAGTTCTCATAGATATGGAATTCATGTACAAGATTGTTGAAATGCAATGTCTATCACCTCATGCTTTGTTCCTTGGAGTGTGAATAAATGAACTGGCCAGTGTCCAAATTGAGTCTTGACTCTTTTGGATGAAACAATGTGACTTGTTAGCTCCTAGTCAATACATTGTTTCTAACTTATTCACAAGCGACAAAGGAGTTGAGGAAATAACAGCTAAAAGGGTAAAATGGTAATTTTGTAAATCCCAACTAACTGATGATATTCATGAAGGGTAAACACTGATAATACTCTGTGGATCCACTCATTACAATTAGGTTGAATTCTTGAGTAGAAAATAAATTCATTTGAACCGAGAGATTTTCAGTGTCAACTCTTTAGTGGAGTCAGTTGACATTAAGCTAAACTTGGAAAAGGTTTTGTGAACTTTTGAGTCCAAGTGTTTAGCTCAAGCTTTGTTCATTTGGATCCATGAGGTCACTGTCATGAATCACATCAAGTAGGAATAGTTAAACTGGAAGCTAAGTCAAAACAAGAACGAAAATGGTCAAAAGGGTATTTTTTGTCTTTTGAGACATAGGATGAAATAAATGTCAATAAATTTTTTGACATGGTCATTTGATGACATGCATCACTCGGCCAAAATTAGATTTATTGGGCCTTGTGGATTAATTTCATTTCATAAGAATTTTATTGAAAATTCTTAATGGGCCTTTCTCATGTTGTCATGAACAAATGAAGAAGCTTCTAGAAGCTCCTTCTAGAGATATGTTGGGCGCCTACTACCCAAGAGAAAGAGAGAATATTTTGTGCATAAATGTATCAAGATACTCACCAAAAGAAAAAGAGGAAACAAATTTCCTATGCATGGCAATAGGAATTTCGGCCAAGTGAGTCAAAGGCAAGGCAAGGAACAAAAAAGGAAACAAATCCAAGCCTTCTAGAAGGCTGCCTTGGCCGCCCAAATGAAAGAAGTAATAAGGCTATGTTGCTCATGAATATGTGATATTCTATAGAAGAGGAAATTACCTTATTGAAGGCAAAGACCTCTCCTATAAATAGGAGCCTTATTTTCCTAATTTCATTCATCCAAAGTTTTAGAGATTGAGAGCTTCTCTCTCTATTCTTGGCCGCCCCTCTCCTCTCTCTCTCTATTCAATTTCGTTTTTATTGTTTTGGCACCTAGGTCCTCATTTGACCTAGTGTTTAGCTCTGCGACTTCAAGACTCGTTCTTAAGTCGTAGTGTTTAAAAGTGCCCACACACTAATTCCTTTTTATCTTGAGTGATTTAGTGATAGAAACTTTCGTGGTTGCTCGAGTTAACGAAGAATGGAAGAGAGACGTGCTGCGAGGGGAGACGAACATTGCAACCTTTTCCAAAAGCTTCTCAACATTCAAGCTTCTAAAAAGGTTAGTAATCTTTTATGCTCATATTAGTTTTTATTTACATATGCTTGCTCTTTGTCTAGGTTAGTAAAAATTGTTTTACTTGAAAAAGAAAATTTTTAAAATTCCGCCGGTTACCGAAGCGTTAAACATTTTCTTAAACCCTAGATCAATTCCAACAAATGGTATCAGAAACTTTAAGCTCCTTGAGTCGAGTCACTCTCCTCGAGTCGAGCCTCGCCCCTCGAGTCGAGTCACTCTACCCAAGTCGAGCCTCACTCCTTGAGTCGAGTCGTTCTCCTCGAATCGAGCCTCGCTCCTCGAGTCGAGTTGTTCTCCTCGAGTTGAGCCTCGCTCATTGAGTCGAGTCATTCTCCTCGAGTCAAGTCATTCTCCTCGAGTCGAGCCTCGCTCCTCGAGTCGAGTCATTATCCTCGAGTCGAGTCTCGCTCCTCGAATCGAGTCGCCCTCCATGAGTAGAGACTTTCATATTTCCGGAGCTCCGATGGCCCAACGGGACAAAATAAAACAAAGGCCGTAGAGGCCCACAAAAAGCCATCCAAGCGTGCGCACCAAACACGATGCGCGCCGCGCATGACTGGACGTGCGCTGCACGCTGCGCGGTGCGTTCTACGCGCGCACGCTGCGCTCCTCCTTTTGGCGGGACGCGCTCCAGTCCCAGATGGACGAGAAAGAAGCCTCTTAAGGCCCTCCAACTACTATAAATACCTCATCTCATTGAGGGGGAAGTCATCCTATTCATTCTTATTGATTCGCTCGAACACTCGCTCTTCTTTGCTTACCTTGATGCCATCTCTGGCCTGAAGCGCTCTCTACAAGTTTCTCTCATTCTCAGAGGTTTCGAAGCACTCTCGGGGACTCTCAGACGTCGCTCACTCTGATCGAACGCCGAGACTAGTGCCCAGGCACGCTCCTAGGGTTTTCCGCTGAAAATCCCCTACGCGTCTAGTACACTAGACATGTCCGCGATTTCCGGCAGAATATCGCCTATGAATCCTACGCGTCCCACGAAGTTTTGAGACGTCATCGAGGACTCCTCTGCGCTCCACCTCCTTCATTGAGAATGCCTCCCCCAGGCTCCGCGCCTCACTCCGCGTTACATACGCCTTGAACTACGTTCTAACCTGATCCCACATACGGATACGTAGGCAGCCTACACCACAATGGCATGGTCAATCCTCCTCCTCACCCCTTCTCTCCTCTGAGAGGCGCGTTGATCAGGGAAAACCCATCTCGAGACTTTTGAGATCACACCTTTTGCTCGGGTACGGCCACTTGGTCCGGCCTTGGGTCGAACTGCACAAAGCTTTAAATAGTTGTTCATCGTGCGACAACATTTTGGCGCTAGAAGGAGGGCATTTCCCGACTTGTTCAGCCCAAAATCCCTTTTGTCCATCTTCTTCTTTTCTGTTGAAGACTCGACTTTGTCGGACTCGAGAAAAGATGAGTAGTCAATCACCTGTATGTTCTGTGGGCGTTAACAACCCCGATAACGCTACTGGGACCAAAAAGTATTTCTTGCTCTCCCGAGCGCGTGGTGACGAAGAGTTGATCCCCGAAGAGAGCTTGACCCGCTCACCATCTCCATCTCCAAATAGCAGGGACGACCACATCATGGAATGAGAGGAGAATATCTGCCAACTAAAGGTGAAGAATGTGAGGTACCACAGCCAACTGGCTACGAAGCGACCTACGCATAACGCAGCGATCCCCGATTGGGATCCTGAGAACCTCAACGATGAAAGTCGCGACCACGACCCTGATTATGAGGGTACTGGCGATTCGGAGGATATTGAGACTTCTCTCACAAAGGACGGGGAACTCCCCTCCATGAATGAAGCCGGTCCTTCGAACCCCTTACCTAAGATAGGGGATATGCATGTGGCCTCCCAAGAGGGGAACTCCCGACGTTCGAACCTTAACCGACTTGGTCAAAGGGAGAATGTAGCGAAACGTCAGGGCACGCAGAGAGCGCGCCGTCGTAGATGAAGCCTACGCCTCCATGCGGTTTGCCCCGATCTCAGGGATCACACTGCTCAACACAACAAGCGTAGTAATGACTTAAGAGAGCGACTAAGATCTCAACCAAACATCCCCCTGGAAGCCCCAACTAACAGGAACCGCCGCACGGGTCAAGGGTCTAATGAGAGGCGGCAAGTGACTCCTCCCGAACAGGGAGTTACTCTGACTACCGGTCTCGATGTGGTCACTATGATCCACAATCTTCGAAATAAAGTACGAGATCTTCGAGAATACGGAATAGGAGGAAGTGCCTATGGGGTCGTTGAGGAGAATTCTTCGCCTTTCACTACTCAGATATTGGCCGAGGTATGTACGGGAAATTTCAAACTCCCAAACCTCGCCCCCTAAGATGGGAAAGTGGATCCCACTTATCACATCAAGCATTATGAAACCCGGATGACGATGCAAGGTTTCGCCCCCGGTGCCATGTGCCAAGCTTTTAGTCTTACCCTTGTCGAACCCGGTTTCGAGTGGTTCAAGAACTTAAGGCCGGGAAGCATTCACTCATTCAAGGACCTGAAGGACATGTTCCTAGCATTGTTCACCACATCTATGGTCCAAAAGAAGACCAAGATGTACCTGTGGTCAATCAGGCAAGAGAGTGTTGGGTCTCTTAGGCGATACCTCGCCCGATTAACCGAAGAGTCGAACAAGGTCGACCGCTTTGACGACGGTGACGTAATTGCCGATATCGTTGAAGGCTTGCACACAAGTGACTTCCTTAAGTCAGTCATTGGCCGTGTCCCTTCTACCATGGCCGAGTTGATGACTCGAGCCAAGACCTTCATGGGAATCGAAGATTACCTCGACGGCCGCAAGAGCACCAATCAAAGCTCTCGTCGTCGAGATGAACCTAGCCACGAGCAAGGCAACTCCCGTAAGAGACAAAATAAGGGGAATCAAGCATCCAACAGCCAACCCCCTGCACCCCAAAAGCCGCGACTTGCGGAAGACTTAAAGGGTATTTGTCGTTCACACCACTGAACACGACGCCGGATCGGATCCTGGCTTTGTCACGTGACAAGTTCACTCCCCCGGCTCCAATGAAAAATGATCCCACGACTCATGATCGATCTAGATATTGCGAGTTCCATCAGGAATACGGTTACTTGACCTCTGAATGCTACAATTTTAAAAGGCAAATCGAGGCTTTGATCCAACGGGGTAAGTTGAAAGAGTTCGTGTTGCGCATGATCAGCGCTGCGGGCCCCACCACAAGCCGACCACAGTCTGGCAAGGGAGGAGGAACTGCCGCTTCTACCGACCGAACCAGAGCCGACACCAATGCGCAGCTCCACGTTGTGATCGCCATACTGGCAGGTCCACAAGATGGAGATTTTGCCCGACAACGGAAAAAAGTCCTAAGGGTCGTGGCTTAGGAAGACGCTGATATGCATGTCAACTTTACATACAAGGAACCTCCGTCCATTCCTCACGAGACGATGTATTTCACGAATGAAGAGGCCAAGCGAATTACGCATCCGCACAATGATGCGATAATGCTCAAAGCCCAAGTGGCTAATAACCTGGTGAAAAGAGTTCTCATCGACAATGGCAGTGCTGCCGATATAATTTTCAACTCCACCCTAGACCGCATGAAGCTCGGGGGGCTACGCCTAACTCTGACCCAAACACCTTTATTTGGGTTTACGGGGGAGAAAGTAATGACGGGTCACCTTTATTTGGCTAATAACCTTTATTTGATCTACCGGTCACCTTCGGGACTCTTGGACGCATTGAAGTCGTTCACATGGTCCCATTCTTGGTGGTTGATCAGGAGTCGCCCTATAATGTCATCATTGGGTGACCCACGCTGAACCGACTGAGGGCTATTACTTCCACGTATCACCTACTGGTGAAATTCCCCACTGAAGAGGGAATTGGCATCATGACTGGGGACCAATCCCAGGCCAAAATATGCTACGTGCAAGGAGTCGATGGTAAGTCCGCTGGAAAAATGGTTAACACGATCTTCCAACTGGAAGATGATTACCCATGCGACTTAAGGGACGTGAGGAAATTCGGAGAACTCGACCCTTGGGACAAAGTTGAGAGACTTAAAGTGGAAACCTCTGATGATCTCGCGCCAGTCGTGCTAGACGAATTTAAACTTGACCAGGTTGTAAAGATCGGCACCCGTCTTCCACTCGCCATCAAGACTCAACTCACCGCCTTCCTCCGGGAATTCAAGGATGTGTTTGCATGGACTCATGCGGATATGCCCAGAATTGATCTCGAAATAATAGTGCACCGATTGAACGATGACCCAAGGGTCGCCGAAAAAGTGCAAGCTAGACGAACGTTCAATCCGGAACGATACCTGGTCATAAATGAAGAGGTCGAGAAACTTCTCACCGCAAACTTCATCCGAGAGGCTAAGGACCCCAAATGGGTCGCCAACGTGGTAATGGTGAAAAAACCTAATGGGAAGTGGCGCATTTGCATAGATTACAAATATCTTAACAAAGCCTGCCATAAGGACTGCTTCCCACTCCCGCGCATCGAACAGCTCGTCGACGCCATGACTGGCCATGAACTCCTCAGCTTCATGGATGTCTATTCGGGCCACAACCAAATTCGAATGCATGAGCCCGATCAGTTTAAGACAACCTTTGTCACCGATCGAGGTCTCTACTGTTATAAGGTCATGTCTTTCGTCCTTAAGAACGCGGGAGCAACCTACCAACGGTTGGTTAATCGAATCTTCGCCAATCAAATCGGTAATACCATGGAAGTATACGTGGACGACATGCTCGTTAAAAGCCTACAAGCAACTAATCACGTACATGACCTAAGGGAGATGTTCACCATCCTCTGCCGATACAAAATGAAACTCAACCCCGACAAGTGCGTGTTCGGGGTTGAATCCGGGAAATTCCTTGGATACATTGACAGCCCACGAGGGATAGAGGCGAATCCTGAAAAGATCAAGGCACTCCTTGAAATGAAGTCCCCAAGACGAATCAAAGAAGTGTAAAGCTTGATCGGTCGGATTGCTGCTCTGACGCGCTTTGTGTCGAAAGCAACCGACAAGTATCAACCGTTCTTCAAAGCTCTAAAGAAGACGGACGGCTTTGATTGGACTAATGACTACGAAAAAGCATTTCAAGAGATGACGGCTTAATTCGGATCCCCACCATTTCTCTCCAAACCAAAAGATGGCGAGGTGCTATACGTGTACCTCGCCGTCTCTTAAAGGGCCGTAAGAGTCGTTCTTGTCTGCGAAGAAGATAGGGTCCAATGGCCAATCTGCTATGTGAGCAAAGCCTTACTTGACGCGGAGACGCGCTACAGCAAGATAGAGAAACTTTCTCTAACTCTCGTGACGGCAGGTAAAAAGCTGCGTCCGTATTTCCAAGCTCACCCCATCGCGGTGCGAACTGAGCACCCGATCGGTAAAGCTCTTCAAAAGGGAACATCGACTCGCATGGAGATCTGGTCAATAGAATTGAGCAAGTACGGGATTGAGTTCCACCCAAGAGTGGCTTTAAAGGGTCAGGCCTTAGACGACTTTGTGACAGAATTCTCCTACACTCCCGATGTGGGAAGAGCGGAAAAAGACTTAACCGATAACGCGACGACACGGAAAAGAAAGGTCGACCCAACGGGTCCCATCTGAGGGTTACACGTAGATGGAGAATCTAATGTCGGGGGGCTGGCGCCGAAATCATTTTGACTAACCCCGACGGGGAAAATTTATGATATGCCCTCCACTACGGCTTCCAAGCCTCCGATAATGAGGCCGAGTATGAAGCCCTCATTGTAGGGATAGAGCTAGCACAAAAGCTCGGCTCAAAGAACATGCGGATACACTGCGACTCGCAGTTGATCGTGAAGCAGGTTAAAGGAGATTACACTACCAAGGAACCTAATATGGTTGCCTACCTTGTTGTCAATGGTGCCCACAAGAAGAGTTGTAATCTTTATATTCTACATTTGATGTTATAAAGTCTCATGAAGACTCTTGCTTGTAATTGCTTATTCATTAATAAAAAGTTGAAACGTTCATTCAATCTTCCTTGTTTGAAGCTTTATGATAAAACCTTAGTCTTTAGTCCATAAACAAACTAAACAACTTACGAAGAGACAAATGTAGATTTGCATGAACAAACTCTTCGTAGTTTGCTTAAAACGATATATTCGCATTCTAAGGGTCAAAGGACTATTGACCTCAGTATGATTGTTAGAAGAATCTATGATGTCTGGTTATGAGGCATTGAGAGTTAGAAACTCTATAGTTCTTCTAGGTATCTTCCGAAGGTACTGAATTGACCAGTGCACTTCTAGAGACAAGATAAGAACAAACCATTTAACCTCTTATGTCTCGAAGTCACTACGTATGAATTGCATCGTGCTTACCTTAATCCTGAAATGAGACATGTCATTTCACACCTTATTATTCTCATTTGAGAAAGTCAGAGTTCGGACTCACTAGGTGATTCCGAACAGGGCCTATTGGTGAAATACTAAGTTGTGAGAATGTCATGAGTAACTTTCTGAAGTTCTCATAGATATGGAATTCATGTACAAGATTGCTTAAATGCAATGTATGTCACCTCATGCTTTGTTCCTTGGAGTGTGAATAAATGAACTGGCCAGTGTCCAAATTGAGTCCTGACTCTTTTGGATGAAACAATGTGACTTGTTAGCTCCTCGTCAATACATTGTTTCTAACTTATTTACAAGCGACAAAGGAGTTGAGGAAATAACAGCTAGAAGGGTAAAATGGTAATTTAGTAAATCCCGACTAGCTGATGACATTCATGAAGGGTAAACATAGATAATATTCAGTGGATCCGCTCATCATAATTAGGTTGAATTCTTGAGTAGAAAATAAATTCATTTGAACCGAGAGATTTTCAGTGTCAACTCTTTAGTGGAGTCAGTTGACATTAAGCTAAACTTGGAAAAGGTTTGTGAACTTTTGAGTCCAAGTATTTAGCTCAAGCTTTGTTCATTTGGATCCATGAGGTCACTGTCACGAATCACATGGAATAGGAATAGTTAAACTGGAAGCTAAGTCAAAACAAGAACGAAAATAGTCAAATGGGTATTTTTGTCTTTTGAGACAAAGGATGAAATGAATGTCAATAAATTTTTTGACAAGTTCATTTGATGACTTAATGTCACTCGGCCATGACTTGATCATTGGGCCTTGTGAATTAATTTCATTTCATAAGAATTTTATTGAAAATTCTTAATGGGCCTTTCTCATGTTGTCATGAACAAATGAAGAAGCTTCTAGAAGCTCCTTCTAGAATGAGTTTGGGCGCCTACCCTATAGAGAAATAGGAGAGATTATTTTGTGCATGAATGTATGAAGATACTTGCCAAAAGAAAAAGAGGAAACAAATTTCCCCTAAGGGAAAAACAAGGTGGGAGCCCAAATGAGTCAAGAGAGAAGCAAATAAAAGGGGAAACAAATCCAAGGACTTGCTTGGCAAGTCTTGGCCGTGTGACTCTTTGAAGGAAAAGGGAAATTGGCTCATGAATATGTGATATTCTATAGAAGAGGAAACTACCTTATTGAAGGTGAGACCTCTCCTATAAATAGGAGCCTCATTCCACACTTTTCATTCATCCAAGTTTAAGAGATTTGAGAGACTCTCTCTCTAGAACTTTGGCCGCCCCTTCCTCTCTCTCTCTAGTTTATTTTCGATTTTTTTGTTTTGGCATCTAGGTCCTCATTCGACCTAGTGTTTAGCTCTGCGACTTCAAGACTCGTTCCTAAGTCGTAGTGTTTAAAAGTGCCCACTCACTAATTCCTTTTCTCTCGAGTGATTTAGTGATAGAAACTTTCGTGGTTGCTCGAGGGTCCGAGGAAAGAAAGAGGGACGTGCTGCGAGGGGAGACGAGCATTGCAACTTTCTAAGAGCTTCTCAAAGATCAAGCTTCAAGAAAGGTTAGTAAACTTCTTAGCTCATAATAGTTTTTAATTACGTGTACTTGCTCTTTGTCTAGGTTAGTAAAAAACTGTTTTTACTTGAAAAGAAAATTTTTAAAATTCTTCCACTTTGCGAAGCGTTAAACTTTTTCTTAAACCCTAGATCAATTCCAACATACCTGGCAAAGACAAACTCCAAACTCGATGCCTTCTCTTGGATCGAGATTCTCCGAATCCCAAGAGATCAAAATTCAGAGGCTGGCGTATTTGCTCACCTCGGATCTGGTATCGACGAACATGGATTAGGAACCGTACCCATCGAATTTCTTCCACGGCCATCTGTCTCCCGAGACGAAGTCGGCACTATAGAGGCCGCAAAGAAGCAGATAAATTGAGAGTCTTGGCATCCAAGTACACGCTTCGAGATAACATACTCTATAAGTGCGGTTATTCAAGCCGCTACTCCGATGCCTCAATAGCGTCGAGTCGACCAACGTCCTCCGCGAAATACATGAAGGCATCTATGGGAACCACGCCGCTGAAATCTCCCTCGCGCTCAAAGCGCTTAAACAAGGCTATCTTTGGCCTACCATGAAAAGAGATGCATGTGAATGGGCGAGGCACTGCGACAAGTGCCAACGCTTCTCCGAAATCTCGAGGTAGCCACCGACCCCAATAAGCAGCATCATTGTCCCGCGACCCTTTGCTAAATGGGGCGTGGACATCATTGGCAAACTCCCTAGAGCGCCAAGACAATACGAGTATGCCCTAATCGCCATAGACTACTTCACCAAGTGGGTAGAAGCCGATCCGCTCGCCAGAATAATCGAAGCAAATACGATGAAGTTCATCTGGAAAAGCATCATATGCAGGCACGGCATCCCTGTCTCGATTGTGACCGACAATGGCACACAGTTCAACAACGCGCGAGTAAGAGATATATGTGATCAACTAAAGATCAGTAAGACATTCTCCTCACCGCGTCATCCGCAGGCCAACGGCCAGGTCAAAGCAGTCAATAAGACTATTAAGAGCAATCTTAAAAAGAAGCTTGAGGACAAAAAAAAGGCGCCTGGGCCGAAGAGCTACCATTCATTCTGTGGGCTTACCGAACAACCGCGTGGAATGCCGCCGATAAGACGCCATTCTCCCTCGCGTACGGGATCGAAGCCGTAGTGCTAGTCAAAACCGAGATCCCTACGTTCTGAGTTGAGACATTCAACGAAGAAAACAACAACGAGGCCCTGCGCATAGAGTTAGACTTAATCGACGAAAAGAGGTCAGAAGCGCTCAACCGCCTCGCTGCACAAAAGCGAAAAGTCAAAAAATACTACAACTTCGAGATCAAAAGGTGATCCTTTGCTATCGGGAGCCTCGTACTCAGGCGCATCTAAGACGCCTACATGGCGCATCTAAGACGCCTACATGGCGCACTTAAGATGCCTACATGGCACACGTAAGATGCCTACGTGGCGTAACCAAGTCGTCCCTCGCGGCGCACCTAAGACGCCTACATGGCGCACTTAAGATGCCTACATGGCGCACCTAAGATGCCTACATGGCGCAATTAAAACGCCTACATGGTGCAAACAAGTTGTCCCTCGCAACGCACCTAAGACGCCAACATGGCGCACTTAAGAGGCCTACATGGCGCACCTAAGACGCCTACATGGTGCACCTAAGACGCCTACATGGCGCACGTAAGATGCCTACATGGCGCACTTAAGACGCCTACATGGCACACCTAAGACGCCTACATGGTGCAACGAAGTCGTCCCTCGCGACACACCTAAGATGCCTACGTGGCGCACTCAAGACTCCTATATGGCGCACGTAAGACGCCTACATGGCGCAACCAAGTCGTCCCTCGCGACACACCTAAGATGCCTACATGGCGCTGTTGGAATTGATTTAGGGTTAAGAGAAGATTTAACGCTTTGAGCAAGCGGCGGAAAATTAAAATTTTCTTTTAAACAAGTGAAACGTTTTTACTAACCTAGACAAACAACAAGGATATGTTCATTATTAAAACTATCTAAAAACAATTACAGGTTTACTAACCTTTGTGAAGCTTGAACGTTGAGAAGCCTTAGGAAGGTTGAAATGTTCGTCTCCCCACGCAGCTCGTCTTTCTTCGCTCTTCGGGAACTCGAGTAACCACGAAAATTTCTATCACATGAATCACTCGAGATTAGAAGGAATTAGTGTGTGGGCACTTTTTAAACACGACGACTCAAGAACATGTCTAAGAGTCGAAGAGCTAAAACACTAGGTCAAATGTGGACCTAGGTGCCAAAACAAAAAAGAAAAGAACTAGAGAGAGAGAGAGAGAGAGAGAGAGGATGTTGGGAGGCCACAATGTCTAGAGAGAGAAGCTCTCAATCTCTAACTTATGTGGGATGAGAAAATGAGAGGAATGAGGGCTCTATTTATAGGAGAAGGATTACCTTCAAAAGGTAGTTTCCTTTTCTCTATTGAATATCACATATTCATGATCAAATCCCTTGTTTCCTCTTTCTCACATGGACGTGCAAGATTAGCCTTCTAGAAGCAAATTTGTTTCCTCTTTTGATTGCTCCTCCCTTGCCTTTGGCCGCCCACCTTAGTTTCCTCATAGAGGAAGTTTGTTTCTTCTTTTTCTTCTGGCAAGTATCTTCATACGTCAATGCACAAAATACATTGACGAGCTAACAAGTCACATTGATTCATCCAAAAGAGTCATGACTCAATCCAGACACTGGCTAGTTCATTTATTGACATTCCAAGGAACAAAGCATGAGGCTATATACATTGCATTTCAGCAATCTTGTACATGAATTACATATCTTTTAGATCTTCACAAAGTTACTCATGACATCTTCATAACTTAATACTTCAGCAATAGGTCACTATTCAGAATCACATAGTGAATCCGAACTCTGACTTTCTCAAATGAGAATACGTAAGCTATGAAATGACATGTCTCATTTCAGGATTGAGGTAAGCATGATACAATTCATACGTAGTGACTTCGAGACATAAGAGGTTAAATGTTTTGTTCTTATTCTATCTCTAGAAGTGCATTGGTCAATTCAGTACCTTCAAAAGATACCTAGAATAACTATAGAGTCTCCAACACTCAATGTCCCATAACCAGACATCATAGATTATCCTAACAATCATACTGAGATCACTAGTCCTTTGATGATTAGATTGTGAATATGGAGTTTTAAGCAAACCATGAAGAGTTTGTTCATGCAAATCTACATTTGTCTCTTCATATGTTGTTATGTTTGTTTGAGGACTAAAGACTATAGATTATCATAAAGCTTCAAGAAGACAAGGAAAAATGAATGAACATTTTAACTCTTATTGAATATTCAGCAGTTACAAGCGAGTGTCTTCGTAAGACTATATGACATCAAATGTACATAAATAGACACTACTACTCTTCTTGTGGGCACCATTGACAACATGGGCAACCAAGTCGTCCCTCCCAACGCACCTAAGATGCCTACATGGCGCACTTAAGATGCCTACATGACGCACGTAAGACGCCTACATGGCGCAACCAAGTTATCCCTCGTGACGCACCGAAGATGCCTACATGGTGCACCCAAGACGCCTACATGGCGCACGTAAGACGCCTACATGGCACAACCAAGTCGTCCTTCGTGGCGCTCCTATGACGCCTACATGGCACGCGTAAGACGCCTACATGGCTCTACTAAGTCATCCCTCGTGACGCACCTAAAGACGCCTACATGGCGCACCTAAGACACCTACATGGTGCACGCAAGAGGCCTACATGGCGCGCCTAAGACGCCTACATGGCGCAAGCAAGACGCCTACTTGGTGCGGCTAAGTCGCAGTTAAAATGCCTACAGGGATGCAAACCGTAGAAACGGTTGGCGTATCTGAGGCCAAATCCCGCTAAGACAAAAGACCTGCCAAAACCACTTGCGAAAGATGCGTGTCTATCAAAACATTCCATAGCCATTCAGAGTAAGAACGCAAGACAAAAATGAGCAGACGTGTTCATAAAATAGAATCATGTTTCATAAAAATAGGGCGACCGCCCCCAAAAATCCTAGAAAGCAAGCGCTAAGACAAGTGCGCTGAAAGGAAACTCCTAAAGAAAGTGATACGCTAACGACTTGCGCGAAAAAGAAAACAAAAATAAAAAAATTTCACTCGGCAAGTTCGTCACCAAGAGGCTCAACCATGTCGAGCGGTGGGAACAAAGAGTCGAAGAAGTGGAAGGTGACCCCTCGAGAAACATTCTTGGTAGCGGTAGCTTCCCAACACTCCACCACCACGGCATGCCTCGCTTCCTCGATCTTGACATTGAAGTCGTCTTATAGGTCAGATGTGAGCTGTTTCACCGCAACCTTCTCCGTGGTGAGCCGAGCGACTTCCTGGGCCAAAGAGTCACGCTCGCGCTCTGCCCGGACATGGGCGGCCTCGCTCAACTAGAACTGACTTTGAAGAATGCCCGCTTCTTCTGTGCGTGACTCCAACTGGCGTCGAAGGTCCCACACCTCACTCCGAAAAAATTCCGTCGATCGAGTCACCACTTCAAGAGCTTGACGTTCCATCGTTAACTCTTCGGCCACCTTCGCCACTGCTGACTGAGCACGGTCGCATTTGCCTTGGGTAACTCCCAGTTCCACGCGAGCCTCTTGAAGTTGTTCACGGAGACTCGCAAACTCTACCTTTGAGTGAGAACCTCGCTCGGCACGGGCTAGCTGAGACTTCGCTTGAGCAAGCTCCTCTTGGGCGAGTCCCATACGTCAAATGAGGTCATGAAGAATCTTTTCGCCTCGGGTCGCACGTGCAACCACATGAGGAGGTCGAAATGACAAGTCAGCAAAAACAAGATCCTAGCAAAACAAAGCGATAGGATGAGCAGAGGGAAACTTACTCTCTGTGCGTCAGAGACGCCATTGCGAAAGAACTCCACATCGCTGCTTGCCACGATGCCCTTCCACATATTCAACGAGGATTGTGCGAGCCCCCGGGAACATTCCCCTCTGACCTCCACAGCCTCTGCCTCGATCATCGAGTTCGCGCGCTTTGAATCTGAAGACGTGTCCGGAAGAGCTGAGGAAGAGGATCGCTTCATGGAAGCGCGGGGACCACTCTCTGCCAAATGATCGGCGTCGGACTTCTCCCTGTCGTTCCGCGCCACGATCTGGGAACGGATTGCCGCCAATGACTTTGGGTCTCGAGAAGATTTCGCCAAGCGTGCGCGAGTCCTCGCCCTAGCTGAGGAAGCTACAAAAACAACAAAGTCAAAACTCTGACTGAAAAAGACTAAAATTGAAAAAGAGCAAACGCCAAAAGTACCTAGAAGGCCACTGCTCGAGGGAGATGACACAATGCTAGGGGCACCCTCCGCCCGCTAACTATCTTCATAGCCAAGAGGGAAAGGCGGGAACCACCCAGCGGACGCCGTCTGCTCGGGAGAGCAAAATCGCTCCCCAGCTTTCCGAGCCTCCGACATTCCCCGGATCTCCTTCACAAACTCGAGGTCGTCAGCTCCCGCATCAGCAAAGAAGTCGGTCAAGGGACCGAAGCGGAGTGGCGCATCTCCAAAGGCCTCGACTGAGACCCACACACATGCTCTCCTGTTATGCTTCTCCAAGTCCATGATCAGCTTGGTGTTCAGGCAATCACGAGCCATGAAGAAACTGGGTTGCTCGGGTGCAGGGAAAACCGCGACAAGATTACGGAAGTCGCTCACGATCATCGCCCGCTCAGTCTGGCAATGCCACTCCATGTGACACATCACCACCATACGATAAAATGCCGGCCTCATCTGGCAAGCATGTACCCCCAATCGCGTGAGGAGCTGTTGGACGATGGGCTGAAATGGTAATTGTAACCCGCAATGGAGACTTGCTACTAAAACTGCGGAAAATCCACGACCTAGATAGAAATGACAATCATTCGGCAAGGGACAGAGAAGCGCCACAGACGTCGGAATGGCATATGCCTCCTTGAGACCAACGAATGTTCGATAGATGAGCAAGCTTAAAGCATCGATCCCCAAACAATCGAATCCCTCGGGAGCAGCAAAGCCTTCCACGGGATACCACTCCATCCTAACGAGAGACCTCGCCAACACTATCGTTTCTGCATCGGAGATTTCGGACCGAGCACCTCTTGGCCCTGAGGGAGTGCCTCCATCCTCCAAAACAGCTGCGGCAGTCGCCGTTGACCCTTCGGGATGCTCCACTGTAAGACCTTCGGCTCCCGAGCACATCTCCGAGTCACCTCCGGGATCCTCTGACTCTGGCCCAAAGTCATCCACGCACTCAATCTCGTCGAGAACCGACTCTAACAGGGCCGTCATGGCCGCGCTGACAACTTCTCCCGGCGCACCATGAACGTCCAAGTTGGACTTTGGCACATCAGTCTGGGGCACGTCGTGCGCCCCCTCACCAACTAAGTTGATCACGAGGCGAGGCGCAGCGTCCCCAGATGCAGGTTGACCGGCACCCTTGTTTGTGCCATGCCCAGTCCACGCGCATTCCTCCCGAGGCTGAGATGCGGGCGCGGTCGCGCCCAACTCGCCTTCTTCAAACCACTGCTCCACTCCACTTGGATCCTCCTCCACGTGCAAGGGAAACTCCCCTAATCCCGAGAAGAGGTCGTCCTCTACATGCTCAGAGTCCTGAAGCAAGAGGGGGAAATCTATCTCAGGATCCTCAGTTGAGAAGGGGAAGGGAATATCCACCATGCAAAAGTGTAGAGAGAGAGAGAGAGAGAGAAAGTGTAGAGAAAGAGAGAAAAAATAAAGTGGAGAAAATAAGACGGGGGTGCCACTATTTATAGACCCCTGGGGGGGTAGGAGTCCAAATCCTACTCCCACAAGATGGAAAAAGGAGGAAAAGACCCCAAAAACTAGAATTCCCCCATGCAAAGGCGTCAACCCCGCACGTGAGGCGTGCACCGTGCGCAAATTCTGCGCACCGCGTAGTACGCGCTGAACGACCCGTGCGCCGCGCGACAAAAAAAAAAAGAGAAGAAGAAAAAAATGGGTGACGGTGAGGACTTTGAAAATGAAGTTTCCTCAAACACCCGGCTGAAGGGACTTAAAGTTCATCACCGGTAACCTCCTGAGCGACGAACTTGGGGGGCTAATGTTGTCGGTCATTTTCGGAAAAACCCGGAACGCCGAGAAGATGCGCCGCTCAAAGGGCCGATGGTCATGACGGAGGTCCTGAAGAGTGGCAAGCCTTCCATCACGAGTCGCTAGCAAGTCCTCATGCCGAAACTTTCAGCTCATTGAGTCGAGTCACTCTCCTCGAGTCGAACGTTGCCCCTAGAGTCAAGTCACTCTACCCGAGTCGAGCCTCACTCCTCGAGTCGAGTCGTTCTCCTAGAATCGAGCCTCACTACTCGAGTCGAGTCGTTCTCCTCGAGTCGAGCCTCGCTCCTCGAGTCATGTCATTCTCCAATAGTCGAGCCTCACTTCTCGAGTCGAGTCATTCTCCTCGAGTCGAGCCTTGCTCCTCGAATCGAGTTGCCCTCCATGAGTAGAGACTTTCATGTTTCACGCGACTAGCATGATATCCGGAGCTCCGACGGCCTAACGGGCCTAATAAAACAAAGGCTGTAGAGGCCCACAAAAAGCCAGCTAGGCGTGCGCCGCGCTAAACACACCGCGCACCGCGCCGCACGCTGCGCGGCGCGTACTGCGCACCGCATGGGACAATATGCGCGCCGCGCGCACGGTGCGCTCCTCCTCTTGGTGGGATGCGCGCCCCCAGTCCCACATGGATGAGAAAGAAGCCTCTTAAGGCCCTCCAACTACTATAAATACCCCATCTCATTGAGGGGGAAGCCATCCTATTCATTCCTATTGATTCGCTTGAATACTCGCTCTCCTCTGCTTCTCTTGATGCCATCTCTGTCCTGAAGCGCTCTCTACAAGTTTCTCTCATTCTCAGAGGTTCCGACGGACTATCGAGGACTTCCGGACGTCACTCCCTCTGATCGAACGCCGAGACTAGTGCCCAGGCACGGTCCTAGGGTTTTCCACTAAAAATCCCCTACGCGTCTAGCATACTAGACGCATCCGCGATTTCAGACAGAAAATCGCCTACGCATTCTACTCATCCTAAGAAGTTCTGAGACGTCGCTGAGGACTCCTCCACGCTCCGTCTCCTTCATCGAGAACGCCCCTCAGGCTCCGCACCTCACTCTGCGTTACATACGCCTTGAACTACGTTCTGACCTGATCCTACTTATGGGTACGTAGGCAGCCTACTCCACAAAGGCACGGTCAATCCTCCTCCTCACCCCTTCTCTCCTCTGAGAAGCGCGTTGATCGGGGAAAACCAAGCTCGAGACTTTCGAGTTCACACCGTTGGCTCGGGTGCAGCCACTTGGTCCGGCCTTGGTTCGAGCCGCCCGAAGCTTTAAATAGTTGTTCATTCTCGTGCGACAACACGCTCGTCAAGATTGCCGTTCAGAAAGGCAGTCTTAACATCCATTTTCCAGAATAGTCGAGAGCTGCAACTATGGATAGAAGTATGCGGATGGATTTAAGCATTGCGACTGGCGATAAGGTATCCTCATAGTCAATACCTTCATTTTAGGTATAACCCTTAGCCACTAGTCATGCTTAGAACATCTCAACGTTCCCATCCAGACCCTTTTTCTTCTTGTATATCCACTTACACCCTATGTATTTAATCCCTTCGGGAAGGTCTACAAGTTTCCAGACTTTGTTGAAATTTCAACTTTCATGGCATCTAGCTAAAGGTTTGATTCAGAACCAGCCATTCCATGGCTGTAGGAAATAGGGTCATCCATGTCAGAGACGGCTACGAAAGTATCCCCGTAAGACAAGTACCTGTCAGGTTTTTGAGAAACCATCCCACTATGTCGAAGTACAACTTGATGAGATTCTGATGAGTTAGGTTGTGTTTCAGTTGGGGTAAGAACAGTGCTTACATATGAGGTAGAAGCATCCTCACACACCTTCAAGCATAATTTTTCTTCTAGGTTTTACATCTTTCATAAAGTCCCCCTCAAGGAAACGAGCGTTCGTGCTAACGAAAGTCTTGTCGTCCTCGGGACTATAGAATGTGAAACCTTTGGTTTCCTTCGGATGTCCAACAAACAGACACAATTTTGACTTACTAGCCAACTTGCTAGTCTTTTGCCTTAGCACATGTGAAGGGCAACCCCAAATTCGGATGTGGCCTAGATTTACTTTACGGCCAGTCCATCGTTCATAAGGAGTACTAGGAACCATTTTAGACGGAACTTGGTTCAGAATGTAAGCTGCTGTTTCGAGGGTATATCCCCAAAAGGAAAGAGGGAGTGATGAGTAACTCATCAGAATGTAAGCTGTTGTTTTGATCTATTCGCCAGTTTGCTTTTCCACTAAAGCCCGAAAGACCTTAAATACGTCAAAGGTCTCGGATTTGTGTTTGAGCAAATAGACAAAACCGTATCTTGAGTAATCATCGGTGAAGATAACAAAGTATTCGTATCCTCCCCGTGCATGTGTACGAAGCGGATCACATACATCAGAATGTACAAGTTCGAGTAGCTCAGTGGCTCTTCGACCCTTAGCAGAGAAAGGTCGCTTAGTCATTTTTCCTTCTATACATGATTCACAAGTAGGTAATGAACCTATTGCAGAGGCTTGGAGTGGACCGTCCCTCACAAGTCTCTTAAACCTGTCTTGACTGATATGACCAAGTCTTAAGTGCCAGAGATATGTTGATTTTATTAGATCGGAGGAATCAAAAATTTGATCCTCTTTGGCTCCCTAACTAGATCATTATCTATTTTAATGTCTAAAAGCGAAGGTTGCGTGGGAGAAATGTAAAAAAGAGCTCTCTTCATACATGCATCAGTGACGAAAGAATTATTGGAAAGAGAAATTTGAATTCCAGTCTTAATAAACTTTAAACAATAATATTGCTCATAAAGACGAGCGATGGATATCAAGTTCTTTCCGAATGAAGGAACAAAATAAACATTATTCAAGTTTAGAGTTCGATCTTCAAAAGGTAGTGTCACTGATCCCACGGGAGCCATTAACTAATGATCAGCATCATATGGTCCCTGACAGGAGTCCCAGCCTTCATACGATAGTTCATGAACTGTCAGACTGCTTGTTGTCTGGCCTGACGCCCTTGCCCTCCAAACATCTCATGGAGATTATAGAGCATGTCGCCGGCTGTCTCAATGTCACGATGTTGCTGCTGGAGCATATTTTTCATAGATGCTAAGATATAGCACCTCTCAGTCTCATCGTAGCATAGCCAGGCCGCCAAGGCGTTCTTGTCCTCTTGAGTTGAATCATCATTCCTCTAAGGAGGACACGGGGTGGTGAGTACCCATTTATGCTTGTCAATGGTAAGGACGATGTGGAGGTTACGTTTTCGATCAACGTAGTTTTCGCCTTCGAGTTTATTTGAGGAAAGGATGGTTGAGAGAGGGTTGAGAGACATCTTGCTGAAGTTAAGTCGAAACAAGTTTATGATTAGTCTTTTAGTTTAGGATTTAAGTTTGTTTAAGTTTTTAGGATGAACAAGACAGGAAAAATCTAAAGGTGTTATGAACGAAATGACACTTTACTCCTTCGAGGGAAGGCCGCAAAGAGTCTCCTTTCATAAGTAAATGACTCATCATTAATGCACATCAAATTTGACTAGCCACCTTGTAAAAATGTTTGATCACTCAGATCCTTTCGCAGGGCCTCGAGGGAGGATTACTAGGGATAGAGTCTAAGTGTGTAACCAACCACTTAGTCCAAGAGATCGACTTTGAAAAAAAAATCCACCGAGGGGAGGCGTTGTCTCATTGTCTCACTCTCGACGTAGCTCTTCGAGCAATGATCAGAGCAAAGCACCATTATGTACTCTCATTTAAGAGAGGGCCACGAGGGTGACTCTTAGTCTGGCGACAATTGCACTTTTTATTAGTGTTGGGGATCGTGGGTTGCAAACAACAAGTGTAACACTCCCACTTAGTTTTTATAGTTGGCACATCATCTCTTATAAGTTCAGAAACACATTTCCTAGTTATAGAGCGGTAGAGTGGAATTCTAGAAATTGAATCTTAGATCGTCACATTTTTAGGAAGAGCAGTGTTAGTGCATAAAGGCACAAGGTATATACTCGGACATTTTCTTATATTTTCTACTCGGGAAAGTGTAAGAGGGAAGTGTGAACTTCTAACTCATTCGAACACTTGAAGTTTGAGATTACACATCTTCTTGCAGTTTTTCGACTAGTCTACGAGGAGACCTCCCACTCAAATTTTCAAGAGAAAATAGATTTTGAACATAAGTGATATAGATATAGTTTTGAAAACATTTTGAAAACATAATTGATTTGGATGACAAAACATTTTCAAGTTTGAAAATGAAAACGGTTTTTCAAAATTCAAACTAGTTTTTATAAAAACTCAATTTCAATTATATATTAAAAAATCAAAACTTTTCAATCATACACATTATGTTTATAACATTTAGAAAAATATTTTGCTCAAGGAAATTTTTCCATTTGAGTTCTAGAACTCTTGGAATGGGAGTCAGGATTCATAATTCAAAAAATAAATTTTCAAGAAATCCTGGAATCATGGGCAGCAAACACCTCGGAGTAAAAATTCTGAAAACGGCGATTCCAATGTCCAATTGAGCTAATGCCAACTGTTTTGTAGAGTAGACTCACAGACCTTTAATTTGGTTCAAGAACCATTCAAATCCAAGTTCCGAGAAGAAAGATACGTCCCTTTTACAGTAGGTACTTTTTAAGCTCAATGAAATCTGAACCAAAATTCGATCGGGACTTAAGTGCAAAAGATTTAAGTGCAACGGAACGTTTTATTGAGTTGTTAAGTCTTTTGGATGTGTCTTATTAACATGGTAATATTATAGCACAAGAGATAATGAAAACAAAAATAAAAGGAGCGAGTAAATAAGCAAAACAAGTAAGACAATATTACTTGTCACAAAATTACCCGAAATTTCTCAAACTTATCAAAACATGTTTTTTATTATGAAAAAATTAAAAACTTTTAGAACTGATTCCATTGTGTTTTAATATCATCCCAAGTTGTAGAAAATCAACATGCTTTTAAATTTAAAGACACAAGCAATAAATTAAAAAAAATCTAAAATAACAATTCTAGCACAACCATAACTCGAATAAATTCAAGAAAAGGATTTTCAAACTCATATTTCAAATTATATGCACATGCTTATACTTTGACCATAGCTCTGATACCATTTGTTGGAATAGATCTAGGATTAAGAAAATATTTATCACTTCTAGCAAGCGGTGGAATATAAAAAAATTCTTTAAAAACTCGTAAAATGTTTTTACAACCTAGACGAAGTGCATGAACATATAATTTAAAATTTTAAAACTAAATTTAGTTTTTACTCGGTTCCAACCTCGAATGGAGCTTGAACGTTCGTCTCCCACGCAACTCGCCTCTCCCACTAGTCTTCTTGAACCTGTGAGCAACCACGAAAGTTTCTACCACTAGAGTCTTAAGAGAATGGTTGGATTTAGTGTGTGGGCACTTTTAAACACGATGACTCAAGAACAAGACTTTGAGCCAAAGAGCTAAAACAAATGCTAGGTCTAATGAGGACCTAGGTGCCAAAACAAAGAACAAGAGGCTCTCAATCTCTAAAATTGTGTGTTGTGAATTGTGAATGAGGTGGGGTATTTATAGCAGGAGGATTACCTTCAAAAGGTTATTTCATCTTTTCTATTGAATATCACATATTCATGAGAAAATATTTTTTCCCCTTCCTTGCCTTGGAGGTGCAACATGATGCACCAAGTTCTTGGATTTGTTTCCTCATTTGTTTTCTCCCTCTTTGGTTGCCGCCCATCTATTTTGTTGAGAAAATTTGTTTCCTCTTTTTCTTTTGGCAAGTATCTTCATACATCAATGCACAAAATAATCTCTCTTTCTTCTATGATGGTGCACAAAATTAAAGGCTTCTAGAACATGCTTCTAGATGTTTCTTTATTTGTTCATGAAAACATAAGAAAAGCCCATTAAGAATTTTCACAAAAAATTCCATGAAATGAAATTAATCCACAGGGCCCAATCCAAGGATGTTGGCCGTGTGACTTAATATCATTGTCATCATATGAAAATGTCAAAAAACTTATTTATTGACATTCATACCATCCTATGTAATAAAATTATCCTTTAGACAATTTTCGTAAAACTTCTCTAGTTCAACATTTGAACTTGTTTTGACTTGGCTTTCATGTTTAACTAATCCTACTCTAAAGACTTGTAGTAGTGACCTCATGGATCCAAATGAACAAAGCTTGAGCTACCATACTTAGACTCAAAAGTTCACAAACCTTTTTCCAAATTCTAGCTTAATGTCAATTGACTCCACTAAAGAGTTGACACTGAAACCTCTCGGTTCAAATGAATATATTTTCTACTCAAGAATTCTACTTAATTGTAATGAGTGGATCCATTGAAAATTATCTAGGTTTACCCTTCATGAATATCATCAACTAGATGGGATTTACAAAATTACCATTTTACCCTTCTAGTTGTTATTTACTCAACTCCTTTGTCGCTCGTGAATAAGTTAGAAACAATGTATTGACGAGGAGCTAACAAGTCGCATTGATTCATCCAAAAAAGTCATGACTCAATTTGGACACTGGGCAGTTCATTTATTCACATTCCAAGGAACAAAGCATGAGGTGATATACATTGCATTTCAACAATCTTGTACATGAATTCTGTATCTATGAGATCTTCACAAAGTTACTCATGAAATCTTCATAACTTAGTACTTCACCAATAGGTCTTGTCTATATAACATAGTGAATCTAGAACTCTGAGTTTCTCAAATGAGAATACGTAAGCTATGAAATGACATGTCTCATTTCAGGATTGAGGTAAGCATGATTCAATTCATACATAGTGACTCTGAGACATAAGAGGTTAAATGGTTTGTTCTTATTATGTCTCTAGAAGTGCACTGGTCAATTCAATATCTTCAGAAGATACCTAGGAAGAACTATAGAGTCTCCAACTCTTAATGTCCCATAACCAACATCATAGATTCTCCTAACAATCATACTGAGATCAATCGTTGTTTGACCTTTAGATTGTGAATATACTGTTTTAGGCAAACCATGAAGAGTTTGTTCATGCAAATCTATATTTGACTCTTCATTTGTTGTTAGGTTTGTTGAAGGACTAAAGACTATAGTTTATCATAAAGCTTCAAACAGACAAGGAAGAATGAATGAATGTTTCAACTTTTATTATAATTCAGCAGTTATAAGCAAGAGTCTTCGTCAGACTTTATTACATCAAATGTACATAAGTAAAGATTACTACTATTCTTGTAAGCACCATTGACAACATCTTCCTCATTTTTCACTCGCGTCTTCAGTTCACCTTTCGTCACGTCGATGATTGATTTTGGAATGCCGGTGGAGGCCGGTTCTGCAGGAATCCATGTTGTTGTTATTGTTGTGGCTCTCTCCACCCATGCTTGTATTGGTTGTTCCAGACTCTATTGTTGTAATTGTTGGAGTTTTGGAACGGGGAGCTGTTGTTGTAGTTCCCCACGTAATTAGCAGACATTGTTTATTTGAGGGTAGTCGTCAGTGTAGTGTGGTCCGTTACACCAAAAACATGGCTCCCGAGTTGTATGCATGGCGTTCACGGAGGCTTTCATCTACTTTATCTCTCTCATCCCCTTTTGAAGATTTTCCATCTCCATCTCCATTTGTAGCATTGTCTCTGAATCGATCGTACCTGTTGTGGCTTGAGCAGTGGCGGGATCAGCCTTCATGATTCTCCTCTCTATCAGGCATTGGTCATTGGAGCGCGCTAATTCTTCCAGGAGAGCTTGGAACTCTGATGGCGTCATAGTTAACACCGTGCCTCCCGCGGCGGTGTTAACTAAAGTCTTCGTTGAGTTGAGGAGTCCGTAGCAGAACGTTTGAAGTTGGACCGGCAATGTGACCCCATGGCTAGGACATTTTCGGAGCATCTCCTTGAAGCGTGCCCATGCTTCGTGGAGGGACTCGCCGTCCATTTGCGCGAAGCTATGAATGGCATTTCTTAGGCGGGCCGTGTTTTCGAACAGGAAGAACTTGGCGAGGAAGGTGTTGCATAGCCCGTCCCATGTGGTGATGGAATCGGAGGGGAGCGAGTTGACCATGCTCGGGGCCGGTTGGCCATGAGACATCAAGGATATAAGCGACCGGCAACGCTCGGGGGCCGGCCGGCCATGGGATGTCAAGGAGATGGCCGATCGGCCATGCTCGGGGACCGGCCGGCCATGGTCGCCTTGGGTCTTCGAGCCTGCTCATCCGTACACGTCAGATTGCGCTGTTACGGATGAGGAGCATCCAACTTGACGAGCCATATTAGTTATGACCTCTTTGCCCCTAGCGGTCTATGACGGGCCGGTAACAGTTGCATCGATTTTTCTCTTTGAAGAAAATCAAATTTTAAGGTACTTATCTTACTCATTAATTTCAATTGCAACAATTTAGAGTAACTCAAAAAAGTTCTTCAAGAGAGTGGTCGGTCGGCCAAAGGTCTTCCAGAGAATAGACGGTCGGCCATGCGTGTGGCCAGACGGCCAACGACTGCATGGGAGGCCGGTCGGCCAGGCTTCTCGTGGCCTCTCGGCAATGGGGCTTCTATCCGGCGGGGCTGATGGCCGACGGGCAATGGCTTCTCGGCCATGGCTGTCTCGGGGGCCTCGAGCGAGTCCGCTCGTGCGTGGCTCGTTGGATCACGTCGTGCTTGCGCCTGCTCATGGTGTATTTGTATGTAGTCGTCTCAGGTCGGACATGCTTGTAGCACATCCTTGGGGGATAAGGATTCCAGGAAGTCCACTTCGGGATCTGTGTTCATCCTTAATGGTGGAGATGTTGTGTGGAGGAGTATTAAACAATCTTGCATTGTTGACTCCACAATGGAAACAGAATATGTGGATGCTTGTGAAGCATCCAAGGAGACAGTATGGCTTAGAAAATTCCTTAAGTATTTGGAAGTAGTTCAAAACGTCGACGAGTCCATGACCCTTTATTGTGATAACAGTGGGGCTGTCGCTAACTCAAAGGAACCTCGAAGCCATAAGCGCTCTAAACATATTGAGAGAAAATACCATTTGATTCGAGAGATCGTGCAGTGCGGAGATGTGGAGGTGAAGAAGATCTCAACGGTGCACAACCTAGCAGATCCATTCACCAAGGCCCTAGCGAACAAGGTCTTCGACCCCGCATTGGGAGGGATTAGGCATGAAGGACTACTCACATCTTCTTTGAGTCAAGTGGGAGTTTGTTGTCAATATTGCCCACAAGAAGAGTAGTAGTCTTTACTTATGTACATTTGATGTAATAAAGTCTCACGAAGACTCTAGCTTGTAACTGCTGAATCATTAATAAAAGTTGAAACGTTCATTCATTCTTCCTTGTCTATTAGACGCTTTATGATATTCTATAGTCTTTAGTCCTTAAACAAAACTAACAACCTATGAAGAGACACATGTAGATTTGCATGAACAAACTCTTCATGGTTTGCTTAAAACTGCATATTCACAATCTAAGGGTCAAAGGACTATTGATCTCAGTACGATTGTTAGGAGAATCTATGATGTCTGGTGATGGGGCATAGAGAGTTGGAGACTCTGTAGTTCTTCTAGGTATCTTCTGAAGGTACTAAATTGACCAGTGCACTTTTAGAGACAGAGTAAGAACAAAACATTTAACCTCTTATGTCTCGAAGTCACTACGTATGAATTGCATCATGCTTACCTCAATCCTGAAATGAGACATGTCATTTCATAGCTACGTATTCTCATTTGAGAAAGTCGGAGTTCAGATTCACTATGTGATTCTGAACAGGACCTATTGGTGAAGTACTAAGTTATGAAGATGTCATGAGTAACTTTGTGAAGATCTAATAGATATGGAATTCATGTACAAGATTGCTGAAATGCAATGTATATCACCTCATGCTTTGTTCCTTGGAATGTTAATAAATGAACTGGCCAGTGTTCAAATTGAGTCGTGACACTTTTGGATGAATCAATGTGACTTGTTAGCTCCTCATCAATACATTGTTTCTAATTTATTCCCAAGCGACAAAGGAGTTGAGGAAATAACAGCTAGATGGTAAAATGGTAATTTTGTAAATCTCATCTAGCTAATGATATTCATGAAGAGTAAACATAGATAATATTCAGTGGATCCACTCATCACAATTAAGTTCAATTCTTCAGTAGAAAATAAATTCATTTGAACCGAGAGATTCTCAGTGTCAACTCTTTAGTGGAGTCAGTTGACATTAAGCTAAACTTGGAAAAGGTTTGTGAACTTTGGAGTCCAAGTATGTTAGCTCAAGCTTTGTTCATTTGGATCCATGGGATCACTGTCACAAGTCATTTTGAGTAGGATTAGTTAAACTAGAAGCTAAGTCAAAACAAGAACTAGACAAGTTTTACGAAAATTGTCTAAAGGGTACTTTTGTCTTTTTGACATTGTCATATGATGACAATGAATTAAGCCACTCATTCATGTTAGGAATATTGGGCCTTGATGATTCATTTAATTTCATGGAATTTTACTTGAAAATTCTTAAAGGACTTTTCTTATGTTATCATGAACAAATGAAGAAACATCTAGAAGGTCCTTCTAGATAGCCTTACTCGTCCTACATGCAAGAGAAAATAGATTATTTTTTGCATTGAAGTATGAAGATACTTGCCAAAAGAAAAAGGGGAAACAAATTTCATCTATGAGGAAAGGATATGGGCGGCAAGCAAGGCAAGGAAAGGAGAGAGGCAATCAAAAGAGGAAACGAATTGTCTTCTAGAAGTTCAATATGGACGTGTGAAAGAGGTAGAAAAGAGGAAATAAGAATTGCTCATGAATATGTGATATTCTATAGAAAAGAGGAAACTACCTTTTGAAGGTAATCCTCCTCCTATAAATACCCCACCTCATTCTCATTGTTTCTCATCCCACACAATTTAGAGATTGAGAGCTTCTCTCTCTAGACGTTGTGGCCGCCCTCTCTCTCTCTCTCTCTCTCTCTCTCTCTCTCTCTCTCTCTCTCTCTCTCTCTCTCTCTCTCTCTATCTCTATCTCTCTTTCTCTCTCTCTCTCTCCCTTCTCTTTTCGTTTTTGTTTTGGCACCTATGTCCACATTTGACTTAGCATTTATTTTAGCTCTTCCACTCTAAGACTTGTTCTTGAGTCGTTGTGTTTAAAAGTGCCCACACACTTATTCCTTCTTACCTCGAGTGATTTATGTGATAGAAACTTTCGTGGTTACTCGAGTTCCCGAAGAACGAAGAAAGACGAGATGAGTGGGGAGACGAGCGATTTAACCTCAAGCTTCTCAACGATCAAGCTTTATAAAGGTTAGTAAACGTGTAATTGCTTTTAGATAGTTTTAATAATAACATGTGCTTGCTCTTTGTCTAGGTTAGTAAAATCGTTTTACTTATTTATAAGAAAACTTTTATTTTCCGCCGCTTGCTCGAAGCGTTAAATCTTTTCTTAACCCTAGATCAATTTCAACAGTCACTCCATGTGGTACATCGCAACCAAGCGATAGAACGCTGGCTCATTTGACAGGCATGCACCCCCAATTACGCGAGGAGCCGCTGGACAATGGGATGAAAGGGCAATAGCAGCCCACACTGAAGGCTCGACATGGCCACCGCATAAAATTCACACCGCGGGAAGAACGGTGGGTCACTCGCCAAAGGACAAAAAAGCGCCACAGACGTCGGAATGGCGTATGCCTCCCTGAGATCGACGTATGCTCGATAGCTGATCAAGCTCGGAGCATCGAACCCCGAGCAGTCGAAGCCGTCTGAAGTAGCAAAGCCTTCCAAGGGATACCACTCCTTCCTCTCCAAAGACTTTTGCGACACATTAGACTTGTGTCCGAGACCTCGGACCTAGCATGCCTTGGTCCCGCAGAAGAGTTGTCGCCCATCAAGATGGTCGAGGCAGTCGCCATTGTTGCGATATTTTTATAACTAGCACGCAAGTGGACATATCGAACAAGTAATAGTGTTACGTAAGTAACGGATATCGATCCCACAGAGACTAGTTACTCTAGCGACGTTAAACAACCTAAAGCAAATTGATTTCACTGTATTAAGGTGGGAGGTGCAAGAATTAACTAGAATAAAAATAACAAAACAGCAACGGAAATTTAACACGAAACAAACTTCACCGGAAAATTAAGACTCAGGGGTTTCAGGTTCCTACAACTTGACCTACTCTACTCGTGCTAATCTCATTCTCCCTATGATATTACTAGCCTCTCTCGAGTGATCTAGCAACCTACGCAATTGACGGATTATATATCCTCTCAGCCTCTAATCCTATTAAAACAATCACGATCAATAAACACGAGAATTCAAACAATTACATTAAGCTTAAGCCGTCTAGCAACCTAAGAACGAAACGAAGCATGGATTATGAGCATGAGTTTTCGCCCTCTCTCGAGTGACATAAAACTCCTAAAAACAATCCTAAAGATGGCCAATCTAAAGAACGCATTAAGAACACATCCACACAAACATGAATAATTAAGTAAATCAAAGCATAATTTCACCCTAACGAAACCCCCTAACCCAATTTAATCCGGCTACATCGCAACCCCGCTAAAAATCTAGCCTCTAACGGAATCCATAGTTAACAACATAATGATCAAAACAATAATCAACATAATCATAAATAAGAAAAACACTACGAGATTCATGACAGGAAGGATGAAACTATCAATCAATTGAGAAATAAAAGTAATGGAGAGTAAGGGAAAAAAAGAAAAACTATTAAAAACAGGAATTCACGGTTGCTTGTTCGTCGGATCGTCGACTCAACTTCGCTCCCAAACAAAAGCTCTCCAAAGAAAAGTGCAGCCAAAAGTAGTAAAAAAAACTAAAAACAAACTAGCCTCCGCTAATTAGGTTACAAGAGGTGTTTTTAGCCCTGATTGTGTGTTTTTCGGAGTAATCTGAGCCTTCCAATTCGATCCAAGGGTCAGAAATCTTCAGAAATCGCTAATTTCCTATTCCAGTAATCCGAAGGCGCGCGGCGCGCGGTAGTCACTGCGCAGCGCACGGACTCAGCTCCAGGTTATGCGCGCTCCGCGCATAAGACTCTGTGCGATTTCATGGTTTGAGTCCCCGTATGCGCGGCGCGCGGTCTCGTATACTCTCTTTCCGCGGCGCGCGGTGGAAGGCGCGCGGCGCGCGTAGTCGCCACGTTTCTTGCCCATCTCATTTTTACTCTATTTTTACCATTTTGACTCCGAATCCCGTCATCTTTCCACGAAATTGATTGTAGACGCTCTAATGCTCCTCTGAACCTGAAATTACTCAAAAAACTACCAAAAACCATTAAAACACTTGAGGACTCATCGGTTTTTGGTTCGGGGAATAGGAGTTTTACGCGTGATAAACGCACCTATCAAATCCCCCCAAATTTAAACCGTTACTTGTCCTCAAGTAACAAAAGAAACACAGAAAACATAAAATTACACAAAAGAAGTTAACCCGACTATGATTGGTAAATTTCAATGCCTTGACTACACTGATCGACTCATGCTTGCCTCAACTTCAAACCTCTAGACTTACATTGACATAGATATATGTGGTTTTAAACTCCAAGTCAACTACCAAGTTTAAAAGAATCCTTACGAATACGTGTTAGCCCTCACTGTTTGCAATGTTGTTTTATCTCAAGTAACTTTTGCTTCCCAAGTCTCGTGACCCTCCCAGTCCTAAGATGCAACCACAAGAATCATTTTATTTGTCTTGACAAAATCTTCGACTCGACACACCATACGCCTTCTCTTCCCCCTTGATCTCCACTAATGCGCACACGTCATTCCTAGCTTGTCAATAGGTCTTAGCGGCTTGTAATGTTCAGGCTTAGGTTCGGGTGGGAAAACGGATTTTTAGTGGTTTTAACATTAACCTTAGCAACTCCTTCCTCACCAAAACATCCCCCTATGTCTTCACTCACTCATTTTTTTTCTCAATGTTCTTGGCTTTGAAGATGCCTATCGAGAACATCTTACCTCTTTAGTCTTTCTTCCCCAAATCCCTCCCAAACTTTGACTCAACTACGACCACACTCTTCAAAAGAACCTAAACCACCACGTCATAACTACAAATAACTCAATTGGGCACATTTCTTTTTCTTTTTCTTTTTTTTTTTTAACAAGTAAATCACCGGCGTGGTGTCTAAGCAAGACATTTAACAACAGAGAGTGTGGGGTCATAGCATATATCACACAATTGGAAGAATTCACTCAAAGATGTCACTCAAGAGTCGCTAAAGTTAACTGGGTTCTTTGTGGGATTTCAAACTTATTGGCTCGGCTTTTTCTAACTAAGTATCGAGAGAGGATAAAGTGTTCGGCTTTTTGTGAGTGGGTTCTACTTTATACCTGTTTCCGGGTCGGCTTTTTGGCTTGAAGGGTTATTCCTAATGCCTATATCACTCTCACCATATCAGTATGCGCTCAATTTCGCCTCGACTAGGGATCCGAAAAGGTTCTTAGTGTGTGCGGTGGTCACTTCTTAGGACTAGTTAGGCGACTACTCAAGTTCAGCTAAGCATTGAGACAAACATTATTCGGGCTTTAGGCCGTACACAGAACTCAATCAAATTCTTTTTCACTTGGTAATTCACAGATCTTTTCTAATACCTAAAGCTCAATACTATCCATATCATCGGCAAACATTTAACGAGTCAATCAAAGCAGTCAGAACACTAATTTCTACCAATTATCCTAAAAAAACACGAGAACCAGAAAAAATTAACTACTAGTGTACAGAGAAAAACACCCCCGCAAGACAAAAATACCCCCCCCCCCCCAAACTTGAGACTTACATTGCCCTCAATGTATCTATGCAAAACAGGGGTGGAGGAACGTACCTTTGCGGGGGTGGTCGAGCGCCCCTACTCGTCTCGGCCATGGTCCTTGTCCTCGTCGGGATCGCGGGGAGCGTAGAGGTTTGACTCCCACGGAGGATATGTCGGGTATGGAGCCAGGAGGTGCTGCGGGTATGCCGGGTAGATCGGGGCGTCATGATGTATTCCGGCTTGAACATCGGGATGAGAGACCGGGAAGCTTTGATGCAACGTCCACGTGTTGTAGACGTTTTGGTGGAACTCGTCTCTGTCGCGCTGCCATTGGCCAAAGTCGGTGAGGAAGCTCCCAATGGCGTTATAGCGCTGGCCCAGTGTGTCGATGCGCTGGTCGATTCGACCCAAGTGGTGGTCGAACCGGTTCATCATGGCCAACACTTCGTTGTAACCGGTGGCTGGCGCTTCGTTGTAACCCGTAGCGGGCGCTTCGTTGGTCTCGACCGGGGGTGGAACGTCGTTGGGGGCGTCCAAGATGGGGGCTCCCGGGATGCCTTGGTACTGCTCGGGAATGTCGATGAACCCGCGCCCGTCCGGATGTGCGGCCCCGTGCTTCCACTGCTTTAGGCTCATGATTTTCCAGTCGTCGATTGGGTCCCTCAATTTTTCTCGCGTCTCGGAGGTCGGGACTCGCAGTCCCTCGTTGAGGTAGAGCTGCGTGATGAGCCCCCCATTGCCGAGTGTGACATCGGTGTCGCGATTTGCACAAAACACGAATCGCTCTTTCAGGATTTTTTCGATGTGGACGCCCCTCCCGGTGACAATGCACACCAATAAAGCCAGGCGTTGGAGATCCACTGTGTGCTCCCGCAGATTAGGAAGGATCGAGGCACAGATGAAGTGCTGCCACGCCTTTGCGTAACGGTTCAGGCTCGATATTGGGAGGTGGCTCGGGACTATCTGGCCATGCACCACTTTCGTCTTGTAGGTGGCTCCGGGGTGGGCGAGGAGGCGAATCCACTCCTCCCATTGTGGATACAGGCACAGGTCGGCGTAGTCGTCATTCTCGGGTTCTGGGATCCCGAGATAGTCGTTGAGCGCCGGTGCGGAGATGTTGACCACCACATTACGCACTTTGACAAAGTTTCCCTCCGTGACGGAGAGATTGGCGTAGAACTCGCGCACTAACTTCGGTGATGCCGGCGTCTCTATGTTGCACAGTTTCTCCCAGTGTAATCCCCGGATTTGTGCCAGCATATTCCCGCACAGTTGATTTGGTGCAAGCACACGCTCGGCGATGAGTCCCTTCTTTGATATGGCGTCTCAAACCTCGCCGGCACCCTCCAGTAATGTCGATGGTCGAGGTAACGCCGCTCCCGACCGACGGACACGTTTGGGGTTGACTCTCGATGTCGAAGCTCGTTGCATCTGCAAAACACGATGGAAAATGAGTCGATGATATTATGATGAACGCCTACTACCCTTTTTACCCCCCAAACATGTTCACAACTAGACCCCGTACGTATTGACCCGTAATCGTACGTAAATTTTTCACTTTTTCACTTGTACGTTCGTTCGGGTATTTCATCGAATACCTAGAGTGCATGTCAATTTGTGATGAAGAGTATCTAAACCATTCCTATAGCCACATTCTCAAATTTATTCTCTAGTAACACGAAATCATCACCATATCACAACAAAAAATTCGAGTTAGAGAGTCATACCTTGAAGTGTAGGGGAATAAGAGGATGGAGAGATGAAGAACACCCAAAAATAAACTAAAACCACTCAAATGGAAGTAGATGAATCACATACAAGAGTTGTGGTGAGTGAATTCCGTGTTTGTATGATTATTGGGGTCGGATTTTGATGAGAAAGGGGTTAGGGTTCGAGAGGAATTTAGGGTTGAGAGAATTTTTTGAAAAAAAACTGCCAAAAAAAACCTTTTATAAAACAACTTACGCGGGTCCGCGCGCCGCGCGCCTTGTTCTGCGCGCCGCGCGGACCTGGGTCTTGACATACGCGCGGAGCGCGCATATTACTCTGTGACTTTGGCGAAAAAATCCTCTTTTCGCGCGCCGCGCGTACTGGATCCCGCGGCGCGCGCTTGCATGCTTTCGTCGCGCCGCGCATGTGATGCCTCGCGGCACGCGGATGAGGACTCGGCTTACGCGCGGAGCGCGCATAAGACTCTGTGAGCGGGCGAAGCCGAAAGTTCCGTCCGCGCGCCGCGCAGTGTGTGGCCCGTGGCGCGCGATCTCTTTTTTTCTGGAAAACTAACACACAAATAAAAAGTAAAAAAAAACTGGGTTCAATCAAAAAAAAGTAAAAGAAAAGAAAAGAAAAAAAATGAAAATGCGACGAAAGAAAGTCGGGTTGCCTCCCGATTAGCGCTTTAGTTAATGTCAATAGCTTGACGAGATATGACTTCGGCTCACGCAATGGTGGTGACGAAGGTCACCACTTTCTCACTTTCGAACACGCCCCCAAAGTATGGCTTCACCCTTTGACCAGTGACTTTGAAGCGTTCTCCCTGCCTGTTCGCCAATTCCACCCACCCGTGTGGATAAACATTCACGACTTCGAACGGGCCCGACCATCGCGACTTCAGCTTTCCAGGGAACAGTTTCAACCTGGAGTTATAGAGGAGTACCTTTTGGCCCGGCTTGAGGTCCTTCCTGATGATGTTCTTGTCATGCCATGCCTTGGTCTTTTCCTTGTAGATTCTGGCGTTCTCGTACGCTTCTCGTCGGAGTTCATCGAGGGCGTTCAGCTGAAGTAGTCTCTGTTGGCCCGAAGCTTTGTAGTCGAAGTTTAGCTTCTTCATCGCCCAAAGTGCCCTGTGCTCTAGCTCGACTGGAAAATGGCATGCTTTTCCGTAAATGAGGTTGTACGGGGACATACCAATTGGCGTCTTGTAGGCTGTGCGGTAAGCCCACAGTGCATCATCGAGCTTGGCGGCCCAGTCTTTCAGAGAACTTCCCACCGTCTTTTCCAGGATTTGCTTAATTTCCCGGTTAGAGACCTCCGCTTGTCCGTTGGCTTGAGGGTGATACGCCAATGTTTTCCGGTGTGTGACGCTGTATTTGGCGAGGAGTGCATCGAACTGCCGGTTACAAAAATGTGCTCCCCCGTCGCTGATGATGGCTCGTGGTGTGCCGAACCGGGTGAAGATGGTCTTTAAGAACTTCAAGACCACCTTCCCATCGCTTGTCGGAGTAGCCTTTGCCTCGACCCACTTGGATACGTAATCCACCGCCAGGAGAATGTATTTGTTTCCGTAGGAAGATGGAAATGGGCCCATGAAATCTATTCCCCAGACGTCGAACGGTTCTATTTCCAAAATATTAGTGAGTGGCATCTCATTTCGGTTAGAAATATTACCCGTTCATTGGCACCGGTCACAGGCAATAATGAAGTCTCGGCTGTCTTTGAAGAGCGTTGGCCAATAGAAGACGCTTTGAAGGACTTTCGCTGCCGTGCGGTTCGGACCGAAGTGACCTCCGCATTCGAGACCATGGCAATGTCCCAGAACTGACTCCATCTCATCCTCGGGAACACACCTCCTCACAATCAGGTCTGCACACTGCCGACAGAGAATCGGCTCCTCCCAGTAATACCTCCGGACCTCCGAAAGAAATTTCCGCTTCTGATACGTCTTGAGGTCGGTCGGCACCACCTTGCCTACGAGGTAATTCACGATGTTTGCATACCATGGGAGGACGGCTTGATGGACGGCCAAAAGCTTTTCATCGGGGAAGTCATCATTGATGAGTGTCATCTTGTCTGGAACGTGCTCGAGCGTCTCCAATCTCGATAAGTGATCAGCTACGAGGTTCTCTGTGCCCTTCTTGTCTTTGACCTCGATGTCGAACTCTTGGAGGAGAAGGACCCAACGGATTAGGCGGGGTTTAGCGTCCTTCTTCTCCATGAGGTATCTAATGGCCGCGTGGTCGGTGTAGACAATCACCTTGTTGCCGATGATGTAGGGTCTGAACTTGTCGAATGCGAACACCACTGCCAGAAGCTCCTTCTCCGTCGTCATGTGGTTCACTTGGGCTTCGTTAAGAGTCCGGCTCGCATAGTAAATTGCGTGGAAAGCCTTGTCTTTACGCTGCCCAAGGACTGCACCCACCGCATGGTCGCTAGCGTCGCTCATGATTTCAAACGGGAGACTCCAGTCTGAGGCGGTGATGATCAGGGCGGTGCTGAGTCTCTGCTTGAGGGCATTGAAGGCCTCTAAGCACTCGGTGGAGAAGGAGAACTTGGTGTCTTCCTCGAGTAGTCCGCATAATGGCTTCGTTATTTTGGAGAAGTCTTTGATGAAGCGCCTATAGAAGCCGGCATGCCCCAGGAAACTTCTCACTCCCTTGACCGAAGTTGGTGGTGGTAGCTTCTTGATTGTGGAAATTTTCGCCCGGTCCACCTCTAACCCGTCCTTCGAGACTCTGTGGCCTAGCACGATGCCTTCCTGTACCAAGAAATGGCACTTCTCCCAGTTAAGCACGAGGTTAGTTTCTTCACACCTGTTAAGCACCTGAGACAAATTCTCCAAACATTGATCAAATGTAGGGCCAAATACAGAAAAATCGTCCATAAAAACCTCAATTGTTTTCTCCACCATGTCGGAGAAAATGGCCATCATACATCTTTGGAACGTGGCTGGTGCGTTACATAGCCCAAACGGCATTCGCTTGAAGGCGAAGGTGCCATAAGGGCATGTAAAGGTGGTCTTCTCCTGATCCTCTAGTGCGATCGTGATGTGGTTATAACCTGAATAACCATCAAGAAAACAATAATACATGTGCCCTGCGAGACGGTCGAGCATCTGATCGATGAAGGGGAGTGGGAAGTGGTCTTTGCGCATGGCGTTGTTGAGCTTGCGGTAGTCCATGCAGATTCTGTACCCGGTCACCATCCGAGTGGAAATGAGCTCGTTGTTGTCGTTTCTCACCACCGTCATTCTGTCTTTCTTCGGAACGCATTGCACCGGACTTACCCATGCGCTTTCGGAGATCGGGTAAATGACCCCGACATCGAGCCATTTCAGGATCTCTTTCCTGACGACCTCCTTCATTGCCGGATTGAGGCGTCTTTGGTGCTCCACCGAGGGATGATGCCCGCCCTCCAAGAGAATGCGGTGAACGCAATAGGAGGGGCTGATCCCTTTGATGTCCGAGAGTGTCCACCCGATCGCTCCCTTGTGCTTGTGTAGCGCCACGAGTAGCCTTTCTTCTTCTCCCTTGGTGAGGTGATTCGAGATTATCACTGGAAGGGTTGAGCCTACACCTAAGTAGGCGTAGCGGAGATGTGCCGGTAATTCTTTTAGCTCGAGCTTTGGGGGCTGTTGAATGGACGGAGGCACTCGAGGTTGGCTCTCCCCCAAACTCTCGATCGAGTTACGTCGGTATGGCATGGCTGCGTTCATGTACTCCACGTGCTCTAAAGCTTCACATTCATCAAACTCGTTAGTGAAATCAATAGAGTTTAGCAAACTTACCTCGAGAGGGTCCTCGGATCGGTGAGAGAAGTTGGCGATGATGGAATTACATACGTCGATCCGGAAGACATCGTCGCTTGCCCTCGGGTATTTTATAGCGTTGAACACGTTAAACACAACCTCTTCGTCTTGCACACTCAGTTTTAGCTCTCCTTTCCGGACGTCGATGAGAGCTCCGCCTGTGGCGAGGAATGGCCGCCCTAGGATGATTGAGACGTCGCGGTCTTCCTCCATGTCGAGCATCACGAAGTCGGCGGGGAAGATGAACTTGTCAACTTTGACTAGGAGATCTTCGATCATTCCTCGCGGGTATACGATCGACCTGTCCGCTATCTGAAGCGTGATTCGGGTCGGTCTCACCTCTCCGATGCCGAGCTTCTTGAAGATAGAATACGGCATCAGGTTGATGCTCGCTCCCAGGTCGCATAGTGCTCGCTCCCAGGTCGCATATTGCTCGCTCAAAGAAGGTGTTCCCGATGGCACACGGGACGGTGAAACTCCCTGGGTCCTTCATCTTTATCGGCAACTTCCTCTGAATGATGGCAAAGCACTCTTCGGTGAGGGTGATCGTGCTGCAGTCCTCTATTTTCCTCTTTTTCGAGAGGATGTCCTTCAGGAACTTGGCGTACGTCGGCATCTGCTCAAGAGCGTCAGCAAACGGGATATTTATCTGAAGCTGCTTGAATACCTCGAGGAACTTGCTGAATTGGTGGTCGAGTTTCCCTTCTTTCTGCCTCTGAGGAAACGGCAGCTTTGGCGTGCTTGTTGGAACTGGGGCACTCGCCGGAGGTGGCGTGGCTAGGGGCGTCGATACGGAGGGCTCGTCTTTCTCCACCTTCTCTTTCTTCTTGTCGGAGTTGTCAATCACTTGTCCGCTTCTGAGTGTAATGGCATTGACTTGTGACCTGGGGTTGATGTCGGTGTTGCTTGGAAGCGTTCCCTGAGGTCGTGAGTTAACCGCAGTTGACAGTTGCCCCATTTGAGTCTCAAGATTTCGGATCTGCGCCGATTGGTTCGAGAGAGACGTCTTCGTTTCGTGCATGAACTCGGTGGTGGAGTTGATGAAGGCGGTTGTTGACGTGGCCAAGTTGGCGATGAGCTCCTCTAGGTTGGTCTCGCCCTTGTACGCCCGAAATGGAGGAGGCTGGTATGGAGGTGGTCGGGGCTGATTCTGTGGTGGACGAGGCTGGGCTTGAGGCACGGGTTGCATAGGCATGTTGTTTTGGGGACCTCTCCATCCCCCATTCTGGTAGTTGTTCCTTGGGCCTTGATAGTAGTTGTTCTAGGGCGGCCTGTTGTTGATGAAATTAGCATGTTGGCCGTTGTCCCCATAAACGCACTTGTCACTATTGTGCTGTCCGTTGCACCAAAAACAGACTTCAGGGGTGTGCACGGCTTGAACGGAGGCTTTCTGTCCCTGGACTGACTTTGTGAGATCCGCCACCTGTGATGCCAGTGCCTTCATCAGCTCCATCTCGGGGGTGACTGGCATATTCTTCAAGATGCGCCGCTCGGACGGGCATTGATCGTTGTTGTAGGCCAGCTCCTCGAGAATGCTATGAGCTTCCTCATCTGTCTTCTGAAAGAACGACCCTCCAGCGGCCGTATTGACTAGGGTGCGAGACGATGGTGAAAGACCGCCATAGAAAATATGCACCATCATCCACCATTGGATGCCATGATTGGGACACCTGCTCTCTAACTCCTTGAAGCGCCCTCATGCTTCAAACAATGACTCCCCGTCGTATTGGGCGAACGAATGGATCTCGTTGCGTCTCTTGTGCATCTTCTCGAACGGGAAGAACTTTGAGATGAATTTGACGCGCAAGTCGGCCAATGATGTGATGGAACCCGGCGGGAGGGAGTTGAGCCACGTCTTGGCTCGGTCTCGTAGTGAAAACGGGAAAAGGCGGAGGCGGATGGCTTCGTCGGACACGTTGTGGAGCTTGAACGTGTTTGCGATCTCGACGAAGTTAGTCAGATGGTCTTGCGGGTCTTCGGCAGGTGATCCAGAAAATTGATTCGCTTGGACCATGTGTATTATGCCGGTCTTGATCTCGAAATTCTGGTTACCCGCAAGAGCCGGGAGAGCGATTGCCGATTGCACGGCGTCGGCTGGTGGTAACCCATATTGGAATAGGGTCTTTGGCTCTTCGTTCGCTGCGTTGTTCGCTCTATCTCCCATTGCTCGTTCCTTTGACTGCTTTCTGTTTGTCTTGCAGAATTTTTCGATCTCAAGATTTAGTGGAACGAGGTTTGATGTTCCCTCACTCCGCATGCACCTTCAAAACAGAGAAAATGACACGCCAAGTTAGGAAACGCGTAACGAAATCAAATGGCAAAGCAGATTATTTTTCGAGGCTATTGTAAAAAGTCCCCGGCAACGGCGCCAAAAACTTGTTGCGATATTTTTATAACTAGCACGCAAGTGGACGTATCGAACAAGTAATAGTGTTACGTAAGTAACGGATATCGATCCCACAGAGACTAGTTACTCTAGCGACGTTAAACAACCTAAAGCAAATTGATTTCACTGTATTAAGGTGGGAGGTGCAAGAATTAACTAGAATAAAAATAACAAAACAGCAACAGAAATTTAACACGAAACAAACTTCACCGGAAAATTAAGACTCATGGGTTTCAGGTTCCTACAACTTGACCTACTCTACTCGTGCTAATCTCATTCTCCCTATGATATTACTAGCCTCTCTCGAGTGATCTAGCAACCTACGCAATTGACGGATTATATATCCTCTCGGCCTCTAATCCTATTAAAACAATCACGATCAATAAACACGAGAATTCAAACAATTACATTAAGCTTAAGCCGTCTAGCAACCTAAGAACGAAACGAAGCATGGATTATGAGCATGAGTTTTCGCCCTCTCTCGAGTGACATAAAACTCCTAAAAACAATCCTAAAGATGGCCAATCTAAAGAACGCATTAAGAACACATCCACACAAACATGAATAATTAAGTAAATCAAAGCATAATTTCACCCTAACGAAACCCCCTAACCCAATTTAATCCGGCTACATCGCAACCCCGCTAAAAATCTAGCCTCTAACGGAATCCATAGTTAACAACATAATGATCAAAACAATAATCAACATAATCATAAATAAGAAAAACACTACGAGATTCATGACAGGAAGGATGAAACTATCAATCAATTGAGAAATAAAAGTAATGGAGAGTAAGGGAAAGAAAGAAAAACTATTAAAAACAGGAATTCACGGTTGCTTGTTCGTCGGATCGTCGACTCAACTTCGCTCCCAAACAAAAGCTCTCCAGAGAAAAGTGCAGCCAAAAGTAGTAAAAAAAACTAAAAACAAACTAGCCTCCGCTAATTAGGTTACAAGAGGTGTTTTTAGCCCTGATTGTGTGTTTTTCGGAGTGATCTGAGCCTTCCAATTCGATCCAAGGGTCAGAAATCTTCAGAAATCGCTAATTTCCTATTCCAGTAATCCGAAGGCGCGCGGCGCGCGGTAGTCACTGCGCAGCGCGCGGACTCAGCTCCAGGTTATGCGCGCTCCGCGCATAAGACTCTGTGCGATTTCATGGTTTGAGTCCCCGTATGCACGGCGCGCGGTCTCGTATACTCTCTTTCTGCGGCGCGCGTAGTTGCCACGTTTCTTGCCCATCTCATTTTTACTCTATTTTGACCATTTTGACTCCGAACCCCGTCATCTTTCCACGAAATTGATTGTAGACGCTCTAATGCTCCTCTGAACCTGAAATTACTCAAAAAACTACCAAAAACCATTAAGACACTTGAGGACTCGTCGGTTTTTGATTCGGGGAATAGGAGTTTTACGCGTGATAAACGCACCTATCAGCCATCACCTTCCTCGAGCGCTCCGCGGCAGAACTTCTGCTCCTCGGACAAGTCTCTGAGTCACCATTGGGATCCTCCGATTCTGGTCCAAAGACGTCCATGGAGTCGATCTCATTAAGAACAGACTCTGACAAAACCAGCAAAGCAACTTCATCGCCTTCCTCCGGCACACCTGGAGCATCCAAGCCGACACTCGGCACAACGCGACAGACTTTGGCGCGTCCCCCCCCCCCTTCCTGTCAACCAGGTTGATCACAAGGCGGGGCGCATAGCGCCGCCCTACTTCCTTGACCGTGCCACGCCAAGTCGGCGCGCGCACCTCCTCTCGCTCCATAGGCTGAGCGACGGACGCAGTCGCGTCCGCCTCGCCCACTTCGAGCCACTGCTAGACTCCACTTGGATCCTCCTCCACGGGCACAAGAATCTTCTCCAATCTTGTAAATAGATCGCTCTCTGCATGCTCGGAGTCCTGAAGCAAGTGAGAGAAATTCACCTCATGATCTTTGGTTGAGAAGGGGAATAGAATTTCCATTATGCACTAGTGTAAAGAGAGACGGAAAACTGTGAGAAAGCACGTGTAGTTGTGAAAAATATGTAGAGTTATGCTCTTATTTATAGGCACATAGGGGGTGGAAAAGTTGGATTTCAAAAGTAGGGATCCTAATCCTATCCCAGCAAGGAAAGGAAATGAAAGAAAGGAAAAGAGGAAAATATCCTCTCTGGGCCGACCACACCGTGCGCGCGCTGGTACACCAACGCCCCTTCCCCGCCTCCCTCCCTCCTCCAAAAAAAGAGAGAGAAGAAAAAGTTTTACCACGGTGAAGCTCGAGGAAATCGGTTTTCCTTAAACATTCGGGCGTAAAACAACTTAAGTACATCGCAAGGGCCTTTCGAGCGACGAACTTCGGGGGCTAATGTTGTCGGTCGTTCTCGAAAAACCCGATACATTAAATTCCACACGACTTGCGTGGAATTCCGAACTCTATAAGCCCAACTGGCCGAGTCACTGAAAAACCCATCAAGGCCCACAACGGCTAAGGCCCGTTCAAAACGGCCCGAAATTCTGAGCCCAAGCTCGCACACGAAGCAAAGCTCACCATCGCGCGCTCCTCGAAAAGAGCACACACTCAGCGCGCAACAGACGTGGTGCGCCGCGCCGCGCTCTTGCACCGTGCGCGCTCCAGAATCGCCTCGCGCGCCCGAAATCCACGGTGCGCTCTCCAAGGTGCATCCAAAGGCCCTCCTAGGCTTCTACATCCACTATAAATACCCCCTCTCAGTGAGGGAGAGAGTCACATTCATTCCTCCTCAAGATTACTCGCTCTTAGAGTTCTGAAACACTACTAGAGACTTTCTGCGCACAATTTCCTCTGATCGAACGCTCAATCTCCCACGCACAGTGTCACCCCCTATCATTACTATTACTATTTCATGATTGCTAGATGTATAGAATAAAAAAAAATAACAATTAAATTGATCTAATGATAATTTCACATATATTTCGATTTAAAGGTCATGAGTTCAACTCGTATGAGATGAAGCTTTGAATCATTGTTCATTTTCGTGCGACAATAGGAATGAAACGAAGTTGGTAAGGAAAATATTGTTTTTCAAACCAATGATTTTGATTGTTACATTTTTATGTCAACTCGTGGATGTAAATAAATTTTTTATAAATTTCTTTTAGTACAGCTGCTCCACAGTGTCAACAAGGTCTCTGTTAACACAGTAGTGTAATCTAGAACTAGCTTTTTTGTTTTGTTTTGGCCATATGTGGTTCAACAGTCCAAACCCATGTGGAAACAGTTGGGTCTAGACTTAGGCTGATGAGATGGGGTAATTAAATTATTAAAGTACTAAAGTGTTCTATGATGCAAACCAACTCCAAAAATAGAAGGGAGTTCTCCAAAACTAGGAGTAAACAAAATGCAAATGATTTTTTTGGACTTTTTTTTAAAAGGTCACAAATAGGACTCTTGACACTTTTTTCATTTATGTAATTACCATTATATTCTTATTTATTTATTTTTTCTACATGTCAATGTTTCATGGACTCCACTCTCACCTCTCTCTCTCTCTCTCTCTCTCTCTCTCTCTCTCTCTTCTTTGTCCCGATATGTTATTATAAAGTACACATAAATAATTAATAAAATAGACACATTTTTTATTTTTATTAAATTAGTTTGATTTAACTTCCATGAAAATAATAAAGTACACACATAAGTAATTAATAAATTAGACACATTTTTTATTTTTATGAAATTAGTTTGATTTAATTCCATGAATATATTAAAGTACACACATAAATAATTAATAAATTAGACACATTTTTTTATTTTTATGAAATTAGTTTGATTTAACTTCCATGAAAATAATAATGTACACACATAAATAATTAATAAATTAGACACATTTTTATTTTTATTTTTATGAAATTAGTTTGATTTAATTCCATGAAAATAATAAAGTACACACATAAATATAATGTGGAAAATAAAAATATAAAAATATATTGTGTAAATAATGTGTCCTGTATTGTGAAGTGTTGTTGACACACATTAATTTTTACAATTTCATCATTTCAAATGGGAAAAGAATGTTAATAGTCTAAACATATGAACATAGGTGAATGAGATTTACTTACCTAGAAGATTATGAGGAAATAATGTGTCATGTATTGTGAAGTGTTGTTGACACACATTAATTTGTACAATTTCATCATTTCAAATGGAAAAAGAATGTCAAGTAGTCTAAACATATGAACATAGGTTAATGAGGTTTAATGTCATGTCGTCCGACATGTCGTTTTCCCCTCTAACTTATCCTTAATGTGAAAATTGATTGATAACTCATGTATTAGCGTTGTTAGTCCTCCAAATCAACTCATTTAACAGTCTAAAAGCAAGTTTATGAGGACCAACGAGATCAAATGAACGAAAGAGAGCATGTTTCATGTAATTGACATGTATATCTGAGAATTCGTTACTTCTATGTCACAAAAAATGGGGATTTCGTGACTTTCTTGTCACGAAAAATAGGGATTTCGTGACTTTCCTGTCACGAAAAATGGGGATTTTGTGACTATCATGTCACAAAAAATTGGGATTTCGTGATGTATCTATCACGAAACAAACTCTTCACGTCACGAAACAGTACGTTTTCATGAGATTTCAGTCACGAAATTGGATACTTTGATGATGAGAAATTTCTCTTTTATTTCATTAAATATGTCTTAAGGGACCAATGGTTGTTATAAATATAAAAATAAAAAAAAATTGAAAAAAACCATGATAAGTGAAACTCTACTTACTTAGAAGATCATGATGAAAGAATGTGTAATGTATTGTGAAGTGTTGTTGACATACATTAATTTGTACTATTTCATCATTTCAAATGAGAAAAGAATGTTAATAGTCTAAACATATGAACATAGGTGATGATGTTTAACGTCATGTTGTCCGTTATGTCGATTTCCCGTCTAACTTCTCTTTCATGTGTGGATTTTATTGATAACGCATGTATTATTTGTCACGAAAAATAGGGATTTCGTGACCTTCTTGTCATTGAAAATCTCCACAATAAGATTATACTAATAGTGCCTGCTTAGTAGATCCATCTCTTTCTTAGTCACAAGTACAATAGCCAAAAAAAAAAGCACACTTTTCTTTCATAGTTTTATTTTATTGTCGTTGGAAAAGCAAAATGAAATTATTCCCTCGTCACGCTTGGTTGTTTTGCTTCATCTTGTTCGGCAGCTTGCCTTGGCAGCTTCAAGCCTGGCTGTCACAGCGTCCCATGACACAAGCTTCTCCATAAACAGAGTTATGTAATCAACTCGCCGGTTCTGCACAAAATAACCAAATATCTCAGGTTTTAGAATAAGAGAACAAGTTATAAGGAAACACTTAATTCCATTACTAAGTCAAAATAACAAAAACTGACCTGGAAGTCGAGATAGTAAGCATGCTGTTGAAAGAGGCAAAACAAAAAGTTAGGAATTTGCAAATTTTCATTTCTTACATAAAAGTGTTTAAATTTATCTAATTCTGTTAATCTATATTTACCTCCGAGACATTGATGGTTAGAATAGGCAGCAACTAACAAAAAAAAAAAGAAAAAGAAAAAAGTTCATTAGCCAAAATACAAGAATGAGAATTGTTTTAGGTGATGTATATTTGTTCATGAAATAAACTTGATATAATCACTCACGGAAGAACCGAAAACGGCGTTTGGGGTCTTAACAATGGACAACTTCCTGTCTTCGTCTGTTGGACAAAAATAAAACTCTCAGAGGCATGACATAATTAGAGTCATATGACTTAAAAAAACAAAATGTCGAGACGTACACCAAGCCAAGCCCAACCAGACCCAAACTGGGTAAGAGCGGCGGTCCTGAACTCCCCGACGAAGGCATCATACGAACCGAAATCCCTTTCGATGAGCTCACGAAATCCCAATGTTTCATGACATGAAATCCACGAAATCCCTATTTTTCGTGATAGAAAAGTCACGAAATCCCCATTTTTCGTGACAGGAAAGTCACGAAATCCTAATTTTTTGTGACAAATAAGTAACGAAATCCTCATTTTTCGTGACAAATAAATAACGAAATCCTCATTTTTCGTGACAAATAAGTCACGAATTCCCATTTTTTAGTGACAAAGACGTCACGAATTCCTGGAATTTTATGACAAATAAGTCACGAAGTTCGAGCCAATTACATAAACATACTCTTTTTCGCTCCTTTAATCTCGTTTGATCCTCAAACTTGGTTCTAGAATTTTAAATGAGTAGATTTGGGAGGACTAGCAACCTTAATACATGAGTTATCAATAAATTTCCACATTAATGACAAGTTAGAGGGGAAAACGACATGCCGGACGACATGACATTAAATCTCATTCACCTATGTTCATTTGTTTTAGACTACGTGACACTTCGTCCCATTAATTTGAAATGATAAAATGAGACAAATGAATGTATGTCAATAACACTTCACAATACAAGACACATTAGTTCCTCAAGCTCTTTTAGGTAAGTAGAGCTTGACTTACCATGTATATTCTCATTTTTTTTTTTTTTTATATTTATAACAACCATTGGTCACATAAAACGTTTTGAATAAAATAAAAAGAGAGATTTATCATTAAATTCCATCAACGTATCCCATTTCGTGACTGGTATGTCACGAAAATGTACTGTTTCGTGACTTAAAGAGCTTTGTTTCGTGACAGATAAGTCACGAAATCCCCATTTTTTGTGACAAATAAGTCAAATAATATATTTCGTGACATTGAAGTCACGAAATTTCAATTTTTTGTGAAATAGAAATCACGAATTCCCATTTTTTTCGTGACAAAGACGTCACGAATTCCCGGAATTTCGTGACAAAGAAGTCACCAATTTCTGAAATTCGTGACAAAGACGTCACAAATTCCCAGAATTTTGTGACAAATAAGTCACGAAGTCCGAGCCAATTACGTAAAACATGTTCTCTTTCGCTCATTTGATCTCGTTTGGTCCTCATAAACTTGCTTCTAGAATGTTAAATGAGTAGATTTGGGAGGACTAGCAACTTAATACATGAGTTATCAATAAATTCCTACATTAAGGAGAAGGTAGAAGGGAAAACGACATGCCGGACGACATGACATTAAATCTCATTCACCTATGTTCATTTGTTTTAGACTACGTGACACTTTTTCTCATTAAATTGAAATGATGAAATGGGACAGATGAATGTACGTCAACAACACTTCACAATACAAGACACATTAGTTCCTCAAGATCCTAGGTAAGTAGAGCTTGACTTACCATGTATTTTTTCAAACAATTTTTTTTTTATTTATAATAATCATTGATCCCCTACGACGTATTTAATGAAATAAACAAGATATTTATCATTAAATTCCATCAAAGTATCCATTTCGCGATTGGTATGTCACGAAAACGTATTGTTTCGTGACTTGAAGAGCTTTGTTTCGTGACAAATAAGTCACAAAATCCACATTTTTTGTGACAGAATAATCACGAAATCCCCCTTTTTTGTGACATAGAAGTCACGAAATCCCCATTTTTCGTGATAAGAAAGTCACGAAATCCCCATTTTTCGTGACAGAAAAATCACGAAATCTCCATAGAAGTGACATAGAAGTCACAAATTCCTAGATATCCATGTCAATTACATGAAACATGCTCTCTTTCGTTCTTTTGATCTCGTTTGGTCCTCATAAACTTGTTTCTAGACTCTTAAATGAGTTGTTTTGGAAGATTAACAACGCTAATACATGAGTTATCATTAAATTTCCACATTAAGTATAAGTTAGAGGGGTAAACGTTACCGGACGACATGACTTTAAACCTCATTAAACTATGTTCATATGTTTAGACTACTTAACATTCTTTTTCCATTTGAAATGATGAAATTGTACAAATTAATGTGTGTCAACAACACTTCAAAATACAAAACACATTCTTTCCTCGTGATCTTCCAGGTAAGTAGAGATTAACTTACCATGTATTTTTTCAATTTTTTATTTTTATATTTATAATAACCATTGGTCTCCTACGACGTATTTAATGAAATAAACAAGAGATTTATCATTAAAGTCCATAAAAGTATCCAATTTCGTGACTGAAATGTCATGAAAACGTACTGTTTCGTGACTTGAAGAGTTTTTTCGTGACAGTTACGTCACGAAATCCCTATTTTTCGTGACAGAAAAGTCACGAAATCCTCATTTTTCGAGACTGGAAAGTCACGAATCCATTTGTTTCGTGACAGGAAAGTCACGAAATTTTATTGTTTCGTTTTATTATTTATTAAAAAATAATTTCATAAAAATAAAAAAAATGTGTCTATTTTATTAATTATTTATGTATGTACTTTATTATTTTCATGGAAATTAAATCAAACGAATTTCATAAAAATAAAAAATGTGCATATTTTTATTAATTATTTATGTTGTACTTTATTATTTTCATGGAAATTAAATCAAACTAATTTCATAAAAATAAAAATAAAAATGTGTCTATTTTATTAATTATATATGTGTATACTTCATTATTTTCATGGACATTAAATCAAACTAATTTCATAAAAATAAAAATAAAATGTGTCTATTTTATTAATTATTTATGTGTGTACTTCATTAATTTCATGGAAATTAAATCAAACTAATTTCATAAAAATAAAATAAAAAAATTGTCTATTTTATTAATTATTTATGTGTGTATGATTTTCATGGAAATTAAATCAAACTAATTTCATAAAAATTAAAAAAAAAAATGTGCCTGTTTTATTAATTATTTATATGTGTACTTTATTATTTTCATGGAAATAAATCAAGCTAATTTCATAACAATAAAAAAAAATGTGTCTAATCTATTAATTATTTATGTTTGTACTTTATTATGTAATAAAAAAATATATGTCATATATTTATGTATATGTAAATATAATATTTATAATAGCTACAATATAAACTACCAGCCTATATATATGATATAACTAATATAAGCTACAATGTAATGTACGTAAGAGAGAAATGACAAAGAATAAAGAGAGAGAGTGAGAGAGAGAGAGAGAGAGAAGTGTACTTGAGTGGGGTCATGAGTCACATGAGAGAGGTGTACAAGACATTGACATTTAAAATAAATAAATAAATAAATAATGATATAATTGCAATTACATAAATGAAAAAAGTGTCAGAGATCCTATTTCTGACATTTAAAAAAAAAAGTCCAAAAAAGTCAAAACTCTTTTTATTTAGGGCCGGTTAGGTATCTAGCCCAAATTGACCACCTCTTTTAAAATTCTAGTCCAACTATTACTTAAATTAGGTAACTAGCCCAATCCACTACCAAACAATATTATATTCATATCTTACCCATCATCAAATACACACCAAAATTTTCGGATCCGACTCTAAATCCTTCAATCCTCCGATATTGCCTCCGAACTCTCCATCGATTTCGAATCCCTCAATCCTCCGATATTACGTCCGACCACCTTTTCCGCCACCAATTTTCTGATTTTGCCACTTCCGAAGCCGACGAAGCGTCTCCGTTTGGAAAAAATTGTAAGTATATATTATTTCCAATTCGATTAACCCATAGAACACCATAATCGAAACCCTCCCCCGCATCTCCGATCAATTCTCTGTTAGATTAACTATAAAATATGCTTTTTCGAATGGTAAATAATATTTACTATCGGACCATCCGATAGTAAATATTATTTACCATTCGAAAAAACAAAATACTTGTCTCCGATTTGACGAATGATTCCATGATTCAAATCTGTGATGAATAACTGGAAAAAATTTGGAATTAACAACCAAATAAGAACGAAGTTGTAAGAAACTAAAGAACCTAAACACCTACACTAGACAAACATAAACTAAGAAGGATTAAATGACTAACCTAAACGAACAGATAATATAAGAACAATAGAAGAACATCTACGAAATCGATGATCCTACTATTCCAAATGAGTTGTCGAATATCCTGGTTGCAAATCGCAGGATAATTTTAATGGTAAATAATATTTACAGTCGGGCCATCCGATAGTAAATATTATTTACCATTCGAAAAAACAAAATACATGTCTCCGATTTGGCGAACGATTCCATGATTCAAAACCGATGATGAATAACTGGAAAAAATCTAGAATTAACAAACAAATAAAAACGAAGTTTTATGAAACCAATGGCAATTTTGGAAGAATGGGAAATATGGGCTATTTCCCTAAATAAATAGATAGTTGGGTTATAATTTAAAAGTCTCCTCTATAAGTAGGCTAGTTGTTTATAAATCTCTTTTTTTTACTCCTAGTTTGAGCAATTTTCCAAAATAGAAAGTGACAAGATTAGATGTTAGTATTAGCACTGTTAAGGTCCGCTAATTCCATTTTAAACACCTCAACTTTCTAAAGCAAGTTCTAAGGCTAAAAACTTGAGTTTAGTTGACATTAAAACGAGGCCATAATGTGACCAACTTAATATTAAAAAGGGAAAATACAAATCACATAAGCTTTGACAGAGAACCACTAGTATAATATATATATATATATATATATATATATATATATATAATTAAATAATTGAAAACCAAGGGATATTGCTCGATTATTTCTTCTGCTATCATCGTGATCGTGAGCTTAATATTATCTCACCGCTAAGTAGTAGACCGTTCTAGTATTGACTTCTAAATTCAGAACATAGTAAGCCAAACTCAAGATGCAAAACACTGCCTTGGGACTATACACAAAAAAACAGTTTCTGATAATATATAAAAATAAAAATAAAATACAAAAAGAGTTGATAAATTATCCACAGCATAAAATCTGCTATCAGCTCGTAGTAAATAACGCACTACAACTTTTAACACATTGTCTTGAAAAAAAAAAAAAAAAAAAAAGAGTTGGATCATCAGATGGAGAATATATCCACGATGATGGGTATTGACAAAATTACCACATCTTTGTGTTTCCTTTGCGTTTGGGTCCTTAGATTAGAGAGACTGCTTAAATTATCCTATTGACAAGGAAAGAGAAGCGGAGACGGGTCTCGTCGGAGCTTCCCATCAGTGAGATCGAGCTTCTTCGTCTTTTCCTCGCACCAAATTAGCTGTTCGTTAGTAATCCTGGTCATCCTAACAACACATGACACGATTTCAACATCGATAAGGCTGAACAAGACTTGAACATCTTCGAGCATCGAGGGCCACGACATCTTCTTCCATCCTCTGCTTTTCTTTCGCAGTTCTTTTAGTTTCATTAGTTTCTGCATATAGAACGAGGAATTATTCCAGCGTCGTAAGTTGATCTGAATCACTAAAAAAAAGTAATGATGATGGTGATATATATAAATAGAGTGTGTGTACATGAAAACACAAAATCTCGTCTGAAACAAGTCTACACGGAGTAAACTTATAATTTCACGCAGTCTATACCCAAATAAACACCAAGCAACAATCCATGAAGTACTACAACGTCAGAAATACAAATTCAGCAATTGGAGAAAGGGTCAAGTTTAGGTTCTATGTTGAAAAGCATATATGACTTTTTTCATTTTGTTCAACGAGCTTAATTTGACAAAATCATTTCCTAAACCAGCGCTAAATTGCAGTTGCAAGAATTTTCACAACACGGTATTTTTAATTTTGGATGAACTTTGTTGCACCGGAAACAGACACAAAAAGTTGGGTACACGCATGTTTGTTCGAAATCAACTATGTAGACGACTTAATTGTAATAAAATCTCGAGTGACAATGAGCCTTGAAACCAAACCTTCTCGAGGGAGGATTGAATCTGATGAACCCTGGCCGCATTTTCATTTCCAGATCGATTGCGCGACCCGCTAGACTTTTTCTTATCCATCTTCAAGAAAAGGTGGAAAGTAACGATCGACGATTCCATTATCTTCATGAGATCGGGAGCAAGGACTGTCAAAGTCGATTCTTCTCCTTCCGTCTGTTTCTGATCAGAAGCTGTAAAAAAGAAAAAAATTCAACGAATTCAAACTAGGAAAGACATACATCGACAAAGTTTTATCTTTCTTTCTCTCTTCACCTTTAATATTAGGGACTTGAAGCAATTTAGGCCAAAGTTTCCTTGCACGAGCGTAAATCTCGGGACGAAGACCCTGTTCGAAGGGTTCGTTCTCGATGTACCTCTGCAGCAAGACCTGAAACTGTTGAAGAAGCTGAGCGCTGTGGTTGTAGCAAGTGGGGGTTTCGGGTCGGCAAAATATTTTGTTGGTGAGTTGGGTGTATTGGCAGTGAAGAGCCTCCCAAGTCAAGCAGAGCTGAGCCGCGTAGGCCGTCTCGATATCCTGATAAGGCTCGCTCTGTGGTTGCTGAAGATGCTCAGTCTCATCACCCGGTTCTTCGACCTTCAGTGAAAGGCAGCTCAGTGGAGACCTCAGCTTCTTCGACGCTGACCTCGGCGATGGAGTTGTGGGGGTTTCACACCCTGCACCACAATCACAAGACGACATATATACCCACAAATTCAGAAGATACATATGTTATATACTTTCATTTGGATGGTATTTATCAAGCTTCAATACATCATTTTGCGGATATTTGGTGAATTGTTGTCGATACATAAATTCTAAAGGCCTATCCTTTCTTTCTAATTTAACGGGATTGGGAATTTAGTGTTTACTACTTTTGTCGTATTTCGGAGGCTCTTTGCCTAAACTTCTGAAACGAGACAAACCTTATAAATTCAAAAGGATCTTCTCCTCTTCTTGTGTATCGTTGTAACGTAAAACCATCCTCTTATTTGTCTCGATTCGAAAATACAAGTAACGATCAAGAAAATGAAGAGGCATATAGATTACCTCTTTTTATCCATCTGAATGATCAGCCAATTGAAATACGCATATGTACGTGATGGTTTTAGGCATATACAAGACAAATCATATCACAGCTTGCAATGCCACAACAATCTCTTATAGCACATGCATAATAGAAAACCAAACTCGGAATACCGATGAGACAATTTTGCCATATTTGTACTTGATTTGGAATATCAAACTTCAATAGATTATTTTGCGGAGATTGGGTAGATTGTTGATAACACATATGTAAATTCTAAAGGCGTATCCTTTCTTTCTAATTTAATGGGATTGGGGATTCAGTGTTTACTAGTTTTGTCGGTTTTCGGAGGCTCTTTGCCTAAACTTCTGAAACAAGACAAACCCCAATAAATTCACAAAGATTTTCTCCTCTTACTGTGTGTCCTCATAAGTTAGTTACGCAATACAATCCTCTTATTTGCCTCGATTCGAAAAAGTCAGCGATGAAAATCAGCCAATCGAAATACACATACATACTACACTAATTCTATGCAGATCAGAATCATCAAATGTACTAAAATCCATCTAACAAAAAAAGAAAAGCTACTAGAACAGCATAGATTACCTGAGTCGTTAAGCTGCTGAGAGCTCATGCGGTCGAAGAACAACATCCTCTCGCAGTACTTGTCGTACAGAGCATCGAAACCGCCCCACCATTGGCGTGCCTCGGCCTCGACTTCCCGCCACTCCCTCGACCCCTCTTCCTCCTCCGCCACGTCATCCGCCACGTCATCGCCGTCGTTTTCTTCCTCGCCGTCCTCTTCCGGGATCAACACCATGAAGCTGTTCCTCCTCAGCTCCTTCAGCCTCCTCTTCACCTCGTTTGTTATGAAGTCGTCGTCCTCATCGTCCTCAGCTTCAGCTTCGGCTTCGGCTTCGTTGCCCGGCTCGTTCTCTACCTCCGTCTCCTTCGCTGGCAAATCTCCATTCGGGTGAGGTGTCATGGGGATTTCCTCTGAATCTGCTTTCGAGTTTGGTTTCTGGGATTTTCTGAACTTTATCTTGACTTTCAGGAAATCCATGAGAAGCTCTGGAACGAGATCTTCAGGTAAGTAATCTGATCCAGCAAGATAAATGTGTGTACAGATCTTACCAGAGAAAAAGAAAAAAGAGAGAGAAAGGGACGTACTTTGAGATGTAAGTGACGATAAACCCTGGATCACTCTCCGAGAGAGGTCTTTTGAAAAATAGACAGCTCAATCAACAGGCACGTTTTACTCGAGTAAGCGTTTCGCAATAGAGAGGCTCATAAATGTGATCCATTTAAAGTTGTATGATCGTTGGTTTTCTTCTCCCGAACTCGGCCACTTCTCTAAACTGCACTTTGCTCATCAACATTTTGCATGAATCACTCTTAAACCAACTAATTGATGCACCGAAATGCGAAGGGAAAATCAAACACAAACCCAAAGTCCCAAACCTGAATCAAGTGGAGAGAGATTCACTTGATATTTGAGGAAGGTGAAGAAGAAAGAAAAAAATAAATCATAAACCCACAAAATGCTAAAAGAGAATGTCAAAGACTCCCATAAACCCAAAAGCCCAACTCCCAACCCTGGGAAGAAATAAAGCATATAACCAAAACCAGAGGAGAGGGTAAGTGGGGAAAACAAAAACCCTAGAATAAAGAGAGAGTTCTGAAACTGTTGGGGAACTACGAAAACGCCATAAATGTGATTACTAAAACCATATAAAAACAATTTCTTCTTTTCCAACTTTCCCAATGAAAACTCTTTTTTAATCGCACTTCATTGTCCTTCTTGATTCGTCGCTTTCCTTAATTACTCCTTTAACAAACCAAAAAATAAATGCAGTGGGAGTCAAATCCCTTTGAACTCTCTAAACAATGATCCTTCCCCTGAGGCGATTAATTAACTTATTAACCTGAGATTAAGCGTGTTGGGTTTTGGAGTTTTCTCGTAAATGAAAGAGTGAGTGGAGAGAGAGAGAGAGAGATAGAGAGAGAGAAAGAGGCTAGCTAGCAGTGAAGCAGCGATGTGTGTGCTTACGAGGCACAGTGTGTGACTGTGTGTCGTACATTGCAACGCAGGGAATATTGTCAGAAAATTATAAGTATTTATATTTATATTCTATAACAACTACAGAAAGGACCGCGCAAAAATGAGTTTGATTTCTGGCAGTTTGTAAATTACGCATTTACCCTTCAATCAGATCACATGTACAAGCTTTCTGCAACCTTAAATCATATTCACATGTATCCTCTATTTTAATGAAAAAATGGACAAATTAATCGTTTATTAAGTTTGATTAATAAAATAAAAATAGTATGGATGTTGAAATTTTAAGCATTTATATAGTCAAAATTTCAAATGTTTAAGTCCAATAACTACAAGAAAAAAAAAAAAAGTAAAACAACTAAGACATACTGTTGATGAAGTATTTACCATTTGTGTTATAAACTATAAATTGGAACGTATATAAATCATATACTAAGGGAGGTATTTTATTTACATAAATAGTTTTTATTTATAAACTTAGGCTATTTTTTACGATTCTACTATATTATTGTGGTTATTTATTAGCTAGAACTACACCCGGTCTAACGGTAGCGGGACGGGACGGAATCCCCGCTACCGTTAGGCACAGTAGCGGGAGCGGGAGTCCCGCTACTGTCACGGGACGGGACGGGAGTCATGTTAGCGGGACTAACGGGTAACGGTGGTCCCGTTAGTCCCAGCGGCCGAAAAAAACGGCTCTTCCCGAGGTAAACAAATGCACCGATTTGAAGAAAATTAGTTGCACTTGTCTCAAAACGCCCCCGACCAAAACACCAAATACAGTTTCGATCCAAATTATGTTGCTCCTACTTTCGGCCATTCGGAATTCACCGAAATTCCAAACACCCAAGTGCCATACTACCTTCAAATTGATCCCGAGCAAGCCTATCAAGCTCAAATCTTGCCATCCGAAGTGGCTTATGAAGCATTTCAAGAATTCGAGCAACATATGCGTGAATCCCAAAATCCAAATGAAGAACAAGATGACGATGAAACCCAAAATCCAAATGAAGAAGAGGAGGAGGAGGAAGAAGATGACCTACCACCACCACCACCTCAACGTCGAAGTCAAAGTCAAGTTTCACGACCTCGACAACGTGAACAACAAGAGGAGACACAACAACAACGATAACGACGAGCACGACAACAACAACAACAACATGAAGGTGCTCAACAACAACAACAACCACATCAACAACAACAACAACCACCTCAGCAATCACAACAACAACCACGACGTCGTGCTAGGTCCGTTGTGTGGACGTAGTTTGAAGATGTGGTTTCGAAAGGCGAAAAAGCCGGAAAATGTCACATTTGTGGCAAAATCTTCAGCGCTCACAACACAAGAGTCGGGACGTCGCTGTTGTGGAGTCATCACCGGCACTGCCAAGGGACACAATTTGGAGTCTCGTCAAGTGCTATAAGTCACATCGATCATGTACTCTTTAGACATGATTTAGTAGAATATTTTGTTTCCACTGATCAATCTTTTAGTCATATCGAATCTCAAGGCTTTGTTAGATTAATGAGTACTTTAATTCCAAACTTTCAAATCATGTCTAGGAAAGCCTTTTGATCCGATATCCTAAAATGGTTTTTAAGATAAAAGGAACAAATGAAAGCCACAATATCATCTGGTAGGTACAGTGTAGCCTTAACCTCGGATATATGGACTGGTCAATCAAATATGGATTTCATGAGTGTTGTAGTGCATAATATAGACGACGATTAGAACCTCAACAAACGTATCATAGCCTTTAGGATGATAGAAGGTTCTCACACTAGTCAAAACATCTTAGATATCATAGTTAGTGTTATAGCTTAGTGAGGTTTGACCAATAGGATTATCTCCGTAACTTTAGATAATGCCACAAGCAACAACACCATGGTTAGAGAGTTAAAAGATAGACTTCATTGTGACGATACCATTTTGCATCAACGATGCGCTACCCATATCATAAACCTTATAGTTCAAGCTGGAGCCGCTAGTTATGACCCTTCCATCAACAAAATTAGGTATTACATTAGTTGGATCAATAGTTCAACCTCTAGAGTAGACGAGCTTAAGAGACGCCTTAGACACAACGGTCTCCAAGAGCGCACCTTTCATCTAGATAACAAAATTAGGTGGAATTCTACCTTTCTTATGTTGACCAACTTTTTATCCGAGCATTATGTCAATGTTATTGTTTCTTATATTAACAATGAACATGGCGATGACACTATCACCGAATTTGATATTAAGATGGCTGAATCATTTGTTTCTTTTCTCGAAGTTTTTTACAAAAAAACTTGTTATCTTTCCGCTGTTTACACTCCTACTTATTTTCTCGGTCTTCATACTATGACCGCAATTGCTGTGCATTTTGATAAATATAAAAACGAAACAATTTTTGAAGATTGTATTCAAGCAATGAAAGCCAATTTTTTAAAATATTGGGGGGCTGGAAAGGTTCCATTATTATACGGTTTTGGAGTCATTCTAGACTGCCGATGTAAAATCGGTGGATTAAAAAAGTTTCTTAAATACATTCGAAATCATTTCGAGGACCAAGATTACGTTGCACTTGATCTTGCGAGGATCGTGCAAGCTTTTTATGATCTTCTCAAGGTATACGAAGCGAAACTCCTCCCGCAATATCGAACACAACCAAATCAATCACAGACGCAGTATCCAAGAAGACACCAATACACGAATGTCTTTGTCAACGCGCCCGCTTATAGCCCATCTCCTCAACAAGAAGATGGGACAAGTCAACCGAGGTCGAGCCCAGCCGACACACGGTCTCATCCGAAGATACAAGAGTACGATCGGAACGAGTGGGTCAAACCCGATGACGAAGCCATCGACCTATTGGTTTGGTGGAGACAGAACGCGAGGAGGTTCCCGGTCTTGTCATCTATGGCACATGACACCCTCACCATCCATGTTTCAACCGTGTCATCTGAGGTAACTTTTAGTAGCGCGGGTCGCATCATCGACGATAGAAGATGTAGCTTGAAACCGGAGATGGTCGAAGCATTGACATGTGGTAAGGATTGGATTCAACATACAAATCGAGCACAAGAAACATTTATGTGCTTTGATATTCTTGACGATTTTGAAGTTGATTTCGCAAATGTAAACATCAATGCTTAGTCTAACTTCTATAACTAAGGGATATCCCGACCCTTATCCGGGATAATTTTTCAAATAATTAACGAGGAAAGGGGTGCTCTTTTTCCTCGCCGTCGCACCTTTTTAGGGGGTCGGTGAGGTTTTTGAGGAGGCCCATTGTTAAATTTGCATTCTTCTTTATTCTTTTTTTTCTACCCACTTAGTTTAAAATCCTTTCAATTACATCCTTCTATATAATTATTTATAATCTTTTTAAACTTTTTTTTTTAATTTTTTTTCTTTTTTTTAATGCCTAACGGGGTCCGAATCCCGTTAGGCGGGGTCCCCGCTCCCGTCCCGTTACTTAACGGGACGGGACTCCCGTTTGGCCAAATAACGGGAGTCCGGGCTTGGCGGGAGCGGGAGTGGCGGTATCTCCCGCCAAGCTAGGACTAGCTAGAACGCCCATTACTTTCCCACTAATTTTGCTTGATATATTCCCTTTTAACTATCATAAAATCTTAGCAAGCCTTCTTTTGAGTATATTCTGTAAAAAAAAAAAAAAAAAATAATATATTATTTATAAAAGAAACAACCTAATTATACAAGTAAAATCAAATATAAAAAATATTATTGTATAATTAACATATCATTCATGATGTCTTTATAAATAATTATTCTGAATTTCGGAAAACACATAAAATGGCATAGTGGAATTTTGTGATAGTTGTAGGAATGTAATTGAAATGTTGTAAGGGCAAGGAATGGCATTATTATCCGATACATGTTTATCCTCTCATTATCCGTTCGAATCGGGTAATATCTGTTCAAGATATATTAAGGGGTTAATGGGTAATACCCGTTAACATATAAACGGGTACATGCACTTGACCCATTAGCCTGTTAGCCCAACCCGTTATAATTTTTTAAAATTTTTATATAAATTAGATATATTCCAACCTTTTAAATTATTTGTGTTGTAAAGTATGAATTTTAATTAGCTTTAGTGTTCCCACTTTAAATTATATTCTACTCTAAATTGTAGTTTTG